>NW_024544726.1:1616250-2236875 GCF_018167655.1 Microtus oregoni
TGGCCACCAGGTTCTCCCAGCATCCCTCAGTCCCTACTTGTTACAAGGTCCTCCTGACTGGCATACCCAGCCCCTACCATAAACTTCTCTAGCCCAGGGGCTGAACTGCCCTTCCCTATATAATCCAACTATTTTGGCTACCTGGCTCTTTTGCCTACTGTCTTGGCCAGTCTCTTGGCCCAGGGTGCCCCTCTTATTTGGCAGCTGCTCTCCCCTCCCCATCTCACATGGCTCAGTCTGGACATGCTCACTCTGCACTCTCCCAGATGGCCATGCCTCTGGCTATGTTTCCCTTTTATCTACAATGAACTTTTCCCTCCAACATGCCTAGGAGCAGTCAGGCCCTTTCCTTCTTTATTTCCTTTTTTAAATCACCTGGTGACAAAACCTGAGACCAGTCATGTCTATATTCCTTTACATTTTTATTTATTTTCTTTCATTCAAAAAGTATTTAACTGTATGTATATTTAAGTCAAACAAGATATTGATATTTGGTGTACAGATGTAGTCATCTACTTTGCTATTTTCTTTTCACAAATCTAGTTAGTTTTAAAAATAGTTATCGTATGTATGTATGTATGTATGTATGCATGTATTTGGGTAGATGAATGCCACAGTACATATCAGAGGACAACCTTCAGGAGTAAGTTCTTTCCTTTCACCGTGTGAGTTCCAGGGATCGAACTCACATCATCAGACTTGAAAGCAAGCACCTTTACCTGCTGAGCCATCTTGCCGGCCCTAGCTAGTTTAGTTTTGGGTTTTGTCAGAAACTGTACCAACAAAATGACTTGAAAAAACTCTCTGAAGGCTAGAGTGATGTGGCTTTCCTTCTGAGAGGAATGAAACCCTCTTCTGGGAGACAGCACAAGGCACAGGCAGTCTGGGATCGTCCGCAGTTGATGGCAGAACTGGAGCAGATGAGGACAGCGCTGCCTTCCTTGTGTTTCAACCTCAGCTTTGGCAGCCTTTTTTGGAAGGGGCAAGTGGCCTTGGAGGAGAAGGCTTCCGTCTTTCCTCCCCCCACCCCATGTGTAGGTGTGTGCGTTTGCATGCAAGTGGAGGCCAGAGCTTGACATCGGTCTTCTCCGAACTATGCTAGATTGGTGGGCCAGTGTGCTCCAGGGATCCTCTCGTCCCCACCCTTCCAGTTCTGGGATGACAGCCCTGTGTTGTGCTGCTGTTCCTGGTTTATGACATGGGTGCTGAGGACCTGGCTTCTCAGGCCTGTGTAGACCCTGACGCAGCTCTTCTTTAGCTGCGAAGCGTGTTTGTTTTATGTTTTGATTCGATCCTTCTCAAATTAGGACTTGGCATTAGATTTTGCTTAATGATTATTTTGGGCAGCTGCAAAAATGATCATAGTTGGTAGTTTTTGTTTTGTTCTGTGAGATTTATGTTATATTAAAAAACACACACAGATCCCAGGTGTTGGGTCCCAAGTGTTCTCATGTATCCCTGTAAGCACCACTCCACAAGTCAAAGTGAACATTCATGGCACTCAAGAATGTTCTAGGGATTCCTAGAATTCATGGTGACCCTGCCTTGGGCAGTCTCTGCTTTCCCACCGCTGCCTCAATTTCCTGCCTTGCAATCAGAAGCCACCGGTGAAATCTCAGCAGGCTGTTTCTTCTGAATTTCCCTCCAGTAGTAGCTCACCAGAACTGACCAGATGCTCTGGCAGTGAGTAGCTGTGAGGAGGGTTCAGAGGTCATCCTGGAGCCCCCTCCACTGATCTTCCCAGCCTGGATAGCCCCTCCTTGTGGCCATATGCAACTGAGGCAGGGTTGCATACAACAGGCGGTAGAGGGGCTGATGCTCAGGCAGGTCTTGGGACCCTCCCTGCTTCCTCAGGTGTGGTGTAAACAGTCAACAGAGCCCAGCTAATGTGATTCTTTCGCAAGAGGAACAGCTCAACTCCCCAAGATGGCTCGGACATTCACTCACTACATGCGTGTGTGTGTACATATGTGTGGAGATCAAAGGTCAACCTCACCTTCCTCAGTATCCGTTTGCTTTGTCTTTTGACATAAGGTCTCTTACTGAGGCCAGCTGAACCTCAGGATTCATGTCTGCCTCTCCAGCACCAGGATTACAAAGCTGTGCCACCATTCCTGGCTTTTTACATGGGTGCTGGGGATCAAACCGAGATTTTTACACCTATTGGCAGGCACTTCGCTGATCAGCTGAGCACACCCCCATCTCCCACTACCCCATCAGGCCTTACTCTTCTTGTTTGAGTAAAGCATTGCGACTATCCAAGTGAGCATGTGGAACGCACTGGGGCTTGCCTCCTTTCTGGGTGTATGCAACACAGGCAAGTGTGGGTCTCTGCAACGACATTCTTGGGCAAAGCCTAAGGCTGGGGTAGGGAGTGTGCCAACTAGGTGAGCAGGGGCATCCCAGGGATCAAGTCAAGCAACCAGCCTGGAGTGCTTCCTGCTCCAGCTTTAAATGGAAACGTCAGACAAGCACATTCGTAGAGCTGTGGCACCCACATCACTAAAATCAATTTGCTATTTCCAGCAAATGTCACAACTTGTGTTTGTCTCCCGTTTTCTAGAGATCAGAAGTTATTTGAAATGTGTGTCCAAACGCAAGTTCAAATCTGAGATAGCCATGGATGGAGAGGAAGGTTTCCAGGATGGCCATCCGGAGCCTGGGACATGCTCTTCCCAGAGGGAGGAAGTCACCCCCTCTGGGACTGACTTTGTGGGGGAGGTCTGCAAGCCTAGCCATGCAGAGGAGTTCAGATCTGGCCGTCCCTCTTCGACCGGTCACAGTGTTTGTTTCCAAGCGGTTTGGCTGGAATCTGAGCAGACAACTGCCTTTCATGTTTTATACATTTTATTCATACATTTCTCCAACTCTGAAATGATGAAAGCCCAAGTCTATGGTTTCCCATTACACAGCATCCTACAGATATGTATATTCTACAAAGAATACTATGCAGTTTCTCTTCTTCCTCTGTCACACAAGATAACTGATTAGGGTTTCAACTTGTACTGTGCTGGCAGTGCCACCAGCATTGTGGTTGTTCAGGCGACAGGGCAAAGGAATTGGGATGGGAGGGCGTGTGCTAAGGCATGTAAATAGATACACACAGAGAGAAAGAAAAGCAGGACATTTACAAAGAATCCGAACCTTTCCAACCCCTTCAGCTCCTCTTGCAAGCTAAGGCTTTGCTGTACCCTGCGAATACTTACAATCGGATACGGTGAAATATACAACAACCATTAACATCTCTCTCTTTTTATCACTGAGACAATACTTCAAAACCTTTTATAAAAAGGCAATAATACATACAGAAAGAAAGAACACGTTGGCAAAGCTTTAAGCAAAACCAGCCCAGAACTGAGTCTGAATGGCAATGCACCTACACTGCACTGAAACACGATGCTGTGCTCTCAGCACCACCTGCCTGCAGAGGACATCCCAGGCGATATCAAAGACTGCAAATCAACCCCTACCCCCAATTCTTGGTCTCTGCCAAATGAAAAATAAAAGCAAGGCCTCTTTCTGTGAAGGAATGCCTACTTCTACTCTCAAGCACAAGTCCCTCTGCTGAGATGTTCTCCGGGGTCCAGAAAGGCTCAGCCCCGGACCCTATGCTTTCGCATGCTATAGACAATGGATTTAACTCCAAGAAGTAGCGAAGTGCTGAGTTTTACCCATACACAGAGCTGGAGTTGTGCTTGGGGGCTAGAAATGAGGTCTCCCGTGTGGCTGCAAACATCTCCTTCCATTTTCTTTTGCTTGGTCCATTTGCACAGGTTCATTCAAGGGAGTTAATGGAGGGTTGGTGACAGGCGGTAGGAAGTCAGGCGGTTCTCTCCCATCCTCCTAACAGCTAAGACTTGGGGATGCCTGCCCCAGGGATGGGGCTGCTCTCTCCCTCTAGCTGCTGCTGTGGCCCAGGAAGTGTAAATGCGAAGGTTGGGACACTCTTCCTCTTCCCCCCTACTTCCTGGATGGATGTGATAGCCGAAGTTCACTCTGTAAACTGGGAGATCCGAGACGTCCCACAAGCTTAAGGCAAATGGACCCGTGCAGCGCCCAAACACACTGGGCCTCACAAGTATGGTCCTGTAGCCAGAAGTGCCACATTAAGAGGGAGACCCTATGTCTAAAGGGGCCAGAAAAGGGCAAGTGCCTCCAAACAAAAGCAGCGATGAGAAGAGCATGCAGCCCTTCTGAAAGCCGTAGTGAGAAGCAAAGCATCTTCCTAAAGGAATTAACCAGAGGCGCAGAACAAAGAAGATGCGCACAGGGGCTTCAGTGTGCCTAGGCATAGACAGCCCGTTAAGAGAATAGGCTGAGTGTGGAGCTCCACTCTGAGAAACCATCCGCACAAGCTGCTCGCCAGGCTGCTGACCTGAAACAAGGAGTGATGAGGGCTGCAAGGGCCTGGGATGCTAATCAGTGTGCCCTCTCTTCTTTCCAAGGAGACATTTTTATTACTAATTCACTAACCAAGCAGTTCTCTCAATAATGTTAATGGCAAGCAAAGCTTAATTCTGAAACTGATCTGGGATGCTAAAGGAACATCCCATCAGTGGGAGACAAGAGAATGCTTTGGGCTGCCTCATCCTAAAGGGGCACTTTCTACTCTGGGTAGCCCTTGCTTCCTGGAGGGTGGTTTAACTGACTGAACTTTTGCAAAGAATAAACTGGTAGCCTTAAAGAAGAGACACCTGACTGGAAAACAAGAGAACTCTGGGCTGTAAAGCTTGAAAAGACAGCAGAAGCTTTAAAGGACAGCTCATCCTGCCCACCTGCTCCAGGACTTGGATACTGGGAAGGGATCCCCTTCTTCACATGGTGGGGGACCCTGCAGCCTTATTTATTCAGCCGCCAATAGGGCCGGCTGAAACTCTGTCTTCTGAATGCAAATAGCAAGAAGTAGGTCAACTGGTTTTTTTGCCTTCCTGAGCAGATATTTTAAACATCTCAGCGGATGGGGCTGCATCTAAAAAGGTTACAATGTCCTCTCGACACTGGGAAACTTCCAGATGAGTTAAACTGAGTGACACTTTCCTTTTCAGTGTTCAGATAGAAAGACGATGCGCCTGCAAAGTAACTACAGCCTTCTGATTAGAAAATCAGGCAGCTCCATCTTTGTAAACAAAGAACTAAGGAGATGCAAACATTCCCTCTCCTGGTGTGTGGAGTAGGCTGGGGTGGCAGAGAGGACCTGCAATCTGACTTTCCCACACTTCAACGGGCCACTGATTTAACTGACTGAACTTTTGCAAAGAATAAACTGGTGTGCATGTGTGTCTGGTTCTGCTGATGAAATGGAGTCAGTCAGGAAGCTTTTAGCAATATCCTGATTGCTCCAGACAGGATTGTACACATCTTACTGACTTCAGAAGGGCTTTCTTCTCTAGGTCCTAAACACACTGCTTTAGAGTGTGCACTAGTGGAGAAGACAGACGACCCGTTGGAGAAGTCACTGGGCTCTAGGTGCAGGCTTTTCACCACCTGCATAAGGGTGTTCTTCTCTCAGAGTCCCTAGAAGGCCAGTGAGAAGAGAAGCCCCCCAGACCCCCAAGAGCCAGCCACTTCTTTCAGTCTGGAGTCCCAGACATTTAAGCTGGTCTCCTTTGCAAGGCTCATTCTACCTGTAGGAATGCGGTCGATGGCTACAGACAGGCCTTACCATCATCTTGAGATGTGTTCTTAAGAGCATGTGGGAGCAGGAGGGATTCTACCAGAGGGAGGGCTAGTTCTCTTTCCCATGCCTTAGTTGCAATCTTCTTTGTGCTTTACTGGAAGAGGCAGGGCAGGTACAAAGCCGCTGACAAGAGTGGCTTACGGTCAGTACTACTGTACAAATGGTATCTGGCCTGGGTGCCACTTAGATGGGGGTCAGCACTACACAGCCCTATGCAACTCCTGGACTTTCCCCCCTCTACCTAGCAAGAGATCACTGTTGAGCCTGTCTCTGGTATGGTATTTGGTCACCCCACTGTGGGACCGAATACAAGTTATTCTCACAATGTCTTGTTGGTAAGTTGTGACCCATCTGGGCACGGACAAAGAATGGTATGGTGTAATAGCTGGGGAGGGCGGGAGCTTGAGAATAAAGAGGCGTGTGGGCACGAACGTACCTTCTCTCTTCAGTGCCCAAGAGGAGCTGTTCAGTCCAGAACTCGTTTTGCACATGCTGCCAAGGCACAAAGTGACGGAAGCCACCTAACCCACAAGCAATGGAAGTGATGGTGTGTTTCCAAGGACCAAAGTCATGCCAATGCCTTGTTCTCGCACACAAGAAGAAGGGGAGAGAGTCTAGTGGCCTCTGGCCAAGAGTCTGAGAATCCCAGTCGGAACCTCCTCTAGATTCTGACAGCGTGGCAGCGGATGAGATGGTGAATGCTTCCAGAGCAACAAGGACAGGTGACTCCCCTGTGCCAAGGGATAGAGCAAGAGGAAGGAGAGCCCACAGGTGGCTCTTCACGTCAGATGTGAGCCAGGCTGTACTCTGGCAGGCTGCTCTGTTGCCCTGCCAACTGATACTTATTCCTGGGCCTGCCATGGGTCAGTGAGCAGCTATCGAATTTTAAAACAGAAAAGATTACCAGCTTGGAGACCTGAACAAATCTGTAATGAAATGAAGGACCCAAAGGCATTTGATTATTGAACACATACAATGAAGTATATTTTTAAAAAATTGGTCAGACTGTCCTGTTAGTTATCATTTTAAAGGAATTTCCAGAGCTGTTATAGATTATTCTTTTGGAATAATTCAGTTTATAGCGAATGCCTAAACTGGTTTCTTCATTGCACAGTATATTCTCTTTAAATGGGTGCTTAAAACAATTACATACAGATTAAAAATCCGCATTTCTTTGCTTAATTAAAACGTTAATACTCTTAGACAACACAGATCTGAAATGGCGAAACCAGCAATACCCCCTCCCCCTTACAACAAATTAAACTGAGACAAAATTACAAACACATTTCACTACATGATTATTAATGAATAAAAATCAGTTTCTTTTTTTTCTGTTTTATAAAGTTGCCCGAAATGCAAGGGATGTGCATAGGTTTACAACTTAGTCATAATAGCAATTTATTCTTATTCCCCTGGGTGTGCCCCGTGAACGGAATGTACTTTGCTGTAATTACAGATTGTTTTGTCCAACACAGACACACCGACAGCATGAACGCTCGCGACTGTCCACATGCATTAAGAGTCAAGACCCAACTTCAAATCTCTAAAAGGTTTACAGGGTGCTTCAAAGAGACAGTATCACAGTATCTGGATGTTACATAAAGACTTAAAAAAAAAGAGAGAGGAAAAAAGGCCTTTAAAAATTTATGACTGTTTTGTAATCACTAGACTAATTATCTCAAATAAATAAAGGAAAAAAGATATTCCAATCCATAAAATCAGACTCTAAAAAGAATGTAGTGTTCCACCCCCAGTCAAGGTAACAGAATCATTGTTTATTATTATTAAAATAGATTATAGAAAGCAGCATCTATTTTGTGCAGTTTTTAGGGGCCTTTGAAATAAAAAGCTATGATTTCCAAAAATATAACATTCCAAAGGATTGAATAATACATACATTTAAAGATACATTTTATTAAAGTTTAGGAGAACTGATTAAAAAAGATACTGTCTCTTTAAATTAGTGTGTAATTGTTTTTCTCCTCCTATCTATTCGGACATGACAATAATTATAAATGTAGGTCACACTACAACTAGGTAGTCTCTAGGGACCATGACCTGCTGACACAAGGCCGGTAGCAAAGAGGCTTTTCCACGTAGGAGGTGGCTCCCAGTTTTAAACTCAGATAGCCAGGGAAAAGCCTAATAGACCCAGGAGACCGGGACCCACTGTGGGGCTGTGCACACGAGCTCGACAGCTTCCTCCAGATGTCTGATTGTCTCATCAATTTCGTTGTTGATAATGGTGAGATCGAAGTAGTGTGCATATGTTCTCTGTAAGACATCGGACTCCTTCTGCAGGCGCTGGAGAGATTCATCCTGGATAGGCATGGTAGAGGGGCAGGAATGGGAGAAGGGAGAAGCAAATATTAGAGAGAAGTCAGTTGTAGCCTTTGTCTGTACATCTCAGTTCACCCCAGTGTCAGAACCCCAGGTCCAAACTAAATAATGGCTGTGTGACAGAGGAGATGGTGGTCCCTGTCCTGTGAGGACAGGGTTGTAGAACTCCCACTGGCAACTGTGACTGGTTGACACGTAACAGGGGCCACTGTGAAAAACAGACAAAACCAACACTCCAGCAAACACATGGCCCCCACCCAGGCCTACCTGGGCCTATCCCCAGAGCCATGTGGGGGGAGGCCACACAAAGCATGGGTTTCCAGTGGCTACAGTTCTTTCACTATTCCTCTAAGCCAGGGTGACCAGAGCTAACTCCTATTTGATGGGAGTACAGTGTGGTTGGGTTGAACTTTTGTATGCCTTTCCTTGGATCTTAAAGCTTATTTGAGTCTCGTGTGTTTGTGCTAACAAGCCTTGTCTTCGGGTAACAAATTAAGTTGTATTTTCCCCCTTCTACTGGAAAGGTTTGGTGTGTTCCAGGAATGGCACACAATAGCCTTCATTGGATAGCAGTCCATGCAGAGGCAAAGCTTTCTCCATCTTACAAATCATGGCTGGAATAAAGCCATTTCCCAAATATAATAGTAACTGCCATCTGAGGAATGTGCCCAAGTTGGTCTGTACTAGAAATGGCCAGGCAAATGTTTGCACGTACTCATGTCTCGAAAACAACTGCAAAACCTTGAGCTCTAAGAAGGCTTGCTGAAGGGTAACACCCCTGTACACAGCTGGCCTCAGACCATTAGAACTCTCCTCAGGTCGAGCTAACACCAGGAGGGAATTTGGGGTCTTTAGCTTGTCCCATGAATATTGCTTTTCTTTTTGAGCCAGAGTCTCACTATGTAGCCCAGGCGGGCCTGGAACTTGGGACTCTCCTATCTTAGTTTTCCAAGTGCCAGGATTAGAGGCACACACAATCACACCCACCTCTAATGCTCCTTTAGTGTTCTAAAGAGCCACCGGAAAGAAGGTCTGCTTCTCTGTTTAATGGGCCAGATCTTCCTTCCTTCCTTCCTTCCTTCCTTCCTTCCTTCCTTCCTTCCTTCTTCTTTCTTTTCTCTCTCTTTCTTCCCTCCCTCCCTCCCTCCTCCTTTTCCCCCTCCCTCACCCTTTCTTTCACTCACTCTCTATCTTCCCCTCCCTCCTTTCTCCCTCCTTATTTTTCAAACAGGGTTTCTCTGTGTAGCCCTGTCTCTGGAACTTAGTCTGTAAGTTCTTAGGCTGGCCTTGAACTCACAGATATTCACTTGCTTCTCCTTCCTGAGTGCTGGGATTAAAGGGCTGTACCACCACTGCCTGGCAGGTCAATTTTTTTTATGTTGAATTCACAAAGGTCAAGGTAAAATTCAAATTTGACCTTTGTGAGTAAAATTAACTACAAGCTTTCTTCTCAACCTGTCAAATACTAGGGAGTTGTAAACTACTGGTTGGCATCTTACACACACACACACACACACACACACACACACACACACACAAAAAAAAAAAATCTCCCCTTAGGAGTAGACAGGGACAGGGTCTCTGTGTAGCCTAAGCAAGCCTTACTCTATCTGCATATCTGTACATATTTATAGTTTTATGTATAACCAGGGCATAAAAACTTACATTGCATGCTCTGCCACTGCTATGTCCCAGAGCTAAGCAGAGTGGCACACACAGTACGTGCTTAATAAATGCTATTGAAAGAACAAGTGGTTTTTTGACTGATACTGGTCCCTTTAGGATTTATGTAAGTATTAAATCTATTGTCAAGAGACTGGGTGATTGTGCTAGTAAATGGGGTTCAGGGTAAGAGAATCTGATCTCTGGAGAATGTCAAAACTGTGATACCTTCAGGGACCAAGGAGAGCTGGAAACCCATCCTGGCTAAGCAGGACTCTTCTTCTTCTCATAGGGTACAGCTCTCTGGCAAGGACATGAGCAGGGAGGAAATTCTATTCCAGTCCTCTGCAGGACAGATAGGTACCACAGCAGCCAGGAATTCAATATTCCTATTCTGGGCACTTTGACCAATCAAAGTCTACTAGCTTAGTCATCCTCTACAGGAATTTCAAAGTAGGACTCAGCATGTTTTGATTATCAGGGTTAACAATCCCAATGACTAGTGACCTCAGCCACTAGTCACCTTCTGAGGTCCTAAATACACACATTCTACTTGTATCTGAAAAGCACAGTATTTTCACTGTGGCTCAGTTTCATAAGAAACAACCCCGCCTTTCAGCATACATATTTTCAGCAGAGCCAGGAGTGCTTCCTACCAGTCCCTGGAGGCACAGTTCCTAAGAAGTCACTCTATGTGCCACAGGGTTCTATGTGCTATGTTCCTGGGCCCGAGACACTGCTAGCAAATTCTGGTTTGTTCAGAAAGTTGGGCAGATGCAGACATTTAAGGAAATTTATAACTAGACAGTTATCTTTACTGAGAACAAAGCTCCCTTATATCTGCATCCTCTAAAGTGAGGCTTGGTCACCTTCAGATAGAAGCTTGTCCCTTCACATAGAAGCTTGTCCCTTCACATATAAACAGGCTCAACTCAGTGAAAACAAAATGCCTTTATTCTATCAGCAAAAGCAAGGATTTATGGGAATGAAATGTCTACATTCTACATCTATTAAAAGACACAGGCTATATTTCATCACCTCCTAGCTGGTACTTACAGGCAATTTTCTGCACCATTTTGGCAGCTATGGAAAATTAGTAAAAGGGCAGAACAGGCAAAAAATAAAAACAAAACAAAAACAAAACAAGAATGATAATTCAAGAAAAATACATAGTAACCAAGGACAAACGTTAATCACAATGAGGAGTCTGAAGCACACATGGGAAAGAACTTTCTGAAGGAATATGCCTTTTGTCAATGAGATGGCAAAGAAGAAGGAAAACAGGAGCAATAAAGGTCACTCTAAATACTAAAGACACACATGACTTCCAAGCCTTGATCTAACTGTACTGCAAGATGGGTCAGCATTCACTGTACATACTCAAAAGTCTGCTGATGGTTCTAGAACCTGAAAAATCATGTTCTTCAGGATAACTGTACAGGAGCATCTTCCCAGCTCAGGACCACAGGAAGCAGAAGTGGTTAAACTGTCAGCATGTGCTGCTGCCCTTACCTTCCAGGAAGGGAGAGCCTTTGCGAGGGCTCAGTATGACCTGGGCCAGCCTGGCAACTGCTGACTTGAACTGGCTTGAAAGCACCCAAAATGTATTCCTTTTGTAGTGCTGGGGATAGAACCCAGGACAATGTTCATGCTAGGCAAGAAGGCTCCCTGCTCAGGGCAGCTCATTTCTAGGTTGGGTAGTCTCCAGGGGTCTTCATAGGCAGGGCATCTTGGGCAGCCCCACTGAGGTCACAGATTCCTTATAGCCCCTCTTGGCTCCCTGCCAAGGAGGCAGAAGACTAGCTGCTCCAGAGGGCAGGGTCTGCTTGGACACCTTAAGCCTTGGGAATTGAGGGGGTTTATGCTTGTACTTCAGAAGCAGATGTACTAATTAAGGCTGCAGACTGTCCCACTGACTGGTCTAGTCCACATCATATCTCCTGGAACAGACCTCCTGCTATAAATGGAAACGGCTACACTTCAGACTGTGTTAGGGAGGAGGCTGGAATTTGTCTAATATTCTGATCCCAGAAGAAACACCCTGCTTAGGCAGTCTAACTCCACATATCGAACAAGGCCCTTGTACTCTGGAAATCAGAGTGCCCTGCAAAAGGACAAAGCAGATCTTTGCTCAGGTGTCTTCAGTACAAGACATACTACACATTCCTTACCATAGAGTGTGCTTGTCCAGAGAAGGGGGAGTTCACTCTTACCTCATTTAAACCTGGAGTGATAGTTGGCGCCGCAATGAAGACAACAAAAGGAGCAAACTCAGCAGTTCTCAGGACCTTCAGTGCCTGTGTGGAAAAGGAAGACTCTTAGAAGAAGAAATAACAGAGACAACATGCAAAGGAGTCTACAAAATGTGATACAAGTGAAAAAGTCAAGGCCTTGGCTCAAGATTTTGGCAAGTTATAATTAAATGTACCAACTTTATAAGTAGTGTCCATTGCTTTTCTTGTAAAGGGTAGCTAACAGCCCAGATAAGAGCTGACAAGTAGGACATGTTTCTTAGGAATCTCCTGACTTTGCTGAATTTATTTTCCTTTGTAATAGTTAGCATTGACTATGTCGGTTAATGTTCATTTAAACCTGGTGATTTTAGTTGATGGCAAATGCATTCTAGGTGACTTAGCTCTGCAGGCTGGCTTTCAGAGATTGCAAATCCACTTTGTCACATACCAAACTGCAAACTGCTAAGCAAAGAGAGCAAAGCCTGGCGGCCGTCAAAGTGTGCTATAATCACATTCACACGGGTCTTCTGTTGAGAGGCCCTCCATGGGACTCATGGGAGAAGGGGAGACCCTTGCCCAGGGCTGCAATCACGAAGTCCTTCCACTACAGACACTATGTGGTTGTGGTCAATAACCTGACCCATTTGAGGACATGGCATTCAAGTGGAAGGCCCTTTGAGGTTACTACTAGTACTTTTCCAAATTGTGGCAAATCTGTTTCTGTTCCTCCCTTGGGAAGCCAGGGTACTCTCAGAAATAATAAATACCATCCCAGTCCAAAGTTGACCACACCCAGGAACCTAATCCACACAGGACCGACATGGAAGTGACCCATAGACATAAGGAGTAAATGCCTTTCTGTTCTCTATTTAATTTTAGTTCTCTTTCCCCGGAGATAGGATCTTAGTATACACAGGCTGGCCTCAAACTGGCAATTGGCTTGCTACTGGCCTGGGGCTTCATGTGTGCACCACCGTTGCTCTTTACGCAAGAATCAAACATGCCTATTTTGTTACCTATTTTGCTTTCTAAGTGATCTTTACTTTTTGTTTTCTTTCCCCTGTTTCTTTTTTTTAAATATTTATTTATTATGTATACAACATTCCTTCCATGCCTGCCTGCATGCCAGAAGAGGGCACCAGATCTCATTATAGATGGTTGTGAGCCACCATGTGGTTGCTGGGAATTGAACTCAGGACCTTTGGAAGAGCAGGCAATGCTCTTAACCTCTGAGCCATCTCTCCAGCCCCCCTTTCCCCTGTTTCTTATGCTCCATCCTTAGCCTGGTTTATAGTGCTGGTTTAGTGGTTTCCTGCTTTTAGTTTTGGGGCTATTAAATCCATTACAGCCCACTGCTAGATGGTCTTTCTGGAACACAAACTCCATCTTCTGCTCCTAACCTTTCAACAGCCCCCTCTGCAGTGCAGGGAAAACACATGCTCCTTTAGCATAAAGGCTGAGTCCCATGTTTAACTTGTTCTGCCTAGCACTGCTCCATCCGCGGGGTGCACTGGCCTTACTGAACAACTTTCAGTCTTGAAAAGGCACAACTCTTTCTGGCTTCTTGGCCTTTTTGCTTGGTGCTTCCTTTATTTGGACACCCTACCCTCCCTTCCCACCCTTTCTCGATGTTCTTTCTGTTTGCCTGAATAATCCTTCAGAACCTAGTTTCAGGAAAGATTTTTTTTTTTGAACATGATCTTATACAGACAAGAATGACTTCAAACTTCTAGTTCTCCTGCCTTCATCTCTCGAGTGCTGGGATTATAGATATGCCCAGTTTTATGCGGTGGTGGGGGTTGAAGCTAGAGCTTCGTGCATGCTAGACATGCATTCTAGCACCTGAGCTGGAGCTTGAGCTCTGGATCCTCTTGTGCTGCTGATAGCACACCTGGCAGTTTCTTTGGAAACTTTGCCATTGGGCTTGGAGGCCCTGCTGTGTGTTCCTGAAGTAGCCATCAATCACACTCGAAATACAGTCCCTGGTAGTGGCTTGAAGGCAAAGGCTGTGTCTTGTTTAGTTGTTTCTCTTATACTCAATATGGTACACCATAAATTGCCTTTATGATTCAGTAAAAATGCAGAAACAGTCAATCTAGTATGTACACTACTGATCCTGGCCTTTGCAGCAGGTCTAACTGGAGAGCCTCTGCTCTCCTGGCATCTCTGAGCACATGGGATTCTAAGATGCAATCTGATATTGAGTCTAAGGCTGGTGTGCACTAGGGTTCTAGCTCTAGTCACATACCGTCTTTGGTGAGGGAACCTGACTCACTGTCTTATCTGCCCAAATCTCTTCATTCTACTAAGAATGCTTTCCAAGTCTGCCCATGTTCATTCCTGATAGAGGCAGCTGCCCATTTCTTTGTTCACCTGCTGTGACTGAGCACATGATTTAAGTAAGCCTAACCAGGGTCCTTATTTAGAAATGGTCACTTTGTCACTATTATCTTGGCTCTTTGTTTCTTCCTTCCTATGCTCTGGCAGCAAGGGAATACAACATCAGGCAGGATATAAGTTTTTCTCATCATTTCCACTGGATAATCTCTCTCTCTCTCTCTCTCTCTCTCTCTCTCTCTCTCTCTCAACTAAGCCATGGAAACATTCTCCTTGCTTTTCTCCCGGAGGTACCTCTGAGTACCAGATAGAAGTGCACACAGCTTGTATGCTGAATGGCACTCACAGAAGACAACAATACCCCAGGTTGGAGATAGCTTTCTTCTTCTTCTTAGTTGCCCACCCTGCTCGCCGCCCAATCCTGTGAGTGCTTTCGATTCTAGCCTGCCATCATGCTACTGCACAAACTCGTTCCTTGAAAAGCAGCAGTTGAGCTCCCAGTGAACTAGCCAAACATGTACTGTGTGCTGCTTCAAGTCTACAGCTGTAAATAAGGAGGGCCACCCAACTGTTAACTGCATGAAAGCCCCAAGGAAGGCCATGTTTATCACATTTCCAGAGGTTTCTTGTGCCTAAAAATCAGCTCTAGGTTCCTGCCCCTGCAGCTGACAGAAAGTTTAGAACCAAATTTAATGCTTAGCATAAGAACTCCAGCAGTTTCTGTGGTTAGCATACTTGTTGCTGCGTCTTTTTCATGGTTTTCTATTTCTATCCCATATTATTGCATTTTCCAAAATACCAAGCTCTATCCTCACACCCTGCTCTAGGTACGGTTTTCAAGCAGGAGCCATTTTAGGTTCAGGCTCTTGGCTGAAGTTCAGAGTCACTTCAGGGACAGGAAACGGAACTACTCATAAGGAATCCCTTCCCTCAGGTGGTTAACATAGGAGTTAAAGATGAACTCTAAACCTCTGATTTAAGGGGAGCTACAAATTTGTTAATAGTCACAAGCAAATCTCTCTTTCTGGAAGGGAGGAGGGGAAGAAAGAGAGGGAGGGAGAGAAGAAAGAGGAGGAGGGCATGGAGGGAGAGAAGAAAGGAAAGGAGAGGAGACACACACAGAGACAGACAGAGAAAACACACACTCTAGAAAAACCACTGAAAACATACTGGATTTAAATAATCATTCAATTCGTACTAGATTAAAAAAGTGTCATTCATTTATGAGAGGTAATTTATGGAGATAAATTCATTTTTATAGCTCATCTATGTATGGCCAAGAATTAATCTCAGGTTATCTTGCCAAGGAAAAAGAACTCATTCGACCCAAAGATCTAAGATGCAGGTCTCATCAGACTAATGTAGTTTGCAAAGTTACAAAGTATACAGGGCAAGCAACTCACTTATTCTGGGACACAAACACAGGGGTTTCGGGATTGCACAGTGCTAACCAGAGAATGGAATGGCCTCTGGTTCTGTTTACATTTTGGTACTGAGGATGGAACCTAGGATCTCCTGCATGCTAAGCAGTGCCCCTGCCAATGAGCTAGGCCCTTGGCCCTGACTCTTTAAAGTTTAGGTACTAAGTTTGAAATTTTTCTGGATGGCAACTTTTCTCTCTTTGGGCAAAGGCAAAGCTACAGATAATCTGCTACTAACTGTTTTGGACATAAAATCTGGCTATATAGTCCAGGTTGCCCTTGAATTTATGATCCTCCTGCCTTAGCCTCATGAGTGCTGGCATCACAGGCATGTACAGCTATTCCCAGCAACTAATATTAACTTTGTAATGCTTCTGATTGGTAGAGAGTTCAAATTGAAAACTATTATAAGTTCCAATTACCTACTAGTTATTATTCTACAGTTCTGCTTTATTGGTGTAGATTAGTTCCTCAGGTTTTATTTGTAGGAGAAATGAGCTTTATTGTATTTTTTCAGGTTTAATCACCCTATGTACTTTTCTAGATGTTAAAAGAAAATAAATGAATGTTTAAACTGTAGTGTTATGCATAAGGTGGGAGACCTAGAGGGTGTTCAAGGTTTCCTTGCCTATAATGGCACAAAAGGTTGGGATTTATCATAAAAAAGTAAAAAAAATAAACAAAAAACACCCAACCCAGTTCAAAGCTCATTTTCTCCTGGCTGGAAAAGCTTGTTTGATCACAATTACATTAAATCTGTTTTCTTCACCTATGGCAGTACATACTGACAGAATTCATTGAGCTTACCAGGACTGGCAATATAGGACTATAATCTCTTGTTATTTTGAAAGCAGCCAGGATACTGTTTTTTTTTTCTAATTTGTTATCACTGCCATGGCCCTCTAGATTGAAATTGGACCACCACAACTTATCTTAAGTTTAGCCTCAATTGTTTGAAATAAATTAAGATGGCACAAAGCATTAGGCATGTCCTAAACGAGCTGAGCACCAGTGCTAGGTGTCATACAATGGGCCACCTATAGGACAAGTGGCTTCAGCTGTCATAGATGTTGAGCAGATTAAAACAAGAAAAGCCACACAGCACTTTCCCTCTTTTGGGGAGTTTCTGAGGTATATGCAGAGAGGAATTTCATCCTCACCAGCTTATCTCCTTAACTGCGTTCTTAGCTTATGCATGTACATAGCATGACATATTAGTGCTTTGTTGAATCAGAGTTTCTCAGATACAGTGGAAGCCTTAATCTAAATGGCTGAGATAGGAAAGGGGCACTGAGGAAAATGTTTTAAAGTAATTCATTCATAGCCACAAGCATCCTGAAAGTAGGGTGAGGGTGCTCCCCAGCCCTGAAGAGAGTGGGCCGAGTGCAGGGAGGCCCAGGGAACCCTCCTAGTACAGACTCCATAGATAACCTAGATTATACTGCCATATATAGCATCCAGCTAGGAGTCTAGACCGGGCAGGAGAGTCTGGGACCAGAGTGGTCAACCAGTTCATACAGGGGCCAGATGGCCCTGGCCCATCCTAGGGCAGAGGCCAGAATGCTTAGGGCCTGCCCTCAGGGGCCAGTGGAACTGAGAGATCACAGTTGTGAGAGGAGGGGAAACAGGAAGCAGGAGAGGAGTGCAGGTGAGCTCATCCAGCAGTCAGGGCAGCAGGGGCCAGTGTGCCTGGCAGGAGGAGGTGCCGGGCCAAGTGCAATGGAGAAAGGATCTGCTGTGGACGTCCTGATGAGTCTGAGAGATGGGTCTCCCGCTCAGCAGTGCAGAGCAGTGCATGGCTGTGCAAGGGCAAGGGACAGGGAGAGCTGGGTGCTATGAGTGGAGCAGCAGCGGCAGCAGCGGTGGTGGTGGTGGTGGCGGTGGCGGCGGTGGCAGCAGCAGCAGCAGCAGCAGGGAAGGCAGAAAGCCCTTGGAAGTGGCCTGAGGTAATGCAGAGGGATCTGAGGAGCCCTGCAGCCAGCATACTGCTAGAGACATTACTACCAGCAGAAAACGACGTTCAGGTGAAGACCAGTGTGGAACCCAAGGAGAGGATGCCGAAGACCAGGACCAGGATTGAGACTTTGCCTCTAGCCACCCCTGGCCAGAAGATTTTTCCAATCCCTAGTAAGGAGGGATTAGTAGTTAAACAAAGATCAATCTGTGTTACACATCATCATATTTAGTTCTATATAGGTCCAAGTTAACCATTAAGTAAACTACAGTGTTTATTGTACTCCTCCCTAGCCCCTAACCAGATCCTATTGTAGTTTCCAAAGTTCTGAGTTCAAGAACCCCACTTGGTCTATAATGGAAATGAATGAAACTATTGGCCACAGTCTGTTAGACTCCTGGAGCCCAGAAACTGAGCCATCAGGGCCCAGGTCACACAGACTGTAAATCTAACGATTTAGGAATGGCTATGAGACCAAGTCTCATGCAGTGACCCTTCAATGGGGGTTTTCCCTGCCTGGGATATGTACCTATGCCTCCTCCTGCTTAAGCAGAAACTGCTCAACTAGGGGTATCTCCATAACTCAGCAGGTGGTCTACCCATTCTAGTCTAAGTGATGAAAGGCGTGGGGGTATAGAGCCATCACAGAAATGGCACATCTGAGTCTTGAGAGTCCCCAGCAGCCTGTCTTGGAACTTCCTCTGATGTCTATCACTCCCAAGTCCTTTTCATTGTGCCCCACTTCTACCTGGCTTATGCTCAGACTTGAAAAATTAGCTTTTCAGCATTTCTGTTTTGTTTGTATATGCTAAGCATGTGCCCACCTTACTGCTGAGAGGCAATGATGTCAATCCCTATATGAAGTCTTCAGCTTTCTCAAGTTCCATCATTGCTATTGTTTCCTACATAAGACTTGTTTACAAATTATTAAAGCAATCATCTTTGTACCTATCTCCTTTTTGAGTCCTCCCCGAGTTTTCCACTTCTCTCCTCAGGAAAGGAAATCGCAGAGGCTGAGAGCCACCTAGGCTCTTAATCCCTGCTTCACCTAACCCTGGGTAAAAGCACTCACAATCACTGTCATGAAGCTACAGCTGTTTCACATCCAGACCCCAGGATCAGTTTCTCACACATGATCAACCTAAGATATTGGCAGATGCTCTACTGGGCCAGCATGGGCTGTACCAGGAGATCAGAGGAGGGCTGCTGGGATAAAAAATGTCAGAGCCTCATCCTGAGGGTGGGTAAGTGGAGGATTTCTGGCAGGCACAGACTTAAATGGGCACTTCACCGAGCTTCTGAGTATAAGCCGCAGAAGAGAACAATGTGCTTATTAAATGCATGTTGTTTGTGCTGAGTTCAGTGACTGGTTTACATCCTAGACTGTTGACCCAGGCAGTCTTTAGAACTGAAATTTTCCTGTGGCTTAGAAAATTATTTCCATGACCCCAAACTTTCTGATGGCATTTTGGATTTCAGAATCTGATCTTATCAGCATGCAGGCAAGACAGAGTGGGTTCAGGGTGGCTTGGACATTACCTGAGGTTCCACGTCCAGTATTGCGATCAGCCCCTGCTCGTGGATTTTCCGAATGGTCTCCAGTTTTGTCCCGTACATTGCATCCTCGTGGCTGCCATACTCCAAGTACTCATTATTTGAGATGTCTTGCATCATTTGGTCATGAGATACAAAGTAATAATTCTTGCCATTTTCTTCATCTTTCTTTGGAGGTCTGGTTGTATCTGCAAAGTTCCATTCATGAGAGGTTTAAATGGCTGGATTGATGAGTCACACTCCCAATGAACTTACTCAACTCAATCACTGTGTGTGTGTGTACGCATGTGCACACTCCATGTTGAGATACAGGCCTCTGTGCATATTTTTTTTTTTTTTTGGTTTTTCGAGACAGAGTTTCTCTGTGGTTTTGGAGCCTGTCCTGGAACTAGCTCTTGTAGACCAGGCTGGTCTCGAACTCACAGAGATCCGCCTGCCTCTGCCTCCCGAGTGCTGGGATTAAAGGCGTGCGCCACCACCGCCCGGCCCTCTGTGCATATTAGATAGGCACTCTACCACTGAGCTGTAAACTTAGTTCCTCAGTTGTTTCTTGAAACCAGGTATGATAGCACACAGCTGCAACCCCATCACTTGGGAGGTGGCAAGGGGAGGATTACAAGCCCAAGGCCAGCCTGGGATACAAGACACCTTGTCTCAAAACGAAAAAAAAAACTGTTGATTCTTTAGAGTGTCTCATATCCTCTGTTTCCATCTCCAGTAACATTGCAGAAGCAAGCTAAAAACCATATTTATCTGTGTGCAGCAGCATAGCAGATTTTTTTGGATTGTTTGTTGTTTGGTGAATATTTCAGTGTTGTGAGAGCTATTTCATACTGTCCTGGGAGGAAAGACATAATGTGACTAAGATGTTTTTTGAATGAAAAACGGCCCATTAAGTCAGGTATTTGAATATTTGTCCCCTGTTGGTGGCACTGTTTCGGGAGTTTGAGTCTTTCTAGAGGAAAGGTCACTTGGAACAGAATTTGAGACTCATAGCCTTTCCCCATTTCCAGTTTGCTCTCTCTGGTTTGTGTCTGAGGCTAAAAATGTGATCTCTCAGCTTCTTGCTCCTGCTGCTATGTCTACCTTGCTATGATTAATTCTTACCCCCTGGAACTGTAAGTCAACCAACTTTTTTTTTCTTTAAGTTACTCTGGTAATAGTATTTTATCACAATGACAGAAAAATAACAAACTGACCCAAGATTAACATAACTCACTATCCCTTAGCTTACTTGGGTCCCGTGCAGAAGGAAGAAAGAAGGAGAGGATGAATAACTACGTGTGGCTATTTCCATTTAAACGAATGAAACAGTTCAGTTTCTTATTTCACATTTCAATGTCTGGGGAGCCACAAGGGACTACCCTCCTGGACAGTTCCCACACGGAAACGTCTCCTATACCACTTCCCAAATGAGGATGTTTGTTGGAGGACAGCAAAAGGCACACCATACTGAAAACACAACGGGCTGAAAGAGGTGTGGCTAGGATTATCATAGAAGGACTAAACCAAAAGGTGAGGCAAGGAAGTGGTGAACTGGTTTACAGACCAAATAGTGCTTCAGAGATGTTTCTTGTTTTTAATGTTTTGAGAAAAGGTTTTACTTTGTTGCCCTGGCTAGCTTGGTTCTTTGTATGTCACTGTGGCTGAACTCAAATCTGTAGCCAATGCTGGCTTGTTTCCTGACTGCCTTGAGGTTAAGAGCTAGGACTTAGCCCCATCTGTTTCCTATACCTACTCTTGAACTTTTTGTACAACCGTCAAGATTGCTTCATTTCACAGTTGAGGGAATGAAAGAGGGCAAGAGGCTGACAATATGAAACAGACAAGTAAGGGTGATGGAGAAATATCACAAATTTGAATTCCTTATACTAAACAAAAGAGAGTTCATTGCCTGGGTTTTAAAGTGATAAAGTCAATAATGTAGGTAATGATTGGTGGAAACATGGTTGTATCAGAGAAAATTATAAAACAATTAAAGCTTATTTTTTAAAAGAATCATTCATCTAGAAAATATTTATGACAAACTGTTGGAAAAGTTAGGTTATAAACAACATGGATAAGACTAATGCTGTAACTCGCCACTGTGCATATGTTTACATTAAGAGAAGTCTAGAAGGAGTTTACAACAAATATTTGTGGTACTTCTTATTTGGAAAATGATTTTGAAATTATCATATATTCTTCATTGCTCTTGTTTTGGATTTAACAATTTTCCTATAGTACACAATTATTATTTACATAATTAGAAAAATATGCATATTACAATGACAAGAAGATGATAGGATAAAAAGAATTCTGGCTGATGCATTGCTTACGTGGAATAGGGTAAGCAAACCGGTCCGGGTGCTTTGTGATGAGGGTGTTTTTTATGTGTCTTCTCCCAACACCATGTGCACCTAGGTAATTTTTGAAAAGAATGGTAAAATTAACAACTAGTAAACGTTTGTAGAATTATTTGGAGGTGAGAATAAGCAAGCCACTGATACAGCTAAACTTACCTAATAAGACTAGTGTTTTCCTTTTGAATGCAGGCAGTTTGACTACTTCTTCATATGTGACAAGATCTAATTGATCAAACACTAAAATGCAAAGATTTAGAAGAAAGGTAAGTTTATAGGATGGATATCGCATGCAGGTAATTTATAATTTTATTGGAAAAACTAAGTTATAGTAACAGCATGAATTCTGCTTATGATATGTAGCTTACATTGATTTAATCCATAATGCCATTATGGGAGAAAGTTTCATTTTTAAGCCCATGAAAATGTACTTGAGAACCAGGAACAACCAAAGAAATGATGCGTACATGCATGAAAGTCCGATTCTAAAGGATACATCATATTTTTTCATGCAGTATTCCAACAAATCATTTGAATTCACTCAGAACCACATGCTGTTCATATTTTCACAATTCTAAGCAAGTAGCAATATTCAAAAGAAAAAGTCTTTGGGTAGCAACCACCACAAGTAGAGAGCATGGGTGCAAGTGAAATCAGCGAGTGAGGGCCAGCTGTAGCACATCCAGAGATGGGTGAGAAATGCATGGTCACCCAGTTTTTATTTAATGCTATTGCCTTTATTACTTCTTAAGAATTGATGAAGGTGGCATGTTAGAATCTGTCAAAGCCAGGTTCTGGCCTTGAACTCACAGAGATCTGCCTGCCTCTGCGTCCTAAGTGCTGGGATTAAAAGCGTGTGCCAGCACCACCTGGTATGAAAGAATTTTAATAAGCTTTTAGTTGAACATTTCACAAATTTGCTGTAACTCAGGTCTTGGGAAGGCATGGGTTTTAAGCAGGGAAACATGCATTCCTGGCCCGGAAACTATGTCAGCCATTAATTATATGGGAAGCTCTGTAAGAAATCAGGGTGCGCAGGATGGAAATAATCATGGCGAGGCTGAGCTTAGAAACCTTTGAGAAAGGGCAGTTCTTGAATTATTATAGACTGAGAAATACTTTAAAAATGTTTCAGAAACGTGCTTCTCAACAACACTATGACAAGACCAATGTCAAGCAATACGGGGAAGTTATCATAGTGAATGGCCATGGCTATCGAAAGGATCTGATTCTCAGACACATTTGAAAGTTCTCAGAGAAGGCTAAAATCAGGCATCTGTGTTTCCTGTAAACTGCCCACCCATGGTCATACCCAACTGTTATCAAGTACACAGTGAAGTTTCCTCTTAAAAGATTGAGTTCTCCCAGAATTCCAGAGAGGTGAATTATTCAGTGAATTGGATCCCATGGCTGAATCATGCAGAGAGCGTCTGCTCCCTGAAACAATATGGCCAAATGATTTTGAGAATCAGCTCAGCCCTTAACATTTGTGATCTGCACAGTAGCAAAGAACCTTATGATGCAAAATAAGATACCACAGAGCTCAATAGACCACAAGCAAATAAATGAGTGAAAAACATAATTCTCAAAATATATAGAGAAAGGAATACAATATATTAAAATAAAAGCTAGTGTATATTAATGGGTCTTTGTGCATTGGTTTTCTTTTGATAACTTGATTCTATAAAAGTTGAATAAAAAATCTTTAGACCATATTCTCTAGCAATAGCTTATATTGGAGAAATGTTTGCAGAATGGCATGGCTACAAAATTAAAATGAGATGAGACTCCCTGTGGTAGAGCTAGTTTGCTGTGCTACAGTGGTAATGGAATGAAGAGAATTGCAGAAAGAAAAGCAGGAGTGCTTATGGCACTGCTTTCTGTGTCCACTGCCTTGAAGATTTCCATCAAGGAAAAGTGTGCTCATAGGAAGAAGTGCATCGGCAAATTGATGTGTTTTAAGCTATACAAATCATCAAGTATTTCATTAAAGAACAAGGTGATGAAGACACAAAGTTTTCTGAAAGGTAGACACATCCCTCTCCCTCTATAGAGACCTAAGTTGAGTCTTGGTTTTATTTATGCCTTTGTCATTTTCTAAAAGTACACAAGTTAGGGATTAACAATCAACATACCACAAACAAACAAACAGATAGGTTAAACATTAGAATCTTAGCCATGAATGGTAGTATGAAGAGGTTACTCTGGTCTAAATAAAATTGCCACATAGTCATAGGGTTGCAAAACAAAGTAAAACAGGATATTTGAAAACAAGATATACAAGGAATATTAGAAGAACACTTAAAGACTGAACTTTGAAAGGGTTTAAATTGCTTGCTGATTAAAGAAAAAGGACTTAATAAAATGAAAGCATCAAGAACACAGAGGCATATTCATTCTACAGGTTACTTACATGCACAGAGGCCATTGGGAGTGAGACAGCATGAAAAATGTACAGGGGTCATTGAAATATGACTTTTCATATATTAGTAAAATAAAAGTATAATAGGCACAAAATAAACTTCATCATGCAATATTTTAAACACAAGGTAAATAAACCACATTAAGAAACAAACTCATTTTAATACAAATTCAATCATACCCTTATATAAAAGCCACTGGATTTTTATATGCTAGCATGTATACAGAAATTTTATGTGGAAATGATAAGAAACCCCTTTCAGAGAGAATAAATGTAGGGGCCTTTCACTTTTCACTTTGTGCATTTCTGTACCATCGGCAATTTCTAGCTATGTGTGCTTATTAGCTTATTATTGTACTTTATGATTCTGGGGATCAAACTCAGAGCCTTGCCTTGCACATGCTAATAAAGTGCCCTATCACTAAGCTACATCTTCAGTCCTAGTTTTATTATGAAAATAAAATACAAGTATCAATGAGGTTATAGGCCACTTTTCTTCAGGATAGTTTTAAAAGGCTAATTACTTGTTTATAGTATTAAGCATAATTTAAACACAACTATGAATGAATGCTATTCCAGAAATCCTCTAAGTTCATATGTATCCACATAAACAGTACTTTCAGGACATTAAATACCACTGTTTTGATGTCTTACAATAAAAAAATACAGACTTTCATTTGTAAAAAAGCTTAAATCATTAACTTGAACTAAGAGTAACTTTATTTTTAATGTACATTGGTGTTCTGCCTACAAGTATGTCTGCGTGAGTGCCAGATCTTGGAGTTACAGACAGGTGTGCCATGTAGGTGCCAGAAATTGAACCAGAGTCCTCTGGAAGAGCAGTCAGTGCTCTTAACCACTGAGACATCTCTCTAACACCCTAAAAGTGCCTTCTTGAAGTCTTGGGCTTAGGAAGCTCAGTGCATCTAGAGTACAGTTCTAGCAAGATGATAATACTGTTCACATCAGATGCATGTGCCTAAAAGGTCTCATGAGTTTGCAGAAACATATTTGATGTAAATACTACACATACCATAATCCAATTCATTCTGAAGAATTTAGAAATATTTCCTGGCACACTTTGTTTATATTTCTTTGATTTCCTGCTAAACTACTTAACATTTCAGGCACTTAAGTATTTAAGCAACTATTTGAAAAAAAAAGCAAGCTGTTAACATTGTCTCTGAAAGGCTACAAGTAGCTTCAAATACTGAAAAACAAACAAACTAAAACAACAAACAACCCCACCAAACCCAACTCTAGTTAAGAATGAATTCCAACTAGTACCACTGGTCCAGAGAAGATATTGTATGTTTGTAGTGGCCAGATAGATAATGTGGTTGAATGAAGCAAGCCAGGCAAAAAGGAACAGGGGTATTTGGTTATTGAGGGGGATACTAGGGAATAAAATGCTCATCCAAGAGGGATATTAGTAACCCACAGACCCTAAAAAAGGAAGTGACTTAGTGGTGCTGCAGTCACTATTTTGACAAGGGATGTCTAAAATACAAAGTTTTATATTATATAACCCGATTTTCAAATGTGGTATCATAATATTATTTAAATATTGTGCACGAATGAAATTTATACCACTGTATTATGTAGACCGCACAGTTTAAGCATAATTCTGCTTTAACTAGATGTGTGGGTTTTCCTGGTGACAGAAATAATAGATTTTGATGCTATTATTGCCATTCTTGGTGCTGTGGACAGTCTTTATCCTTTATTCTACTTGAAGATACAAGTAATTTCCAACTTTGATGATAAAATTTAGAGCTTGCCGTCAATGTATGATGAATTTTCAAAGTCTTTGAACAGGTAACAAAACCCAGCACCTTATTTTGAATTACTGCACAACATAGAAAGAAAAGAGTGTGCTGTATTTATGGTTGGTTTCTGAAAGACGTTGAGAAAAGTAGTTTGATTTGTGAGCATCTGGCTAGTTGTTGGTATGAAAGAATACACTATTTTCTCGTTTTCACAGTATCTGCCTTACCTAGATGGAGGCCAATGGTATTTTACAGCAATTCTTTGCATGGGCAATATAATAGTCTATGAGGCAACCTCATCCTAGCCAAAGCAGACAGTTGTCTGACAGCTTCAGCTCCTGTAGTGATAAGCAAAGGCTTCTGGACGTTAGACTAAACAAGATGGAAACGTTCATTGATAAAGTTGAGGGATGCTGAAGAGATGGCGACACAAAGGAATGCTAGGTTTAGTTAGGCCAGGGTAAAAGTGGTGGTCACCTTCTCCTAAAAGAGAAATTAAGGAGAACTCATGACTCTGCAGGGGCAGGACCCTGATAGCAGTATTCTGACTAGAGACTCACAGAGAAGCAGAAACCCAAAGGTTTAGAAAGAAACTTCAGTGGCTGTACAAGGGCCTTCCTTCCGAGTCAGGCAGATATACATGGACTGGAAGGATAACCCCTCAAGAGTGACAAGAACTGCTCAGATGCCTAGCAGAGGTCAGTGGTTAAGAAAATACTAAGGGCAGCAAAAAGAGTGGTGGTCCTCTGTCCCCTGTGCAGCTAAGATTATTTTTCTACAGTTTGAATTTATGAGAACTTTGGCACATGATTTGGGATAGGGGATGTCACGCCAAATGATGCAGAAAAAAACAACAGTACCCCGTATTGTCTAAATCAAGGATAAATACTTTCAACCTGGACAGGCAGTGTTTTCAGAGAGCTACAGCCTGAGACATGGAACACTGCAAGGTACCTGTTTCAGGCTGAGTGACGAAAGAACACTAGATCCACTGAGGTTTAGAATTAAGAACCACCTGATTGGCTAACCTGATTGCCTGGTTTGAGGGCATCAGTAAGCTAAGTGACCAAGTCATACACTTCCTCTGGGTGGACTAATGATTCTGTTTTGGGCTGCCTATTTGGCCGATAGTCACATTTGCAGGAAGAGTGGACATTACCTGCTGGGAATCCAAATGGCCATGATGGAAGGAGCACAGCGATGCCCTGGTGCTCCAAGAACAGAAAAGGTGAACCACAGAAAATGGGAACCACTAGCTGTCAGAGTTGATGCTGATTCTCTAGCAAAATTCTTCAACGATGATTTGACTAAGTCTTTGTCAACACTTGGAGAAGTCGAGTTTTCTGATCAATTCACTTAATTATCCTTATAGAATATTGGCAAACTGAATACTGAAACCTACATGCCTTCCAATTAGTAGAGTATAAAACCAATGACATATTAGCAGATTTACTCAGCTATTTCTTTGCTTTTCTATGTTTAAATTAATTTGAGTGTTGTCAGTATTTATACATCATTTAACACTATAGAAATGGCAAGTTGAGCTTAGATAATGTCTTCTTTCATTTTCAGCGTTGGGGATGGAACCCAGGGCCTTTCACATGCTAGGCAAGTACTTTACTACTGAGCTTCTACCCCAGCTGATTAATTTTTTTTGTATTTAACTCATGCGATTTAGATTTAACTAATCTCCCTTGTGAGCTGGCTCAATTGTGTTAGACTGGTGGAAGCAGAGAGGAGAAGGCAATAAATGCTGATGTCAGGAAAAGTCTGATGAGAAACTCTGCTTTAAATATTTCTTCCATTTATGAAACCAACACAAAAGCCATTGTGAGGCTACTGCACTGTGGTAGTACATAAGAAAAATGATACTTTTAATTGGGAATAAGTGTGCACAGTGCAACTGGTGGAAGGGAACAAGCCCTCATTTAATTGAGCCATTTCAACTTAACCTATGGGGACAATCACATTCATTCTGAATATGCAGTATTTCACAAATACTTACATTTAATTTCTCATGGAGAAATAAGAATTCAGAAGTCATAAATAACTTTTCCTAGTGAATGTTAATACATGCTAGAACACCGCACAAAGAAACCTGCATTCCAGATTTCTCAGAAGCACACTGAATTGTGTATGAATAACTCGACTCATTTGACTTTTTTGGCCACATGTTTGATATTTCTGAGTTATTTCTGAAACCTTTGGAACTAATCTATTGCCAACTTTTAATTTCTCAGGAAAAGTCCATTATAAAAAGAGTCACATTGAAAAGCCATTTAAATTAAATATACTTCCCCATATTTTCTTTCAGCTTAAATGACACCCTGTGAGTCTTCTGGGAATTCAAGTGCAATATCAGATAACACTTTCTTGGTAGGCATTTTGGTTTTTAACACAACAGTAAACCCTGTGATTCAGTTGAACCCCAGATTCCATACAAAGGGAAGGGAATGCATATATAATGAGGGCCTAGATAATGTCCTTTGTGGTTTTGTTTTTTTAAGAACTTCAAAGCATAATGAGGGTAGACGAATAGTCCTAGAAAGTGACCATCTCAAGTTAGTATCCATGCCAGCCGTGCACTTTCAAACCAGCTACAGAATCCTCTTTAGCACAGCCCTTTTGTGCACCTTTGTCCTTAATATTTGTCATGGGTCCATATCCAAGGGCCAAGAGGAACTAGGAGGGAGGGTCATCCTCTCAAGGCCAAATTCAGCCAGAGAAGAGAGAACCCCAGGGACTCAACACACCCCAAGCACTTGTTTCTCAATGTTGTTCCTTTCATCATAGAGGATACTACCTCCGAACAGTGCCTTTGTCCTAGAAAGTAGAGCTCTGCAAAATAACTGGTAGAAGGTAGAAGTTCTTAAGGCATTTGCAAGTTGGTCAAGGTCTCCTAGAATACAATGTTCTGGAAAGAGAGTTCTGAAGACCAAATGTAAATGCTGTATTTGCTTAGGTCTTGGATTTGTTTGACCTAGCCTCAGAAACAGACATGCTTTTCCTACCTGCATTGTGCTTTGCCAAATATTTATCTTTGTACTGCTTCTTTTTCTTGCCAAACCAAGTACAGCTGGCCTGCTGCTCTTGTTTGGTCTTCTCCATGGCAATGCAAGCTACTCGCCTAGTACACAAACAAGGGAAGAAAGAAAGAAAATAGAATCCAACAAAGTTAATACATAGTTTTATGCCCAAGAAAAGAGAAAAAGTTGTTTGAAAGCTACCTAACAGCAAGAATATCCTCTGGAAGTCCTTGACATCACCGACGTAAGGCTGTTCTTAGCTTCCAGGACTACTTTCTAGAAATGGTTTAAAGCCACAGGCTTATGTTAAAATTGCTTTGTGTTCCTTGAGTTCACCTTATCTGATAATAAGGGTCAGAAGTTTCAACATGTGATTATAAGATTCAGAATGATTATCATGGGATTATGAGTCAAGGCAGGCCTGTTTTGCATCTTGAATTTGTTACTCATTAGCCTATTTTGAGTGCTTAGTACTTAGTGTTAGGCATGTTTCTAAACCTTTTCCAGGTATCAGCTCAGATAATCTTCCTGACATAATGAATCATACATTGCATAGAAATTCTTAAAGTTTATAGTTTTGTCTTTCATATTTTATTAGAAATATTCTTTGCTTATCATATGAAGTGGGATTCCAGTCTCTTTTGTCTCCTTTATGGATACCCAACTGTCCTAGCAGGATATACTGAACAAAGTAAGACCATTCCTCAGTGCTGTGCAATGCTATTTGTTACGTAGCAAGTACCTATTTTGGTATAGGAGTGCTTTAGGATTTTCTTCTCTTTAGTTGGTCTATCTGAACACCTCTGAATTATTATTACAATAATAATAATCTGAACTCTGGGATTCATGACTGCATGAATTACTCATGGAGTCATTTCTCTAACATCTCCATGTAAACTTTAAAGTTAGTTTGTCAATTTCAAAACTTGTAATTTTGACTGAGATTGCATTGGTACAATTAATGTAGGAGGAATAGACATCTTTACAATATTGAGTCTTATAGTCCATTACTGCAATGTTTGTCTGTCTGTCTGTCTTCTTTAATGCCTTAGTAAAATTTCTTATTTTGTTTGAGACAGGTTCTCTTGTATCTCAGGGTGGCTTCAGAGTCTTTATGTAGCCAAGTATAACTTTGAACTTTTGATGCTCTTGCCTGCACCTCCAAGTGCTGGGATTGAAAATGTGCACCACCATGCCTGACACGTTTTCTTATTCTTAAAAACAAGGCTTCATGTAGTCCAGGCTGGCCTCAAAGTCATTATGAAAATGAGGCTGGCTTTGAATTGATCCTCTTGCCTCCCACTTCCCAAATTCTGGGATTACAGGCATGAGCTACCACTCCTGGTTCATAACTCCCCCTAAGGCCTTGATAATGGTAGGCAAATATTCTACCACCGAGCTGCATCTTCAGCCTTGTTTAATACATTAAAACCAGCTATTTATTCTGCAGGTTCAGGACAGTCTAATTGTTTTTGCCATTTTGAAAAAAGGTCTCTGTAGTCCAGGCTAGCCTGGACCTCACTATGTAGACTAGGTTAGCCTTGAACTCCTGGAGATTTTTCTCTTTAGCTTACAATATATGGGGATTCAGATGAATACTACAACACTTGACTGACTGAATTGTTTTTTACACTGTGAGGAACAGTTCCTGACAGATTCTTTGTCTTTGTTCAGCTTATATCTTATTCTTGGTTCTCTGGCATAATAGCAAATGCCTTCTTGGTAAGATAGGGTACTTGGTGCTCTTAGATTTTGCTTATGGCTCTGGTGGAAGGGTCTCATAGAACTGGATGTTGAGTTCCCCAGTACACTTTTGAGCTATTCAGTGCTTTCAAGCTCATTAAAATAAAACAAAACAAACTCCTCCATTTTCTGCAGCATTTTTTCTTTGCAGCAGGAAGATTGATCTGAAGAGCCTATACCTCAGCAGAGCCAAGAAGTGAACCATCTTTTTCCACTGTGGCTTCTCCAGATGCCTGCAGAGGACTAACAGCTTGTGATTTATATAGCTACTCTAAGTAGGAGGAAGCCTGGAATCTGCATAATTATTGTTTTGCTTCCCTTAAAATTTGTTTCCAATACAGTCTCCCGTGTCCCAGGATGGCCTCAAACTCTCTATGTAAGTAAAGATGATCCCATCTAAGCCTCCCAAGTGCTGGATTAAAGTTCTGTATCACCACACCTGGTTTACTCAATGCTGGGTCTCAATCCCAGGGCCTCACCACTTGACTACTATAGCCCCAGCCCACACATGACTGTTCTGAATAAATGCTCGTATAGATGACAGCTCTCTAGAAGACATTTTATGAACTGTATCATTCACAGCAGCCACAGTAAAAAGACTTAGAAATTGCTTTCTTCCTACTTATGCTAAACTGTCTGCAGATCAGACTTAAAAGACAATGCCAGATGGCAGGCTGCTGCTTCTCTGTTTGGGCCCATATTTCTCCATGTGTAAATGATGGTGCCTGAACTCCTCATCCACTCCAACTTTCTAAATTTAAGAATATTTTTGGAAAACATGAGATAGTTGAAAGAGACAATCAAGACAAAGAGATTAACCAACCAAAAACCCAACGTTTTAAAACTCTTAAATAACTCTCGAAAGAAGGACTGGTGAAAAATTAGAAATATTTATGGGCTTGGTATTTTTGACTTTTAAGAAAGTTCAAATAATTTTTTGGGGGGGTTACAGGTTAGGGGGTGGTAGAATTTTAGTTCTTGGCAGGTTACATTTTGTTACACAAAACAAAACCAAGACATTAGATTATCTTTTTTTGTACTAGATTTCTGGTGGACATTGGCCAAATACTTAACAGATGATATACATTCTCTCTCCTCTCAGCAATAGGGTCTAAAATGCCTGTCTGACTTCAACCTGTTTCACAATGTAAGCCTTCTAACAGAATAGGTAATCTTTACCCCTGTCTCTTGTTCTGTGGATGGAACCCAGAGCATGCCAGGCAAGCATCTACTTCTGAGCTAAAGAAATCATTCTTGAAACCTGGAAAAATCATTCTTAAAGACTGGTAAGGCAAAGAACAATTCTCACAACAACATAACAGGTTGCATCGTTATATACCCTGAGTGACACTGAGTCATGGTATTTGAAGATTTCCCCCCTTGGTATTGAAGGATGGTCATGAAAGAATACAGAGGAACAAGAGGAAGGTATATCTGGAAGAAAATGCCATTCTAACAAGATGAGAACAGTTTGTAGGAGTTGAGGCTAGTCACTCAGCTTGTCTCCAGACCCTCCTTTCTTTATACATGTGCAGATCTAACTGGAACAAGTATCTGACTATAAGGTGAAGACTGAGAATTTTTGGACAACTAATTTTTTTTGGATTTGATCTCTAATCTCAGACAATTGCGTTTTGTATAGTTATCAATGCAAAAGATTTATCAAGGAAGTTTTATAATATAAAATATGAAATTGATAACTGGCAGGGAGGACATTGTTTCATCATAAAACAACAAAAACATACCATTCCTGAAGTTCAGGAGAAGGAATGAGACCTGCAGTTCCATTTTTGGAGTTTTCCAGTTTACCCTGCCACCAGTTGTGATCATCCTTACTAATAATCTGAATGATGTCACTAACTCGGAATCGGATGCCAGCTTCTTTGCAGGGGATGAGGTCATCCTTGGCTGGATCATATTCAAATTGTGCTCTTACATAGATCTATAAAACAGGAGTTTGTAAGAAAGGAGGCCACAGTGATGTGAAGGAAAACAGTGACCAACTAATCTAATAACCACACATCAACATTTACAACACAAACAGGACATCAGATAGTGAAACTGAAACAATGTATGGAGATAGGACACAGAAACAGGGTGCCATGTCTAATGATTACAGCTTCAACTTTGCTGTTTATATCTAGAAGGAACACTTAAAATACTTGTTGAATAAATTCTGCTTTTAGTAATAGTATAGGTATATAGAGCAGTATGCTCACCAATTTTAAAGCTTGCTATGGCTATGATGATGGTATGGATAAGTTGTTACGTCCGGGAGGCAGCCTTTAACACCCAGAGTAGGTTTTTATCTTAAAGTAGCAAGAACCCTGGGCTGGTATCTTGCTGTTGGATACTTTCATGACAAGTGGCAGACAAAGCTATATGTAACTCAAACATATTAAAAAGTTAAAAATATAGCTTTATTTCTTTAGAGGAATTTTGGCTTTGTATTTGTGCTTTACAATTCTGGGAAAATAAAGATGAATCTGAACCCTTGCCTTGCCAGTGTAACCCTTGAAATCAGTACATAGCATCAAAGCATGCATGATTCATGGCTCTAAGCTTTATGGTGTATGAATTTAAGAGACATAATAGCAGACAGGAGTTATAACACAGCAGCGTTTTATGAATGACTAGAATTCCAGAGTTTTAAAATAAGGTATTATATTCAATGTTGCCTCAGTTATGTAGTTCTGAGAGTAAACTGTGGGCATATTCTACCAATTGCAATTTATAAAATTATTAACTTAAAATCAGATTTATTTTTAGCATTACATTTAAAGAAAAAAAGTCCCACGATTCCATCCCTTGATATTAAGTTTGAATATTCACATTTAAGTCACTGTAAAACCAACCTGAAGGCTTTGGAGCCATTGTGTGCTATTAATATTATAGTAATCTAGCTCTTAAAATGAACAAATCTCTGCATTTGTACCTAAAATCCACACTTTAAAAGTGCTGACTGTTTGAAAGGTATCCGGTGATGCTACACAGCACTTAGCAATTGTAAACTAGTTCAGGAATATCAAGATGAAGGCCACGGTACTGATGCTGGTTTCCATCATATGCACCTTTTAGACATAGACAGGCAAATACAAATTTAATTTTATTTTAGTTCTCAATTTCAGAAAATTCCCTTGAAATGTTTGCTAGGGCATGACTTTCGGTTATATTTAGAATTCTATGAACTCTTTATGCACCAGAGGCAGGTAGGACTCTCTAAGACTAAACTATTTACTGTCAGTGAAAATGATCAGGTTGAAATTACAATAACCATCACAGCTACAGAGGTGTGAGTAAAAAAAAATCTTTATAGAGAATTAGTCATGTATAATGTGTTAAAATGAAATGGTACAAGCTTTCAATGCTCAAATGTTATGGTCCAAAATGCAGACATTATGGGATGGAAAGGGTTAATAAAGGAGCGACTATTAGCTCAGTGTAGAGAAGTTTTTATAGAGGTATCTATTCACCTGTCGTCCTTTTGGTTGGGTGGTTGACGGCAAGTCCTGCAGAATAAAGCCAACCCAGGAGAAAGAATTTTCATTTACTTGTCAAGAGCACAAAGAAATTTGTGTGTTTCTGTTACAATATGGTTAAAAGTGAACTAGTTTTAAGTTGTAAAGAGATCATATACATTATCACATTTCTTAGAAGTGTTGAGTTATTAAAAAAAAAATCAAACCCAGGCCATTTAGCAGCAAGCTGAAGAAAGCAGGTAAGTTGAAGCAGAGAGATAATGTGTTCTTAAGAAACAACTCAGCATCTTCAACACAAAAGCCACTGCGGTTCAAACAGCCTATTACAAAAACCCCTGAGCAAGAGAACGGTTGTCTTTTTCAACTATCACTGCAACCGCTCAGATTTGGACAAGTTTAATGGCTCTATGGCCTTTTCCCATCATAAAAGGGCTACATGTGAATGGTAAAAAGGAATTCTTTGGGAGCCTAGATTCACATTTGGAAACACAGTTATGAATAATTTTCTCGCACAATTTTTCTTACTTAGATACTTGGGATATCATTCCATTTGAGATAATCTTTGAATGATTTATGATTTTATTTGATAAAAAAGTTGATATAGTTTTAAAGGGCAAATTAGAAATCAGGACAAAAGGTAACGGTGCTGTATTCTTAGAGCTCCTCATTGCAGCTGACTGACAGGCAGCACCACCAACAACTTAGAGATTTGGCTATCCCGAAAAGTGGCAAACCTGCACATGGAAATGCTTCTGTTTGACTAAACGATTCTTTATAGAAGCCAAAATGGAGAGTTCTGAAAAACAGCAACTTTCCAAGTTCAAGTCAAATATGTACTTTGTGTTAAAGATGTGATACCAGCGTGGCTGAAGTGCAGTTTGAAGCCAGTTCCTTTTGCTTTTCATATCCAGGCAAGGCTTATAACTCACAAAAATATGTGCACGTACCACAATAACAAGAGGGCACACCAATTCATAAACTTAGATAGCGGAAACTAAAACATGTTGCTGATATCCCTCAGAATACCCAAATCCTTATTCTGCAAAAGCCCTTATATTTCTTTGTCAATTTCTTTAAATTAAAAAATTCTAAAAGAAATTTCAACCCAGTTCTATTTATATCCTCTGAACAGTCATACATACTGGTAGGGAGGCAGAGAGTGAATTTTAGAACAGCTCTAGCAGTCTTGGACTACGTTTCTTCAGATGTAACTGATTTTTAAGGAGAAAGAAATGTTGAGGAAGGGTTTTCTGGAGTGAAGTGCACTGCCGCTGCAGTAGCCTTGTGTGTCTGCAGAAGACAATCTTTCCACTGAATACATGGAACTAAACACTCATGGCAGGTGAGCACCAACACAATTGCCACACTTGGCTGTGTGGAGCTAGAGTTCTTACCGAAACAGTATTGTTAGTGCTGCTATGACCATTAGCAGGGGACTGTCTGGAAGTGGAGGGGGAATCTCTCTGAAATAAGACACAAGGTTCATTAACACAGAACACCAGCACAGAAACAGATGTTTACATCAACAGTTACAACCACAGTCTGACAACCATTTCCTTTGAGGTTAGTGCTATAAAAGGTGCCATACTGACTTACTTGCATGATTTTGCAGAAGTATGAAAGAACTTTTTTGTAGTTTGAAGATTCCCATATTATCAGTGAGGATGGTATTATCATTCATTAATGATTATTTTCCTCCTATATCCCAAATTCTACAATCTTTATTTTTTTATTGGGACCCCAGGAGAGTGATATTAAGACCCTATCAAATATCTAATGATGCTAAATATTATAATGCTACTGTGCTAAAGATCTCGACTGCCTAGTTTTATTTTAAAGAATAGGTTAAAGAATGGCTTTGAGAAGTAGTCAATGGTTTTTAGGTATTCCATTGTCAAGACATTTCTAGAATAAAAATTACTAATGGGGATAAAAGAGAAAGCTGCAGCAGAGGGCAACTCTCTTCTGTTGTGTCATTTTAGCAGACTTAGTACAATAGTAACTCCAAGCAGCAATCTTCTGCTTCTGGACAAACTCTCACGAGTCACAGCATCTCCCTAGAGCCAGATTCCCAGACTGCTCTGTTGTCCAACCCACTCAGAATCCTTCTCAGGTTCCATTCCAAGTCAACTTTAATGAAAAGAGCTAAGAGGAGAAGAAAATAAGTGCTTTAAATATTTAAATTTAGAGTTCTTTATGAACTTCTGTTCAAAAGATAGGTATTTTTTTCTAGAATATTGAAAGAAAACTTCTGGAATTGGCTACCCTGAAATAGAATGAGATCCCTCAGAAAACATTCTAAAATATTACTGAGTAGCTTGATCTCTATCTGTCAGTCTTTGGGATTTAAGTCAGTTGGGTAGGGTATGGTGGAAGTATGAGCCTTCATTTGAGAAGCCTTGCTATAGCCAGGCATGTAAAAAAAAACAAAAAACCAGTGTGTTTATATGTTGGAGGTGAACATATAAAGAATATGAAGAAGGGAATCATTGCTTTTTTTCTAATATTCAAAGGTATAGAATTTATATGTATAATACCTGTGTTTCCCTCTAACTAGTTCAACTATTTAAAAAAAAGAGAGAGAGAAACTTGTACTAATAACTAACAATATCTCTGGTTAGCATCCCCCAATCCAATCTATTTATTCAGTTTCTTTAACACATGAAAAATGGTGTGAGGAACACCTATGGTTTTAGAGTATTTAAATTATCTATAGAAAAATGTATGCATGCTATTCTCTTTCTCTGAAAGGTTCATACTCTAACAAAATTCAATGCTCCAAATCTTGAAGCTGGAGAAGTTTTGCAAAGTTTTGAAATGTATTATTAATTGACATTCCATAGGAAGCCACCAAGAGGAGCTCAAGTCTCAACAAAATAGACACTTTGTCACTGCCTCACTAAAAATATATTTGACAAAAGCACAGATCTTATACATATGTTGAATAAGCTTAGATGAAAAATATGAACACTCTAATTGTTTTCTTGTGATATCCGTAGCATCATTAGAGACTTGAAAAAAGTATAATTTCTATTTCAAATATTCTTAAACACAAATCTAGTAAGTTAGTTACTGGCCCTTAAAAATTACCTTTATAAAATGTACACATTATATCTATTTATTTGCAGTGATAGGATTTGAACCTAGGGCCTCACACATGCCAGGCAAGTAGTTTATCACTGAGCTATATCCCCAGCTCTTGTACTTTAGAATAACATATTTGGAAAATCCACAGGAAAAATTTTAAAATAAGCTCCAATAAATAATACTTGTGCTGAATAAGCTACAACCAAAATTGTTATGGTAATTTGTGTCTCAAAATATAGAAAGAATAGATTTCTTTTACTATAATGAACAACATAAAACTGAAAAAAATGTAAGTTGAAAGAGCTCTATTTGCAAGAGGATAAATATGTTTTAAGAAACTTTGGGGCTGTTATTCTACAAAAGGTATTTGTTTAGGAGTAGCTTAACATTTCACATATGCAGACTTTTCTGAAAGGTTGCAAAAGCCTACACCCCTGTAGTGAAGTAAGTTACCAATTCCCCAGGGTCGTAATGCTCATCTTAAGGCCTGCAGTCATTCAAACAGCAATGTCTCAACAGGACTTGATCTCGTCTCAGATTCTTAGAAAGAAGAACTACTTGAGAATGGACTTCCTGAAAATACTACTATATTTTTTTTTGCCTCGGGGATTTCATTTTTTTCTGTTATTGGAGTTTTTCTATATTTGGCTTAGATTTGGCTGCAGAAAGGCTGAAGATATCTGCATGGAAGTGGGGCCGAGGAGGTGGTTGGGACCTCCTCTGTTCCGTTATCTTCGTTGTAAAATTGGTGTGCAGCGATCTAACAGCACAGGCAGAAACAATTTTCCAGAAAGCAAAAACATTCAGCCATCAGCAGACAGTCAGTTAAGAACTCAGGATAGGGGGGAGGCTTGTTCGAGTTATTACCTCACAGGATGAAGACTGAGTGCGGTAGCTTGGTACAATCTTGAAGGTAATACTCCCCCGCATTTCCCTCTGCGAGGAAGAAAAGAGGAGAGTTCTCATGCAAACACATGTTGCACACAAAAACACAAGAAACCATTCAAAACACGTGGGTGCAGTTAGTACACACCACTTGACAGCACACAGCCCTAAAATAAAACCTCACTACAAGGCAAAAACCACTCAGGTCACTGGTAGAAGTTTCTGGGAAAGGTTCAGTGAAGCCAAGGCTGACTGTCTCATACCTAGCAGTAAGTGGTCATAGAGATCTCTGATGGTTATCTTTTTGTAGATATGAATAAGCAAGAGTCAAAATGACACACCTTACAGGAATGACAACTATACATTGAACTGAACAAGAGACTATTTACATAAAAATTCTATTTAATATGCTACTTTCTGATGCTACCACCATAAAATTGCTTTTATACTTTATGAATTTTGGCAAACTTTTTTACGACAGCAAGCCTTGGCTGCTTACTTCATGCCTAATAGGCATTCATTACATGGGAAGCAGAAAGAAGGACCCAAAGCAGAAAACAAACGCTTCCCTCTGTTTGCTACAACAGAGACACAGATGGGGGTCTGTCAACGGATGTCAATGCTTTTTATTGAAGGTCTAATTTCAGTACAGAGATTTTTTTGAGTATAGTCAATAATGACCTGGCCTATAGTGACTTTCCTCTCATTTGTGCTGTGCAGAGATACACTACAGCTGGCCATGACTCAGCTAAACAGGAAAGAGGTTTCTGATATTGCTTATGTCAGGAGTCTTTTGAGGTCAGTGAGAAACTAGTTCACATGAGTACACATTGGGAAGGTTTTTTTTTATTTTTTTTTTATAAATATCTGGTTGGCAAGAAACAGATGAAGGATGAACAGTGTAAAAGCCCACACTGCTAAAGGCAGGAAAAATGGTTCAAAACTCCACTGCAATTAAAACGTTTCCCTGGTTGTCAGTTTTTAATGAACATTGCACAGTTTAACTTCACATGCATGATGGCACAAGAAGCATTTTGATTATGACTGAAGAACAGTGTTTGTTTTTAAATATCTATTTATTTAGTGTATGTGTTAAGTATGAGTGAGAATATGGCTCCTGTGTGTGCTCGGTGTATGTGCATGTGGGTATGAAAGTGTCAGCACCCGTATGCATATGCTTGTGGGGGCCAGAGGAACATGTGGAGTGGTCTGCTCCATTACTCCCTGCCTTGTTTCTTTGAGACAGGACCTCTTACTGAACCTGGAGCTAGGCTGGTGGCTAGCAAGCCCCAGCTACCCCCTCATGTCTCCACCAGATACTATACTGGGATTATAGGCAGGTGAGACCACGCCCTGCTTTTTACATTAGTGTGGCATCCAAGCTTAGGTACTCCCACAAGTGCTTTTACCCACAGAGCCATCTCTCCCTTCCATATATTAGGTATTTTTTAAACAAAATAAGTTAATGGAGCTGTCAACATGGCTCAGTAACAAGACCAAAACAATGAGAACATTGATAGACATGCTATCATGGAAGGGGGAAATAAAATTAAGCTTGGGTGAGGAGGCTGAGTTAGCAACTAGATGACAGAAAGTAATCAGAGAGTATCAGAGGGCACCTGGAAGATATAGAGAGACACACCAGAAGCAGTGGGGAGGGATTTGGAGTGCCATAGAGCTTTATTTGTTTGATGGAGCAGAAGGATGCTCTCTTTGGGAGAGGCCCACAAGGACAGAAGGTTAGCTAGTTGCTACTCTACCTCTCTCTACTTTTACCCCAGCCTTTGAATCTCAAGTCTTATTTATAAACAGAATGAGAGAGGTTTAGTTAAAGCTACCTTTAGTGGCAGCAACAGAGCCCTTGCCTATGGAAACAGAATTCCAGCTAGGTTGCAGCCAGAGAAGCAGGTAGGTAACTGTGGAGTCACAATTGCTGGCTGAAATAGCAGCACATTAAGGCACAGCTATTGCACTGAAGTTATAACAACACATGGTGCTGCTAGCCTAGACAAAGAACTACAGGTAATTTAAGACTGTTGAGGGGGAGAATTATTCATTCCCAGGGACAAGCCTCCCACTTGGTCATTCAATTCTAAGTGGTTAGCTCTGAAAGCATGTACATACAATTAACATTTAATGCAATCAGCAAGTTGTATTTATATACAGAAACATTTATACATGTATAATAGCAAAGGGAAAGAGGTCATGAGTGCGAGGGATTGAGGGAATGATCTACAAAAGGGGACGGAGGGAAGAAAGCGAAGGAGGGAAATGCAACTATATTTTAATTAAAAACATAATAAGTAAAAAAGATGGCTTGGCATGTAAAGGCACTTGCCACAGAGCTTGATGACCCGAGTTTGATCTCTGGGGCACACATGGAGGAAGCAGAGAACCAGTTCCTTCAAGCTGTCCTCTGAACTCCACATGTGTAGAGACATGTGTGCAAGCACACTCACACACAAACACATTCAGTAAATGTAATAAAAAGGCAGCATCTAAGCTAATGAACTAAAACTTAATCTTAAAAAAGGGGAAGTTCTCATTACTTACAAGCATTTTTTGTAGTTGTTCCACTGTTTGGTTAGCAACACTGATGCCATTGATTTCTCGAATTTCATCACCAACATGAAGTGTACCTAAAATATCACACAATTATAAACATGAAATGAGTAAACGTTCTCATAATAACAAAAAGCCAAAGGTATCAATGTAATAGAAAAATAAGTTCCATATCTAAAAGTCAATGTTTCAGAGACAGAGTCATACTTGGCTGCAGAATTATTTAACTTTTACATAGTAAAGCCATCCAAACAGACAGATCTACTTTCAGAAAGCACAGTTTTAATGGATGGCCACAGAAATTTGTTGACAACCCAATAAGAGACTATTAGGTATGAGCAGACAGAACTCAAAATAACACAAATGACTAGTACTTCTAAAACAAAAACATAAATGATGATATAAGCTAATAAATGGGTAAACTGAATAAGAATTCAGACATGGCTGAGGAGCAGTTCAGTGATCTTTAAGGTGAAACAAAAGATTACATAAAATATAGGTCATAGAAACAAAGACATAAGGAAAACAGGAAACAAGAAATAAAGAATATATTTAAAAAGCTATAGAATACAGGAGTAACTTAAATTCAGAAAGAGCAGAGAACATGAAGAAGAGGAAATGTTTGAACAGCTGAATGTTTTTTTGAGCTGGTGAAAGTGTTACTATACAGATACAGGAAGAATAAGATAAATAAAAGGAAATATGGGCCTTCAATAAAAGACTCTTGCCACCAAGTCTGACAATCTGAGTTCAATACCTGGATCCTACGTGGTGGAAGGAGAACTGGCTCCTGCAAATTGTCCTCTGACATCTACATGCACACTGTGGCATGTGTGTGTGTGAATGATTGTGTGTGTGCCGGAGTGCACATGTGAGCATGCACACAGAAATAAAACACAATAAAGGTATTGCTTAATTTGAATACGTAGAAAGCTTAAAATTTCAAGGTACCCATTAATATCTCAGAAATAGGGTGCTGAAATTTAAAACTAGTAAATAGGGGGCAATGAAACAAACAAAAACTCCCCCCCAAATGAACAAGGAGAGCAAGATAGTAGAATCATCACAACAAACATTAATGAGCTACTCTATCAAAAACTGTGATCAAAACTGGTCACAGTAGTGCCCAACCTTAATCCCAACACTCAAGAGGTAGAGGCAGGAGGGTTACAAGTTTAAAGTTACCCTTGGCTACATAGTGAATTTGAGGTCAATATACCTAATCCATATAGTCAAATATATATGTCCAAAGAAAGGTTTATAAGTAGACATTAGAATACTCTACTACTATAAATGGATATTTAAATATTAGTAAGTCAAACATACAAAAATTAATCAACACATAGAAGATTTAAACAAAAACATTAACAATACCAAGTCAATTATTATATAGGGAACTCTGTATGCAACAGTTAAAAAAATAAAGGTTGTTCATAAACAGTTTCCCAAAAATGATTAAAGTGCTATGCCACTAGGAAAGTCTTAACAAACCTCTGAGAAATGATGTCATACAGACCACACTCTCTGACCACAACACAACTAAGTCAGTTATAAATTACAGAAAGATGTCTAGAAAATCTCTTCAAATATGATAAATAAAAACACTTCTAAATCACTTATGGACCAATGAAAACTTATAATAGAAATGTAAGAACACTGACAAATGAATTACAACAAATGACTGCATATAAAAATTTGTGGGATACAGATAAAACAGTACTTGGAGTTTTTATTTTACTTTATTTCATTTGCGGTGGTGGGGATGGAACTCAGGAATGTGGTCTAGAATGACTGAAGCACAAAAACAAACAGCTCCTTCATTTGAATCATAAAACAAAAAGACCCCCCCATGATTTCCTTCAGTCTGTGCAGGAAGAGTTAAGGAAAGTTAAGAAAATTACAAATGGAACGCACCTTGCCTGTGAATCATACCCCCGTGCATGATTCTCGCAACGATACAATGATTTAGCTCATTCATTTTCAAAGTGATTCCCTGTAAGAAAAAAAAAAGAAAGAAAAAGTTGGTAAGGGTACAATTAAATGAGAGCACTACTTTATTTCCTTTCATATTTTTCTAATTAAAAAAATATTTTTCATTGTACATACCAACTCCAGTTCCCCCTTCCTCACCTTTTCTCACCCCCCATCTCCCCGCTTCCTATGCCCCATCCATTTCTCAGAAGGGGTAAGGCCTTCCTTGGGGTGTCAACAAAGTCTGGCATACCAAGTTGAGGCAGGACCAAGCCCTTCCCTCTGTATCAAGGTTGAATAAGGTATCTCACCATTGGGAATGGGCTCAAAAGCCAGTTTCTGCACCTGGGATAAGACCCGGTCCCACTGCCAGTCCCCCCCAACAGACCAAGCCACATAACCATCACCCACATTCAGAGGGGCTAGTCTGGTTCAGAAAGCACTATTTCCTATTTGTGATTTTACTGTAGGTAATTATAATTAGAAGAGTTATGAAATCATTAGAGAAAATATAGAAGATGAAGATCCTCTACTACTTTACACACAAAATTGTTCTATGACAGAAATGCTACTTGCTGGTGTTTTTATTGCTAGAATGGCATGCATGCATTTGATATAGTGCTTTTTAATCTTTTCATTATGTTTATTTCTCACATCCCTTTGTTTTTATGTTCCCAACTATTTTTAAAATTTTTTTACTCCTGCCAAGGGTATATTCTATTAGTATATCCTTTATATTCTACAAGAAACTATTTTATTTTATAACCCACTTAAAATATTTCAAACTTTAAAAATTTCTAAGTTTAACATATATAAGCATGTGTGAATCTTTCACTACAATCAGATGGTAATTGTGTCTTATCCCCAAAGGTTTCCTCTTATTTGTTAGTAATCTACTCCCATTGCTCTATGCTCTACACTCATGCCCAACCAACCACTGATGGGCCTTTCCCGCTATAGGTAAGTTTGTATTATCTAGAAATTGAGCCACATTCATTTAACTTATCATAATTTCTTTAACTTATCATAATTATTTTGAGATTCTACCATTTGTTATATTATCAAATAACTTAATCTTTGTCTTTGTAGAACGGTATTGCATTGTTTCCACGCAATAACTTGTTCATACTTCCCTCCACTGCACCTTTTCCAGTTCTGGCAGTTACAAAGGAAGCAGCATCTCAGACTTAATCTCCACTTACTCATAACATTTTTTTAAAACAGGATTTGGGACATTTCATGTATTTGTATATCATCTTTCTACAGACAGCAGGATAGTTTTTTGTGTTAATATTTTCGTATATACTCTGTTGAAATGAACATATATTAGTATTTTCATGAACAATCTGATCTACTGTTTGATTGATTTTGCTGAGTTTCTGTTTTCCCACTGATTTCTACTTTTTTTTTTCAGTACCGAGGATTGAATGTAGGGTCTCAGATACTAAGCCAGCACTTTACCACTGCAATATATCATCATTCCCATTTATTTCTATTGATTATTCTCACATCTACTAATTTTGGCTTTAATTTATTCTTGTTTGTCTTTTTTTTTAAAGGTGGAGGTCTGAGAAAAGGTTGGTAATTTGAGAGATTTTTGTTCTTTAATATATATTTAAATATTAGAAATATTAAATATTAGTGTTACATATGTCTCCTTATTAAGTACTATTTCAGTTGTATCACACAAAATTTGAAACAGTGTAGTTAATTTTCATTAATTGCAAAATGCTATTACCTTCTGATTTTTTTCTTTTATCTATGGGTTACTTCAAATTGTGTTACTTAGTTTTCCAAGTATTTGAGATACTGTCTTTTAAATTTTCTTTTCATTATTATTCTTTTTATTTATTTTTGAGACATTCTTGCTGTGTAGCTCAGGCTGGTTTCAAATCCACAATCCTCCTGACTCTGCCTCTTGAACACTGGAATTACATACAGGTGTGTAACAATATACCTGGCTTCTCTGTTATTAATTTTCTTTTTTTATTATTTATTTATTTATTAAAGATTTCTCTGCCTCTTCCCCGCCACCGCCTCCCATTTCCCTCCCCCTCCCCCCGATCAAGTCCCCCTCCCTCATCAGCTCAAAGAACAATCAGGGTTCCGTGACCTGTGGGAAGTCCAAGGACCACCCACCTCCATCCAGGTCTAGTAAGGTGAGCATCCAAACTGCCTAGGCTCCCCCAAAGCCAGTATGTGCAGTAGGATCAAAAACCCATTGCCATTGTTCTTGAGTTCTCAGTAGTCCTCATTGTCTGCTATGTTCAGCAAGTCCGGTTTTATCCCATGCTTTTTCAGACCCAGGCCAGCTGGCCTTAGTGGGTTCCTGATAGAACATCTGTTATTAATTTTCAAGTTACCTTCATTGTGGTTCTAGAATAAACTCTGATATTAATATAGAAACTTCAGCCTTCATCCTAATAATTTTATAGTGGTATAGCTTTTCTATAGTTATTTTGAAACAATTCTTCTTGTTGCATAAAGCACATTTCTTGCAGGCAGAATGTGATGAATACTTTTTTGTTTTTTTAACCAATTTGACAGACAACCTCATCTTTTTTCTTTCAGGGGTGGGTTTCCAGACAGAATTTCTCTGTCATCTTTTTTCTTGCAGGGGTGGTTTCCAGACAGAGTTTCTCTGTGTATCCCTGCCTGTACGGGAACTTGCTTTGTAGACCAGGATGGTCTTGAACTCACAGAGATCCACTTGCCTCTGCCTCCAGAGTGCTGGTATTAAAGGCCTGTGAACCTTTTGCTTTTTAATAGGATAATTTAGACTATTAAGATTTAGTATGATTGTTACCATAGTTTTATAGTAATATTTCATTTGTGTTTTAATAAATAAAGCTTGCCTGAAGATCAGAACACAAAACAGCCACACTAGTCAGTCATAAAGGCCAGGCAGTGGTGGCACACACCTTTAATCCCAGCACTAGAGAGAAATATATGGCAGGATGAGACAGGAACTAGCTTTCTTTTCAGTCTGAAGATTTCATACAGGTAAGAGCTCTTTAGTGGCTTGGCTGATTCACTTCTCTGATCTTCAGGTTGAATCCCAATATCTGCCTCCGGGTTTTTATTACTTGTGCTACATAGTTTGGTATAAATATATCTTCTTTTTATGTTCCACTTCTCCTAATGTTTCCTTTTAACCTCTTTTTCTGTATTCTTGTGGATTATTCTCATTATGTTGTACCTTGCATTATTTTGGCTCTGCTGACAGTTAACAAGTCCTAGTGATTCTCCTCTGTCCTTCATCTCCAGTGCTGCAATTACAAGCACATCTGACTTTTTACATGAATGCTGGGGATCCCAACTCAGCAAACTCTTACCCACTGAGCCATCTCTTCAGTCTCCCCCAATCCAAATTAGTTGTAATCCTTCATGTTGCTGCTTCGGTGGCTGTATTTGGCTTTACTATAGCATATGTATTTAACCTACCTATTTGTCCTTGAGTGATAGTACACTACTTCATTTATGAGAACTTTCTGAAAGTACATAGCCATTTCTATATCCTTGACTTTTGTGTTACCCTTGTAATCTGTTGTGCATCCCCATGCAAAGTATTTTTAATGAGACTTAAGAGATATGGGAAAAAGTTATAGTCTTTTAACTTTGGTGTGTCTACAGATGTTTATATTTGGCCCATTTTTGGAAGATACCTTTGTTGGTCTCCCTAGGATTCTTAGCTCTGCTTCCTCAATTCAGGGACTCTGCCTGCTTTGCTTCTTGATGGAGGAAGGTCATTGGTTAAATAAAAAGAAACTGCTTGGCCCTCATTGGTTAGAAGATAGGTGGGAGGAGTAAACAGAACAGAACGCTGGGAGGAAGAGGAAGTGAGCTCAGACTCCACAGCTCTCCTCTCGGGAGCACACGCCTCAGAGAGACGCCATGCTCCCAGCTCCCAGGCAGTCGCATGTGATGAAGCTCTGACCCAGGATGGACATAGGCTAGAATCTTCCCGGTAAGTGCACCTAGGGGCGCTACACAGATGATTAGAAATGGGCTAAATTAATATGTGAGAATTAGCCTAGAAGAGGCTAGATAGAAATGGGCCAAGTAGTGATTAAATGAATATAGTTTGTGTGTTGTTATTTTGGGCATAAGCTAGCCAGGCAGCTGGGGTGCTGGGGACGCAGCCCCGCCACCCTTGTTACTACAGCTTCTGAACTCCCTCCCCCTGTAGTGGCCTAGAAACTCTGATGGCAGGAAGGTGAGACAGTTACAGGTGTCACTGGCTTTGCATCTGCTCTCTCAGAGATCTCTGTCCTTTGCTGTTTGATGTCCAACGTCTCAAAAACCATTCTCGGTTAATTTAATATTTGTCCTAATTTCATCTGTTTCAGATGAGAGGACTGGAAGCCCAAGTTTAGTTTCATGGTTATATTTAAAGCCAATTTACATTTTGTTTTTCAAATATTCCCTATCAAAAGACAAACTTCCATAAACAAGCTTTTGAGATAGACCTGGTTGATCCTAACAATCACACAGGAAGCTGTTAAACAATGCTGACTCTTATGTACTGTTTAGATTTATATTCGTGGATGGGAATGGAGATCAGAATTGTGCATGTTTTAACAAGGTCACTTTATAGGATGGTGTTCTTGAATTTGAAGTGGTTAGTAGTAGGCATTCAGTTTTGGACTGAATAACATTTGGAAAATGGTGTTCTGTCAGAAAGCTTCACGGAGTTCTCTGAGAATTTATATTCTAGCTTAATTTGAACCATGCCACATGATATTTTTTTTTCTTTTTTTTTTCGAGACAGGGTTTCTCTAGAGTGGCTTTGGAGCCTGTCGTGGAACTACCTCTGTAGACCAGGCTGGTCTCGAACTCACAGAGATCCGCCTGCCTCTGCCTCCCAAGTGCTGGGATTAAAGGCGTGCGCCACCACCGCCCGGCCTACACATGATATATTTTTGCATGGTTTCTATTTTGAAGCTCTCAGAAGGAGTAGGAAAGTACTGTGAAAGGTATAGTTTATCAAAACGATTTTGGTACTAACAGTCAACTGTAATGTTCAGGTTTCATTTCCAATTGGTACATTCAATCAGCATATATGGTTACTTAGAGTAGTATTCTGGAAAATGCCATAAATAAATGTATACATCAAACTGAGTTTCATAAGGGAAATGATGGCACAACAGAGATTCCACCCTTAAAGCTAATAGGTTTCTATATTAACTCAGTTAACATGGATGAGAACCTACTATGTTATAGACACCCTTTTAGGCACAGTAATAAAGGAGTCAGACAGTATCTTCATTGACAGGGAAATTTACTTCAAACCAAGTATAGCCAATATTTTTTATTCTGTCTGCCCCAAAATTTCTTTGCAGAGAAGAATTGACTCATGTTCTTTCTGTTCCCAAGATCATAAATTCCAGGGAAAGTACTGGCTCAGCTTGAGGAATTGGGGTGGTGGTGGCATGTATTCCTTGTCTTTTATTGCTTACAGAAAAAAAGCCTTTCCCTTCTTGTTAAGCTAGTTCAAGTAGGTTATTTGTCATTTCTAACTATGGGACTCCCAGTCAACAGGGAAACAATTGTGAGTATAGTGTTACAAACTGGGAAAACAGGGTATAGAGGAAGTGTATTACCCTTAGGGAATGCATGCATTATAGACGGTCCCTAGGCGGAAGAGGTTATGTAGACATAATCTTCAGAGTAATTCAGAGTTATGAAGAAGAAAAGCAAACAGGCAAACGACCATAGTAATTGTGGTAGCTATATTCTATTACTGTTAATATATATTTTACATAAAACTATTCCTGTTTTCAAGGCAGCCAGTGAAAAATATGCTATCACTGAGATCACAAATGAGAACACCCTTTTAAAGTAGACTTTAAAGAGTGGTTCAAGGTCATTTTTGCTTTCTGAAAAAACTAACTCAGGGATAGATGTGTGTACTTTCCCTCAATCTGTGTAGTCAGTCGCACTGAAAAGACAACTGCCATTATTTTGCTTCAGATTATATGATCACAAGGTATTCTGGGACCTCCTTATGGTCCCTTACACCTTTCTGTCTGCTTTGCTTGGTTGGACATTACCTCTTCTCTTTCCAGACAGCCTTTTCTTGCCTCTAGTTTTGTTTTGTCTTGCCAAACTGTGTTAAACTGCAAATTTACTTCCTTAGCGTGGACCACCCTGTGGAAAGTGGATATGTGGACATAGCTATATCTTGTCTGCCCCTATATCACAGGGATCTAAAGCAGCAATGTATCAATGGACTTTTAACATTTGCTCATTGGGGCTGGAGAGATGGCTCAGTGGTTAAGAGCGTTGCCTGCTCTTCCAAAGGTCCTGAGTTCAATTCCCGGCAACCACATGGTGGCTTACATTCATTCTTTAAAAAAAAAAAAAAACATTTGCTCATTGGGCAAATCAGAGTATGAAATTTTTGACTTTCACAGTTTGGAGGAAACTCAGGATCATTTAGTCAGTGTGCTTCTAGAAGTTTATAACCTGATGGATATCAAGTGAGATGCGCAAGGCCTCAAAAACTGTTGCCACATACTCTTAAGACCAAGGCGTGCTAAGCCTAGAGAGCACCAGAACAGGTACCTGATTTGCATGCCCCCTTGTATGCTGCCAGACAATGGTAGACAACTGACAAAGAACAATGAACAAGAATACAGAGAACTGAGGGCTTTCTGGGAATTGTGGTCACAGATCTGCTCTTCTTTCTTAAGTAGGTATTTTGTTTTTTTTTAAGCTTTGAAGAAAAGATAAATGCATATATTTGAATGTCTAGAAATATGGTCCCATCTCTAAACTTGAAGGTTGCCCAGTGCTCTTCTTCACAATGTCATTATCTCCTTATGCTTTCAATTGTACGAACCCTGAAGTTTCAGGGCCATCCTTGATTCTTGCTTCTTTCATTGCAACCTATTACATGCCTCATGGATTTACTTTCATTCATTCATTTTTTTTTTGAGATAGTATCTCAAGTAGCCCAAATTGGCTTTGAATTTGCTATTAAATCGATTTTCTCATACCCTCAGGGCTGGGATTACAGGCATGTGTCAGCATGCCTGGCTCTTTCTTTCTGCCTTGATAGACATCCCACTAGTTCTGAGTACCATTATCTCTCCCCTGTACCATGGCAGGATCTGCTTTGTTATCTAGTCTCTCTAGAATCTATATAATACAGTTTTTAGATCGCTAAATCTAAAATGAAAACCTAATCCAGTTTCATGCTTAAAACCCTCAATAGCTTTCTGCTGTTTTTAGGCTAAAGAACAGACACCATAGCATGTCTTTCACTACCGTGTGGTCCCACTCTCACCGCTTGCCATGCTGTCTGTTGCCCAGCTGCAATGCCTTGTTTCCACCTGGAAACTATGAAAGAGCCTTATTACTACCGGGCTTCTGCACATGCTCTTTGGTTTGCTCGTCACCTTAGTTCCCCATTCTTTCCATCTGCTCAGTGACCACCCCAGAGCCCTTTCTGATCATCTCCATCTATGATGCTCCTGAGAATGAGTGGAGGTACAGTACCAGTTCTCTGCCAACTGCATGCCTCAGCATGGGAGGAAATGAAAAAAACAGGTTGATGTGAATGGAAGAAATCTTATTTTTAGCAACACCATTCAGGTCTTTGAATGTCTTCTGAATTACTTTTCTTCAAATTTTGGCGAAAGCAAAAAAATATGGAGAGTACTGGAATTTTTATTAAATTAATTAATTAAAATATGAGACAGGAAGGCACAGTCTCACCCTGCTCAACTTCTGCTGATCGTGTGCACAAGGGGCAACTTGAAATTCTGTCACCTTGTTGTGTCCACAAGTGAACAACAACAGAAAAGCGCCGCACATTGACTCTGGAGATTTCAGATGTCATGGTAAACAGGCAGATTTGCAGATAGGGTATCTACAGATAATGAAGGTTGACTACATATTTATGAATTGTAAATTGTGAATGTGTCTGATACAAATAAGTTTTCTCTCCAAAGCCAGAGTGTTGTCTGGGTAAGTGTTTTTCTCTAGTGTATTTACTATTTGAAGCAGTGGTTCTCAACCTGTGGGTCTCAACCTGTTACAATGTTAATTCTTCAAATTGCCTCTTTCTTTGCTATATGAGGTTTTTTTTGTTTTTGTTTTTACATTCTGGAGTAATGTACCTCTTCCTGGAAAGTTGAAAAGTAATTGTTACAGTAGAGGTGTGATGGCCAATATGTCTAATAAATGAAGCAATATCTGCTTGTTCCTATTAAACAGAAAACAGCTTGTTAAAAGGAAACATAAGTAGGTGTATAAAGCCTCCTTCAAGCATTATATGCAAAGACTCTAAATACAGTCATAATTTCTGTATGTGTAGGGTACCATTATGATTTGTGTAACAATATTTTAATAGTATTTTCATTTTTAATATGAAACATTTTTTGGGTTTCACATATTGTATACTTTCAGACTGAATATGTAATATTTAATTTTAATTCTAATATTATTTCGAACATCTATAGGAAACTGATTTTTTTAGAACCATCCATTCCACCTTCTTCCCTTCCTCCTTGAGCAGCAGTCTGTACAGGTTGAGTTAGCTGATTGTAACTCAAGTTTTTCCTACTTACCATTGGTTCATCTGTGTTCTTCTGGAACTGTACAAGCCGCACTCTGGTCACATTCTCCATGTCCATGTCTCCATTAGCGCTTTCTGGAGAATCACCATTTAAATAGGGAGAGGTTGGGGGAGGTGTGACCCTTAGTGCTTCATCACTGTAAACTTCATGTGCCACTACATCGTGAGTCTGAAGTAAGGCCTGGCATTTTTATGAAAGAAGAAAAATAGTAGTTATAGTATCATTCTAGCAGAAATATGCTATAAAAACATATGCAATATCATTTCTTCTCAAAAAGTATTTTTTTCATTTACAGTTACTCAGAACAAACCATACCTCTAAACTACCTCAATTTCTTTGTAGCAAATTATCATGATAGATGGATTTATTTTAAAAAATAGAATGAGCAAGTAAGGGAGCAAACCAATGAATGGATAGGCCTATCAATTATCAGGGTTAGAGGTAGCATCTGGTGTTAGGCTGTAAAACTGTATCTAACTCACATGTTCAAATAAAAACTGAAATACTAAAATTTTAAATAATTTAGTAGAAAGAACATTTATAAAAATAACCAGCAAATTAGCACTGGGGCTTTAAACTAAAATAATCAAATTTAAAAGACATTGTGTAGTAATTACTGCACTGAATAAATATCTTCTGGGATATGAATGATAGTATGTTGCTAATGGAAATGAGGAAGAAGCAAGGATCGAGAAGGACCCATAAGCTTCAGGTTCATAACTGAATGGACAATTATACAGTGATATCAACGATGTCTACCATGATACCATCATATAGCCCAGAGGACGGACATAATTTATAACATGGTTTAGGAAATAAAAACAAACTGTACAGACGTACTTAAGACACCAATTTTCTAAAATATCACACATATAAAACTCAAAATTGAAAGTTGAAATGTTTTTACATCTATCTATGTGTGCATGTGGAGGTCAGAGGACAACTTGTGGGAGCAGTTCTCTACTTCCACCGTGGGAGTCCTTTTGTGTTTTGGAGCTCTTGGATAAATCTGACAATTATTATTATTATTATTATTATTGTTATTATTATTATTTTTGGAGACAGGGTCTCATGTATTCCAGGTCGGCCTTGAATTCACTATGTAGGAAAGGATGACCTTGGCCTTCTCTTTCTATCTCCCAAGGTTGAGAACTACACGGGTGCATCACCATACTCGGTGCTGGGGATGGAACCTAGGGCTTTGTGAATTCTAGACAAGCATTCTATCAACTGAGCTACACCTCTTCCCCTAAGTTGAAAATGATTACTTATTTATTTTGCAAAACTCACTAACAAAGAAAAATGATTTCTTTATACTGACATCTGTATGTCATCTTGGTGAATTTTGATAATAAATCTCATCTGTTTCTCTACAAAAGGATATCTTCCTGCTTTGTGCCATCATAAACCCTTTTTAATAAGCATGAGAAATTTTAGCTCAAAGAGAATTTACAAGTAACTATGTTAGTCTGTTTGAAACTTTCTACAGTTATACTAATATGTCTATTAGTGTGTGTATGCTAATTCTAAATTTAGTTTGACTTCCAGCTATAATATGTGTGGTAATGAGATATGTACAGATAATGAAATGCAATTAAATAGTATTTCAGCATTTGAAATCACTTCCTAAAAGGCTTATCAGAGCCATGACTTAGCTATTTTAAAGTCATGCATACAAGGCAAAAACAAGGTAATGATGTGTTAAAACCAGAAAGGAGATGGTGCTGAGTTGTCATCAGTAGGTGTCCAGAGTAATACAGTTATTCCATTTCTAACGGAAAAGGTCAGTACTGCCACAATCCCAGGCTGCTGTTCTCAACTGCAGGCATAGGTGAGGCTTACTAAAGGGCATTGACAACACACAGTTTTAGAGTAGAGCTCTGCAGGGGCCCTGCAAACCACAGCTGCCAAGTGTAGGTTGGACCATTTGTGCAAATCCTTCTTTCTGTGGTCTAATTGTAGCTAGACACCAAAGAAGCTAAGATTTAGAGTAGAGAGGCCAAATCAAGAATGGGCCAAGTAGAAAAAGTCATCTGTTAAGGTCAGGTTCATCATATCAAGTAGAGAGATATCTTTTACGACTCATGATACTTTTGACTGGTAAACACAGGCAAACTGTCATGGGGATAGGTCAGCCCGAAGTCTCATGAATTGGATAAAATGTTTATGCTCTTCTTGTAGATGTTTTCTATTCATCCTTTAACGTTATATAAACAGGCCCTTGCATTTAATGTATTACTTATAAGGGAGAATAAGTCCTCAATCATAAAGCAGTACCAAACTGAATTTTTAAAAAGTTTAAATGTCGCCAAATATGGTCATACTTGATATTTTACCAATAAGCTTGATTTAAGCCTCCAGGGAAACTCATCAGCATTACAAATAGTCTGCTGTTTAAGAGTCTGGGCTTTGGAGTCAGCAAGATGTGAACCTTAGGGAGGCCATTTTCTAGGTGGGTGACTTTAAATAAGTGTCTATCTCACAGGGAAATCTCTACTAATGAGGATAGTCACACAACTTTACATTCCAATTATGAGCAAGCCGTGTTGTTCTCTACCACCTGCCACAGGTGGGCAACCTGTCACCACTCCCATCTTTCTCTGAGCCTCCATCATTTCTTTCAATGTCTTCTAATGGGTCTCTCTCCTACAGTCTGTTTACAACATGTGAGCTCCAGAATTTTCCACCCCTTCATTTGAGACAGGCTGGCCTGATACTATGTACCTCAGGTTGGACTCAGACTGGCAGTGTTTCTCCCACCTCAGCCTATCAAGTGCCGGATGACAGGAATGTGCTACTATCTCCAGGAACAGCTTCGAAAGCATGGATTGCATCATATTTTCTTGCTTGCAATCACTCAGTGCAATCCCTAATTAATCAGGAGAAAACCCTAGACTCTTTACTATGGTCTGGAAGAGCTTGGTCTGGCCTCTGCCAAGCTCTGTAAGCATTTCTGTATCACTTTCTTCCTTTTTACTAAATCCAGTCTTTAATGGACTTAGTTGTACTCCTTGAACCTACACAACTTCCTTCTGCTTCTTCCTCCTGTTGGAATGTTTGGCGGCCAGCTCTTCCTGTAACAAGTCTCAGCTTAGCTGACCCTTCAGAAGAGCTTCCCCCATGGATATAGAATAGCTGACACTTTACTTCTGTCACTGATCTACAATCTTTTCTTCAGAGTTATTATCACTGTGTAAAATTACCATGCTATTTGGTATGTTCAGTCTGTTCCTGCCTCTATCCTGCAGCCTCACTAAAATGGGAAATTCCATGAGGGTTAGAACTATGTTTTTCCTGTTCACTACCAGATCCTTAGTGGCTAGCACAGTACACCTGGAACACAGGAGGCACTTAGATATTTGATAAATGAATAAAGATGTTTTATAAGCACTGTGCTAGGTATTCAAAGATTTTGAGGCATTATTATTTCTGAAAATACTTACTGATAGGGAAACACAACACACACACATTTTCTATAAGTTCAGAAATGCAAAATAAATCAAGGCTTAAAAGGTAGGTAAGCTGTGAGGAATTTGTCTGTGTGAGCTTTAATGATTTCTGGAAAAAACCTCATCCTGTAAAAAGGTCTAATTTATTTATTTAGTCTCCTTCACCTCCAAAAAGATTTACTACTCTGAAATGGTCCTAAATAATTCTGTGAAATGGGTTCAGGTTATATAGGAATTTATAGTCAGATAGATTTGTTCAAAATTGTGGAGAATAAACTGCACATAAAGAGCAGTGAATGGTGAGGTGAGCCTACTTGCAAATGGGCCAGTTACTATTGTGCTCAGTGTTTTCCTGAGCTTACAATGTCAGCTCTGTCCACGGGCAGATGACAGACACTGTGGGTAACTGTTAATTCTTACTAGCTAACACTGATGAGGTATTAAGCACATGTCAGGCAGAAAACAGCCTAAGTACAGTAAACATATCAATGTAGTTCTTACTCCAACTAAGGTTGAGCTTGAGTTCACAGAGCCAGTTCACAGCAGAAGGAAGGAATTTAGCCTCAGTCCTGCCTGAATTTAGAGCTTAAATCATACTTATCCCATAGAAGACATGATGTCTGGAGAGGAATGAATTGTAATCTGGTCCCCACATATGCAATATCGAGAAACAAGATAATAAATATCCAGGGCAATTCACTCCTGTTGTGATTATTTGTCAGGAGCCAATTTCCTCCTAAAATTATTGCATCACCCTGGGGAGTCTGCAGAGAACCCCACACCCCTAATTGTGTTAGGAATCGTTCTATAGACAGAGCCTACCCCACACCCAAATTGGCTGTTAATAGAGAGCTATCTGTTAGCGGAACCCGCCCCACATTCCAAACTATCTAGAGAACTAGGTGTGTCAACTCGTGACTTCCTGACCTACGTGACCAACGAGGACCACGTGACCAACATGAACCACGCGGCTGTGCCCACCCCCCAACTCCTTACCCTATATAAGCTGTACCCCATCTCTAATAAACGGAGGCTCTGACAAACCTAGCATGGCCTCCTTCCTCTCAGCTCATATCTTCCAGATAGCGCCTCTCCGGGACCCTGGAATAACTGACTGCAGGGTGGGTTACAACCCCTAGACTGAGTAGCCCACCCCAAAGCGGTTTACAATTATTCAAATGTGAGGACACTAATAGGGCACCAACCCTTTTTATTTTCCTGCTTTGGTATATCGAGGACAACAATGATTAAATGAGATCACACTCACAAAGCTAAGCTGAGCCTAGGACAGATGTAGGAGAACTGTCCAGGCTCATTCTGCAGGGAAAGGGCCTGCTTCAGCAGGTCAGCTGTATTAGAATGCACACACAGGAGTAGAGAGTGGAAAACAGAGAAGGTTAACATGGATTTAGAGTAATTTAGGAATGACTTCGATAGCAAAGGTGGTATTCAAACTGAGTTCAATAAGGACACATCTCAGCTGTAAAAGTAAGCTCGCCCAGACATAGAACTGTATTTCTAATTTACTACAGTCAAATAGAATGGAGTTAAACACTCTCAGAGATGTGTTTGAATTTAGCCATTAAAGCTCAGAAAAATTAGGTAGGGTCAAAAACAAAAAACCACCAAACCACAAAACAAGAGAGGGAGGGAGGGAGGGAGGGAGGGAGGGAGAGAGAGAGAGAGAGAAAAGAGAAAGAAAGAAAAATTAGGTAGGGGACATATGAAATTGCTTCTTTCAAGATAGTTACTTTGAAGGACAAAGTTTTAGAAACATTACACATAAAATGAAATAGCATGTATTTAAAAACTCACAGGTATGGGCATGATACATGTTATATTGTAACTATTATTTTAAAATAAGCATTTAGGACGTGAGGGCGATCTGGCTGCGACATCTGTCACCCCACTGATTGCCAGGGTTGATTCAGCTGATCTGGCTGCCTAGGCGGGTGTCCCCTTCCTCACTGCTCCATGTGTGTCTCTCCCAAAGCTGTGCGCGCCGTTGAAGAGGATGACCTTCCCCGAATAGAGGACTGGTGCCCTGCTAGAACTTCCAAACAAGCTCTCAAGACTTTAAAATAAGCATTTAAAATAAATAATTGCAGTAAGAACAAGGTTATTTTCAACACGAATTACGATCTGTAATTGTTTTTTTTTAAGAAAAAAGATATGTATTATTTTTGCTGTGCCTGTACGTATACACCTTTGTGTAGATGACCTTGCAGGTCAGAAGATGTCAGATCCCCTGGACCTGGAGTTATGGCGGCAGTCATGAGCTTCCTGATGTAGGTGCTGAAAACTGAACTCGAGTCCTTCAGAAGAGCAAGCACTCTCAACCACAGAACCTTCTTGCAAGCCCCTGCAATTCTTCTCTTGAATTGCAGATTTTTTTTGTTGCAGATTTTGAACTGCAGTAGATAGCTATGAACCTCTTCTCTACAAAAAAAAGCTTCTTAGCTATTCCACATTTCTAATAACTGGCTAGATGCAAGTGCTATTCCCATGATTTTGTAGAAACTAATGAAAAATATGCAGGAGTTCTGTGCTGTCTAAAACAAAGACACCCTGAGTTTAATTCCTGGAACCACAGGGTGGAAGGAAGACTCCTTCAACTTATTCTCTGACCTCCATGCACATGTGCCACCCTAAATAAATATAACACAAAACCAAAGTCAGTTTTTCATTAAAAAAATCGCCCTCAATTATAGGTTTTTGTGGGTTAGGAAGCATAGAGTTTCAGTCAGTGATGGAAGACCCATAAGGAAGCAGATCCTTATCTGAGGAGTGCATAGTCCTTGAAGAGCCACTTTTACAACTATGATACAAGGTCAACAAAAACAACAAAATCAAAATATTGGTTATTACCTGGGATTATACTTAGTCTGATACTATAGTCACGAACTACAAAATGATATTTCAGTCAATGGTATACTACATACACAAGATTATATTGAAGCCAAAAATTTTCTAGGGCCTCGTGACTTCATGGCACAATGCCTACTTACATGTTGCTGCTGTAAACAAAGCTGTTGCATAGTCAGTCAGACGAAAGCATAATATATAGTTATCCATGGAACATCAGACTAGAGAGCCATGATGTTACTGGCTTAGTTATTTACTAGGTTATACTCTCTATCATTATTTTACAGTGTGTTCCTTCTACTTAGAAAAAATGTTTAATCATGGTAGCCCATTGGTTATAATCTAAGCATTTGGGAGGCCAAGGCAAGAGGATCCTCAATTTGAGGCTAGTCTGGGCTACTTTGTGAGATCCTAGGTCAAACATAAATCAAGACCAAAACCTAAAACGAAGAAACAACACATTTACTGTAAAAATGCACGCTGTGCTGTCCTGGTACTAGCCACACATGCTTGTGTTTAATGTGTCTCTTGATTTCATCATTTTTCTTGTGCTTGTTAAATCTCATGTTGTTTTCTCACTATGATTCTAAGAGCCTCCCAGAACTATGGCATATACATGTCTACACAGTGTGTAGCCTGGTGTACACTAGTAGCCTATATCACCTAAGCTCTTGTAAGAACACTCTATGATATGCTTACAATGGCAAAATTGCCTAGTAACATTCTTCAGAATTTATCTCAATAGCAGATGACATGATTGTATAAGGATAAAATACACTTGATGACACTAGCAATATTTTATGAAGGTTTTAAAAACTTCTTGTGAAAGTATGGTTTTGGTCTAGTGATGTGTTACTTACCATGAAATGAGGTTGTGTTAAAATACGCTTTAGTTCCTTTGCGTCATTATTCTCAGGGTAACATGAAATTTCTTCCAATACCTAAAAAAACAAGTAAGAAACATACTAGTGCATACTAGTGCAAAATGATATGAAATTTACAAAGCATGGAACTCCTTTAAATTAAAAACCATGAGTGGGTTTTTGTAGTGGCAAAGCCAATTTCTTTGAAAACATTTGTTGAGTTCAAAAGTTATTAAAATAGGAGAAAGATATTGATAGTATTAAAATGAAACAAAAGCAACAATAGTTTGCCTTCAATACTCAGCTGTGACCCAATGGTAACAAAAAGTAAAACACAAAATGGGAAGTTTATAACACGTACTTATTACAGGTTTAGGAAACTTATGTAGCTTAGTAAGAAAATTCAAATTTGCCCCCCAAATCAATTTGTACTGAAAGTTAGTAACAGCCTTTAAAATTGAATAGTGCTGCTAGTTCCTTAAAAAGATGACCGGAGGTTCAATGAAAACAATGTACAAAAGAATGCTAATTAAGTAGAATAATTAATTATGAATACACTTAAGTAATTTTCCTTGCAGCCTAGTGGGAGTAATGCTGTTCTCCATGCTTATCTTCCAACATGGAGAAAACAATGCTCCTGCCAATGGTCCCTTTGACGAAATTCCAGCAAACCTGAGACCAAATTTAACAACTCAAACACCTTCAGCAGCTTTTGTTCTGCACTCAAACTTTTCTCACCAATCAGGCAATAGCATTTTGTTTGCATTGGTGAAAATGCTGATTGCAAATCAACTGCTCTAAAAAGGCAAGGAAGGGAGCTCACCAGTTCACCTTAATCCAGATCTAGCAGCCTACAGCAGTGCCTTGGTTTTCTGAGCAGGTACCTGTTACTGCTCTATTTGCAGATGGCTGGCCTCTAAATTGCACTCAACTGAATTCTAAGCATGGATCCAATCTAGGATTGCCTCAACACTACTGGGTGTAAGGGGCACATAGCCCTTCAACTAGCATGACTCTCCTGTCTCACTCAACCTGCCAGAACTTCAACTAGCATGACTCTCCTGCCTCACTCAATCTGCCAGAACTTCAGGAAGGCGGTCACATGGCCTGAGTCTCAGATTTCAGCACCCTACCACTCACACCCTTACTGCTGTTTCGTATTCAAATGCCCTGCTAATGATTGCTGGTTATGCAGCTAATTCCTATTGCTTACTAAAATTAAAGTAGTTCTCTGGTGTATTCTCCTTCTCTTCCAGGAACAAGGGGAAAGCACAAACTCTCTTTCCCTTGCCACTTTCATGGTTTATGATTTTAATTACAGAGGTGTGATCTCCTAAGCTAGGGGAAATTCTTCAACTGTATAATTAGGACAAAGGATTGTCCCCAGAGTGTCTCAGCTTCTATCTATTTAGGTATTGATAAAATTGCTCAGTGACTCATGATTCCTGATTGATAGTGTTAATTCCTTTCAAAGAATGAAAGAACGCTTGCTGGGCCAATTAAGACAGATTTCTCTTACCCTATTCTCATCAAGCAAATAGGCCTGGCAGTCACCGTGGTCTAATTTCTCAGTGACTATGTAAGTGCACACACACACACACACACACACACACACACACACACACACATCAAAGGTCATGTTTCACATCTGCTAGAAAGCTGGTTGTGCTGGTACACACCTGTCACCCCAAAACTGGACTATATGGGGAGATCCTGTCTCAACAAAACAAAACCCAGAACAAAATCTGCTGAAAGGGGATTATGTCTTCAAAACGCTTTCATTTAGTAATCACACCTTGTAAGAAATATTTTTAAAAGGAAGCGTTTATTTGCATAAAAACTTTAAAAGATCAGACAGTTAAAAGAAAGTATTTCCTAATGGGGTAATTTCTACATCATTCTAGTAATAAGAAAAAAATTACACAGTTGTTGTATCATATTCATAAAGATCAAATAGAGGCATAAAATGCTTGTTACATATTAGATCCAAACCAACATATTTTGATCTAAGTCTACATGTAAATGAAAAAGATACAAAAATAGAAGCAACTGTTTTAGGGTGGTGGGATCCTGGGTGAATTTTGTTTTCCAAGCTTTCTGCAAAGTCATGCTTCTATAATAAACAAATATGAAAAAATTTGTGGCAAATACGTTTATGGGTTGATGATGCATAAAAATGACTTCTTTGAATTTGGTATATTTAATTGTTATATAAAAGTCAATTAACCTCCACACAGTACCACATTAAAGAAGCAACTCACATTTTTAAAGCATGTCTATTCTTACCAGGTGCAGTAAAATAACATCAAAAAAGATGTCATTTACACAGCAAAACCAGGAGAAATTGGGAACTACAGTTGCGGAGACTTTTTTCTTCCCTACATGGATGTTCAATGATAAATTTAACAATCAGAATCTGAGTATGAGTCAAACTGCAATCCTAATGAATGCGCCTCTTCATTAAAGGTAGCAAACGTGACAACACTAAATACTTTGAGAAAAAGATGTCACTTAACTTACCTCTTTGGCTCTCTGTACTGCATCGCTTGGAGGATTCCTGATTTGTGGTGAAGACTTTGTGTTAATTTTGTCATACAGCTAAAAAAGCAAAGAAGAAAATCCAATCAATATCCATCACGTTTTGCTACAGTTTATAGCTTTCTGCTTATTATTTCAACAATGTTTTCCTCTTAAAAAGTCAGGGAGATGATGTCACTGGGTCTTCTTTGCAATTGTTCATCATTCAAGGGAACTTGTCAGAATATGAGTTTCATGCTTATCTTTTTAAAGTCAATACTTTTAAAGAGAGCAATTAACATTTGTCAATACAGCAGCAATCCCAAGATTTCCTTCCAGACAGAAGCAACATTCACTAATGTAACTATGGAGAAAAATGGAAGAACAGTTTCTGGCCAAGAAGAGTCTAAAAGAATTTTCACAGAAACCTAGATCTTGGGAAAGGGCAAACCAACTCCTTCTAGGAAGAAATATTCTCATAGAGGTTTTTCTTGTCTTACTAGAGATGGTCAATAGCAGAATCAGTGCTGGAGCCTTCAGCAGGGAGTCAGGGACAGAAACTTCATCTCCTTTGACTTTGCAAATCAGAGTGTGACAGGACTGAAACAGTTCTAAATAAATTTACACTTCCTCGCACAAACGTGAAAGAATCAAGCACCAACTTGCTAAAGAACATTAATTTAATTTGTCAGAGAAAATATTCTGCAGTTTAGAAGTACAATTAAAATGCTAGTTTTACCCCAATCAGAACAGTGTGCTCTGAAAAGTAAAAAGTTAAAGTGACCTTGGCTAGTCTGATGGCTTCTATTTCCTAACTTCTCTAAAACAGCCTGACATTTGGGGATTGGTTTGTCCCTCCCCCAACTTTTCTCTGCATACCAATGTTAGTCTAGAGGTGAAATACTGACTGTAAACATTCTTCATTTATAGTTAGATGCCAGAAAAAAATCTTTTATTTATTTATAACTTGTAAATATTTAGGCCATACCATACATTAAAAATTCCTAAATAAGGTATTAAAAAATGACCAAGAGAAAGTGAAAATAGAGGAGGGGCCATTTTGTGATGCCATTAATTAAGAAAGTACTGCTGAATTGAAGACTGAATAAATAGTTTAAGCAGAAAAGTAAAATGCTACTCTACTTAAAACATTTTAGGGTATGTTGTTTGGTCAAATCCTTAGAGAATATATGTGGATGGTCTCTGTCTTCTTAAGGTTTACTTCTCTAGTGATTGCCAACTAAAATCTGGAATAAAAAAATGTACTTTTAAAATACACACACACACACACACACACACACACACACACACACGCAGGGTCTCACTATATAGTCCTGGCTGGCCTGGAATTCACCATGTAGACCAGGCTGTCCTCTTACTTGTAGATATCCAATTGTCTTTGAACTCAGAGGGTTCTGCCTGCCTCTGCCTCCTGAGTATTAGGATTAAAAGCGTGTATCACAGTTCCCAGCCTGTCAATGCCAAGTATGTCAACACGAACTCGATTCCCAGGACTCATATGGTAGAGGGAGAGAACCAACTCTCTCAGAATGTCCTCTGAAACCCACATGAGCACATTCTCATAACTCCCCAAATAAAATATAATTAAAAAATACATGGAGTGGTTCTGAGATTGGTGGTATATGCCTTTGATCTCAGCATTAATGAGGCAGAGGCAGATATCTCTTTGAGTTTTAGACCAGCCAGGTCTATCTACATATTGAGTTCCAGGACAGTTAGAGCTACATGAGAGACTGTTTCAAAAACCAAAACAACAAGCACCACAACAACACAGACATTTAGTGGGCCAGCAAAAGGGCTTAGGTGGCAAAGGTGTTAAGCATCAAGCCTGTGATATGAGTTTGATTCCTGGAGCCTGCATGGTGGAAGGAGAGAACAAACAGCTGTTCTCTGACTTCCACACTTGCACTGCGGCAGGAATGCTTGCATGTATACCACACGCATGCACGCACACACAAATAGAAGTGCATGTACACCACACGCGTGCACGCGCACACAAATAGAAGTGCATGTACACCACACGCGTGCACGCACACACAAATAGAAGTGCATGTACACCACACGCGTGCACGCGCACACAAATAGAAGTGCATGTACACCACACGCGTGCACACACACACCACACGCGTGCACGCACAAATAGAAGTGCATGTACACCACATGCGTGCACGCACACACACACAAATAGAAGTGCATGTACACCACATGCGTGCACGCACAAATAGAAGTGCATGTACACCACACGCGTGCACGCACACCACACGCGTGCATGTGCACACACACAAATAGAAGTGCATGTACACCACATGCGTGCACACACACAAATAGAAGTGCATGTACACCACATGCGTGCACGCACACACACACAAATAGAAGTGCATGTACACCACACGTGTGCACGCACACACACACAAATAGAAGTGCACGTACACCACACGCGTGCACGCACACACACACAAATAGAAGTGTAATCTTAAAAAAGATACTTGGCTAGCCTTGATGGCAAAGTATTAATAACTAAAGTTTAAAGAACTTAAATGAATAATAATAATAATAACAACAGTAAAACCTCAAGGCCATTTAAAAGAACAACAAATTTAATTCAAGGCCTTGCAGGTTGATTGCCCTGTCACTTTACACTGTTCATGCTGCAAATTCTTTACCTAAAACAGCTTTAATGTTTTCGCAATCAAAGACTATTGCTGACACAACTTCCAACACTTTCAAATATGATTAGAATTGCTTTCTATTTACACAATTAATAAATGCATACCAACTTTTACTCACAGAGCAGCAAACACCCACCCTTCCCAATTTCTGAACCTGGAGACTTGATTTTTAACCTGGTCTCACTAAGCCAAGTAGAGTCCCTTAGTTCTTATGTCAGTGCATTTTCTTTTAGGAAAAAAAAATGGTGCTAAGGCACAGCACTCAAGCTTTGACTCTGCTAACATCTAAAATCTACATGTTAGTATAGTGTCTTGAAGACTTTTAACTGGTCCCTAGAAGACATTCTTGAGCCTCACTCTGGACCTACTAGAGATGCTTTCATATGCTCTGTGGGTTTTTAGTTAGTTAGTTTGGTGTTTTTTCCTGAGACAGGGTTTCTCTGTGTAGCTTTGGAGCCTGTCCTGGAACTTGCTCTGTAGACCAGGCTAGCCTAGAACTCACAGAGATCCTCCTGCCTCTGCCTCCCAAGTGCTGGGATTAAAGGTGTGCGCCACCACTGCCCAGCTAGTACTAACTTTTGAGTAATAGTAGTCATTCTAATTGCCCCCTCCACAAGATGGAACCCATACCTGACACTGCTTGGGTGACTGAGAACCTGAGACTAGATAGTCCAGGGACCTAGAGAACAAATAACACTCTTCTAAAAAAAAGTAGCAATAAAATGACTCCTAATGGCATTCTGTTATACTCATATGCATGCATGCACACACACATGCACACACACACGCACGCACGCACGCACGCACGCGCGCGCTCTAGAACGCCAAACTAAAGGCAACAGAAGTCTGTGGCACCAAGCCTCCTAGGAAGCTGCCAGTGCTGGTGGAGGGCTTGTTGCACAGCAGTCAGCGCTCCTTCCACAGTCGGCCTAGGCCTTATTCTGCCTGCAGAGGCAGAAGCATGACGTGCAGGAGTCACAAGCTTGAGGAGAGAACACATTTGATTTTCCCTTCTCCTCCTCCTTGAGAACTGTTCTTCCATGATGTAAAGTGAAGGGTACGGGGACCCTCCAGACAAGCTTGCACAGGAACTGGAAGCGGCAAACAGGAGAACTCCTGGCATTAGTCTTTGGCTAGAGCTTGCCAAGTTGCAGCAATTTACTGGCCCACACTGACACACTAGGATGGGCAGCTTTGTTCAGAGACTCCTTGGGGAGGCTCAACACATGATATTTTAGGTCTTCAGTAAAAGGTGACTAGTGTCTGCTTCTTTTATGCTGACCTGGGGTAACTCCCAGTACATATTAAGGTAAGAATGTGTACTTTCTATGAGTCAAATAAACACCTGAGAGGGTAACCTGCCCAAAGTCATTCTGATCGAGTGCTGTCCAAGAGGACTGCCTGCACAGAGCAAGAAGACCCAGAAATAGAGGTTAGGGGTAATACCACAGGGCAGGAGACGAGAGTGTGCTTCTGAGGCTAGCTCAGGCTGTGCCAACAATGCTAAAGCTGCACATTTGCAACTCAGGACATCACCAACACTGGGATGCCTGCCATATCAAGGGCATCAACAACCAAAAAGGAAGTGGCTGTCTGATGTTCATGATTATAGAACATGCTGTGTAAGGGCTTCTTTTTCTTCTCCTTGACCCTTGAGTTCTCCAACAAAAGATAAGAGGACACAGCATATGTTTCATAACTGTTTCCTCAAAAATTAAAAATTTGAACTTGTACATAGAAGTTATGAATACATATTTGTAAAAAACTGTAGAGTACCACAAAAATGAACACAGCAGAAATACCTATTTCAGTTGGTTTCTTTAGGAACCAGATACAATTTCTATTTGATCCTGCTTGCACACTAAAAAAATTTCCCATATTCAACACATTTTGGTCATATTTAATTCTTTTTTGAATCTTTCAAGTCTGCCTTATTTAACAAGATTTTTTAAGATAGAAGTTCTTAGATACTGATACAGTTCTATTTCTTCATTTCGAAGAGAATGCCATAGTTTGGATAAATGTCAAATAAGACAAGAAGTCTTGTTTGCCAGCTTGTGGCATTAGTGGGAAGCAGTAGAACCTTTAAGAAGTGGGTCTAGTAGGTGGAAGTTAGGTCCCTGGGGCTGAACCTTAGAAGCACTTATTAGTGTTCCATTCCCTTCTCTTTCTTTCTTGTATGTCACGAAGTGGGCAGCCTCTTCTGCGATGATCTATTTATTGCCTTCCCACAGGCCCAAAAGCAATAGGGAGAACTAACTAAAACCTCTAAAACTGTGAACCAAAATACTTTTTCTTCCTTTGAAGGTGATTATTTCAAGTATTTTGTCATAGCAACTAAAAGCTAACCAATGCAGAAGTGAAAACTAATGTCTACTGAGGTTAAATGCTGCACTTAGGGTTACATAACCAGAGCAGTGGAGAATGATTATGTGGCCTTTTGTCTCACACCAGCTATCTTTGGATTATATTGGAATTTAGTAATAACAACCCATGCTTTAGTAAAAATGCAGAAAATACTATTCATAGACCATGACAAAAATAAAGTAACTATGGTTTGGAAGTTATTAGTCAATCAATTGCAAGTTTTGTCATGCTAAGATCTTAATCTTATCCTGGCCGAAAGAAATGTTTTAGGCTTTAGGGGCTCTCTGGCCTCGGGCACTCTATTAAAGTCATTGTGTTGTGTAAAGACAGCCGCTAACAATGAACAGACATGGCTATGTTTCAATAAAATATTTATCAAACCAAGACTTGGCTGGATTTGGCTTGAGAGTGAGAACTTGTGACCTCTGCTCTAGAAGTTTAAATTCAAGGTGGTCTGGCAACATCAAAATATATTTCTTTTTGTGATGTGCATTTCTTAAGTCTAAAGATAATAAAGCATGTTTATAAGACTGGCATGCTGAAGCAGGTGGCCTAGAGGATGAGAAGATGTTAATAAATTATTTCTAGATGGAAAACAAGGATGTAGAACTCTATGACTGTTTGCATTCTTTTTCTCAAGAAGTTACCTACCCAAGTTCAGCTTCAAACCACACACATAGCATTAAGGCAAAAACAAGGAAATGTGAACAGCTGCAAGGGAAACTGGCTGTCTCACACTGTGTCACTTCCAGACAGTTCTGTTCCTTGCCAGTCTTTGGCACTGGGTCAGATATGACCACACACAGCTACATGGACACACTTCACCTCTGTCTCAAGGAGAGTAGGCAAGCTGTGTTCTACGCTGTAGATGTTTCAAACAAAGCAGAGTAAACTCAGTGGTAATGTTCAGTTCCTATCTCCTGAGCATGTACTTTGCAATAGAAAGATGAAATCAATTAATATGTCACTTTTAATTTACTTACAAAGCATTAAATGAAGCTTCTTTTTTTTATGTCATACTCTATTACATCTTACTTTTGATTTTGTAGTCCTCAAATAGAAGTGATTGCAAATTGTTTTATTTATCATTGAATATTTAAACTAGAATTAGTGAAAAGATGCTATGAAATAATTCTCCCTGGGTTGTACAAGCCATTCCCCCCCCCCAAGAAAAAACAATATCAAAGAACAATGATATAAACCACTTAAGACAAGATTATAACTTTTTTTTGGGTTTTTTCAAGGCAGGGTTTCTCTATGTATCCTTGGCTATCCTGAAACTATCTCTGTAGATCAGGCTGACCTCAAATTCACAGATGTCCGCCTGCCTCTGCCTCTTGAGTGCTGGGATTAAAGGCGTGCACTGCCACCACCCATCATGATTATAACTTTTACAAGACTGTGAGCATGGACCAAACAACGAATGGGCTTGGAGAGCTGCAGAGAAGAGTGAAGTTCATTAGCAACTGCTTACTTTAAAGACAGTGAAGCAACTTCCTGTTGAAAAAGAATTCAAGTTCGTACATGGACACAAAATAATGAAATGCTTGCAATCCTAGTAAGACAGATAATAAGAGTATGAGGAAAGTTGCATGAAATGGCAGTGGTGAGATAAGAAACAGACTATCTTATTAGGAACTTCCTTCATAGTTTCTGTGAATCATCTGTGAAGAAGCTGGGTGAACAGGAACCAAGTTCCAATATCACACCTTAGTGAACTGAGAAGTGAGAGGCAAAAGGGTTTTTCTCACGTACAATACATTTGAAATCCAGAAAAATGTTAGCAAAGGTAGTGATTTATTACTAAAAGTCAGGGAACTGGCAAGCAGTTATCACTTTGAAGATGATTTTTTAGGTTGTAAATTGAAGAAATAGTTCTGAGATCTAAACTCTTGTTTTCCTGCTCAGGCTAACATACCAACTTAAGATCTTCAACATAAACACCTACCCAGCAGGCTTGAAGGGAGGAGGTCCAGAAAACCCCATCTATTAAATATAAACAAAACCAAAAATGAAAGAGCCTTTCCAAGATCACTGGCACCATTAAACATGAGATAGTGCCAAGGCAGCATGATGGGGCCACACATCCTTAGCATCATTAACATGAGATAATGACAAGATAGTCCATACAGGTCTGAACAAAACTGCAAAAGCTGAAACGAAATTTTCAAAAAATTTAAGGAGCTATAAATCTATAAACTCCAAGAAAAATATCTTAAACATTTAAGAATGATTATGTATCATCGTGATTCCATGATTTTAAAAAATCAATACCACCAGGGTGTGTCTTCCTTCTTCCTACCTCCCTCCCTCCTTCCCTCCCCCTCTTTCTCCCTCTCTCTTTTTTTTTGAGACAGTGTTTCTCTGTAGCTTGGAGCCTGTCTTGGCAATGTGGACCAGGCTGGCCTTGAACTCAGAGATCCACCTGCTTCTGCCTCCCAAGTTCTGGGATTAAAGGTGTGTGCCACTGCCTGGCTTTTATGGACTTTAGTCCATAATATTTGTCTACCCTATCAGCACCACCTTCCTCTAAACACTTACGTACTGTGGAATTTTCAAATCTGTTTAATTAAAAAACACCCCCTCTGTGTGTGCCTCTGAGTGCATTCCATATATGTTCAGGTACCCATAGAGTCCAGAAGAGGGTGTTAAATCCCATGGAGCTGGCATTCCAGATGGTTGTGAGCTGTTTGCCACGGGTTGCTGTGGACTGAACTCTGGTCCTCTGGAAGAACAGCAAGTACTTACAACTACTGTACCAACTCTCCAGTGCCCAGTTTATTTTGAATAGTTGAGGAAAGCATTCAAATATTAGTCATGCAGATGATTCTCCACTGCAGGGAGACTGTACACTGCATGCATTAGAAAGATGTACTTCCATTGTCTTTGAACAGTATTGTTACAATTAACTCTGAGTTAACTTTCCCTCTAAATATTCAGAAAACAAGTAGTCTCAGCACCTTTTAGAAATCTTAAATTAAACTTGTGTTTCAACTCAAAAGTATGCTAAACCCTCAGAATCTAGTGATGGGAGTAAAGTAGTGAGAGTCCTAGTCTGGAATTAGCTTGTCCTTGGGTAGGGCTCAGTTCATACTGAATAGCTAGAGCTGGAAATAGACTGTAAGTGTACATAGTGGCTGTGTTAGAGTTAGATATGCCAGGAAAGCGTTAGCTAAATAGTAGAACAGTGAAATGCTAGCTCAAGTCTCGTTTTAGTGGGGAATATATCCGTACTTGAAGTTCTAAGAAGCAGATCAGCTGCCTGGTAATACGACAGTCTAAAGTAAAGCCAGGACTGAAGTTTGCTATGGGCAGTGAAGATAACTGAAAGATAAGTCCCTTTGGGCTAGCTGAAGAGTTCTTGAAAGTCAGTAAATGGGTGGGGGATACTGACACTGGGATTTAGTATTGTAGTATCTACTTTAGTACTGTAAAGTCAATTTCAAACCCTGGTTTATACAATCCATTCAAATACAAACCTTGGATTCATAGCACAAGATAGTGCATTCATTTAAAAAATAATAGAGACTATAGGAACTAACTTAGGATCCAGAAAGAGCAATTATATGAAGAAGGAACCAAAGTACAAATCTCTGTAATTAGCATTTTGAGAAGCTGGTTTTTCCTATTATACATTTACAATATAACATGGATAGTGGATAAGTGTGCAAACAAAATGCAACATATACACATACAACAGACTACTATTCATCTGTCAAAGGGAGGAAGTTTTGATACATGCTCTACGACATGGAAGAACTTTAAGGACCATGATGCTAAATAAAATAGGCTAGTCATAGAAAAACAAATACTGGACAAGTGAGGTGTCTGATCCTTCTGCCTCCATCTCCTGAGTGCTCACTTATAAGGCCTTTGCTGAAACACATAGTTTGCCTATTTTAAGTGGTGACTACTGGTTAATCTATAGCTGTGGTGTTTCATCTTGATTGGCAACTTGATTGAATTTGGGGTAAGTTAGAACCACACTTCTGGGCAGGCAAGTGAAGAAAAACTCTAGCCAGGCAGTGGTAGCACACACCTTTAATCTGAGGCACAGGCAGGCAGATCTCTTGTCAGCTCAGTGCCAGCTTGGTCTACAGAGCAAGTTCCAGGAGAGCCAGGGCTAGCTATGTAAAAAGACACAGTTTAAAAATAAAAACAAACATACAAACAAACAAGAGGAAAGACCCTGTCTCAGAGGGGGGTAGCACTCCACAGTCTAGGGGAAAAAAAGAGTCTAGGAGGAAAACAGTGCTGCTTTAGGCCTGCTTGCCTTAGTTCCTTGCTGGTAAATACATCTTATCTTGTTGCTGATGGGGCTATGGCCATTTTTTTTGCTGACAGTGGAATCCAGCTTCTTCTTCCAACATGGACAGAAGAGCAGCAGCTATCTAGAAATCCTGCAGTCCTTGAGTACCATATTTGAATTGCTGAGGTGTGCAAGCTCATGGGATCAACAGCTCCTGGGCACTCAGTCTTTCCAGTGCCTAAACAGTCCCTGCTGGCTATCTGCCTACGCTGTGCAAGCCCCTTTGTAGTGTGGATTCATCCTATTGGCTCTCTTACTGCAGGAAACCTTAACCAACAGTTACATAATTATTGTCTCAATTCAGTTTTTGGAGAAATCTCTGTCCATCCCAAGGCAATAAAGAATTGCCCCTATATTTTCTTTTAAAGGTTATAGGGGCTATGCTACTAGGGCCTTAGTGGCAAAGTACTTGCCTGGCATGCATGTAATCCCAACATGCTCTCTAACACCACAAAACAAAACAATTTTTTTCTTTTTTAATTTTATATATCAAAACTAGTTTCCACTCCCTCTCCTCCTCCCATTCCCTTCACCTTCCCTACGATATCCAGGCTGAGCAATGTACCCATCCAAAGAGAACAGGATCCCCAAAAGCCAGTACAAGCAGTAGGGATAAATCCTGGTGCCACTGCCAGTGGCCCCTCAGTCTGCCCCAGTCATACATCTGTCAACCACATTCAGAGGGTCTAATCTGGTCCTATGCTTGTTCCTTCCCAGTCTGACTGGAGTTGGTGAGCTCCCATTAGCTCAGTAGACTGTTTCAGTGGGTGTCCCCATCATAGTTTTAAACTTTTACAATGGCTCTATTTTGAGATAAATTTTGGTTTATGGTGTAAGAGTCCATTTTTATATTTTTGCTTATGGAGTCCAATAGTGGTATCTCCATTTAAAGACTATTCCTCTGTCAATTAATTGTAGATATGATAGATAAAAGGGCAGATGGTTGAATCTACTCTTAAAAAGGAGGATATAGATATGATAAGATAAAAAGGTAGATTATTGAATCTACTTTTAAAAAGCAACTACTAGTTTTAAGTGTTTTACATTGGATTAGACTTTTGTATTTTGTATACAAAGTCTGTATATTGATACAAATTTGAGATTAATTTTGTTAGAACATACTGTGTACACATTTCTACTCTTGTTCAAGGTATTGTACCTATACAACGCATTTAACAATGTAATTCAAATTTCTAGTTCTTGAAAATTATTATTACCAACTGTTTAGGATAATAAGGAAATGCAGGCTAGTAGTTAATCACCGACTACAATCGAACTTGTAGTCACATTAGGTATGTTTTCAAGGTCAAACAAAGATATATTTTAGATAGAGAGGTCATCTTCAAACACTCCAGAGATTTACAGACTATGGCATTTAAGATGTTTTAATAACATAGGCTCTTTTTTTTTATGACAATGAGACACGTGTGCTCCTGGCAGCACCAATCTACTTCAAAGAAGATGATGGTCATTGAAGAAACTCCACAAAGAGTTTATTTTCTTTGTGGAAAAAGTAAGCCACTGGGCAGGAAAGTGCCCTTGTCTCAACTGCTGACAGTATGCTGTCCTAATTGGACAAACAGAATACACACAAAAATGTGAATGCAATATTGTTAAGACAAGGAGGGACAGCCCTTCAGAAGAATACCCTTCTTCACAGAAAAGTCTGTTGGATATGATAGGTCTGTAGACCAAAGATGGATGTCCCAACATTGCAGAGGAACCTTGACTGACTGTCCAGGCAGCCAGCTGTTTCTGTCATTATACAAATATTTTTTGGAAGTCATTTGCTTGTACTTCCTGCTTACTCAGTTAATATTATTTCCTTCTTAGTTTTCTGAGGGAGTTGAAGACTAGACAGTTATATAGTTTTCCTTGTTTACCAGACACAGAAAAGAAACTCACTAAAGAGGTATAAAGTGTATAATGTTGAGAGATATCAAAAGAAGTTTTGGATGGTAATGCAAATTATGATAGAAAGTAAATTAGGTACAAGACTTTGGACCCACCAAGATAGGCTAGGCTAGATAATGGAGTATTTTCTCTGAATTTGTCAAATGCAAATGGACTAGACATTGTTGATGTACTTATTGCCTGTGTATATTGTATACAGTTATTGTACTTATTGTATATAGTTTTTCTTATATTGTTTATAGTCTTTTAAAATTTTAGGCAAAAAGGGGAAATGTACTGATATTTTATTTGTATTTTAATAAATAAAGTTTGCCTGAAGATCAGAGTGCAAAGCTAAGCTACTAGAGGCCAGGGAGTATTGGCACACACCTTTAATCCCAGAATTCAGGAGACAGAGGCGGCTGTATCTCTGTGAGTTCAAGGCTACCCTGGGCTACACAAGATCAACCCAGAAACAGATCCAGGGCGTGGTGGCTCACACCTTTAATCCCAGTGTTTGGGAGGCACACACCTTTAATCCTAGCACTAGGGAGATGGAGACAGAAGCGATATGGCTGGGCAGAGAGAGACATATAAAGGGGAAGAGATAGGAACCCACTGGAGAGTGGAGTCTGATATTTGGTGGAGACAGTGCAGTGTAGGCACTCTGAGGATCATCCCTTTAGTCTGAGTATAGGTAGGGGTAAAAGGTCTCTTTTAGAGGCTTACTGCTCTGTTTCTCTGATCTTCAGCTTTAACCCCTCTCTGGGGTTTTATTATTTGTGCCACATAATTGCCTTGACATTTTTCATGGAAATTAACTATAAATGTGGGAATTTATTTCTAAATCCCTTTTTGTTCCATCAGCCTATATATCTATTTTGTTTTTAATAGCTTTATAGTAAGAATTGAAATTATTTCTCTTACGTTATTATTCTTTGTCATCTTTTTGATATGTCCATATAAATTTCAGAATCACTGGGAGGTGGTAGCACAAGCCTTTAATCCCAGCACTCAGAAGGCAGAGGCAGGCGAATCTCTGTGAGTTTGAGGCCAGCTGGGTCTACAAGAGCTAGTTCCAGGACAGGCTCCAAAGCTACAGAGAAACCCTGTCTCAAAAAACAAACAAACAAAAAACCCAAAAAACCAAAAATAAATTTTAGGATCATCATGTCAATTTCTAGTTCTCTATTGCTCCCTTCCCCAATGCTGGGGATGGATGTCAAAGTCTTGTGCAGGGTAGGCAAAATACTCTCCCCTTGAGATACCATTCCCCTAGGCCACATTGTATGAATTTCTATAAAGAAATACTGCTGGAATGTTGATAAGAATGGTATAGATCAGTATGCAAATGAGTTGTTACAAATAAATCTACCTCTCCACTTATCTGCTTCTTATTTACTTTCTTTTTACAGTATTTCAGTTTTTATTTATTTATTTATTTATTGGTTTTTTGAGACAGGGTTTCTCTGTGGCTTTGGAGCCTGTCCTGGAACTAGCTCTGTAGACCAGGCTGGTCTCAAACTCACAGAGATCCGCCTGCCTCCGCCTCCCAAGTGCTGGGATTAAAGGCGTGCGCCACCACCGCCCGGCAAAGACACAAATTCTGTCTCTAAAAAATAAAACAAAAAAGTGACCATATCAAGCTCAATGGTATGCTGAAATATCTACATTAAAAGGACCCCCGCTGAGCTAGCTCTCAGGTATCTTGTTTCTTGTAGTACTTTCCCTCTGCAGAGATGGAAACACAAGGAATTTTTTTTCTAATCAGTTGAAAATGGCAGAGTAAGTGACGCTCCAAAGCAAAATCATTTTGATCTTCAGCCCTAGGAAGTGCACAACAGCACAAAGACCACCACCACGGGGCTTGGGTACCTGCCAAAGCTGATGATTCTTTCAGATTGGGTGGGGTGGGGACGACCAGTAACTGAGTCTCCCAAGGTCCTCAGGGCTTCTCATTTCAGACATTTAAATCCAGAATTCATGAGAAACAGTTTTGGCATTTCCTGACTGGCAATGCCATTACACATTCAACTGTTGTAATTTATTTGTCAGACTCTAAGTTGCTAAAAAGTTCTACTTCTTTTCTCCTTTAGGAAACTTCTGAGTTATAAAAATATTCTATTTCAAACATGTCTACTAAACTAATGTCATCTCAAAGATGCAAAATAGTAAATCTAGAGTTGTAGCTTTCCGGACTAGATGGAAAAACTCTTGTCTCTAAGCAATAAAGAAATATAATAAAGATGCCAGTCATACGCAATATGAGAGATTCCAGCACTTGTTTATTTCTAATACAATATTTTACCATATTATTTAAAACTAAAACACTACTTAATCTATTAGTCTTCTTATAAATCAACATCCAAATTAAGCCACTCCTAGAGTTGGCTTTGTGGTTTTGGCAATTCATTTACTGGTTACAGTTTTGGAGAACAAACTTGAGATTTCCTACAAAATCCTATTAGTTAGGTGGGGCATCACAGTCGCTACCATGACGGCGCTACATGCCAGCAGTCAGGTATGACAGTGAGTGAACTTTTGAAGCTTAGTTGTCAAAATGTGGCAGAGATGATGAAATGTGTCATTTAACAATATTTTATAATACTTTACTTACAAAGTAAACATTTATTCTGTAATAAGGAAATTTCTCTAAGAATGAGAAGACTGAGAATTGTTCTAAAATAACATTTAAAAATGCTTTTTAATCTAAAAAATAAAGCCATCAAAAACGTATACATCAACTGACCATCCAAAGTACCACACAAATTTTAAACCATCACTGATTCGAAAAGACCACAAGAAGACAAAGACTATACTTTAGCCCTTATTTCCTAGAATGTAAAGGGAGTAACGGACAGAATGACATTGAATTATTTTATGCTGGATTTGTGCAGTTAGCACTCATACCTGATTGAAATGGTTATTTATTCAGGGTAAAATCAGTTTTTCATGTTGTACTGTGTTGAATTGTGTCTCCCAAAGTTCAGCTCTACCTAGAGACCCAGAATGTAACTTATTTGGAAATGGAGGTTTTTCAAATGTAATTAAGATGAGGTCTACTGGATCAGGGTCAACTCTAAACTCAATGCTGGTGTCCTTTCAAGGAGGCCATGTAAAGACAGATAAAAAAACATAGACGACAGTGTCATATGAGGAACAGAGCAGAGACTGGAAGGAATTATCTACAAGTCAAGGGGTTGGGGACAGCCAGTAAAGGTTAGAAGTGGCTGCTTTAAACCACTTGATTTGTGATACTTTGATTTGGCAGCCTTAGCGAATTAGTATCTATGTCAAATTATATCTCACTAAAATGACCTAAATAGTTAATATATAGATCATCTTAACACGGTGCCTTAGAGTTTTAAGCAGAGGCTGAAAGAAGCTGACATAAGCAGGTCACCCTCATGCCTTTCTCTAAATGACCTAAATAGTTAATATGTAGATCATCTTAACACGGTGCCTTAGAGTTTTAAGCAGAGGCTGAAAGAAGCTGACGTAAGCAGGTCACCCTCATGCCTTTCTCTATTTCTGCCTACAAAATGAGGAACAGTGTTCATGTGCTGGGAATAGTTAGGCAGCAAATATTTGGAGATTTTTGGACTCATTTCTAACTCTAGATTAACTAGAATTCAAGTCAGAACATATCTTCCTCTGAGGAACCAGTGGTTTTTCTCCTCTTATAATAACTATACATTATTTGTAGACAATGATACGATGTGTTAAGAGAGAGGGGAGAGGCAGGGAGAGGAACAGAGAAAAATGTAGAGCTCAATAAAAATCAATAAAAAAAAGAAGAGGACATTGGGCGGCAATCAAATCAAGGTATTTAGTATACCTGTTACCTCATACATTTATCATTTATTTGTGGTAAGAATACTTAACATCCTCCCTTATAGCTACTTTGAAATATTCAATATGATAGATATTGTTAACCAAAGTCACCCTACTGTGCAGGAGACTATCAGATCACATTCTTCCCAGCAACTCTGGACTATTGGCCAACCTCTCCCCATCCTTCCGCTACCAACTTCTCCAGCTACTCATAATGACTATTCTTTCTACTCAGTTTCTATGAGGCCAGTGTTAGATCCCACATATGAGTGACACCACGCTGCAGCTGTCCTGCTGTGTCTGGCTGATTATACTAATCCAAATGCTTCCCAGGGTCACTCATGTTGCTGCAAATGACAGGCACGTCAACACTATGGTAATTTTGTTCCCTCCAAATTCTAATGATGTCTTCCTGAATGTTAAACTTCTTGTTCAAATTTGAAGCTTTGACTAGGGCAAACAAAGCCTCAGATGTTCTTCAGTCATCCCTAGGCGCTTACTCTTGTTTGTTTTGTCAGCTTAAAACTTCTGGTCTCCAACTCAGATATTTAGAATGTTACTGCGTCAACAAGAATAACATAAAATGGTTCCCTGGGATTCAGCAACCTGAAAGAATTCATAGTCCTCAAAACTATGCCAGTGGTTGTCACTATTAAGGACCCTGTAAAACAAAACAATTTATTCAAAGCATGGGGTGTGGAGTAGTGGAAGGAGGAAATACGGATGGACAAAGTTTTAAAAGTTTCTCCCCAAGAGCTGTTCATCCCTACTATCTCTTGCTTTAGAATTTTAATTTGTTTACTATTATTAGAGTGAGTGAGTATGTGTGTATATGTATGATGTGTATGTGTTTGGGGGGCTCCATGCTATGGCACGTGTGTGGAGGTCAAAGGTAACTTTGAGGAGTCAGTTTTCTTCTTCCACTGTGTGGGCTTTGGACATTAGACTTGGTAGCAAGTGCCTTTGCTTGCTGAGTCACCTCATTGGCCCTTTTCCTTTTTAGGTAGTCTCACTGTGTAGACCAGGTTGGCTTCTAACTTGTGATCCTTGTGCCTCCGTCTCCTGAATGCTGAGGATCAAACCAAAGATCTTGAACATGCTGAGCAAGTGTTCTACCACCGAGTTACACCTCCAATCTATGCCCGTGTCTAAACTGTATTTTTTAGGTCCCTTACATTCTGAAGTCAGAGGTCAAAGGACACCTTGCAAGAGTTGATCATCTCCTTCCACTATGAGGTTCCAGGGATTGAACTTGAGTCATTAAGCTCGACAGCAGGCACCTTCACCCGCTGAGCGATCTACCAGCTCCACACTCATTTTAAATTATGTTTACCTACATGTGTCTATGTGTGAGTATGTGTCTGTAAACACAGTTGCCTATAGAAGCCAGAAGAGGGTGTTGGATCTCTTGGAGCTAGAGTTATAGGCAGTTGTGAGATGTCTGTTGTGGGTGGTAAGAACTGAACTTGACTTCTCTGGAAGAACAGCAAGTGCTCTTTCTCCAGCCTCTTCATACAGAATTTCAGACTGTTTGTTATAGCAGTTAATCATATAAAAAGCCAAACCAAGGGAGGGGTCGATGGTTCAGTGAGTAAAATGTGCACTGTGTAAGCATTAGGGCTTGAATTCAGGTCCCCAGAATTTATATAAAAAGCTGGGCTCAGCATTGTGTCTGCAACTTCAATGCTGGAGGACCCCTATAGTTCACTGCCCAGTCCACCTATATGAATAAAAAAGCTGCAGGTTTAGTGAGACAACTTGTCTCAAAAAATAAGGTAGAGAGTGAGTAAAGAAGACACTCCATGTCAACCTCTGGCCTCTACACATGTATCCACATAGCCTCATAAACGTCACCCCCCCAAAGCTAAACTAAGGAAATCTGATAATCAATTTTTGACCAAATTTATGGAGAAAAACCGTTTCAATAACTATAATTATTCAGTGTGAAGCTGCAATATCATGCAACATTCTTAGCTCAGCTTTCCCCATAGCAGTACTCATCAAAATAGGGTTCTACAGGATTTCAAAGTAAAAGATTTGTGCCCGAATTAGTTTGAGAAATGTTATTAAATAAATCTCAAAAGGTTTCTTTTTTCAGGACATCTTAGCACTGTTAATATAATAATGCCCATTTTGAATCCCACACTTATTTAGTCATGACATAACCAATTAAAGTCTTTTCTCCCTTACTGCCATAGCAGAAGAATGATCTATAGAATATCCTGTAAAGTTTTGCTTTAATGTAATCTGTATCCTCTGGTGTGTGAATCAAGTAGTACCAAATATTTCTAGGTCTTCCAAAGCAAGTTTTGTTCTCTTATTATGGCAAAAAGCTTCCTACAAAAATGACTGACATGTACTCTTACCATCAGAACCATCCAAGATTTTCACTGGAGAAATCGCGCAAGCTTTCTGATACTACACTGAAGGTGGGCATGGGTGGTCAGTTTCTGTTTATATTCTTTCTGATACTACACTGAAGGTGGGCATAGGTGGTCAGTTTCTGTTTATATTCTTTCTGATACTACACTGAAGGTGGGCATGGGTGGTCAGTTTCTATTTATATTCTTTCTGATACTACACTGAAGGTGGGCATGGATGGTCAGTTTCTGTTTATATTCTTTTTGGGAGGGGGAATAGGGTCTCACTGTGCAGTCTTGGCTGGCCTGAAAATCTCTGTAGACTGGGCTGGCCTCAAAATCATAGAGATCTGCCTGCCCTAGCCTTCCAAGTGCTGGGATTAAAGGCGTGTGCCACCACACCTAGTCTAGCTTCTGTTTTTGTTTTTTTGTTTATTTGTGCCCTAATCTGCTGGTGAAGAAGCCTGCCAAATTTAATGATGGAACAAGCTCTTATGTTTGAAGACATTTGTATGAATCCCAGTGTACCAGTGATATTAAATGTTTATGTGTGCGAAGAGAGCTAATCCACTGCCCAGTATCTCATTTGTTTTTATCACTTCTGTATGCATGCTTGAGGAATAATGTTTTAAAGCAATAGAAAGAAGTCACCGTTAAGATTAATAGTTTATTATAATAGAAATAAAATATACGTTGGTAAATTAGGGTTATACTACACTCTTTAAAAACTCATCACTTGCATGCACACATTATTTATAAATATAAGTATATACAATTTCCACATTGTGGTTAGATAAAATATACTGCATTTGTACTACACATTTGCTTTATTTTGGTTTGGAAGTTGTACTATATAGTTTGTCCCATTTTTCATAGATTCAAAGAAACTGAAAATGAAGTGCAAAGATAGAAATCTGTGAATCTCTATAAAGTAAAAAGGTCTGCTAAATAGTAAATGTTTTCCAAACAAAAAAACTAAAAAGACGAGACTTACATCTAGCAATGTGTGAAGATGCTGATCCTGGAAAACACTGTGTAGAAAATCTAGGTCCTTTTCACTGCAGTCCGTAAGTGCGTGAATCTCTTCCAGGCTGTCCAGCACCTGCGACACAGCTCCTGGAGGGTGCAATGGGAAAGAACTGCTAGCACATCATCACTGTTACACTACCTTGTAACCTTAAGCTTGCATTTAATAATAATGAGCTCAGGATTCAGAAGGCTCGCGTTTTTATGAAGGAGAGGCTTACATGTGCTTCATATCATTAAAGGGCACAATATTTTGAGTATTTATGTTCTCAACAAAATGTGTCTTTTGTTTTTAAAAGTGAACTTAAGCATGGATATTAAATTAAAGCACTCTATAAACATAACTGGGCTACTGTGACAGAAGATCTGGGTGCAACAAGTTATACATCAGCTAAAGAGTAAGGGTAGAGAACCACAAGGCATTGCAATATTATAGAAACAACATAGGTGGGCCTTTTACACATGGGCATTCTATCAAGAAACAACAGTCAACTATGGATAAGAGGCACAAACCCTCAATTGAGAGATCTTGCTGCTTAAAATAAGCTTGCAAATTCTTTTATAGTTTTAGTTAGCAAAGACCCCAGGCAGCTTATTCCTCTTTAAACTTTACATCTGAAGTCAAGAGAACCAAAGTTACTCTCATTGTCTCAGGACATTATACAGACCCAAAGACAAAGGTTGGTAGACAAACAGGTGCATGCATAATGGACACATCCAAATACCACATGAAAGTTTTAGAAAATCATTTTTTTAGGGCAGAGAATGGAAGCATTATCAGTTTCCCTACATTTCCTCATGTTTAGCACACTAGGCAGGTATCATTAGTGAAAGATACACATGAACATTATTAAAGTCATATACACAGCCTTAAAGAATGTGTCTTACTCTACAGACAACATGCAAATAAACATCTGATAAGAAGAATCCCTAGAGGCTTCAGCACATTTGTATATACCAAGAAAGTCTAAGAATAAGTACTCCATTCATAGTTATGTCTTCAGATTAGTGGTTCTCAGCTGGGTGGGAGATTTGGATTTTGTTCTCCAAGGGGACATTTCTTAGTGTCTGGGGCTATTTTGGATTGTCACAATAGCAGAAGTGAGGGTAGCTATTGGTCTGTAGGAGTAGAAGGTAGGTATTGTATTGAATATTCTCCAAGGTCTAGGACAGCACTTCACAACAAAGAGTTGCCTGATCCAAAATGTCAGTGCTGAGTTTATAAAAATCCTGTTTCAGACAAAAGTGAAATATTCTTAAGAACTGTTTCTAGTTCTTCTTGTCTTAGATTCCATTACAATACGTTTATTGGTAAGAATGTAAATCAGTGTTATTCCCCAGAAGGTAATCTGGCAACATATGTCAAAAAACCTTAAATGCTAATGTATTTCAATCTGCTAATTTCATTTGCAAAAATTGACCTTAAAGAGAAAAATAAGATTTTGTACAAGGATATTTATCATATAAATGGAAGATAAATCTAATAGATAATGATTAGGTAAATTACGGGATGTTCACATAATGAAATATATAGATGAATAAAAATTTTTTGAAAAAAATGAAGATATAATAAAATTCTCATGATACAAAATTTAGAAAAGTAGATCAATAACCCATGTAACATATTTCCTAATTATGGTAAAAATAAAAAACCCAGACAGACAGACACACACACACAGTGGAAAAAATAGGACTAAATCTACCAGAAGTGTAAGCGTAACTATTATTTCCCTACTAAGTTCATCCTGTTCTTGTTCATATGTTCCAAGGTTTCTACAATAGCAAAAACAAGTTGCTACCTAAGCTACTGATTTTCATAGTACTATTTAGCTATATTAAAGTTTTGGTGTTTAAGTCACAAATCTATCCACGTGGAAATTACTGTGGCTATTTAAAAATTGTCTTTATTTTGGGATAGTTATAGATGCAATGCACTTGTAAAAAATGACACAAAGATCTAAGTTCATCCAGTTTCCTCCAATATTGCTATATGACAAAACCTTAGTAGACATCTCAGTCAGGATGATGATACAGGTAAAATAAGCTACAAATATCTGTCCCCACAAGGCATCTTCATGATGCCTCCAAGCCACTCATTTTCCTCCTGTTCTGCTCTTTCCTAAGCCCTGACAACTACCAATGTGTTCTTCACTTCTATAATTTTGTCTTTTTGTGATATTATATAAATGGAATCACATAGCATATAACCATTGGAGATTGGCTGTTTTTTTTTTTTTTAAGTTTTTTTGAGACAGGGTTTCTCTGTCATTTTGGAGCCTATCCTGGAACTAGTTCTTGTAGACCAGGCTGACCTCAAACTCATAGAGATCCACCTGCTTTTACCTCCCAAATGCTGGGATTAAAGGTATGTGCCACCACCACCTGGCAGGAGATTGGCTCTTTTTTTAAACCTGGCATACTTCTCTGCAGTTATCCAGTTTGCTCCTCTTTACTGCTGAGTTGTAGTCCATGGCATGAATATGCTAGTTTGACCATTTATTTGTTGAGAAGTAACAAGTGGTACTTTTAAATTTTGGATAATTTATGCCTATCAGGCTATTGAGATTTTCACCAGAGATATTAAGTAGGTTTTGAATGGGATAAAAAGGTACAACCAGTCCTCTGCCCCTGGTATTCCTGAAGGTGTATGGACGGATGCAATCTATTGCCTTTTACCCGCTTTTAGGATTTTTATTTTGGTCAATGTAGTAACAAGCAAAACCCTCAAAGAACAACAAAACAACAACAACAACACACTGTAAAGTAACACAAAACCAACTTTGTTCATCCTTACTGAAAGATCTGCAAAGTTAAGAGAACATGTGGAAAAAAATTAGTCCCCAATGTCCCTATGAATCTTGAATTCCTTAAAGCACATCATCACTAGCAGAATTAAATGATACCGGGGTTATCAAATTGTTAAAATCAGTTCTAAAGTCTTAAACTTGTGAAATTAAAGCAATAAAAATATTAAGGAAATAGGTTTTTGTATACTTAAAGTCAGATAACATAAAACCTAGTTATTTTCATTCAGTCATTTTAGTATTTTTTGTGCTCATATATATAACTATATAGCAGCTTCCTAATAAGATTAAAACAAAATCATCATGTATTAAGTGAATACTAAGGTGGCCAGGCTGGTGAGTGGAAAGCACTCCCGCTTGTACCTGACCAGTGTATATCACTAGTGGATCTGTGAACTCCCCAAGTACGTGTGTCTTTCTTGTCCTGTCAGCACATTCCACATGTCACTCACTGGACTTCTGTTTATTCCTTTTTAAAAGGGTTATAAAATCCCCAAGGCTGGTCTGTATGTTATATATTTTATAATGTCTACAAGCTGTGAACCGGAATGTCCCTTAGAATGATTAATAGGGGCTGGAGAGATGGCTTGTACTTATGATCACTTGCTGCTCTTGCAGAGAACCCAGGCTCAATTCCTAGCTCTCAATTGCCTGTAACTCCAGCTCTAGGGGGATTTGATGCCTCTTTCCTCTGTGGTCAACTGTACTCATGGCATACACCCCCTCCACACACATACAGTTAAAATAATAAAGATAAATTAAAAAGAGAATTAATAAGAACAGCAGCTATGAATTCTTTAGTTTCTATTATTTGCCAACACATAAAGGCAGATATCATTCCATCTTTCTAGATAGAGATTTGCTTTTCAAAGGTTCCAGGTAGGAAGTGGTAGAACTAGGTCTTAGCTTAAAAGTCTATGCTTTGCCTGACTTACTATACTAACTGCCTGGCTAGGAGGCACATAGGAAACTGTAACAGTCGTGGTTCAGGCATAGATATAGAGGTTGGAAAAGAACTTGGCCCTAGTGCATCAGCCCATAACTAAGTTCCTTATTGAACTGAATGTTTTTCCTTTGTGCCAGGTGCTAGGTAGGGGCTTCACGGAAAACAGAACTATGCTCTCAAGCCTCAAGGAGCTCCGGGGTTGGTGTATGCAAGAGGCAAACTACACCCTGAAGTGAGTAATCCTGGGACAGGGTTGGGGAGAAAGAGGAGGATGAGCAGAAAGTCCCCGCTTTAACCACGGGATAAATCTGTTGATGGGGCCACTGGATGGATGTCTTTCTGAAAACATGGAAGACATCTGTTAGCCTACATTCCCATTGTCTCCAATGGTCTACTATACTTCTATCTGTCACTTCTGGAGGGACTTATAGTCCCTTACTAGTTTATACACAAATGGGATTCATTTAATGTACTCTCCCTCATGAAAGGGAACACTTCCCCAGTTGTACTTAAGTCATTGAAAAAAAGTCACTAAGTTTCTGTAATTATGTAGAATTGTTTCACTTAATTTTTCTTTCGTTTCTCAAATTGAATAAATGGTTTTGCTTTAATTTTAAAATCTTTCCTTTACCTGTGGCTGCTGTTGTTATTATTTTCAGAGCTGGAGATTGAAGTCAAGGCTCTTCTACTAAACTATACTCCATCCCAAACTGTGACCATTTCCATAGCTTCTTTCTAAAGAACCAATTCTAGTCTTATTATTTCTTTATTGGCCTAGAACTTATAAGAGATCCTCCAGCCTCTGCTGTGCCATTGCCTGCAATCTTGTTATTTCTTTCTCTGGGTTTGACCAGCAGAACTACAAAACATATTTTGGGGCTGATGGATGTGTACAATTAGTATCTCTAATCAAGTACCAAACCCATCTAAAAGGCCCGTAGTTCTTCAATGAAAGAAAAAAATAAATTAACATGGGGCTGGAGAGATGGCTTAGTACTAAAAGCAGTGATTGCACTTTCAGAGGACCCAGGTTGAGTCCCAGCAGCCACACAGTGGCTCACAACCATCTGTAACTCCAACTCTAGGGGATATAATGCTTCTTCTTATCTTTGAGGGCACCAGAAACACACACACACACACACACACACACACACACACACACACACACACACGCGCGCGCGCGCGCGCGCAAAATATTCATACAAAATAAAACAAACCTGGGTAAAAGGTTTGTTTTATTTTGTATGAATATTTTGTCTACATTGACATAAAGATTTAAGTAAGGTTTTCCCACTGCTATTGCTTCAGATTTAAAATACAGGCACTAGACACAGATGATTAAGCTGTTACTAGTATTCATTTTGTAGATCAATATTGTCATCTAGGAACAAATGACTTTTTTAAAGATTGAAAATGATACTTTCCTATAAAACCTTGGAATAAATGTTTAACTGCCTTAAAAAAACCAAACCAATCAGCCAGTAAGTAGTCCACAAGTTCTCCCTAGGAGACAGCTATCTAGTGGCACAACCACAGGCATCCTATTTGCTTTTGTATTCTGAATTGTACCTTGTAGAGTGTGTGGTTCAAAAGGATGCTTTATCAATGATTCTTGATTAAAAGTATTTTTTCTAAACAAATTTTGAAGAATTTAGAGTTAAGTATTAAAATAGAAGATTTACCCACAGAAAACATTTTTATTTTTTGGAAACAGAATCTTGCTATGTAGCTCAGGCTGGCCTCAAATTCCTGTGCCAGTCTCCCAAGAGATGGGATTACAGGTGCGAGATAGCATGCCCAGATAAAAATCAGAGTGGAAATTATTTTCATACAAATGTATGTATGGTAATTTGTGTTTTATCCTTGCTATCTGATGTGATTTGACAGCAACACTGTTAAGCAGGCAAATGCTTTTACATTTGAAAAACTGGAAGATTATCAGGGCTCAATAACCTATCTGAGGGCTACTCTTAGATGGGGAGCGGAGAAATGAATCCTAGGACCCAACTATGACTCCTGTTCCATTGTTCTCTCTATAACCTTATACCACATATTACCTTGGCAATGCACCCACATCACATGGTCAGTAATGCTGTGCTTTCCAATTTCTATTCTCTTCTTAATCTCATTTGCATTTGCCATATAAGATTCTTTTCTAGCATTTTGCTCAAACTTTTACACTGATAAATTTACTAAAAACAATTATATCCTGGCTTAGGATAATATTTTACACAGTTCATTCAGTAATCAAGTGGGTTTTTAAAAGTTCAGGTTGAAAATATTTCTATTTTTGTAAAGAATCTCATTTCTCAGAAAGTTTTCCTGAAAAGTCTTCTGTTGCTATTATGAAACAATAGTAAAAACAGCATAAATATGTCAACTACTTTAAAAGTGTTTTCTAGGCCTATTTATTTAAAGGGGACTATGTTTTTAAGGTCAATAAAAGCTCTGGATCCAGAACAGTTTTATTTCAAGGGTGGTAAAGTCTCACAAAAAAATTACCAAGTGAAAATATACCCCAAAGGACAAAAGAATAATGTTTAAACTACGTGGTTCTCAGTGTCAGTGTAGTCTGAGTCCCTCTCAAAACCTTTCCCCCACTTAGCAAACTATGAACAACTCCAAACAGGCAGAAAGTCTGAGAACCACCCAGCCCACAGAGTCGTTCACAGCTTGTTGTACGGATCTATCACTTTATAGCCAGCTATCCACTGGCAAATCGCTTTATTTCTCATTCACGGCAAAGTAAGTGGTGAGTGGCTAACACCAGTCACTTCACTCTTGAACAGTTCAGCAGAGATTTCAATTCTTCCCTAGATAAAACTGAAATACAGCAAAGTATATGAATCTCAAGTTTACCATTCAATGGGCTTGGGTGCTCCAATGTTTACCTGTAGTTATTTCAAGAAAGAGCTGTGTGCATTTCTTGTGTACATACATTTCTTGTACAGCTAAGCAACATGGCAACACTGGCAAATGCAGCATGTGAAGGCAACCCACTTCTTTTGAAGGGTAAGCAATACCGTCTATTGCCCACTTCAGGAGAGGCTCATTAACACAACACTGTCCCACTGTACATACATTCTCATCACCCACTCAAGGCCTCTCCCTTGACAACATGATACCTTATTTAAAGATAGGGTTTCATTACGTAGCTCAGGCTAGCCTTGAAGTTATGATTATCCTGTCTCATCCTTCTTGGGTGCTGAGATTATAGATGTTAACCCTGTCCTCAGCTAAGCAATATAATGTTTATATATTTTGTTTTTGCCAGGTTTGGTGGCACATGTCTTTAAATGCCAGCACTCAGGAGATAGAGGAAGGCAGATCTCTGTGAGTTCAGGGCCAGCCAGGGCTACATAGTGAGACCTGGTCTCAAAATTTTTTCTTAATCAAAAGTGTACTTTATTAAGTTAACTCACCAATTTAAATATAGTCTGCCATCACTCAAAAATATGGCCCCTTCTAACTGCAGCCCATCTCTTCTTACCACCATCCCCTAGTCAACAGCTTTTATTTTCAGGGTCTAAAGCAAATTCAGCATTTTAATCAAGCTATAATTATCTAATAGTAAATCCCACAATGGAAACTGTACTTTAAATTCTGGCATGTGTACTATATGCAGTTCCTGTTGTGAAAATTTGCACATGATAATAATGTCTCAGATTCCTTATATGTAGATTATGGTATAGGTACCTCAAAAATGTATTATCTTAAGTTTCTTAAGCAACTCTACATATATACATATATATTTCATCAGTATTTACACATATACATATATATTTACATATATACATATATATTTATATGCATATAAATATATACATATGCACATACATCAGTATTTACATATATACATATATATTTACATATATGTATACATATACATATATACATATATATTTCATCAGCTATTTTAATAAACATGATGTCACTAGAATTATAGCTATAGGCTATAATTCTAGTGACATCATGTTTATTAAAATAGCTGGTTTCCAAGAAGTAATATTCTTTCTTTCTTTATTTTTACTTTGGGTTTTTTTTTTTGAGACAAGATGTCACTATGCAGCTCTGGCTATCTTGGAACTCACTAAATAGACCGTGCTGGCCTTGAACTCATAGAGATCTCCTTGCCTCTGCTTCTCAAGTCCTGGGACTTAAAGGTGTGTGACAGTAGGCATAAGTAGTAACATTTTTTTGAGCATGATTTTTTCAAAGTACTTTAACAATATTTGGCTATCCCTTAAATGGCCATTTGTGTAACATTTTACACAGACTAGTAAGAATGACGGATAGGATGCTCATCTTCAATTGTGATGATAGGCGCATGGTTGATTAAAAGGGATAGTGAGAGAGGAATAAGGAAAGAGGAAAGAAGGGCTTGATTGCTTAATTGTTTTCTATTTCTGTATTTATTTATATTTTATATTTCTATTTTATATTTTAAAATATAATATTGATTTATATTTTTATATTTATATACTGGCATGGATATATAGGTAGCTTCTGGGTCCCTAAGATCCTGTCCCCTGCTATATACTGTTTGTGATCAACTCCTTCTCCTGGCATGGGGACTGAGCATATAGAATGGCACTTCTGTGGCAAGGTTAAAAATTGTTCCCTGTCTTGGAAAAACAAGGGCACAACTCTTGGCTTCTCTTTAGTCATTTGTGTTGGGGCAGTAAGCTGCCAGGTTGTGAACAGTCTTATAGACAAGGTCACAGCCAGTGAGGAACAGAAATTTTCTATTAACTACTGGGTGAGTCATGCCTTCAAAGGGGGATGGCAGCTCTGGAGCACTACTGCAAGAGATCTTTTGGCAGGGGCATTAGGAAAGCCATGCCCCTACTTCTGATCCACAGGCACTGCACGGAGAATGAAGCAATCCAGTACTCAGCCATAGACCACCAGTAGATGATGGGATTTTTGTATTGGCTGCAAATTTAGCTATAAATACCAAATGAACAAAAGTGGCAATGAATTTAATTGTTAGCACTCAGATTTTCTAATTTATCTTTGTCTCTTATTTACTTTCCTTTAGTAAGCATCACTTTGAAGTAAAGTTTTATTTTGCATTTTGAATACTGACGTTAATGCAAACTACCCACTTTATCTGGACTGCCTCAGTTTTACTTACATATGTGTGCATATTTCTTACAGATTAATTTCCCCACATATTCAGATTACATCTTTTTGCAATTAAGGTAAACCCATCATTACTATTCTCTATTATTTATTTTTTTTTTGAGACAGGGCTTCACTATATAGTCTAGACTGGTCTTCCATGTGCGACTTCCCTGCCTCACCCTCCTGAGTGCTGGGGTTGCACCTGTGTACCTCTATGCCTTCTGATAACTATATTTAATGGTCAAGTTGTTAAAGGACATGGTTTCAGGGCTCATTAATAAACTGAGAAAGGACTCTGTATCAGCAACAAACCCCACTCATGTATGAAACTGTCAAAAGGAAACTCACTTACCCTAAAAGTTTTCTTGAAACTTCAAAATAAAATGTTATCTTGTCCCTGAATGAATATATTTGTGTTTGAAATTCACATGTGAAATAATATTAAGTGTGGTTGAAAATTTAACTCTGCCTCCTTTTGACTTTTGAAATAAGTGAGAAATTAAGTTGAATAGCAATGCCCCAGGAAATCAATACATACGAGTTCTCATTTTATGGTCAGACAGTGTAAAATTCACATTTAAACATCTAAACACAAACAGCTGTGGAAAAGTCAAGCCAGTTATGAACCATGCAAAGCCAAACACTTTTGCATAAAGATAAACCTTAGAGGAAAACAAAGGGATACCTACTTTCTGCTGCTAGAAGTCCTAGGAGGAAGGCAGCATATGGACAAAGGACAAACATGATTTTAGAGCAAGCAGGTCATCAAGCCATAGTTGGGCCCACTAGATAAGCCACAAGCACAGTCCCCCAGTCGACACCCCCCCAAAAAAATTTCACACATCAGTCACTGGGATCTAATTCTAAATTCTTTGCTTTAGAATATGAAAACAGACTATTTCCACTTTGAATTAAGTAGCAAAGTAACTATTTACGATAAGATTAACCTTAAGGAATCTAGTAAATACATAATGAAGGTCATAAAAATCAAAATAGAAAAGTATCTTTAAGAAAAAAATGTGTTGCATTACAATAGCATAACCTAAACATGTCAAACTTTTCTTTGGATGACAAGCTGGGGAGCTTATTAATTTTTAAATACTCACATTTTCTCGAATGCATACATATTACGATGTTAAACTTTAACTTAAGGATATAACATGCTGCATTTTGTGGGCAAGCAGTAATAGTCACTGTCCTCAAAAAAATGTTGTAGGGAGAATTTTAAGAAAATTTGGGAAACAAAATTGGGATTGCCAATTATTACTTTTGTTAGGCTTATGTAAAAAAAGTACCAATCTATCACTCTGTAAGAACAGAAAAGGTGAGCCGGGCGGTGGTGGTGCACGCCTTTTCTCGGGAGGCAGAGGCAGGTGGATCTCTGTGAGTTCGAGACCAGCCTGGTCTATAAGAGCTAGTTCTAGGACAGGCTCCAAAACCACAGAGAAACCCTGTCTCGAAAAACCAAAAAACCAAAAACCAAAAAAAAAAAAAGACCAGAAAAGGTATTATGAAAGATAGAAGACGAGGACAGTCAGTGTAAAGAATGAGCAGTGGTGAAATACACTGTTTTGTCTTCCCAGCCCTTTTTCTGCCCACCCCCCAGCAGTACCCTACAAGTATAGGTTCTGCAGCTATTTCTCTCTTTTTTGTCTTGGATGCATTTGCAGGTAATCACAAAATGTGCTTCTCGTTTTGTAGTATAAAACAAACCCATACAAATTCAAACAGAAAGACAGGAAAGGTTAAGTTTGGGAATTTAAAATGAACACGTATAAGGATAAATAGAGAAGATTTTGGGTTTGAAAATTAATGGAAATACTAAAAAGATGGAAGTAATGAAAAACAAATGCAGATATTTTATTTTACAAAATTGCAAAGCTCTATTTGAGTCTAAATAAAATAGAGAAATGGCTTTTTTTTTGGCAGCGGCTGCATTACTGTTGGCTGCAGAGAGGACACGGTAGCCAGATGGCTGCTTGGTCAGTAAAGTTGATTAGGGCAGAATGCCTTCCACAAAAGGCTTAGTATTAAAAAATAATTTTAGAAATATATAAATAATTTCTCTTAGCTATGTGAAGCGTGTAGGAAAATTTACACTTTTCTTTAAAAACCTTCTTTGCTTTTGACTTCTGACTACATAAAAATTTCCTCTTCATTTATGGTAGTGACTTACATCTAGATTTTAATTCTTCTACTTTTTGTTTGTAGTACCCATATAGCATCACTGAAAAAAATCCTTTACAGGGAATTGCCGTAGCCATTTGAAATATACATTGCTTAGAAGATCATGAAATTTCCAGATTTAAAGAAAAGAGAAGAGAGAAAAAGAACGTAACAAAATGAGAATGCAGGAAAGGGATGCCAAGAAGGATGCTCAACTGTGAACAATTAATGTGAGATCTTGCAATTTGCCTACAAGATGGTGGAAGAAGCTTTTTTGTCATTGCTTAAAAACGACAAAAACTAAGAAACTGTTTCAACCAAATCATTTAAAGATTGTACTAAAGAAGGGAAAATCTAGATGATAAAGTATGTTTAATATAAATAAGCATGTCTACGAATATAATTTCTTTCTGTAAAGAAAAATTTCAACTTTTTCAGAAAAAGAACACCTACATCCTCATTATGTTCTCAGTGGGTAGAGAGGTAAATATTAATTAAAGGCAAATTCTGGAGATTAGGTTTACAAAGTGATTTACAAGGAGTACAACGTTTTCTAGGAAGTGACAGTATAGACATTGAGCACACATCTCAAAGAGATAATTTATTCTAAATATAGTACAAATTGTGAATCTAGTATGTCATCACAAATATGAAATAAAATCCATGCCTGGATGCACTCTCCCTACATATGGTCAACTGTAATCTATGCTGAAAGCCAGAAGAGAAATGGTCAAGCTCTAAAAATTGTCCAGGGGATGGGAACAAAATATAACGGGGGGGGGGCAGAGACGAACTGATCCGAGTCTGTGTATAATGACAACTATGCCCCAGGCCACTGCACCATAAGGGCTCAGGCAGGTCCTGGGGCAGCACAAGAGGAAGCCTCTGGGCTTTCTCCCCCCCCCACTCCCCACCCCTGTCACTTCTCTAAGATTCTGAATGTGTTTGGAAATCACCTTCACTCAAAAGAGGAAGATTCATATCCCGATTGGTAAAAGTCAAAAGGAGGAAGTACACACCTGCTGGATTGGGAAACTCAGTCCTGTCATTTTGCATATGGTGTAGACACATACATACTGCTTGGTAAGAGATTGAGTCTGTGTGTGCACATATGTGCATGAAGAGAGAGCAGAAGCATAAACACTGACATTTCTAGACCCACCAAGGAAAAAGTACTCTTATATTGCTGACTTTGGGAATACTGCTCATGCTGTAGGAAGGGTCTCAAGTCTGAATTCTAATGCTCATATACAAATATTAAAGAAACCAGTTTAGGTATATAAAAGTCAAATTAGAAGGAAAAATCCAACCACATAAAAGTTGTCTTGAACAGAAGTAAAGATGAGGCTCGATGACATACAATGCAGGAGCTAAGGAAATAAACCAGAAGGAGCCCATGTCCAACACTGGACAGCCAGGATCCAGAAGCTGGATGGCTGAGAGACCTAGGGTAGAACCAACATGACTGACAAAAGGTCAATGAAATTATTCCTAACGATATTCTGCTATACGCATAGATCAGTGTCTGGCCCAATCATTATCAGAGAGGCTTCCTCCAGCAGCTGATGGGAGCAGATGCAGAGACCCACAGCCAAACATTAGGCGGAGCTTGGGAAACCCCTCATAAGAGTTGGAGGAAGGATTGTAGTAGCCAGTGGGGTCAAGGACACCACAAGAAAATGATCCACCACGAAAATGATAAACAGAACCAAGTAAGCAGGGTTCATAGGGGCTCAGAGAGACTGAAGTGGCAACCACATAGCCTGCGTGGGTCTGGGCTAAGTCCTCTGCATATATGCTGTGGTTGTTTAGCTTGGGGTTTTTGTTGGATTCCTAACAGTGGGAGTCGGGGGTGGGGTGGTGTCTCTGACTATTTGCTGCTCATGGAACCCTTTTCTTTCTGCTGGGCTTCCTCGATATGAGGGCTTGTGCCTAGTCTTACTGCATTTTGTTATGCCTTATTGAGCTGATATTAGTGGGAGGCCTGTTCTTTTCTGAAGGGAAATGGAGGAGCAGTGGATCTGGGGAAGAAGGAAGTGTGAGGGAGGACTGGGAGGAGAGGACGGAGGAAAGGCTGTGGTAGGGATGTATTGTATGAAAGAAGAATAAATAAAAAGGAAAAAAGAAATCTGAGCACTTTGCATCTAAACTGGTCATTTAGAGTTTTAGCAAATGGTCCTGGTGAACACCTCACCGGTCAGATGGAAATGTGAGCATTTTGCAGAATGATTGTGTGAGTACTAGCAGCTTTTTCTCCAAGAGTACTTACGTGTCATCCGTCAAAACAGGTAACTCTTCTATGAGCTTCTTCCTTGAATACTTGCACACATGAGTTAGAGACTTTACAGAAAGAAGAACTTGGTAACTGTTTAAAGCTCCCAAGACAGCTTTTATATGGAAGGACTAAATTTCAAGCAGTGCTGTCCCCAATTCTGATTCCCTGTAGCTGACATGGGAAAATCTTCTACTAGAAGGTTTTGCAGGGGGAGAAGATGATTGTCGAGATCCAGCGAGTCTGATTATGACATTGGGGTGGATGAAATGGAGCACAGAGTTTGGAGTGCACAAAGGGGAAGAAGTATTGAGGTAAAGAGAAACTGGCATAATGTTGGTTTGGGAGCATTCGGGGAACACAGCTTTGGTATTCAAATAAAGAGGAACCAGACACCTGTAGGTAGGATTTGGTGGCTATCAAACTTCTTTAGAATCTCTTGGAGGTCTCGACTAAATTCCCACAAAGATTATTCAGAATGAATGAGAAAAGATGTATGCCAAGTGATTCACACAGGTGAATGAGGGAATTTCCCAATTACCTGAGGAGGTAGGGTCTTCAGAGAAATCTGGCAACTCTTCAGGAGGGTCCCCATAGAAGGAGTTGAATTTATGACTTGACACAGCAGCTAGTACTGCACCCTAATGCAAAAAGATGAAAAAACATACAATTAAAACATACCCAGAAACATAAGACATTATCTAAACGGTTATTTACCTTAAGAATTATGCAGAAAGTATATTTGTAAGGAATGTTGGCTAGGAGAGAGGCGGCTCTCAAAACAACTTTGGATCACTTCATACCATTTCCATTTGCGGAATGAAGTACATAAACTAATTACGTCTTGGACTTGCATATGTAACATATGGTACAAGACTCTGTCACCATAAAATGATGTGGCAGAAAGGATATTTAGTAGAACAGAAAGATGTTTGCGATAAATTATATTTTAAAAAGCTTTCAAGACAGGCGGTGGTGGTGAACACCTTTAATTCCAGAACTTGGAAAGCAGATCCTTTGAGCTCAAGGCCAGTCTGGTCTATAGAAGTTCCAGAATAGCTAAAGCTACACAGAGAAACCCTGTCGTGAAAAAAAAACAAAAGAAAAAGAAGCTTCTAAAATGTAGTGCATAGTCTGATTTCTTCTTTGGAAAAATAGTAATTATAAAACAGTAAACATATATCAGAATATTAACACTAGTATCACTGAGTAGTAGGACTATGAAGTTTTCTTTTATCAAACTTTTTTCTCTTCTCTTTTTGTAACAATGACTACACTACTCTTGCACATCAATTCTCAATCAGGCTATACATTAGAATCAACTACATGTAACTTTTTTCAGTTTTTGAGATTGAGTATTATGTAGCACAGAGTGGCCTTGAACTTGCTATGTAATCGGGGCTGCCCCAAACTCTTGATCCCATTGCCTCTACTTCCAAGTGCTGGGATTATAGACATGGAACACCACACCTGGATATGTGTGGATCCTGGAAGCTACGGAGAGGACCCATTGAACCCTAGTAGAGAAGCACTGGCATACTGAGTGCCTGGCATCTTTTAAGAGTACCGTGTGGGAAAGCAATGGGAGTTATTGTTTTAGTAAATAGGAAAAAGCATAAACAGCCATGTTTGCTCTCTAGCTCTGCCTGGTTCTAGCTCTGGAACATTGCTTGAATAGATCATTAAAGCTCTCTAGGTTGTCTTGTTCTTGTGTGTGTATTTGTGCATGTTTATGTGGATGCGTGTGCACAGGTGGTCAAACCTAGGTGTCATTCCTCAGAAGCCATTCAGTTTGCTTTCTGAGACAGAGTCCCTCACTGGGAACAGGGGCTTGCTGAGTAGACTAGGCTGCCTAGTCACCAGGCTCTGGGCATCCCCCATCTCTGCCTCAGGGCTGGGATTATGTGTTCTTATACAGGTGCTAGGGATGGAACTCAGGTTCTTGTGCTTGTGTAGGAAGCACTTTTTGTGACAGAGCCATCTATTTAACGCCTCTCTAGGTTTTCTTATCTGCAAATTGAGAATCTCAAAGGGGATATACCTTAACTTTGCTATATAACATTGCCAAAAGTCTTAATGTACACAAAAGTGCTTTGAACTCTGTCGAATATTCTGGAAGTATAAATCATTACTAAGTCCACTAAAATAGAGGCAGGCATAAGTGCAAATCTTCTGATGCTCTATATAGAATAATTCACTTAGGTAGTTTAAATATCAAATAGCCAAAGTGGTCTAAATCTATCAGAGTTTCTATGTAAAATTTAAATGTTGAGCTCATGAGTTTTTCTGAAAGGAAAGATAAATCTGCCATGTATGTAGAAACTTGTTGGTAAATACATAAAAAGCCAGTGGCAATGCATTTCCACAAGGTCCACTTTTTTGGGGGGTCATGTTAAGATTTTTCCTCTAAATTTTAATTGAAAAATAGACTACAGGAAGTAAAGAACTGATGCTAGGCATGCTATTTTGTGACTATGGGTGAGGCAGGGACATTGGGAGTTCCAGTCTAGCCTGGGCTACATAGTAAGACCATGCCTTAAAACAGCAGCAGCAACAACAACCACTACCACAACCATTAAAATTATCACCTTAAAACAACAACTACTACCACTACAATTATCGCCCTAAAAAAGACAAAAAAAGTGAAACACATAGAAAATAAAACACAAATGGTTTTGATACTGCCATTTGAGGTGACTGCCTAGATTTCCCATAGTATGGGGTTAAAACAAGGTTTCTAATGTAGAATTATACCAACCATATCGGAAAAATAGTGACTGTTGAGATCTTTCTACAAAAGAATCTTTTTCTTTTCTTTTTATTTAGTCTTTGTGTCTGTTACATTATGTCTCCCAATCTTACCTATCTCCCCCCAGAAGAAAACAAAATAAATTTAAGTGACAAAGGGGGAGGGGAGGAAGAAAGGGAAAATCTTGTTATGGAAGGTGTACTGTGACACAATGAGTCACGCAGTAAACCCCTTTTCCATATATGTTTACATGTAGGCGTTCACTGAAAAGAATCATTGGTCTGGTTTGAGGCTCCTAGTCTACACCATTGATACTGGGTCCTCCCTGGGACTCTTCTTGGGCATCTTGTTGCTTCCCTATTGGAGATCCTGCAGCCCTCTGTCCAAAGGACCCCCTCCCCTGCTGTCCAGGAGATCACAAATGGGGTGGATGTTGGGGTAGGCCAATAACACATAACCCTGGTTCTAGACCTGGGTAGTTGCAGGGTTGCTTGGCCTGCCAGATTTCCCCTGTCTTTGCCACCAGGGTGAGTTCCACAGCATTGCCCTGGCCAGTTCACTCCTTGCAGCAGAGATGAGTAAGGGCCTGTTCTGCTTTCTCATCCTTAGGGTGTGATCTCCCACAACTACACCTTCAGGGCCAGCTCCACTGTGCTGCCCAGGGGAGGTGCAGGGGCGACTCTCCTGAGTGCTGCAGATGAGGGGCAGGGCAGCGCTCCTGTTCTTATGACCTCAGGGCCAGTTTTCCTACGTGCCTCAGATGTGGATGGCTAGGGTGGGCCTCTCTCCCCCTCCCATGCCACCACACGACATATGCATAATGGGGACAGCTCTCCCACACCTCTGCCAACAGGGTACTACTGTATTGTTCAGGTAAGGTACAGGGTCCGCTTTTCTGAGTTCTGTAGCTGGTATAAGGGGGAGGGTCATCTCCCCTGCCCAGCACAGGTGTCAGCCATCTTTTCCTCACCCTCGCCACAACATGGTAGACGAGGGGAGTATGGCCAGCTCTCCCACTCTCACAGCCACAAGAGTCTCATTTCACCTTGCATATTATACATGCTCCCTAAAAGCTGGGCAGAATGGAATTTTTAGGCATCAACTCATATTTCCCGCATACCCAAATCAAAATTTAGAGATGTTTTGTTTTATTTCCAAGTTAAGTTCAGCTGAGTTTCTTTGTATGTTAGTGTTAGGTTTTAAGGCTTTTTCCAACTACTTCTGTAGTTGAAGATCTTCTAAACATTTATACCAGTACTTAACAGAGCCAGAAAATACTGCTCTGAAGCAGCTAGTTCCTGATTTCTCTGGCCTATGGCTGGCAGTTTGGTCTATTTAGTTTTCTCAGCTCAGTGACCATACACGGTTCCACTATGCAATGCAAGTCAATTATGTGAAATAGGAAAACAGTTTCAAAATAGCTCAGGCTCACAGAATTTTATTATGTATTGAGAGTAAATCTCAGTGATGGGCAATTCTAAAAGATTCATTTCATAGTTGAGAAAATTGAGGTCCAGATAGGCCTAGCAACCTGTTATGATTAAAGGTGTTATCAACAGTGGTCAGAACTGAGATCCACTGACCATTCTTCCTAATTTAAATGTTTCTACACTCCCAGAAGTTAACATTTTTTTACCCTGTAAAGGGACAGATCACAAATATTTTAGGCTTCAAAGGCTACATGATTTCTTTTGATACTACTCAACTCTGCCATCAAAGCACACAAATATAAATGATATACAACACTGATTTTCAATAAAACTTTACACCTCTCAAAGGCTGAACTGGACCCCCAGGCCACTGTTGGCCAACTCCTCCAGTAAACTATGGCTAGTGAACAGCCTGTTGGGCACAGCAATAAAAACGGTATCTTATATAAGCAGTTCTCCAATTTTCTGGTTTATTTAACCCTGACAAAGAAGCTTGCTCTTCAAATTTACTAGGTATACTTTAGCATGTTTTAAGGATGAAACATAATTTTAAGTTAAGACTATTCAGAATCTGTTAAGAAAAATCATGATAAGATCGCAACTTTCTGCTTTTTTTTTTTTTTTTTTAAATTTATTTATTTATTAAGGATTTCTGCCTCGTCCCCACAACCGCTTCCCATTTCCCTCCCCCTCCCCCGATCAATTCCCCCTCCCTCATCTGCTCGAAGAGCAATCAGGGTTCCCTGACCTGTGGGAAGCCCAAGGACTGCCCACCTCTATCCAGGTCTCGTAAGGTGAGCATCCAAACTGCCTAGGCTCCCACAAAGCCAGTACGTGCAGTAGGATCAAAAACCCACTGCAATTGTTCTTGAATTCTCAGTATTCCTCATTGTCCGCTATGTTCAGCTAGTCCGGATTTATCCCATGTTTTTTCAGACCTAGGCCAGCTGGCCTTGGTGAGATCCCAATAGAACATCCCCATTGTCTTAGTGTGTGGGTGCACCCCTCGTGGTCCTGAGTTCCTTGCTCGTGCTCCGTCTCCTTCTGCTCCTGATTTGGACCTTGAGATTTCTGTCCGGTGCTCCCGTGTGGGTCTCTGTCTCTGTCTCCTTTCATCGCCTGATGAAGGTTAATATTCCTGAGGATGCCTATGTGTTTGTCCTTGGATTCACCTTCTTATTTAGCTTCTCTAGGAACATGAATTATAAGCTCAATGTCCTTTATTTATGGCTAGAAACCAAATATGAGTGAGTACATCCCCTGTTCCTCTTTTTGGGTCTGAGGATAAGAAGAGTAGGCAAGAAAATTAACTTGGAAGAATAAAGGATGGCAGGCGATCTTCAAATATTTTCTTACAGATTATGGTAGTGGGGCTTTCATTTATTGCTTTATGATGGCTGTTCAACTGTAGATCCCATGTTAACCCAGTAGCAGTTTGCAGTGAACCAAAAGCACACTTAAAAATTAAAGTCTTATTATCATTGTTAGTTTAACATTTTGAAGTAGTGTCTTTGTAGCACAAGCTGGCCTGAATCTAATAAATCTCCTCCCTCAGTTTTTTTCAGTGGTGGGATTATAGATCATGCTATATTTTTCTGTCAATATTATGTTTGAGAAAACAAAGCTTAGAATCACAACGTAACCATATCTCTGCTATGAATTTTAAAGACAAAACAAATCGAAAACATGTGTATTCCAGTTGCTAAAGTGTTTTAATTCCTGCTGAAATATTAACTTAAAATGATCTTAAAGATCAAAAGTTTACTGAAATGGCAACAATTTTTAAAATTACTTAGCTGTAGCAAAAATGATGGCTGACATAAGGATGTGTCTGTAGGAATGGAAGCAGAATAAAAGCATGATCACCTACTCCAGCTAGTAGCTTTTTTGCTGGTTTTTAAAATTTACCTTTAGTTTCCTCCTGGCATTGAATTTCCTCAGTTGTTCTACTGTTTCTGGAAGGTGAATTTTGTAGGCATAACGATCCCGCTCCTATAAAAGAAGATCATAATGATACATAATCACTGAAAAAAGTGAAGAAGCTAAATATAAATTATGAAGGTCAAGTCCTTAAATGTGAAGTTTATATTTAATTTTAAGAAATTGGTTATTTTATATACTGATACATATTCTGAGACAAGGGATATAAACAGTAAAATTGATGGCTAAATAGTATTTCTAGCAATAATAAAGAACTAAAGTAATAAGCTATCTAATTTTTAGATATGTGGCTAAAGTTACAATGGCTGTCAAAATATGAAGTTATCTTTTTCTACTTAATTTTGTAGCTAGCATGCAAAATAACAGATTTCATTATGATATATATCATATATATATAAATAACATGATATATAAATAATATATAAAATATTATATATATATATATAAATAAATTGTACTGAGGTTGTCTTCATCATGAGCTGTCAGGTAAAATGAGCACTTAAAAATGAAGTCTATACTGACTCAGCATTCTGCACTGTCAGGAATAACTGGACTACAAAAATTAGCAAGTCTTCCAGCTAGGACAGACTTTTCAAGGGCATCTAATTCAGCTACTTCCTCCATGCAGGGTCTGCTTCAGTCCTTGCCCAGAAAGAAACTGTTCCCTCTGTAGCAGCCCTTTAGAATTCCAAAAGAGCAACTTAGAATTTTATTTTTAAAAAATGAAACTAGATTCCCAGCTTTCACCCTGCACAAAAGTCAACTCCAAATGGATCAAAGACCTTACCGTAAGACCTGAAATTCTGAAACCATTTGAGGAAAAAATAGGGAAAACACTTGAAAATAGAGGTATAGGAAAGGATTTTTTCAATAAGACTCGGGTCACTTAGGAAATGAGATCAACAATCAACAAATAGGGCCTCATGGTATTAAAAAGGCAAATGAAACTGTCAATTAACGTAAAGGCAGCCTATAGAATGGGAGAAAAATCTTTGCTGGCCAGACATTTGGCAGAGAAGTAGTATTTGAATTATATAAAGGACTAACAAGAATTAAGAAACAACCAGCTCAACAAATGAGCTAATGGAATGAACAGACAGATCCCCAAAGAAGAAATAAATATGGTCAATAAATAATATGAAAAAGTTCTCAACTTCACTAGCCATTTGAGAAATTCAAGTCAGAACTAGCCAGAAAGGCAACTGTTAAGTAAACAATTAGCAAATGTTGGGGTACTATTTCCTGAACGGTCAAAATAAAGCAAGTATCTACCACAAAGTTTAAGGAGCGAGAATGTGTGGAAATTCTGATAAAGATAGTAGATTAATACATGTGGAGATAATGCAGAGATGGGACAGTGAAGACAGATCAGATGGGAGAGATGATAAGGATGGGGCAGGCTAGGCTGGCTTTATTATGAGAGGGCAGAGATAAAGGTGCCTGCTGCCAAGCCTCATGACTTGAGTTTGATGCCCAGAACCTACATGAAAGAGAGAAGCAACCCCACCACAAGCTATCCTCTGACCCCTCCCTCCAATGTGTGTCATGGTATATCACCTAAACAAATAAGTAAACAAATGTAAAAAAAAGCTTCTTATGAACATTCACATAAAACTCAGTCTTCATATGAATATACACTCAATTTCTCTAAGGAAAAGATAGAATGGCTGGGTCATGTGACTGGTCTGTTTATCTTTTTAAGAGGTCAAACTGTTTTACAAATTGGATATATCCTTTTACATTCCTAGTAAAAGCATGAGTTCCAGTTGTTCTATATCTTTGTCAACACTAGGTGTGGTCAGTCATTTATTAATTTTTTGTTTACATTTATTTAACACATGAGTGTTTTGCCTACATGTATGTATATGCATCATGTGTGCACAGTGTCTGTAGAGGCCAGAAGATGGCATCTGATTTTCTGGAACTGGAGTTACAGATCATTGTGAGCCACCACGTGAGTGCTGGAAATCGAATCTGAGCCCTCTGGAACAGCAGCCAGTGCTCTTAACTGTTGACCTATCTATCTAGTCCCAGTAATTTTTATTTTAGCCATACTAACACAAGTATACAGGGAGCTCACTGTGGCATTATTTGGATTTCCCTAGTGACTAATAATGTTGAACAGCTTTGCCTGTGCTTACCAGCTACCTGTGTATCTTTGAAAGAAATCTGCTTAACATTTTTACATTTTAGATTAGATTTTGTTTTCTTACGGAATTTTGAGAATTCTTTACATTCTTTAGATGATTAGACCTTTATCAGATACATAATTTGCAAGGATTTATTCTCAGTTTACAGTTTGTTTTTCATTCTTTTAAAAGTATCTCTCAAATAATAGAAGCTTTTAGTTCTGCATGTATTTTGCAGGTAGAACAGGACGTTCTGACAGATTGAACATGGGTAGTTCAAGAATTTTGGGTATGAGTAACTGAAGTCTAATTCCAACTGTACTGGGAAGACTAGGGCAAGCAGTTTGGGAGATGCATGGCAACAAATGGGGTTTCCAGTTGATTTTGAAAACACTTTCTACCTAATAGCAAAGTGTTAGGTACTGATGATAAGGAAATCAGTTGAGAAGTGAAGTACTGAAGTGACTGCCTGGTGATGAGTGATGAGACAGAGAAAGCACATTTCATCACATGCTTCTGCTCAGTAAGATCCTAGGGAGCTTACCTGATGGAATGGCTAGAAGACCGAAAGCTGGAGAAAGGAAGGGAGACATTTCAGGGATCCCAGACTTTCAGGAGAACACTTAGGCTGACATTGCTGCTATTTCCTTTATCTATTTTACTTTAGTTTTGATTCCTGATATATCCTAGCCTAGGTATAAGGCTGCAGCCGGAAAGTCAAAGGACCAAATGAGCCCTGAGAAAAGCCCACGGAGAAGAGGATGTTGATGAGGATAGAACCTTGTGGCCATTTCACAGCCTGGCTCTGTCTTTTAGACTAGGAAGTTTACTACAACTGTGACCCTGGACTCTGCCTGTACTTAATCCTGCTATTGTTGGGATGCCTATTCTGGCAAGTATGATTAATTCAGATAGACAAAGGATGTTAAACAGATGCAGTCAACAACTATATAAAGGCATTCATATATTACTCAGTTTAACACTCAGATTATTTTCAACACAGAATAAATAAGAAAGACCTATTTTATTTAACTGAAGAAATAATTCTTTTGCTCTTATTTTTGACTCAAAACAATGATACTTTTGATTTTGTTCACCCTTTATTACAAGAATTTTCATGATTCTATTTTTTTTACTTTGTAGTTATTGAGGACATTTTCATTGGCTTACATTTTAGCCATTCTAAATCAACATAACTTGTATCCACTGTAATGAGACACATATATACATGAACAAGAGCTAAATGTAAGAAAGTTGCTCCTTCCAGCTAGATAAGCTCCTCACGGACTTCCTTATCTCCAGATGACACGCATGACACGCAAGCAGTAACAATAACCAGTAGTTCACACATGAAAGTGACTCTGAGTTCAGCTTTTCAGACTTTTCCTTTTATGCTACCGACATTTTAAAAACATTTTGGTGCCAGAAATCTATTCTGTATGGAACTCAGACTACTTAAGACGAGAACTATAATCACTGGTAGACACAAGAATTTCCAGAAAGAAATATGCTATTAACCAAGATAAGCTTTGATAATGAAAGCCCCTGTAACTGTATAATCCTAAGACATCTTTTAAAGGATCTTAAAAATGACTTAAACAGCTGCTATTGTCCTTATTTGGCAGTAAAAGTAACTTTTAAATGACAAAAGAGCTTTATTGCAAAAAACTCAAGAGAAGCAAAGAAAGAACAGGAATCTTCTAAGCTGCTCATTTCATATCAGGAAGAGAAAATACTAACAATAAAGTAAAAACTGTTGAAGAATCTTTGCTGGGAAAATCAGAAATATTAGTATTAAAGTATCAAAAGGTAGAATGCATATTTAAAAAGTAATATTCTTTTTTAACGCTACTGGGGGACTATACTTGTGTTTTTTATGCATGCTAGGATGATGGAGGAAGGTCACTGGTTAAAAAAATAAAGAAACTGCTTGGCTGGCCCTCATAGGTTAAAACATAGATGGGAGGAGTAAACAGAACAGAATGCTGGGAGGAAGAGGAAGTGAGCTCAGACTCCACAGCTCTGCTCGCTGGAGCAGAGACACCATGTCCCGCTCCCGGGCAGACACACGCGATGAAGCTCCGACCCAGGATGGACATAGGCTAGAATCTTCCCGGTAAGACCAGTGCTCACAGATTATTAGAGATGGGTTGATCGAGATATCAGAATTAGCCAGTAAGGGCTAGAGCTAAAGGGCCAAGCAGTGTTTAAATGAATACAATTTGTGTGTTGTTATTTTGGGGCATAAGCTAGCCAGGCAGCCGGGGTGCTGCGAACACAGCCCCGCCGCACCTATTACTACACTAGGAAAGTGTTCTATTATTGAACAATATCTCTCAACCCAAGAAGTAATATTTTCAAGGAGAATCAAGATTTACCAAACTGCCAAAATTTCTGTATATTATTCCATGTCATTACCACCAGGAATACATCATTAATCAATACTTTTACACATATCTTAGTGTCTTGCACAGCCTTGGAGGGAACAACATGGTATAACAGTAGCCAGGGAAGACTTTACCAAGAAACTGGTATGTATGTAAATAAGGAAATGAAGATGGTGAGGGTACAAACCTCAGTGTCCTAGAGGAAGAATATTCTAGGCAAAGGGAGGGTTGAGGCAGTGATGCAGGACATGGAACTTTGTCAACAGACCAAGAAGGTCTGGCCCTGGGATTTGACCACTAGACTTAGCAGCATGAAGGTCAGTAATGACTAGAAAAGAGCTGTTTTTCTTTCGAGTTTTTGAGATTCTGGGGTTGAAACTAAGGGCCTTGCATATGCTAGGCAAGTACTCTACTGAGGCATACCCATAGCCAATGGGGTTGGTAGGATTGAGATCCTGACTAGTATGAGTTCAAGAGAAAGGAATGGCAGAAATTGGGGAAATGGGTACATAAAATTCTGTTCAGTTTTGCAGTTGAGGGAAGCAAGGATTGGGGGCAGAAGCTGGAAGAGTTTGTAGGAGCAAGAGAAGACAGATGTGCATGCTTGCATGTGAACTTAAGCAAGAAAAACAAATCACAACACATTAGACCCAAAAGATCCAGAAAACTGATAATTTGGGAAAGAAGGAAAAGGCTGGAGCAATGTCATCTAGCTAGTGAAAGGGACAGAATATAGGACATAAATGATAAGTCATGGGAGGATGATCTAAAATCTTGGTTCTATCAGTGATAACTTCTGTGACTTGGGCCAAAATTAGGAACATCTCCAAGGATGTATTCTTCCTTATAAAGCAAGAATTTTCTGTAATTATAGCACAACATTTTAATGAAACAATATTATTTCCTGATGTCTCAAGATATGATTTCCCCTTCATCTAGAAAAATGGTATACAAAAACTTCTGAAATGTGTCTTTTCCCTAAAACAGAAAATCTATACCATGCCTACTGAAAACCAGTGAAGTACTACAGAGTATAGAGTCACCCCCAAAATAAAGATAATGAAGATAATATGGCTACGCCAGCTGTTCATTTTCATCTTTGGTACATGTGTTGCCAGACAACAGCTTGTCTTCCCTTGCAGATTCTGTCGTAATCTGCTTTTGTGCCTTTCCACCAGCCGACTATCATACATGTCTCAGACAAGGTGCAAGACAGCAAGCACGATGGACAACACCGATGGAAGGGGTGAGAAACAAGCAAAGAGTGAAAGGTTAATCTTCTAGGGTGATGCACTGCTGCCACTAGCCTTTCAGTCTATGTGGATGGTGAGAGATGAGCGCAGGTACCTTAAGCCATGGGTGATTCAGTGCTTCATAAACGGTGATCCTTTCAGCAGGATCCAGCATCAGCATGCGGCGTACTAGGTCTTTGGCACTTTCAGAGATATGGCTCCACTGCCTTGGATTCATCTGAGGAGGCAACAAGGAAAGTTCCATGGTTATCTTCAAGAAGTCAACACCTACAATTATTTAACATTCTATAATCTATACTATTTCAGCACAACATTCTCAGAGCAAATAACAGAGATTGGAAGGCCTGTTTCCTGAGGAAAAGAACACATGCAATGCTTTGGGATTTTTTCCTCATATTGTACCAGCAGTTATTCTATTGGTGGTATTAGATTGCACTATTTCAATACTTAAAAGGTAGAATGCCCATAATTCTGGCTTCTAGCTTTCGATTCTTATCTAAAAAGGGTAGAATATATTGATCTACAAAGTACTAGAATAAATTTGAGATGAAAAAAATTAAAGATTCTTTTTTGGAGACAAGGTTTCCCAGGATGGACTAGTACTCACTCTATAGCCAGACTGCTTCCAGTTGCTTCTGCCTTAGCGTCTTGAGTGCTAGGATTATAGATTTGTCCCACTATACCCGGCTAAATAAAGTTTTAAAAGTGATACCTTCAAATACTGGGATTATGTGCTCAGTGTGCTGTGCATCACTATAATCTTAGCAACTGGGATGCTAAGGCAAGGGAACTGTGAGTTTGAGTTCAGTCTAGGTTGGATAGAAATTCTGAAAGAATGAAAGAAAGAAGGGGAGGAAGGAAGGGAGGGGAGAGAGGGAGGAAGGAAGAAAGAAAGATGCACACAAGCTCTAAAACAAAAAATAAAATTGGGAGCAACATTAATTGTAAAGCTATAAAATTAATTAACTGGATATTCTGATCAGAGCGTTCAAAATCTGAGGAAAACTATACTATCATCACAAGCCTATACAATAGCCAGTTCCACTTGTATAGTGTACTCGGTAAAGTCACTTCTTTCTTTTAGAGACAAGACAACAAATTTATGTGGTAAAATTGAATAGAACTAAACAGTAAGAATTCCAAGTTTTCCAAAAGTCTTCTGATAATGACTGTGGATCTTTGAGGCAAAGAGTGGAAGGCTCTTGGAAGGGGATATGTCCAAGCCCAGAAATGAGAAAAACATTAAAAAAAGTACTCAGAGTTTGGGAGTTGGGAAGGGAAGTGGGAACTGGATGTAGTGACGGAGGTGAATCTCATTCCCTGTTCAACACCAGGAATTGATTGAATAGCTGACCATATGTGAGCTGCCTGATGCCAGGAACTTCATATAGTATCACAACTTTTATAACGGTTGCTGTTGTTTTTTAGTGTTGGAGACGAAACCCTGGTTGTCACATATGCAAGGTCATAACCAGTAGGGATCTGTTACCTCTTAAGAGAAAATGATGGAGAATGAATGCAATTTAAAGCTAAAAGAAATCACAGTAATTGCATCACAGCATAAAAGAATCATTCCAGTTTGACCAAGGGCTAGCACAGATACTGAGCTTTGGCTGAAGCGAGGCTTTGAACTTGAAGATATGGAGGGAAAAGCAGCTCCATGCTAGGGAGAGCTCTTACAATTGGAGGATGTTCTATCTTCCTCTTTTTAGAGGCAAAATTACAAAAGCAACCATTTTCGCTTGTTGAATTTTGTGAGATAACCGGTATGAGACTACTTCAATATTGGCATTCTATTTCCTATTAGAATGTGGTCGATGGACCTGTTTGAGAGTAGTGACTAATTAGGCAGGGCCTAGACAGCTATACTCCCTTCTCTTTATTTTTTTCCTTCCTTCCTTCCTTCCTTCCTTCCTTCCTTCCTTCCTTCGCCAACTTGACAGAGCTAGACTTATATGGGAAGGAAAAGCTCAATTGCAAAAATGTCTCTATCAGATCGGTCTGTAGATAAGTCTGTGGGGATTTTCTTGATTAATGATTAATGTGGGAGGGGAGGGCCCAGGCCACAAGCAGTGGTTTTGAATGGTATAAAAAAGCAGACCAAGCAAGCAAAGGGCCACAAACCATAAGCAACATTCCTCCATGGTCTTTGCTTCACTCTCTTGCCTCCACGTTCCTGTGTTGGTTTCACTCCCATTGATGAACTGTAACCTGTACCCAAATAAACCCTTACCCCCACAACTTGCTGTTGGTCATGGTATTTCATCACAGCAGTAGAAACCTAACTAAGACACTCTTCTTCCCTATCCTTGGGCTCATGTGATCTTCAAAATCTGATTTCCTTTTTCTTGGCAAATGAAAAGATCTGTAAGTGGTGGTTATGAAGTTTGAAGAAAGGATTTGAATGGTAATTCCCTGCTCTTTTTATGAGGATGTCTGACACAATGCAGTCCTTCAGCTGGAAAAACTAGATAACATTGAGTTATCAGGAGCAAAATAACCAGAGTGAGAAAATAGTTACTCATTTGAATAGCATTTATTTGAAATATTAGCATGTATTCCAGTTAAATAGTATTTTCTGACATCTACCTTAAAAGAGCAAGTATGGGAAGAGTGATGACATGTAGGGAGAAGGACCAATAGCAAGTGTTGTCTTTCCTACATAGAATCTAGATTTAAAACATTTACACACATGAAAGCAGAAGGGGGCCTATTTGAAGGAAGGGAACCAGAGGGAGGGAGGAGGAAGAACAAGGCTGGGTAATGGAGGAACAAATGTAAACAAATGTGTGTGTGTGTATGTATACAAAAATACCATAAGAAAACCCACTATTTTGTATGCTGACAAAAATTTAATAAGAAAATGAAAAAAAAAGGACCAAGAAAGTCAGCAAATAAGAATCATGTCTAACCACTTAAGAGCAGGAGCAGCTTCCAACTGAGCTATAGTATACTTAGAAGGTGTCACTGAGCTTTTCTTACAAATGATAAGTACCATCAGGGTGTCAAATGTTTTTTGTTTTTGAGATGTTTTGGAATAACCTGAAAGTCTGTGAAATTCAGAATAAGATTGCAATATACTAGCTCTTGAAGCTGAGGACTCTGCCCTATTCTTGTGTTATTGATGCTTTCCATAATAAAGAAGCAGCAACACATATTGATAGAATCATCACAGTATTTTTTTTAAAAAAGAGACAAGGCCCATGAAGTTTACAGAGGTAACAGAAGTGGACCTATACTTTAAACTGCTGATGAAAACCTGGGCCTTTTGTAAATGAGGCATTGAAGGCAAACAAGAAGCGAGATTAGCCAAATAAATTGGGAAATAAGTTATAAGGCGCAAAGTTTCAAGTATTTAAAGCATTGAACACTTATTTTTATGCCTTGGTACAGAAATTACGGTATAGTTGCTACCTTATCACTTCCTATAATATTACCACCATTTGCTAGGAATAGGAAATTTTAAAATAATTTTTGGACATTACAAATAGTCCAAATTTCTTACTAAGGCATAAAAATAAGTATTCAATGCTTTAAAAATAGACAAAATCAAATACCAGACGCTGTTGGAATGAAGCACATTGCCTTGGAAACCAGGAAGTTAGCAACAACTGAACAAACACAAAGGAAGACTTCTATTATTAGCAAATGCTTATAACTCAAAAAGGCAGGTGGGAGATTTTATTATATGGTAACTACGCCATCAGCTGCTGAGGAGATCTCGTGCAGTGCTCAATGCAGTTCCAGGTGCATATGAAGTGCTCTGTTGCAGATGCTAGAATTCTTTATTTGTCTTTCTTTCTTTCTTTTTGGTGTTTTTGAGACAGCTTCACTATGTAGCCTTGGCTAGTCTGGATCTTTCTATGTAGACTAGGCTAGCCAAGTTTAAACAGATCCTCTTGCCTCAGTCTCCCAAGTGCTGAGGTTAAAGGTGTCATCACCATGCCTGGCCCTTGGTGCATTTTTACCTGAGTTTCCTTCAGTACATTAGTACCTGTAATTTCATTCGATTTGGTGACATTCAACTAGAAAGCCCAGTCTATGTATTTCTGATAACCACTCACAATCTCCAAGGACAGGAGGGCAACGACTACTTAAGATGCAACCTCCTATAGTATTTAGTTACATTGAAAGTAGTACTTTTATTTATTAGTCATCAACTGACTCTAAGAGAAGCAGAAAAAGCTATACTTATAACTTCTGACAGTGCACAAGGCAAACATACTAAATCATTGACCATCTCCACCCCCATGTGTTTTAATTACAGTTTGAAAGGATGAGGCTGCAACTCTGAAACTACCTTCCCACATTACGGGCTAGAAAGATGGCTTAGCTACGAGAGTGAGTATTGCTGTTGCCCAGAGCATGTGCTCAACTCCCAGTTCCCACAGGAGGCTCCAGGGAGATCTGGTCTCCACTGGCACTTGCTCTCCGGTGCACATATCCACACACAAACATATGCATATACATAATTAAAAATCAAATTTTTCAAAAGTATAACATCACTGACAAAATTAAAAGAAAATGTTAGTGGTCTTAGTTTGGGAGTCTAGTGTTACATAAACTTGTATTTGTATTTGTTCTTATGTTACCAGGCACAGCAAAATGAAGCAATGATTCAGTTGAATAGAAAACATGAGTTTCAGTGATAATGGGAAAAAAATCCTCAACATTAAGTGCTTTGACCAGAGACAAAGACACACACTCTCATGGTTTCAGACCCTACCAGCTACATGTGTTAGAGTATGGTTAAAAATGTAAGAATAATTGGGACTGTGAACAGGCTTTCAGCTTACTTATTTCTGAGACTCTTTAGGTCTTTTTTTGATATAGCCCTCCACAATGTCAGTAATAGCATTATTTTTTAAAATGTTTTTTTAAATAATGAAAGCAGTAATCTTTCGATTACAAGGAGATAATAATAGTTGAGGTTTTCATTGCACAAAGTATGAATTTTAAGTCATATTAATTGGGGCTGAAGAGATGGCTTAGCCCCTCTGGAGGATCCAAGTTTGGGTCCTAGCATCCACATTGGGTGGAACTCTACTTCCAGGGGATCCAACACCTCTGGCCTCTGCAAGAACCTACATTCACGTGCAGACAATATATTTAAAATTAAAATAAGAAAACAAATTCTTTCGAGAAAATACCTCTGAATTGTTATCATGAAGCATGGTTGTGATGCTCACATGTCAGTTTACTCTGTAATATAAAGACATTTTTCTGCTGTATTGGTCGAAATTTAAAATTAGGATAAGAAACAACTTAAAGTACCTGAGTGAAATTTCCATTTGAATGTTATAAATTAGGAAAAAAAGCTTTAAAAATAAAGGCCTTTTCATTACTATTTAAAAAAGACCCACAGAAGTCTGCTTCTCATTGAGTTGAGCTCATGGTGACTCACACTTTATCCGGACTCCACTGTGCTTCACAAGACTACTGGGACCTTTGCTATGGTGGGGCGAGTACCTAGCTGACAGTCAGTTGGTGGGCAAAGACAGAGTAACTTCAAAACATCTTTTGGGATCTTTTAATCTGAATGGAAAAGAAAAAGTCATTATCCATTACCTTATATTTTCCTTTAATAATGCCTTCAAACAGTCTTTCCTTGGTTCCATAGAAAGGCAAGCAACCGCTGAGCAGGATGAAAAGGATCACACCACAGCCCCAGACATCAACAGGCTTTCCATAAGGCTCTCTCTTGACTACTTCTGGGGCCATAAAGTGAGGTGTTCCAACGCGTCCTGTATTTAAAACAACAGTATGGAAAACTGGTTTTATGAAATGTTTTTTTTTTCCTATTTGAAATCTGAAAATAAAAAAAAAAGCAATATCAGCTGGGTGGTGGTGGCGCAAGTCTTTAATCCCAGCACTCTGGAGGCAGAGGCAGGCAGATCTCTGTGAGTTCCAGGCCAGCTTGGTCTACAGAGCAAGTTCCAGAAAAGAGAAACCCTGTCTCGAAACCGCCCCCCAAAAAGCATTATCAGTCTGAATGTTCTTCAAACACTTCTCTTTATAAAAGGAGTTCATGGAAGGAAAAATAGTTTATCTGATCACCTTTAAAAAAACACTGGGTCTAGAACAGGACCTGGTATCTATCTCTGAATTCTGCATGTTCTATAATAGGCTTTTATTTCTTGTATCTTCAAGAAGTTTAAATGTTGTAATTTAGAGTGGGGCAGGGAAGAGTGGGTTGACCGAGCCTGGAAGAGGTGGAAGCCTGCTTTGGGTAGAGGCGGGGCAAGGGCAGGGAGAGGGCATAAGTGAGCGACATTTTGATGGTAAAACAATTTTAATTGCCAAGTTCCTATTAGGTTGGTTGCAGCAATTCTCAAAGGCCACTGGGGATAACCATTAGCTCCCCCCTAGTGCTAACACTTGAAGAGAATGAGAGTAAACAAAATGAGGAACTCCCTCCCATGCACCCTCTTTTTTTTTTGAGACAGGATTTCTCTGTGTAACAGCCCTGGCTCTCCTTGAATTCACTGTGCAGACCAGGCTGGCCTCAAACCCACAGAGATCCACCTGCCTCTGCCTCCCAAGTGCTGTAGTGCTGGGATTAAAGGCGTGCACCATCATGCCTAACTGGCTCATAGGAGTTGAGTGCCAAAGTATCATCTGACTTTTTCACTCTCATCTTCTATAAAAGATTTTCTTTTCTCTCTCTCTAGCACTATCTGCTTGTACATCATAACCGTTTTAACTGAGTACCAAAAGATAGTCTTTTCCTCTATGGAGGAATAAAAGGCTTAAACTCTAGGGAAAGGACTTTGGGATGGGCCATTTGGCAGCTCTTTTACATTTTGTAGGCCCAGCCCTGCCTTCCTTTGTCTGTTTGTTCATCTGCCTGTCTCTTCTTATGTTGAATCCAAGATCATCTTTACTTTGAAGGTTGCAAAATACTTTATCTCACTGTGGTTCAAAGTTTAAAAACAACCTAAGAAATCTTTTAGTTCATCTACAGAGACTATGTTGCAAAGGCCTGTTGGTTATCAAACTCAGCTGGGATGGAGAGGGCTAATGATCTCTGCTGCAGATTCTTCTAGTTTCCCTTTCATTCCTCAGAATGGAAGAGATTAACTTCAGGGTTCCAACAGGAAAAATACCCTCACTTAAAATGTACAATGAAAACTCAGTACTGGCTACAAGGACCTGATGAGAGAAATAGTTTTTATTTCTGGATTGCCTAATTTTGCTTCCTCAAGCAGCATAAAGGAGCTGCAGTGTTGGGAACTGAACCTTCCAGTTCATTGGCAACTTCCATAAGGCAGGGTCCCAGGATAATAACCATTGTTCTAATGGACAGGGCAGGAGCTGGCAGAAGTCGGGAAAAGTAGGTCTAAGAGCTCAGGGCATCATTTGAAACACTACTCCCAGGACCCATGGATACCTACTGAAAAGTTCACTTGGTACTTTGACACTCAACTCCTACGACTTCCTACTTAGGTATGAGTGACTCATTGTGTGTGTGTGTGTGTGTGTGTGTGTGTGTGTGTGTGTGTGTGTAATAATACAAACCACCACAGTCTAGGCCCAGCCATCTATCTGGACTGAAGAAATGAGTGCTCTTTCTTAGGGAGGATGTATACTCTCAGCTCAAGAATTTGCTCAGAGATGACAGATATACTTTAAAATTTTAAGTACATCTGTAATGTGAAAAACTTTACCTAACTCCTTGCTTTTGCTACCAATTTTTTGCAACTTTATTTTTTTGCGACCACTTGACTTCTATGACTTTGATCACAAAATTCTAAGAACAGGAAACCAATTACCAAACCAGACATGGAACCTCAGATATTTACATAAATATTTAAATGCTAACTTAAATGCCATTATAAAACCCTCCCTCAAACTTCAGGGAAGGACTTGTTCTGAGTGGTTATGCTTTTACTACTTTAGGATTTGAATCTTCATACATATAGCCTTTTTTACCTTATCCTTTTTCTAGGTGGTTTACAATTTCCTGCCGGGTTTAACATTCTATGTTGCACATTATTCAGCCTTTTTGTGGCGACTTGCAGTTATCATCCTGGCTATCAACACAGGAGCCTTCACTACAGAACAGACTGCACTCCCAGGAGCCTCACAGGTATGGAAGGCTGGATCTCTGTAGTATGCTGTCCTTGCCTTGCTGTCACCGTTACTACATTTTCTGTCATCAGGCTTTCATTTTCTTCCCCGTCCCCATGCTTTCTGCAGTGTTGGCAACTCTTAACTTTTTTTGCGACCACTTGACTTCTATGACTTTGATCACAAAATTCTAAGAACAGGAAACCAATTACCAAACCAGACATGGAACCTCAGATATTTACATAAATATTTAAATGCTAACTTAAATGCCATTATAAAACCCTCCCTCAAACTTCAGGGAAGGACTTGTTCTGAGTGGTTATGCTTTTACTACTTTAGGATTTAGCAGCTTATTATCTGCTACTGACTGGAAAATGTCTTTCATTCAAACAGTACCAAAGTGCTTGTCAGGTCCTCACCATGGTGGTAGGTGTGCAGATGTGTAGAGGGATGAGCCATGGCTCTTCGACCCCTTACACATCTTTTGTCTGCTCTTATTACATGTCCTTGATCAGATTTTGTAAGGAGGTAGGTAACCTAGATAGTTCTGCTTAGATAAAGAGGAGGGATGACAGTTATAATATGCTTGTTTTTAAAAGATAATAATTATAGACCAGGCTGGTCTCGAACTCACAGAGATCTACCTGCCTCTGCCTCCCGAGCTAATCAAAGATTCCAATCTACAGGAAAAAAGCTTTCTGTTCCAAAGCTGATAAACATTAGCAAAATTTCAAAAATAAACATCAGAAAAGCTTTTTTCTAAGGAAAATCATGTATCCCTTTATCTAGTCACATTGTGTTTTTAAAGGCATCACAATATTTAAAATGTTACTTCAAGAATATATAGAATGGTTTATTAAGGAATGACAGTATTTTGACTATTAGAAAGCATTTTAGAACTGGAGATGTAGCTAAGCAGGTGCCTGCCTAACATGTACAAGTCCTGAGCTCCACCCCCAGCACCATATTAAAATTCGGTGTGATGGTTGGTGCATATCTGCAATCCTAGTGCTCAGGAGGTGGAGTCAGGAAGATCACATGTTTAAGGTCTTCCTCAATTCCTTATCAAGTTGAAGACCAGCCTGGGTCACGTGAAATCCTGTCTGAAAAGAAAGTTTAAAAAAGAATTTTAATTCTACAGCATAAAAAATAGTAATTTTTGAATAATGGATCTGCTGTGAGCTCAAAAGTAGTTGAAAAATAAAAATTAGGAAAAGGGTTCATGGACTTTACAAAAATGACTGAACATGGATACAATCTTAATAAATCTACTCTTCCCAATCAAGATTTGTGAAATAAAATAGAGTCCATGCCACAATGAATAGAGAATGCAGAGTAACAGACACAAAGTCACTCAGTATATAACACAGAAAAGGAATTTGGCTCATTCTCTCTCATTGTCATGTTATTGAAAGAGTTTAGCTGGAAAAATATGCAAGGTCAGAAGAACTTAACAGAGTTTAATATCAGAAATCAGTGTGCTAGAGAGTTATTGTTATTTATTAAATTTTTATATTTATTTATTTATTTATTATGTATGTAGTGTTCTATTTTCACGTATGCCTGCACACCAGAAGAGGACAGCAGATCTCACTATGAATGATTGTGAGCCACCATGTGGGTGCTGGGAATGGGCCTTAGGACTTCTGGAAGAGTAGCCAGAGCTCTTAGCCATCTCTCCAGTCCCCAGAGAGTGATTTTTTAAACTACAACTATAATTTATGTTCATTTTTTCAGAAGATAGTCCATATTGTTACTGCTTGATGCTCTAGTCATAATCAAATCGAATGAAATATCTTCTGTAACAGACAGCTATTTTGACAGGTATGGTTTGGAAAGCATTTACATTCAACATAAGCATTTGCTTTTTTTTTTTTAAATAAAAGAGTGTCTTGCTGTGTTGCCTAGGCTGGTCTCAAAGCAACCTTAGCCTCTATAGTGCTGGGATACCATGTGTCCATCACCACACCTGCTTAACAGAAGTATTCTGAAGGGTGGCCAGTTGACTGGAAGATTTTGTGTTAAAGGATACGTTTCATGTTGTTATTCTTCGTGAAGCTCTTAGTACTTGGAGGTGGAAAAGAGAAAGCACTGACTACACTGGCAGTATTGAATGGAGAACTATACAATTTGCAAAAGTAAGAACTAGAGGTAAACTCTGGGCAGCATTGTGGGCTGGTCTCTGTTGAAAAGAATAAATAAAGACCCCACAATCCTGGGATCTTAATTAACATCCACTTCTATACACCAGTGAAGAAAGTTCCTACTTTTACTTTCTTGTTTTCTATTATGGCATAGGAATTTTAAAATCATGTTTTGATTTGGTCAATAAGACAATCAGCCTGTATTCTTATCTATTTGCTCTTCAGGAACACACAGGCTAGTGACTTCAGGATTCTTCGATATATAGAAAAAGGAAAATGGTACAAAATTAAACTTAGACTGCTGTGACACTAGAAGGTAAGCCTATACATTCTAGAAGTGACTTTATTTGTCCTGTTCACCTTCCAAAGCTTCTATGCTCCAAACGTTAACCACTTTGTACACTGTTCTTGTATTGGGCTTCCTTGGGGCTTCTTCTCTGTGAACTGCTAGGGACACAATACAGAAAGCTACACAGCACTTTCGACAGTGCTGGAGATGGAACCCAGTGCCTCATACATGCTAGACAAGTGCTCTGCCACAAAACTACACCTACAAGCCCAGAGGCTTTTGTTTTTGCTTTTTGTTTGTTTTTTGAGACAGGGTTTCTCTGTGTAGCCCTAGCAATCCCGGAACTCATTTTGTAGACCAGACTGACCACGAACTTGGAGATCTGCTTGCCTCTGCCTCTTGAGTGCTAGGATTAAAGGTGTGCGCCACCACCTCCCAGCCAGTCTGTTTTTAAGGGAGTAAAACAGTTATGATAGCAGAGTTCCTCAGATGAAAACTATCTGATGGTGCTGGGTAGAACGGGGTGTGAAACACTCAGGCTGGACTACTATCTAGTTTTAAATTTTACACCAATTTAAAAGTAATCAGGTTTTGAAGGGGGAAAACAAATATGTTAAAATGGTCTTACCTCCAGCGACAAGTCCAGATTCTCCTAACTGAATAGCTACCCCAAAGCCCCCAAGCTTAACAGGTGCCGAGTTTTCTTTTGAAGCGAGGAGAACACAGTGGGGCTGAAAAGAAAAATCAACAATCAAACCTAAAGATAAGAATTAATTGAAAATAATTCAATTTACACAAAACTAAATAATACAATACAGTCATACTTAAAAGAATGTTGGAATTGGATCTGCAGGATGACTCGGAAGGTAAAGGTACTTGCCCGGTCGACAACTTGGGACTCACAAGGTAGAAAGAAACAACTCCTAAAAATTGTCTTCTGGGCCCCTTACCTCCCCCCAATAACAACCACATGTGTTAAAAAATTAAAAACCTATTATTAAAAAACAAACTTCTGAAACTGGGCAGTAGTGGTACATGCCTTTAATCCCAATACTCAGGCAGTTGGATCTCTGAGTTTGAGGCTAGCTTGGTCTTTAGAGTGAGTTACAGGACAGCCATAAGTCCACAGAGAAACCCTGTCTCAAATAAACAAACAAATAAATAAAAGCTTCTGAATTATTTTATATGCTTGAATTCTTTATTCTCTTCTCACTTCTGAATGCTTTCTCTAAAGACTTAGGAATTGTTTCCTATATTAAGTTATCATTCATAAGAAGTGCAGATATATTTTCTTTTTCTGAGCAATAATCTCTTCATTTGACAATTTATATTTTTTTTTTAGCAAAAATACATGGTATATGTCTTCCTGTTACAATGTGATTTTACTTAGAGTCACCATAGTTTGACCCTTAGGGGATGCTAATGGCCTTTTCTTTGTTCACCCTCCCCATCATCTTTCTATTTTTTTTTTACCTCTGCGTAAGAGGAATCAAAATGACTATTTTATTGTTGTTGTTTGAGACAGAGTTCCTCTGTGTAACAGCCTTGGCTGCCCTGGAATTTGTTTTGTAGACCAGGCTGGTCTCCAATTCACAGAGATCTGTCTTCCCTTTCCTCCCAAGTGCTGGGATTAAAAGTGTGGATGTTGGGTTTTAATAACTTGAACTGAGCTGTGTTCCTAGGGATTTCTCATTGGGCATGTCTTGCCTGTGAACCTATTCTTCTTTCCTGGTTTCCTTGTAGGATCTCATCTTCATCTGTTTGCTCTTGGAAGTTGGTTGGAGGGGGTATCAGAAAAGAAGGTAATTGTAATGACTCTGCTCAATTACTATATTCTCTGTTATACCTACCATATATTCAAATGATTCTTAAAACATGGCCTAATATGAAAAGACAAGCCTTTTGAGGTAAAGCACTTTTTATTTTCTCTTATATGATGGACTTACAAATGGCTATAAGCCACCTAGTGTGTGTGTGTGTGTGTGTGTGTATGTGTGTGTGCGCTAGGAACTGATATCATTTTAAGTATGTTTAGCTTACAAGATAGTTGGCTTGAAAAAAGGCCCTACCACCCTGCACAATAAAACTGAGCTAGTATACCCATACAGATGTTTGACAGTGATAAGCAGAAATGGGAGTGATCCTTCTTTCTAATAAGAGCATCAGAAATGCTGGATGCTGGGCGGTCATGGTGTACGCCTTTAATCCCAGCACTCGGGAGGCAGAGGCAGGTGGAGCTCTGTGATCTGTGAGTTCGAGGCCAGCCGGGTCTAAGGAGTGAATTCCAGGACAGCTAGCGATACACAGGGAAACCTTGTCTCAAAAAGCAGAGAGAGGGAGAGGGAGAGGGAGAGGGAGAGGGAGAGGGAGAGGGAGAGGGAGAGGGAGAGAGAGAGAGAGAGAGAGAGAGAGAGAGAGAGAGAGAGAGCGCATCTACTCTGGAAGTTATTCTTACTGTTAGAACATTTTAAAGGCCTTTACACTGAGTGCATCATAAAGAAAGATGAATCCTCAAATAGAAGTGTACATAAGTATATGAGAACACCAGAAAGAAAGAGAGCGGAAGAGAAAGCAGGTATACAAATCAATAGTGAACAAACTGGCATGACAAAACAATGAGAAGAGCCTATGGGAGCTGGGGACATAGCTCAGTGGAGAGCACTTGTCCAGCACATGCAAGTTTGAGAAAGGATGGACAGGAGAAGAAGATACAGCTTAGATTCAAACAGGGTCTCTTGGTCATTCCTATGGAAGCATTTTATCACTTTCTTAGGGAGGAGTATAAGCTTCAGTCAGAAGCCATGTATGGTACATTTCTCATCATAGTCAGTTGACTATATTAATTCTGAAGTTAATGTTATATTGTAATCTATGTAATTCTCATCACTGTGGATTCAGACATTTTCAATCAATCATGTGTGAAGAGTCATAAAATTTGTAGTCCTGGTAAAAATGCAACAAATCAACAGATACAAATTAATAATTATAAAGCAGAAAGCATATAATATAAAATTAAGCTGGTGAGGATTTGGGAACTGTTATTTCATTTGGGTGTTTTTTTTTATTGGAGCAAAATCTGAACAGAGACTAGAGTGAAGTTAAAGAAAAAGCAAGCCACATAGAAGCAAGCTATGGGCAGAGAAAACATTCAATAAACACAAAGGTCCAGTGATATGGGGAGGGTTTTTATGTATGAATAGTGAAAAGAAGGATATTTGGGAAGAATGAGCAAAGGTAGAGTGCTAGAAACTCTGATTACAACATCCTTAAAAGCATGGTCAACACTAGATTTTACACTGATAATGATGGAAAAACTACACGGGAATTCTGAACGTGGAGCGCTATAATCACCTTGGGGTTCAGAAAGGATCCCTCTGACTGCTCTGAAGACCAGTGATTATAGGAACACAAGAATGAGCGAAAAGAGGCGACTACAGATGATCAGGCATGAGATGATAATGATATGGACAGAAGATGACAAGACCCGATCAAACATAGCTCATGTTCTAAAGGTAAAGCTGAGAGGAATTGTTGATGGATAGATGTGTAAGAGAAAGAGGTGGGTCAAGCTTGACAAGCAGGTTCTTGGAGTGAAAGATAAAGACCATATACTGAAATGGGGAATTCTAGGTGAAGAATTTGAAAGAAGAACTATTGAGTGCTAGGTCTTGTAAAATAGTGTGGGGCAGGGGCTGGGATTAGATATGCAAATTTGGGGATCAACAGCATGCTAATAGTATTTACAGCAAAGATAATGATGTTTCTCAGGGAGTGACTACTATTAGAGAAGAGGGTGGAGAGTTGGGTCTTCGTGGGTAAATGGAAGGCAGAAACAGGAGGCGAATCTGGCAAAAGAAAACAGAATGGCCAGACAGTGAAACAAGATGAACATCAGAGTTTGCATCTTAGAAGCCAAGTGAGGAAGGGACCTTTTTTCAAGAAGAAATGCTTAGTAGTGAGTGACTAATGCTACTGAGGCCATTTTAAATTGAGAACTGAGAACAGATGATTAGATCTGGCAGTTTGGAAGCCACTGGTACCCATGATGAGAGTAGTTTTGGTGGTACAATGGGGATTAAAATGTCCATTGAACTAGGTCTGCAGAGAATGGGAAGAGATGATGTGGATACAGTATGTATAGATAGGTTCCAAAGTTTTCTATGCTAGGATTTGAGACGGGACACAGACGAACATGGAACTGAAGAAGTCCCACGCCCACACTTCAACCTTAAGACCAATCATATAACTTCATCTATTTACCAAGTTCAGTGTTTCTAAAAGAAGACCTAAAAATAATTACATTTAAAATATAAAAAATTTATGTAATCATTTTATATAAATCATTACCACATCAAAAAAGCAACAACTGCAATTATCTTTCTTTGAAAAAAGATTTTATTTTTACATGTGTGTGTATGCGTGTGTGTGCATATGAGTGCAGTGCCTGTAGAGGCTGAGAGGGCATCTGACTCTCTGGTGCTGGAGTTGCAGGAAGTTGTGAGCCATTGACTTGGGTGTTGGGAAGTGAAGCCTGGTCCTCCGGAAGAGCAGGAAGTCCTCTTCACTGCTCAGCCATTTCTTTAGTCCCTCTAACAGTCGCATTACATAAAAATTTTCTTGACTATCAAAACAATGCTTTTTAGTTGTGCTTTAGTTTAAAATAAAACCCAAACCCTAGTATTTTGGAGGTAAAGAAAGGAAGATCAGGAGTTCAAGGGTGGCTCCAGCTGTATATTAACAGCTCCAGAAGATTCTATCTCAAAACAAACACCCAAATTAAATGAGATACATGACCGTCTATTATATACTTCCCCTTCTCCAATGTCCCCTTCTATTATATTCCCCCCTTCTCCAATTTTCATGGTATTTATTTAAGATACTCAGTAATTTCCACCACAAAAATCCCCTCCAGTCTAGATTTGGCTAGTTGTGCCCACGGGTTTATAATCTATTATGCTTTGTACTTTGCTGCATTTCATGGAGATTCATAGTTAGATCTAGAATCTGGATTAGAGTCAGGTTCAATTTCAGTTTTATGTACGGATACTTCATGTGGTTTAATTGCTATATCTCATCAGTAAGAGCATGTCTGGTTGCCCTGCTTTAGTTACAGGATTCAGCTGTAGGTTCAGGTGTTATTTGCCTGACCCATCATGAGATTTACTATCAACTGTTCATTTAAAGGTGTCTCCAATTACAGATGTTAACAGCCTCATTCCATAGATTCATACTTTCGGATCCTAAAAACTTAGTGTCTGTAAAAATACTAAAGGAAAATTTACATAGCATAGAATGTACACATCAAAAGATACTCCCAGAGAGTTTGGATGAAGAAAATCTTTGGAACCCAGAGACCTATCAGGACAGTCCCACCAGTCCAGAAACTTCCTTATCCATTTCCCATTCACTCTCTGCTGCCATTGCACACAGTTCTGTGAGTTTTCCAGCAGGGGCTTGCTTTGCCAGTGTTAGGACTTCATATACATGAAAGCATAAAACGCGTTATTTTGTGCAAGGTTCCTTTCAGCATATTTCCAAGATTGAGCCATTTTCTTGTGATCAGGAAATCATTTCTTTTTATTACTATATTCCATATTTTTCCACTCTCCTATGGATAGACATTTTGACTGCTTCCTGTTTTTCTTGTGTGTGTGTGTGTGTGTCTGTCCATGTGTGTTTGCATGGTACATGCACATGTGTGTGCAAGTACACATGCCTGTAGACATGGAGGCCAGAGGAAGTATCGGGTGTCATGCTCGATCACTTTTCACCTTACACCTTTGAGACCAAGTTGCTCACTAAACCTGGAGCTACAATGGACCCCAGCAAAGCCTAGGGATCCTCCTGACTCCACCCTGCCACTTATCACTGAAGTTACAGGCTTGGAAGGCCATGGCCAGCCTTTATGGGTGCTGGTATCCGAACAAGGGCTCTTAGCCACGGAGTCATCTCTCTACCCCTCTTGTTTTGTTGACATTTATTATGAATAAAGGTGCTATGAACCATTTCCAGAATATACAGTTGATATCTAGGCAACTTCCGAAGGTGACTTGCAAGAATTTTTATTATAGATTTATAGACTTTACTACATTTGATACGTTTCAACCAGTTGCTGTATTTTTTCATTTTGATGATTAACTTGCCCCACTTTTGGCTAGTGGGAACCCCTCTAAGTCACCTCTTAAACCCTTCCCTATGACTACAGGAGTCTGTGAATTTCATTGCTTTCAGGCACAAGAGGTCGTCCTAAGCTTGTCTTACTCTTGACCCAGATCAGAAACCAGTCATTTTTCTAAGGAGCCCCATTTCCTTTTAGTGGGAAAAGGTATTTTAAATTTACATGAGGCTCCTAAGTATACAGTTATTATTGTTTCTAGTAGATGAAGTTTAAAATGTGTACTTTATAAAAGGGGAAGAATTACAAATTCACTCTTTTTCGACTGTAAGGTTTTGACTTCTTTGATTTAGCAAGTAATTCTGGAGCGTAATGACAGTGACACAATTATTCACTTGCTCTGTCTGTACCAGAGATTCTCAACCTGTGGCTCATGACTCCTATGGGGGGATAGTCTATCAGATATCCTGCACATCAGATATTTACATCACAATTCATAACAGTAGCAAAGTTACAGTTACGAAGTAGCAACAGCTAATTTTATTGTTGGGGCCACCACAATGAGGAACTGTATTAAAGTGTTTCAGCATTAGGAAGGTTGAGAACCACTGGTCTACACATACAGGTTTTAAAATAATAATACCTATAGCAGTAGCAGCAAGATTAATAACTATGTATGATTTCTTTGTGATTCTTTTTATCATTAAATTATATTAAATAAGTTCAGTCACTACTGAACAAAGTAAGAAGCTGTAAGTCTGTATTAATACAAATAAATCAGGAAACAAATACATGGGAAGGAGAGGAGATACTTTACAATGGCATGGAACTCAGAGATCCGCCTGTTTCTGCCTCCCTAGTCCTGGGACTAAAAGCATGCACCATTACGCCGGGTAGAAATGCCTTTTCTTAAGTAAGTAAGTAAATAAAATATAATGTTGGAGTCAGAAAATCCCCATTGGTGATTTTCATGAACATAATTTATCCAGGTTAGAAACTCCAAGGATGCTAACTAGTTGGGCAAAGTTTGAAGAGTGACAGGATATTTATATATTCTCAAAGTACCTCCCTACAGCATACTTACTAATTACAAAAGGGGAATAGTTATATTTCAAGGGAGAAGCTTAAAAGAAAACTAGCACAGAGAACATTGCTAATACTGGGACTAGACAATAATGCATGGTCTCTGATATGACGCATTGAGAAGCCAGTGACACTTTTATGGTATTCTTGGCAAAGAGTGCAATTAAATCTAACCATGGAGAAAAGCCCAAGAGACATTCTAGAAATTAGCAGGTTTATGTTCTTCAAAAATGGCTCTGGATTCAAGGGTTCAGTGAAACTAAAGAAATGTCACAAATAAATGTGATTTTGTTCTTATTTTTGCTCTAAAGAATACTACTATTAGGGCAACTGATGAAATTTATAAGAAGGACTGTCAAATACATAATGGTATTCTTTTAATGTAAACTTCCTGATTTTGATTACTGTACTGCACAAATAAAGCTTTTTTTGTTAAGTCTAAAATTATGTGCTGAACCACCCATCCTATTTTAAATGCACCTACAGTAACTTCTCCATGTGGTTATACTTTCATTTTGTCATGTAATGAGGCTCATTTAGTTTAATTAGATTTGTACAGTCTGGTGTTTTAATTACACAAATATGCCTGTACTTCCAAACTCATAACTGCAAAACAAATAACACCCAGAGAGGTCTAGTTTTTTATCTTCTTTTACTACTCCTCAATATCTCCCTCCTCGTTGGAAGAGTACAAAAATAAGGAATAAAATACATATTAAAATACATACATTTCCTGTAATGCACCCTGTATATTTAGAGGAGTTTCCTTTTGAGCTGCTTCTATTTTCTCTGGGCAATGAAAAGCAACTACCAGGTGAGGGTGGGGGAAGGAAACAGGGTTGCTGGCACTTTGAGAAGGTTGGAGGTGTGAAACACTATTTTTGAAGGAGGATGAACTAGGGCAGTGGCTCTCCAATTTTAGCACCAGCATCACACAGGTTGTTGGACCTCATCCCTGATTTCCTGGCACTTGGGTCTGGATGAGGTTTAGAGTGTACATCTGTTACAAGCTTCTGAACTGTTGATGTCACTGGTCTGGGAGTGAATTTGAGAATTCCTGGATTAAGGACATTAGGATTCACATTAAGGACTGCTGGCAGTCCAGGGGGCCACTTAAGGTTTCTGACAGCTAATCTGAAGCCAGGCCACTGTGTAGGATTGTGTCCTTGTACCCAGCAGTCTTCATCTTCACGGTAGGAGGTAGTGAGCTCAACTTCACTAGGGTTGGGTTTCACATAAAGAGGGCATGGTGACAAAAAGTTCAGAATGAACAGGACAGGCTCATAGAAAGAACTAGAAGATAACAGTCAAATCTGATGACAACCCTGATGATTCACATTGGGAAGAAAATGTGGCTACAATATGAGAACACCAAAGTTTAAGAGCACTATTTTGAAATGGGAAGGCTTAGGCGTGGAAAATAGTAAAATACATATAGTATTTATATTATATTTTAGGAGATAAAAAGCACTTTATGACTCATTTAGTCATGAAAAATTCTGCCAGGAATTTTGAAGAGATATTTGCATATATACATTTGTTGCAGCAGTATTCAGAATTGCCAATAAGTGGAGACAACCTAATGCCCACTGAAAGATAAATGAATAAAGAAAATAAAATATAGCTAAAAATGGAATATACAGCCTTAAGTATTATGTTACATGCTACAGCACGGATGAACCTCAAGGATAATAGGCTAACTAAAATAAACCAGTCAAAAAAGGTTTACGTATGATTCTACTCAACATCCCAGAATCAAGGTTGCTAATGTTGAGACTAGGGGGAGAGAAAATGAGTGTATAGTGGTTTAGAGTTTTAATTTTGCAACATGAAAATGTTACAGTGATCTGTTGCATGATGATATAAGTACACTTAGCTCCATTGAATGATAAACTCAAAACTGGTTACGTGGTAAATTCAGTGGTATGTCTCGCTTACCACAGCAAGAAAAAAAAATACTGCCAGACAAAAGCAGTGAGCATCTGCTTTCTCAGAGATTCACAAGGGGAAGTAAGAGTTATAAAATATTTTTAAACTAGCAATGTAAAATTACTGTCTTGTGTATTAGATTCTTAACTATCTCTTGAGATTATGATATTCAGAAGAATATGTCTAGAAATACTTAAAATGTTAGACGAATCCCAATGAGTTAAATAATATTTAAACAAAGCTGCAGACTGACAATTATGCTTTAACAACAACCAAAAGGGGAAATGACACTCAAGTGCAGGGCAGCAGTTACACAAATGAATTGGTGGTGGTTAAATAGTAGACTGGGACCAGAATGGAAGCTGCAGAGCCTCGTCATATTTTCCTTGAAATAGGAGAGACCGCTCCAGTTTACTTAGGTAAGTTTATTGCTGTGATGAAGAGAGAATAACACTACAAATCACACCTAGGCCTCAGTTTTTAAGGTTGTTTTAGGAAATAAATCCAGGGTCTTAAAAGAAGATACAAAAGTATACTAAAATAATGTAGAGACCAAATAAAACTTCAGCAAAACTGAAGAGTAAAAAAATCTCTCACCAATGTTAGTATAATTCAGGGTAGAAAGACCATTTCATGACTGCAACTTCTAAAATGAATCCATAAGAAACAGAAGTTCAGGGGTTGTAGTCTAAAATCCATACAGCAAATCCCTCATCACTTCTTTGGAAAGGGGATCTGCTTGTATTTTATGGATTGTTGGCATTTTGTAGGATGGCTGAAGCACTCCCTAGTTTAAGCTAGAAGGGACGTATACAGAAGATGTAATTTCCTAAAGTTCAGCTTGAAGCTGTTGCTCAGAGTGGGGTCTTTTCATAGATTCAAAAGAAGCCCGAGGGCTGTTACACTGAAAAAAGAAAGAAAAGCGGAAAAACAACTGCACCACATGCGAATATAAAAAAGAAGAGAACTCTAGCCAATTGCACCATCACCGGATGGAAGAGCCCAGCTGTCACAACCTGTCTAGGAGCTTTGGGTTTACTCTGTTTACTCCAGGAAAGCCTCAACTGTAAGTATTCTCTGATATTCTTAAACTGCATACATAAGCCTTTGTTTCAGTTAAATATTGATTATCTGAACATTCAAAGTGAAGCTCAATGTATGCTGATAATGTTATTTTGATATTTGCAAAACTTTCCAACATTAAACTGCTTGGATAACACCTCTGCTTGGTTTTCAAACGAGGTTCTGTCTTTTTAGATATGATATTTAATAACAATGCAGTTGCATCATTTATATGACATTGTATAGTGTCATAATGATTTGCAGCTCTACTTAGATCAACTGTAAGTCATTTTTTCAGACATTGTAATCTTAATTGTAATGCACTACGCACTGTCTACCTAATCTCTTTACTTCACTAAGCTATATTGTCTTCCCATCTTAAATACTTTTTATATTATTACTATTTTATAGAACTTATCAGACCAATTAAAATTTAAGTTTTGTGTTTTGGGAACTCAATAAAGGGAATACTCAAGAAAAGAAAAAAAAAGCACAATGTACTTTAAAAAAGAATTAATTCAAACAACTAAAATTAAAAGTGGACAGTTAAGTTTATAACAAAATGAAATATGTTACTAACATCATTATTTCCCAAATAACATGCTTTCAACTGTTGTTCTGTATGCAGCAACTACTGCAACTTCTGAAGCATGGCCTGAATAGATTCAGTCATTTGTATCAGTCCATTAGCGGATAGGTATGTATTTCAGCATGTGATACTGTTAGAAACAATGCCCAAATTATGTTTTAAAGCTATTTTCTTGGTTGCAGCCACTGAAGAAAAACTGGGAAAGATAGCATGGAGGTAGTGGGGGGTACGAGTGCTCACACAGGGTTGCAAACAGAAAAAATGAATGACTACTGATTGAGTTACAAGTCAGGTCCACTATGTGAACAGAGCACATTCATTTTTTTTTCTTGTCTTCTCTGGCAAATTCTTAATACATCAAACAGGAGCCTTTGAAATATAAATAAACATTTTTAATTAATTATAACTAATTCTGGGTGTGGTGGCTCATGCCTTGAGCATTACTGTGAACTTGTGATTCTCCTGCCTCATACTCCCAAGAAGCTGTGATTACAGACATGCATGAGCCATTAAGCCCAGTTCTCAACTTTAAAGGCAACAGAAGTTAGTTACCAAGTTTGAGACAGGATATAATTTTTGAAATGGCTGATAAATCACTGACTGCTGGGCTATCTGCTATCTGGTATGGTATAACATGTTCCTGTGTCTATTGAACACAGTACTTTTGCTTTATTCTTCTTCAACTTGACACTAACACAGTTCAAAAGACTTATTAGTGTTTTTGTCCAACCATTACTAAATAGTTAACCAACCAACTAACTAATTAATTAATTAATTATATTTGCATATTAGAGCTGAGGAGACGATTTCAGGGATGTGTTCATTGTGCTACTCTCTTCCTAGAAACAACTTGATTATTGTTCTTTGGCCTAGAAATAAGTCTGAAAATTCAGATCAATGATTTTATTCTGTGAAGCCTGGATTTATTTGCATACTGTTATAGACCAAACAAATGGAAAGATTAGTAACTCTTCCAAAGGAGCACAGCAAGGTGGTACAATCTCTTCCTAAAACAACCAAAGTAGATGGTGGTAAAGTTTGATCATGTCAAACTACTACCAACTTATAGAATTCAGCATTAATAAGGAAATGGTGATCAGCTATGATAGGAGTGAAGTTTCCTGAGGAGGTTCAGGGGTTGTCAGAGTCAGAGCTGAGTCCTTTGGGCATTTCCACTTAAAAGCTTTGAGGTCATGTGTAAAGAGCCTACCTATGACTCCTTTTTTTTTAACCTCATGTACTATCAGAAAGACTATATAAAAGACATTTTATCATGCGTTCAAACAGTATCTGGATCATGGCAAGTGATAAATAATGATTAGTTAATCATTTGACCATTTAGCTCAATCATTTTTGACTCTACACTTTGGATACCTCCCAGGAACTTTTAAAAGAAACCAGTGTACAAAGCCCATTTCAGATAAACTATACAGGGTATCCAGGAAGAAGACAGACATCGGTATCCTTCACAGGGATGCTCATCAACATATTTCAGTACCACTAAGAATCCCTCCTTAGAGTCTTGAAGCTTTGAATTCCTAGTGCTAAGATTGGTAGTACCTTCCAGGCTAGACTGCTTCATTCTACAAAAGCATTTACTCATAAGGAGGCAGTATCTGCCTCTGAACTTTCTATTGCTGGTCCTTGCTTTGCTCTCTGCAGACATGAATAAGAAAAGATCCTCTTCTCCACTGCCTTGCAAAACATTCTGATCTATAGGTTAATGTGCCTATTTCCATCAACTTATCTCTATGACATAATTTGAATCCCACTTCTCTCTATTTCTTAAGTATACCACTGAGGCTGATTTAAAAATGGTTATTACAGGACAGACTTTCAGCCTGGGAAAGAATCCATGTAATAAAAATATGTAAATACTTTTCATGTAAAACCCTATAGAAGTATGAGTTTCAAAGATGGGGTTAGTTTTGGGGGAGGCTGTATTATATTGCTGATATAGCACAGGGAATTGTGTTTCCATGAATGCAGTTCAAGCTTCAGTACTTATACTTTGAACACTTTATATCTACTTCTCCCAAATTCCTCCTTTCATTCAGGAATATTTATTGTGCTAAACACCTGGACACAGTGGCAAACAAAACGGACTTAGTTCTTAATCCTAATGGGGTTCAAAATACATCAGAAAGAAAAACTACTTATGATGGCTATTCCAAGTCACTTCAGCTTCCTGAGCTGTCAGTCATACCAGCCGAGTCTCAGCATCCTTTTGCATACAGATAGGATGTTTCCACCTGAGCCTCTGAGAGTTTCCTGTATAACCACACAACACAAGAGCTCTCTTACTGGCAAGGCATACTGCACTATCAGAAGCCCGCTACCCTTCCTAGATTGCCCCTTCATTCTGAGATGTCAGATCAGGCCTGTATGTTTCTACAAACATTGTGAAATCTGTCTTGTGCATCTGAGGCACAGCCGCCAAGCCCCAGTTCTTCCTTCACTCCTTCCTCCCACTCCGTTTTTCTTTGTTCTCCCTCCATGGTCCTAAATTATGGAGACAGTTCTCAAGATGGCTTAACAGAACTTCCTCCTCACCAGCCACTTCCTCTTCCTTGGAACCAACTCCTTTGCTCTGTCAAAATTTAAAGCTGAATACCAATTTCTATTAAAAGCCTGTACTTAACCAAATACAGTTTTAAGAGAGGCTACATTCTTCCAAATATTTTTCTCTATATATATAACATCAAATCAAGAAATTTATTATGCAAAGACAAATGTTGCATGTTTATTCTAATATGAAGAATCTAGATTTAAAAATATAGTATGTAGAAGACATAAAATCAGGAGGAGGATAATATGGGAGAAGAATGGGTCTAAGGGAGGGGGAACAAGGAATAATGAGGTGAAGAAAAACAGGACTGTATATTATCTTTCATGTAGATTACAGAGTTAAATGTCTGTCTATTCAATTATCAATCCATATGACATTAAAGCAGAGGGGTACTATTAAGGGAGGGAAGCAGGGGGAAAGGAAGGAAGGGCAAGGGAAATCGGTGGGGGTGAATATGAGCAAAGTACATGGCATATAAAACGTTATATTTAGTGAAATACATTTTGTATACTTACTAACTAAAATGCTTAATTTAAAAAAGAAGCAAAACTGAAGAAAATGATTGTGGTGTGATGTGGCTCAGTGGTAGAATATTTGCCTACTTGTAAAAAGTTCTAGGTTTAATACATAATATCATAAGACAATGACAACAAGGAGAGATTAATTATCATAATTAAGATCTATTCTTTCTAGCCGGGCAGTGGTTCTACATACGTTTTATTCCAACACTCAGGAGGCAGAGGCAGAGGCAGAGGCAGAGGCAGAGGCAGAGGCAGAGGCAGAGGCAGAGGCAGAGGCAGGCAGATCTTTGAGTTCAAGGCCAGCATGGTCTACAGAGTGAGTTCCAGGACAGCCAGGGTTACAAAGAGAAATCTTGTCTCAAAAAACAAAACAAAACAACAACAACAACAAAAACCAACAAAACAAAACAAACCCACCAAACTACTCTTTATTACTGCACTTAGGGTTTGAACATGCACCCCTACAAAAATGCTTACTGAGAGCAGGGTCTCTGTCTCAATATTGTTAATATCCAATATGCTAATACTGGTCTTAATATACAAGCAGTACTTTACATGAATGTGAGATGTTTAGACTAATCATAGTAGGTCCCTAGTTTTTTTGTTTTGATTTTTTTTTGAGACAGGGTTTCTCTGTGTAGCCCATGGCTGTCCTGGAACTAGCTTTGTAGACCAGGCTGGTCTCAAACTCACAGAGTTATGACTGCCTCTGCTTCCTGAGTGCTGGGATTAAAGGCGTGCGCCATCATCATCTGGCAAGGTACCTAGTTTTTTAAAGATGGCTTGTTTTTCAGTGCTGGGAACTGGACCAGGGATGCACACATATTAGACAAGTGTTCTATCACTGAGGTAGGCAAGCTAGGCTCAAAGCAAACGATTTTCAACAGTGATTATGTAGCAGGGTTAAGAGTTTCACATAAAAGCTTTGTATTTTTACAAATGAGCAAAGAAGCTTAGAAAAGATCATTTGCCATTGATTATGAAGTTAGATATGATTTTGAAAGCCCTGCTTTTCAAAAATTTCACTACATCTATTCATTTGTGTGTATGCATGCATTACGTATTTATGTATGTGTGACATGAATGTGCCATTGCATACATCTGGATGTCAGAGAATCAGTTGTGGAATCAGTTTTCTCCTTCTACCATGTAGGTACCATAGGTCAGGTTCAGGTAAATAGGCTTGGCAGAACATACCTTTACCCTACTGAGCCATCTCATCTGTCCCCAAAATCTTTATGTTATGCCCATGAAAGGGATTTTTACAAAATAACAGGGCAGTTACTATAAGAAAAGAATGTGAGGAGACCTGCTTGATTTTTCCTTACATATATAATTGCTCCCAATAGTTACATGCCTGAGAATTGTCCAATAGCAAGCAGCGCTGGGACAAAGTAGAACTGACATACCTAGAAAGTTCTGGTGACAATCTCAAAGGATATAATTCAAGGCATAATTAAACTTTAGTTAGTTAACCTTTCATAATCTTGGATTCCACGAACTACTTCCCATCTATATTACTGCTCTACGCTTCAAGGATGGGAGTGGTTTACTTGATGCTATCTGATCTGGTTTTATATGACCACTGTATTGTCCTGTAAAAGACTATAACAGTCTATGAAAGGAGGCAGGTATCAGACTTGGTCTGTTTTGGTAACTGCACATTTCTATAGATAAGTAATTTTTAATACTCTTATCTTGGTCTTAGGTGAAGGAAGAAATTTTGTGTCCTTTTTTTTCTATTCTCACTGTGGAAAGAGAGATCACTACAGCATATTAAATATACATCGTATGGCAATGAATGTCAAAATGAATGGATGCCAACTATGAGGGAAGGGGCAGGACAGGAAGCATTTCTGAAGCTGGGCAGGGACAGCAGGGGATCCAGCTCACCCATGGCAATAAACACCTTTAGGAGATATTGATATTCATCCTTGAAAAATATGAGCTGCTGTTTTTTACTATCTATATTCCCAATATAGATATATTCACAATATTGCTAAGAAATGATGCTCATATGGTTCAATTCTTTATTTTAATATAATAAATGAAATGAATTCTCTGTGTGCTGTAGAAACAGAAAAGGTTAGAGAGATCCTACAGTATTGACTGCTGTTTTGTGATACAATAATGCTACTACACACATTATGTAGATAGCCAATGGTCCCAAAGAAGGTCTGAAATGAAACCCTTATTTATGCTTTGTGTTACAGTAGAGGCTATTATCACAGCAAATGACTCAATGTTTGACATTCTGTTATAGGAAACTGAAGAAATAAAGAAGTACACATAAAGAGCATGCCACTTAGTACTCTGGTTTGATAGCTACAGAAGACACTGAGAAGTCACGTTGTAACAATGACGACTACTGACAGTTGGCCTTGCTCCTCCTATGGAATGTACTTTATAGCTAATTACAGTGACCAAGCCTCACAAAATTTCTCAAGAGTGCCAAATGTTACTATCTGTCCGATGGATGAAAAATTACTAACTACGGTGTTAACAACGTTCTACTCTGTCATTTTCATCGTGGGACTGGTTGGGAACATCATTGCCCTCTATGTATTTCTGGGCATCCACCGCAAAAGAAATTCCATTCAAATTTATCTACTTAACGTGGCCATTGCAGACCTTCTACTCATCTTCTGCCTCCCTTTCCGCATAATGTATCACATCAACCAAAATAAGTGGACACTAGGTGTGATCCTTTGCAAAGTTGTGGGGACACTATTTTACATGAACATGTACATTAGCATTATTTTGCTTGGGTTTATCAGTTTGGATCGCTATGTAAAAATTAATCGGTCTATACAACAAAGAAGGGCAATAACCACCAAGCAAAGTATTTATGTTTGCTGTATAGTATGGACAGTTGCTCTTGCCGGATTTTTAACTATGATCATTTTGACGCTGAAGAAGGGAGGGCACAATTCCACAATGTGTTTCCATTACAGAGACAGACACAATGCAAAGGGAGAAGCAATTTTTAACTATGTTCTTGTGGTAATGTTCTGGCTTATTTTCCTACTGATAATCCTCTCATATATTAAGATTGGCAAGAATCTACTGAGAATTTCTAAAAGGAGGTCAAAATTTCCGAATTCTGGCAAATATGCTACAACGGCCCGGAACTCCTTCATTGTACTGCTCATTTTTACCATATGCTTTGTGCCTTATCACGCCTTTCGATTTGTCTACATTTGTTCACAGCTCCATGTGTCTTCTTGCTACTGGAAGGAAATCGTTCACAAAACCAATGAGATCATGCTGGTGCTTTCATCTTTCAACAGCTGCTTAGACCCAGTCATGTATTTCCTGATGTCCAGCAATATTCGCAAAATCATGTGCCAACTTCTTTTTAGACGATTTCAAAGTGAAGCAAGCAGAAGTGAAAGCACTTCCGAATTTAAGCCAGGATATTCCCTGCATGATCTATCTGCGGCAGCCAAAACGCAGTACAATACTAAGGGTAACTGAGGCAAATGTGCTAAAATGAAATGGTATAAGACAGCTTCTTCAATCCTTGAGATTGATAAAATTGTTGAAAAACTCTCTAGCATGTCCAGAACCTTGATCTTTAGAAGTGATCTTTTACTTGCTTAATTATAAACTAGTTCAAGGCAAAAGCTTACATTTATCCTTAGATTTTATAGATATATGTAGAATCTTCTCAGAATTTACTGTTAAGCTAACACTTTAACAATGGTTATAAAGTTAAGGGAAATTCATGGATTTAACAACAAAATGAATGAAGCACCATTGTTTTTCAAGTCACTAAAGAGTTACTAAAATTAGGCACTTGATACTAATTTTAAGTATGTTTAAAAACAAAGCAGAAAACATGTTTGTTACTTCAAAAGTGTATATCACTTGCTGTTGTATTCATTTATGCCTAAAACTCTGCTAACAAATGAATTAATAAAATTATAATAAAAGTGACACTACCCACTATCACTATCAGTGCTTCTATAAAAATGGGAAGAATTTAAATACTAAATATATAAGCTAAGAATTTGATAGCCTGCCAAAGGGACTGACTTAAAGCAAATTCATAGGTGATTCATCCTCCTCACATTCTGATAGCGGAAGAGGGTGCTCAAGCGATGATATGGCCCAGCAAGTCCACTGCAAGGTACAGCTCTTACAGAAGCATGCAAATACATATATAAAAACATATGTACAAAGATAATCAGTTGTCATACCTGGGAACAATTAAGGATGTATCAGGAAAAGCATGAAGAAGTAAACTGTGGTTTATTTACCACATGAAGTACCTTTAACATTTCAATGCAATAAAGTACACACACATGCATCAAATGGGAACATTTCAAAAATAGTATTGAGTGGGCTGTAGAAATGTAAGAATCCTTGGCTCCTCTTCCAGAAGACCTTGGCTTGATTCCCAGTACCCACATGGTAGCTCACAAGCACCTGGAACTCCAGTTTCCAGGGATCCAACACCCTCTCCTGGCCTCCTGGGACAAGGTACAAATGTGGTGCAAAGACATACATGCATGCAAAACAGACACACACATAGAAAAATAGCACTGAGTGAAAAAATAGTATTTAGTGAGAAAGAAAACCACACATAAGAGTAAATCACTTATGTAAAATACTAAAATACTATCATTTTCTTTATGTACACACTATAAAAATTCAAAGCACGCATGATAGTGTACAACATACATACCAATTTAAACTTAATGGTCACACGTGAAGAGTTCTGACACAAACATGGTAAGAGTTTAAAGTGTATTAAACCTAGGTGCCTAAGTGTCACTTTGAAAAATTTCTGAGTGAAATACTTTGTGTATCTGCATGTTAAAATTGGAAGGAGCAAACTGAAAACTTCATGTATGTTCAAGAACAAATAGTAAGCTCTAAGGAGAAGGGACTTAACACTGACTCCTAGGTCAGTGTAGCTTGGCAAGTTAGAAATCAATAAATATTTTCCAAGTAGTTGAATGAACAAAGGAAATAAAGATAGATGGTCAAATAAGACGGGGGAAGAAAAGTTGCTTTTAAAAATGGGCATGATCAGCCTTTTCCCAGTCATTCTGAATAGAGCAGAAGGATAATTGGATATTGCAATCTAGAGAGGAGGTATCCTTAGGGAAACTGCAAAAATTTGGCTAGTGTGTGTACATTTTTTTTTTGCTATACACAGAACCCAAATGCCATTGTCTGAAAATGTACAAGGCTGTCGTGACAAAGCCCAAGAATCTATGATATGTGAATTCATATATCACGGAATGTGAATTTTTTTTTAAAGTCAGAATGCTTCTGCAGTCTAAGACATTCCCAACACAGCTATTTTGGCACCTTGATGATGACAACAATGACTACTCATATTACCACTGCTACTTTCTTGAGACAGAGATTTACTATGTAGCCCTGGCTGTCCTGAACTCGCTCTGTAGACAAAACTGGCCCTGAACTCACAGAGATCCTCCTGTCTCTGCCTCCTGAGTGCTGGTATTAAAGGTGTGTGCCAACATAGCAAGCCTAGAATACTTCTTAAGACTCAAGTTAGGCCACTGGCTGGGAAATCAATGTCAAAAAGCATTTATTAGAATGCAGTTAGGAGTTACACTGGTTTAAGTAAAATGGCAGTTGTAGGCTCTCCTCTAAAACATGTGATCTCACTAGCTTTGGAGAATTGGCTAGGGTTACAGTACCAGAAATTATTTCCCTCCTGTCGATCAGGCCTTAAGTTAAATTAGAGAGTTACTACCAAAATATTTGTCATTATTGCACCCATAGAGGTATCTTGCCATGTCGGTCATTATTGTGGCTCATAGGTATCAGCTGGGTAAGATACTGGTTACATCCCTCTCTTGGCAGCTTGTAAAGTACTTTCTAGTACTCTAAGAGCTAGTCCTCATAGAGAAAGCTTCCAGGTAAGATCCAGTGGGATTCTAAATAACCCTTATACCCACAGATAAGAAGCTTTTTTGCAGCAGAGAGAGACCATTACAAAAAGCATTATCTTGTCAAAATGCAGAGCTCAATTAATTGATCATGGGCTGCCCAGCCCCAACCAATACATCTAAAGTACAATCCCCATAACTTAAGGCTCAGGGAACATTGTGGAAGAGGGAAGTGAAATATTTTAAGAACCACAGGACCAGGATCTGCTGCAAAATAGTATCTTCTAGATAGGACACAGATGTTATACCTAAGAAAGCTCAACAATATGGTTGCTTTAGCAAGACTTGAATAATGACAATACCAGTTGACTTGACAACATGGATGAGGGAAATGCCATGGGGCCAAACCCCCAGATGAAGAAGTACAGACAGCTAATGACTGCCAAGAGTGGCTAACTAGTCTTCCTCAGGGAGGTGCCTCTAATTGGTTATCTAATACCAAGTGATTGAGTCTGAATTCATATACATATAAACAACACTAAACAGACACAGTATGTTGTATTTATACACTTATACATATATGTAACAAAAATAATTAAATGAATAGAAGGGAGCGAAGTAGAGATATGAGAACGGTTAGAGGACAGGAGAAATGATAACATTTTAAGAAACTGCAAATCCCAGCACTCGGGAGGCAGAGGCAGGTGGATCTCTGTGAGTTCGAGAACAGCCTGGTCTACAAGAGCTAGTTCCAGGACAGGCTCCAAAACCACAGAGAAACCTTGTCTCGAAAAACCAAAAAAAAAAAGAAAGAAATAAAAATTACTTGAATGAGAAAAAAGCATGAGGATTTTTGATTGAGCTGAATTTTATTTTAAATAGATTTGCTTGTATACAGTTAGCACTCAGTTTTAGTGAGCATGATAGTTCAGAAAGTGCACTAACAGCTTGAATAAAGAACAGGTTAATTAAAAGTATATTTGAAAATACAAGTAACATCTGAGGATAGAAACTGAAGTTTTCACTACAATTAGAGGCTTAGAAAAAGTGTTAATGCAATTTTAATTGTTGTCCTGACAATGGTATCAAATACTATCTAAATGAAATTTACTACTTGTTTGTATAATTTTAAATAATGAAAAATTGGATCCTATCAATAGTAAGCATTCAATACCTTCTAATGTTCTATTAACAAACACAGTTTAAACACTATCAAGAGTTGGAGATGTGGCTCAATGGGTATATTGGCTAGTTTATGTCAACTTGACATAAGTTAGAGTCATCAGAGAGGAGGGAGCCTCAATTGAGAAAATGTCTAAGAAAATGGGGCTGTGGGCAAACTTGTAGAGCATTTTCTTAAATAGTGATTGATGGGGGAGGACCCAGCCCATTGTGGGTGGTGTCACTCTTGGGCAAGTGGTCCTGGGGTCTATTAAAAAGCAGGCTGAGTAAGCCATTAGGAAAAAGCCAGTAGGCAGATACCCCTCCATGGCCTCTATTTTGGCTCCCTCCTCTAGGTTCCTGCCCTGACTTCCTTTAATGATGAACAGTGATATGGGCATAAGCCAAACAAACCCTTTCCTCCCTAAGTTGCTTTGGTCATGGTGTTTCATCACAGCAATGATAACCAACATTAAGACAGTGGGTAAGAGCTGTAACCTGAGTACCTAGGGGAGTATAGGTGCAGAGGCAGGCAGATCCTGGGAGCTTGATGGCCAGCTGGCCTGAAGATAGATAAAGCGGACATCTAATGTCCTCTTCTGGCTTCTGCATAGCAGTGCACACACATATGCATGGACAACTATATCCGTCATACACACATACATATGCACGGAGGCATACATGCATGCCAGCACACACATTATACTACACACACTATACTACCGGTTACTCTAAGTTTAAGGGCCATTCAAATAAAATACCCATAGTTCTGGAAACTATCTCATTATTTATATTAAGTGACACAATCTTTCTAAACTATTTGTAAAAGTTTACTGAATTAACTTATGTTATTTTCAATAAAGTAAAATTTGATTAAAGTCTATCCACCTGCAATATCATAATGGGCTATTTACTGATAGATATTTCATCTATAAACACTCCTTAAAATTACCTGAATCTTGAGAATAGTTCTAGAGTTTTTAAAAATATGCTAAATTTAGGTTATTTATTATATATAATCTATTTTTCTTTCTGAGCATTGGTGTATGTATGTATGTAGGAAATACCGTCTTATCTGTCAACACAAGGGTTAGTTCTAAATACACACAGAAAAAGGAAATTCAGAAGTATATGCATATCTTCACCTTGCAAAAGATCTGCAACCAGAACAAGCTTCTAAATAATATCTCCCATGGGCAATGCCATATAAGGACAACATGAACTACCTGGCCCTTAAGCGACCCCTCAACTGCTGCTAGTTTTGAGAAAGTCCTGCACAGAACCAGGCTATTTGATGGTATCTATTTCTACAATCTTAGGAAAAGACAATTATACACGAACCTTGATTTTTAACTTAAAAAACAGATTAAACCTGTGCATACAAAAATAGAATTAATCAAATTACAACAATTTCAACCAAAGCCTACTGAAAAATTACTCATAAAACATGAAACAGAATTTTCTCAACAGACAATATGGATGCTGCACAATTATTTTTTAGGTATCTAAAAAACACTGAACATATGTAATTTTAAAATCCTTAAAGTCGAAATGCTCCAAAATCTGAAATGTTTTCAAGTTTCAGGTACTGGGATTGTAGGGTAGGGATGATCAACTAGTAAAGTCTATGCAGATATTCCCAGATCAGAAAACCCCAAGCTCTAAAACACTTATGGCCCTAAACATTTCAGATAAGGGATACCTAATCTGATAACAGAAACTTACTTAGCTGATACTGAATATGTTCTTTTCCTCACTAGGAAAAGCAAGGGAGGAGACACAGAAAGCAACGTTGATGATATGAGGGGAGTTCATGACATGTGAATGGTTCTCAGAATAGGGCAGGAACTTATCTGAGGGAGACCCAAAGCTTTGTTAGCTAAGGTGTGCATGGTTTTGAAAAGCTTCCAAGGTGACTGTCATGTTTTAAAAAGCTTCCAAGGTGATTGTCATACATTCCTTTCTGAGAGATGATCACTGCGAATAAAAGCCCCCAACACAAAAGCTTCTAGAAGGAAGAAATGGCTTAATAAATAGTGTGTGCAAATTTAAAATAAAAAGCCAATTTATGGCCTTACTTTGTATCATGCTAAATCAATTATAAGTGGAATACAAAGTTAGTTGTAAATAAAGAGATGATTAAACATTAAAAAGCATAGATGACTAGATCATCTGTGGATGATTAATTAATTAATAATGATAGAAATCTCTATAGAGAAATGTCCATGTCATAGCCTGGCTGAGTGGCCACTGCAGTGCCACTGAGCTCTGTCTGGGTTTGCAGAAGAAGACTTGGTGAGCTGCTTAGGTGGTGGGAACAATAGGCACAGATCTGGAAATAAGATATGAGATTTGTCCTAAATTCCCACTTTGTCTCTTATTTCCTTCATGTTTACAAGCAACTGAATGGGACTCCATATAAAACTGTATTCCTGTGCCTTTCATCGTGCACCATAGCACTGTATTGTGGTGTGTAAGTGGCAGCTATATTTACCTGAGGGAATGCAAACTCATCAGCTTTCATTCCCCAGACACTGTCTTTGCTAAGACAATGTTTTTTCTTGTCATTTCACTCTACCTAAGTACCATGGTAATTGCCAAGTCTTTATATATTTGTGTGTTGCATGTGTGCAGGGGTTGCGGGGTCAAAATTATGTAGGCCCAGAGATCTTTTAAAAAAAAAAGAGGGAAAATTGAATGGGATAATAGGTAGATTCCTGTGAACTTACTCACACTAATAATAATAATAATATTAATAGAGTGAGTACTTGTGAGCTATTATTTACAATTTACATTGGTATAGATTCTTATATATTGATACAAGTTAGTTATATTGAATATGCTCCTATTTCTTTTTACAATATTTGTACACCTATACAAAGTTATTTTGTCAGATTGTATGCATGTATGTCTCTACCTCTCTTTAAGACATTGTGTATGTTGATATACTTTTAGGATATATTCATCATATTGCATTATATATTTCTAACTCTGATCAAGATACTTATACACTGTTTACACTTTGAGGTCATTTAAGACTGTTTAATATTCTGATATAAAGTCTTAGTCATTAAGTTATATAGATATTAAATATTATAGGCCAATAGTCATTCATGCTTTTCATAGTCAGACTAATTACGTTTTTTAGATACATAGAAACTGTATTCTGCATAGATAGGTAATCTTCAACCACTTCAAAGAATTGTATAACATGGCATTTTTAAATGACTTAGGGTTCTGTTGATGTGAGACACAATTGCTCCTGGCAGCACTGATCTATTACTGAGAGAATGTTAAGCACCAAAGACATTCCATTGGGAGCTTGTTTTCTTCTTGGAACAACTGGCCTTTGGGCAAGGAACTGCCCATGCCCTGACCACTGACAAAGTGCACGATGTCTGGACTGGGCAAGCAGGATACAAGAAGAAAGACTGCCAAACCTTGCCAAGACAGGGTAAGATGGTTTTAAAAAATTTTCCTGCCCCTAAAAAGGGTCTGTTAGTTACTCTAGGCCCTAGCCAAAGTTGGTTGCTTCAACATTGCAAATGAGACTTTGGGTGATTGCCCAGGTAGCCAGTTGTCTCTGTCAACTACTGCACATTTTGGAAACTGCTTGATTGCACTTCCTGCCTACTCAAGTAATATTATCTCCCTTTTCAGGCCTTCGATGGGGTTGAAGATTAGATAGTCATAGTTACCTTCCTCTTATGATCTAGCCAAACCATTTCTAACACAAGACTTAGACTCTTTAGTATAGAATGATTATTAAAACATTTTACATAAGATCCTTGCTTAAAATTGTTTATGCTGGCTGTAATTCTAATTTTATAGTTGATATCTGTTCTTATTGTATATAGTTTAGTATTGGGTTTGGAGTTCTCTTATTTAGACAAAAGCGGGAGATGATGGGGAATCTCCTTCACCCAATGACCTTTGGGAGGCTGGACCAGGTTGGGGCGTGACTTTTGGGTTCCCATAAAGCTGCTGGCCTGCCCAATTCTCTCTCTTCTTTCTACGCTCTACACCTTGAGGTTGGACCCCCGTTCCTGTTCCGTGAGTTTTCCCCATTAATAAAGAAAAGCCTTAGAACACAGCATTTTGGAGTCAGTTTGGGAATATTTGACTCATGTCACCCCTCTTTTATGCGTTCAGCTTCAATATTTAGTAGAGGCTGGCCTTGAACTTGTGATCCTACTGTTTAGTCAGGTCAGAATTTTACAGGTATGTATTGTTATACCTGACTAAGTATTTTTTTAAAAAACAGAAACGTATTTTAAAGGGGGGGATATCCATACTACAAGAGACAGTTAAATACTTATGACTCAAAATTAACAGATGCTAATGTTTTGGTCTTAAAATTCTCACTGGGCATGTTGGTGTATGCCTGTAGTCCCAGCCATTTAGCATATTGAGGCAAGAGACTGCAAATTCAGGGTCAGCTTTGGCTTTACAGTGAGTTCAGGGCCAGCTGGGGTGATGCAATGAGACCTTGTCTAAATATAGAAGGTAGTGATAATAATAATAATAATAATTCTCTAATGCCTATACACAAAATTCAAAGTTAGATATATTAAAGCTTACCTCACAGCATCCCTCAAAGTCTTTCTAAAGTTAATATATATCTTTTCAATGTATATTTTTATATTTTTATAACACATGCATAAGATACACTTTTTGTTTTAAAAGTTTACATGTGTTATAAATACTATTTTACCATTTTATTATTTTAAAACCTATAGTTTCTTTATTATTATTATTATTTTATGTGCATTTGTGTTTTACTTGCATGTATGTCTGCGTGAGGGTGTCAGATTCTCTGGAACTGGAGTTACAGACAGGTATGAGCTGTCATGTGGGCTCTGGCAATTGAACCTGGGTCCTCTGGAAGAGCAGCCAGTGTTCTTAACTACTGAGCCATCTCTCTAGCCCCCCCCCCTTTTTTATCATTTTATGACTTTCCCCCACTATGGTTCTGACTATCTATGAGTTTAACACAGATGAAGTGTTTTAGGATACATTTCCCCTACCAATGGGCACTTAGGTGGTTTCCAGTTTTTCTGTCAGTAGGAGCCATGGTGAAGTGAAGAGGAGCTTTCTGTTCACCCAGGGTTCTTGCATGGAGGTTCCTTAGAGTTGACATCTACAAGCAGCAATGCTTGGCTGTAAGACTATACAGGTCTTCAGCATGTCCCAGTTCTGATAATTAATTTTCCAAAGCAATTTTACTACTTGTACACTAAATCTCACAAGTGGGAGGAAATGAGCTCCTAGATGCCCACATCCTTGCTAACACTTGATTTCATCACCTACTGTTTGTCAATCAGATAGGTATAAGATGGGTATCTCCTTGTGGCTTCAGTGCACACTTTCCTGATCACTAGGGAAATGGAGCATTATCTTCCATAACACTTCCCACATGTAGGCATTCTCGAGTAAATGGTCTGCTCATAGTTGTACCTCCCCCTCCTCCCTAGTTGCTTAACTTCCTAGCTCAATTATTATCAGAGAAGCTTTCATCCAGCAACTGATGGAAATAGATGTTGAGACCCACAGGCAAACATCAGGCAGACCTTAGGAAATCCTGTGGAAGATAGGGAGGAAGAACTATGGGAGTCAGAGGAGCCAAGGACATCATAAGAAAACCCACCTAATCAACTAACTTGAGCTCATGGGGACTCACAAGACTGAACCAACAACCAGAGAACTTGCATGGGACTGACCTAGGCTCCTTGCATATATGTTACAGTTGTGTAACTGTCTTCTTGCAGGACTCCTCACAGAGGGAGACTGTCTCTGACCTGTTACCTGCTCTCAGGACCCTTTCGTCCTACAGGGTTGCCTACTTCAGCCTTAATAGGAGAGGAGGTGCCTAGCCTTACTGCAACTTGATAAGCCATGGCTAGGAGGCCTGTCCTTTTCTGAAGAGAATGGAGAAAGAGTGGAGGTGAGATTGTGGGGAAGAACTGGGAAGAGAGGAGGAAGGGAAACTGATCGGGCTGGGAAAAATTGATTAATTGATAATAAAAATTGTTGAAGTAGTTCTTTATATATTCTGAATACTAATCTTTTCTTGTTTAAATGGTTACAAATAACTTCTACATGCATGTGCTTATACTTAGGTCAATTACTTCTGTCAGGCAATTGTAGCAAGGAAAAAAACAACTCATTAATAAATCTAGGTAGTCACTAGTCTTTTAATATCATTTCTCAAGGGTTCTACACTTTGTAGGTGAAACCATATTTTTGATATAAGTCGTTTACTTATAAATAGTACAGAGGTGTCAAACGAGGGGACCTTGAGGACATAAAAATAGAAATGTTTTTCTGAGTGTTAAAACTACAAAACCCAAATGTTCACGTATGATATGTAAGAACACATTTAAGAAATACTCTCTTAGATCAGGTCTTCTGATTAAATATATTAATATGTCACATGTTAATTAAAGAAAAGAATTAGTACTTCACCAAGGAATGAAAGAAGATGAAGGGGAAGATGTGCTGGGGAAAGTCAGTTGTGCCTATTTCCTATTTCCACAGTCCAGGGTATTAGTGTTGGCCAATGCATATGGAGTCAGATCTATGACCTCATTGGTATGACCATGGGGAGAATCTTGGGGAGGAGGAATCCAACTTAGAGCTTAATAACATTACAGTAAATATTGAACAGAGAGGCTGCATAATAGACAGGCTAAAGAGTGCCTGAGTTCAAATGTTTGCTCCACCATTCACGAATTGCCTTGGACAAGCTCTTCCTCCTCCAGAGAAAAACAAAACATGAGTAATGGTGGTACCTCACTTAGAGAGTTGCTAAGAAGGTTGAATGAGTTAATAAGTGTACCCAGCAAGCAGAAACTAATACGTATGTTACTCAAATAGCCAAATGCTAGGGAAAAGGCAGAAATACACAAAGAGCAATGACCAAGAGCTGAGGATAAACACGAGATCTAGAGAAGTATACAATGAAAGCTGCTCTGGGCCAACTCTGGAAGAAACCGACAAAAGGAAACGAATTGTAGCTTACATTCCTAACAGTGGTGACTGGGATAGGAAAGCAGATCTATTCTGCGTTATTCTAGCCAGACCATACTCTGAAACTCAGCAAGCAGACAAAGAACGTGAGGGCATCTGGAAAGGTGCCAGAGGACACATTAGTATATATCTGTGGAATCTGGGTGGCTAAACTAGTCAGCACGCTGCAATGGAAAATGGTGACAAGGCACCTTCTCTAAAACTCTGCCTCAATGACAGGAACTCGGGTGAGAGTAGCAATCCTAATCCCCCTGCTGTTACTTGTTTTATTCTTTTGGAGGCAGGGTCTCTCCATGTAGCCCAGACTGGCCTCCAACGCACTACTCTACTGACCGAGTCTTCCAAGTTCAGGGACTACAAGCGCACATCACCATGGCCAGTCTGTGCTCTATTTTCAAACATTGCCCAACAGTAAATTTCTAGATCAAAAGTTCTTTAGGCCTTTGGCTGATACTGTTGGCATAGGTGTTACAGACAGTTCCTCTGCGCCAGTTCCTTCCTCTGTTTCCTTCCTGCCCTTTCTGGTGCCCTATGAATGGAGACTTTCTTAACAGCGGGACACTCCCTTCTGCTGTTTTCCTTTCCTGTACTGAGAGCACCTCTTTCTCTTCCTCAGTTCAGTTTTGTCTCTGTGTCTCTACTTTCTCTTTTAAGCCTCTTTTCTCATAATTGCATGCCCTCTTCTTTTCCACACCCCCTCTCCATCTGCCAGAAGCAGAAATGCTCATCTGGATGGGGAAATTCAGTCTGTACTCAGAAGAAAAACACCGTTTCCCCTATATCCTTTAAACAAACACATTCAGCTGGCTGCAAAGGGAACTGATAGGTTTGCATGCATGCTCATATTCAGTTCCCCTTTGTGGCCAGTGAGGCTTGAAAAACACAGGACACATGGGGTCAGCTCTTGTGGGTAACGATTACAAGGTTCCAAGCAGCTGTGGCAATTAGGGAGCAAAGACTGAGTAAACATATGTGAGTATCCTGGTCCAATGATTTGAGATTTATAATCCTCAAAGCAGTGAAACCTTGAGTGACGGTGACAAGGACAGCTTAGTATGGTGGAAGCTCCTCCACCCTTCTGGAATGATTATCTTTCCATCGATTTACCCACAAACTTCTAGTTGAACAAACTACTAGAAGCTAGCAGGAATAGGCTTTTCTTCTAGTTTTACTGCAAAGCCAGATTAATGTTCTGGAAGAAAAAGAAAGGGAAGGCTATTAATACTGGATAAAAATTACAAAGGAAATGGCCCAGATCCATGGCACATTTAATGTAGCTTTCAATATGAGGAAGAACCAAAGCAGTGCGACAGCTCCAAGACCTGCCTGGGACATGGCAGGTCCTTCATGAAGCACAATCTTCTTCGCTCTGAGGAATGTTGCCGAGGAAACAGTGGACTCGAAGGTACACACACCTTATTAATCCCTAAGGAAGGAGCTAGCTTACTCTACGTAGAGGAAAAAGCATAAAAGTCTAGTGAGCACATCAAATCTGAAAGCTATTAAGAGGAATGTGGTAGATGAGAATGAAAAGAATGTATCAAAACCAATTTCTAAAAAGGCGATAATGGATATAATATATTTCTTTAGGAAAAACTGAGTTCTTGGAGTGATTTTATTTGCCAGTTCTTTAGTCTGTCAGGTGGGCGGAGGGAATAGTATAGTTATGTGATAGCCCCAGGCAGGATGGGAAGTGGCAGGACAACTGAAGGTTTGGTGGCAAATCACATTTTCTCAGGGCTAAAACAACATGTGTGCCCCTGATGCAGAGAAATGAATGGTGAGGAAGGATCAGGCCAGCTGATAGGCTAGAGGAGGAAGTGAGGCCAGTTGAGGATAAAGGGCATCTCTTCTAATACTTTCTTCAGAAAGTAAAATCTACTTTAAAATACACTTACTAATTATTTTCATTATAAGAATTTTAGTATTATCTGACTTTTCAAACTATATCCATCAGTTGCCATAATTTTATTTTAAAAGTTAAATACCAGAAGATGGCCACAAAACCGTCCCATGATAAATGTTAGATTTTTCTTTTCCTTTCCTTTGGGGAAGGGAGGTCTTATTTGTAGCTGACAGCCTGGACTCACAGAGATCCATCAAGCTCTGCCTCCTGGGTGCTCGTGCCATCACACCATCCTGTCGGACTTTAGCCTCAGGATAATTAGAGTCTAATGATAGTCATTAGAGCAAGACAAAACAAAAGCAAACCAAAGAATCCTTTTCATGAATCCTATTCATGGCTTTCATCATAAGGACAGAAAGGATTGTTTTAAAATTATTTTGATTTTATCAAATTTAAAGTGGTTTTAATCCACTAGAATAATGACATTTAAAGATTTGTTAGGGCTTAAAAGGACGAACCCCACATTTTTCTATTTGCTTAGTTTCCAGCTGGAAAGAACTGCAATGTAAGCAGGTTCAGCTTGCGCTAGCAGACGGTTTGACACTGGTGATACACTGCCCTCTGGCGGCCAAGCTTTAAAGAAGCACGCAGCTTAGAGAGCTGCCCTGTTTAAAATTTAATGCAGTTTTTCTCTTCGATTGTTTTCTACTAGGTATTTATTTCTGGAGATGCGGAAATGAAGAACATTTATTATTTCCAAGCATCGATGCTTTAGTTTTATGAAAGCATTACATTTCAAGTTGCTTTTCCCTGAAAGAAAAGGCAAGAAGAAAATATTAGAAACAGTGCCATGAATAGAGCTGTTTAAAAGATTTAGAAAAAAAGACTTGCTTGGAATGATGACTTGAAATTATTATTTCAACTCTAACCTATTTCCACACATCAAAAGTTACCACAATGCAAGTGCCAGCAGAAGAGACCCCTAGTTTAACAGGAATCATCAATGATTGCTAACACCCACTGGGTAAAGGGGTAGCATTAAATTCAGAATCTCAAAGCACGACCCTCAGATTACATGGAAAGTTGGCAATGGGTACATAAGTAAGAACTGGTTTTGGTCAAAGGAGATACCTAGTTGACCACCTTATCAAAAGCAATAACCACAAAGCAGACTCTATGTTGTGCGTCTGCGCTTTTTGTTTTGTTATTTCTCACACATGCACACATACCCACCATTGTTTTGGTTTTGACTTTTTGAGAGAGAGAGAGAGAGAGAGAGAGAGAGAGACAGACACAAAGAGAGGGAGAACATAAAGTTGGGTGGATAGGAAGAATTTTGGGGAGGGGAAAATATGATAAAAATATATGGTATGAAATGTCTTTTAAATAAATAAATAAGAACAATGCAGATTCTGTGAGTGCTATCCTATTTGATGTGAGTCAGGATAAAGTAGCATTTAATACTTGAGGTCAAATTAAGACCTTATATTAGTTGGGTTACCATAGATAATAAGTTTGTCCTCTATGAGCCTGTATCTACCATATAGAAAGTAGAAGAAATAATGGCATTCATCTCCACAATATCCTAAAACTTTTATGTATGTATATGCATAATTATAAAAATGTAGTTAAGGGATTGTTATTTATTATCAAATTCTCCTTTTCTGACCCTCACTCCCAGGACAGTGTCTCATTATATACCATTGTTTGACCTGGAACTTTCTATGTAAAACCAGTTGGCCTCGAAGTCACAGAGATACACTTGCTTCTGTCTCCTGAGTGCTGGGATTAAAGACCTGTGCCACCGGTGATGCCTGGCTATAAACAATTTTTCTAAGAGCAGTTTATGTAAAACATATTACTTCAATATTTGGGGCTTTCAGTGTGAGAAACTAAATACAGACACTAACAGGTATAGGAAGGAAGACCTCATAACTAGTTCTCCCTCATCTTCCCTTGAAGCCCCTCCCTCCTTTCCTTGAATAAAAGACAGGAAGTGACATGGAACACAGCCTTGATCTCAAAACAGTTTTATCTAGAAATTCAAAAGAAGTAGCGAGTAATAAAATGGCCGAGAAACAGTATTCTTGGAAAAAAGCAGTGGAGAACTCTGGCCGCTGATACGTGACTAATTACCTTCATTTCTCTGCATTCCCAGCTGCTGTTTTGTGGTGTAATGTGTGCGTGTGTTTCTGTGTGGCAATGCAATAGGTCACATTACCTTTAGAACCTTGTCACACGCTTCATTTTCAAAAATGCCTGTTTCTCAGGAAAGCAAGTTTCTGTGAACACTACAAGATAGCACAGGCATGGCAGTAACAGGGTTGCAGGTCCATCTTTACCTTTGGCTGTCCAAGAACCCACAGAAAAGAATGGTTGCTTCTGAAACATGACTCACATTTGGCTGATTTAAAGAAGCCAAAAGTTCAAACTCTTTCCCTCAAGAGTTTATTCCATTACTAAGATTTCTGCCCTCCCCTAAACCTGCTAATTACGTGTTTGCATCCCAGCTGCCACCTCTGAGGTGACTCCAATTGTGTGGCGAGTGCTAAGGAGGATGCTATAATGTATCTGTGCAGTGCTAAGGAGGATGCTATAATGTATCTGTGCAGTGCATTTCTGAAAGGTAATGTTTAGCTGTTGCTTCTGGTGCTGGGATTGAAACCAAGGGCATCTGTGATATTTAGAAATGGCTAAATTTTGATTAGAATTTTCTACTGTTTTTTAGTAGTTACTGAGACAAATACTCATGCTGCTTGGTAAGAAAGCAGCTCTGAAAAGTAAGAAGAGCACCCTTTTGGGGCACTAATAAACAATGTTTAACAGACACTTAGAAACTGCTTTTGCTAGAAGGCCGGTGAGAAGGCTCAGGGGGTTAAAATTGCTTGATGCAAACATAAGGACATGAGTTTGATATCCAGAATCCCTCCTCCAAAAAAAAGTCCGGGTATGGTGGGGTGCTTTTAATCCTGTGCTGGGAAGGTAGAGTCAGGATCCTTGTGGCCAGCCAGTCTAGCCTCATTGGTCAATGAGAGATCCTGTCCTCAATGGAGGTGGATGGTGTTTCTGAGGCTAGAATCTGCATATGTCCTTTGCCTTTCACATGTATACATGCACGTGCATACACTGGAACATGTGCACACACCTATACATGGAAAAAAGAAAAAAGTCCTGATCTTCCTAAAAATCATTACCTTCTCATTTAGGCCCCCATATAAGTCTGGCACCTCTGCCTTCATTTTACATCTATCCCTTCTACCTTCCGTTACTTGTTATGTTTTAATCACCCAAGGAATGCTTATGAAAAGACCCACAATAATTAACTTATTCCATTGCCCTTCAAGGCCAAGGACACAAAGACAAGACTAAAGGAGGCCTCTTGGTATCGTTTTTTTTTTTTTTTTTTTTTTTTTTTTTTACCATTTCCTGCTCCAGACACCTAAAAGGTGCCTAAAGTTCTGCAGTCATTATCCTAAACCAGCAGTCCATTGGAGTCTACCCCCCAGATTAGGACAATTCTCCACAACAAGGATTACAGTATGAGCAACCATCCCCTGAGAACCACCCTGTCCCCTCCAACTTCTACAGCCCACCTTGCTGAACCAGAATTGAGTCAACAATTTGTTGATCACAAGGTGATTCACACAAAGTACTGGCTACACCTTGACAAAGGTTGATAATTATGCATAGCTCTTGACTTCTTGCCTCAATTTGCCCTCTATTTAAAACCCATAGCTGGCCTGGAGGTGGTGGCGCATGCCTTTAAGCCCAGCACTCGGGAGGCAGAAGAAGGTGGATCTCTGTGAGTTTGAGGCCAGCCTGGTCTACAAGAGCTAGTTCCAGGACAGGCTCCAAAGCTACAGAGAAACCCTGTCTTGAAAAAACCAAAAAAATAAAATAAAATAAAACCCATAGCTGATGTAAGTAACCTGCAGAGGGGCCTGGGGCCACTAGACACTTATCTGTTTCTATTTTCTTTTCTTTTCTTTTTTTATTGAGAAAAGGAGAAAAAAATAAAAATAAAAAAAACAAACAAGTTTCCACCTCCTCCCAGCCTCCCATTTCCCTCCCCCTCCTCCAACCCTTCTCCCCCTCCCCCCACTCCTCTCCTCCTCCCTCTCCAGTCCACGGAGCAGTCCGGGTTCCCTGCCCTGTGGTAAGTCCTAGGTCCTCCCCCCTCTGTCCATATCTAGGAAGGTGAACATCCAAACTGGCTAGGCTCCCACAATGCCAGCACATTAAGTAGGATCAAAACCCCGTGCCATTGTCCTTGGCGTCTCATCAGCCCTCATTGTTTTGTTTCTATTTTCGATGTGTGCATGTGATTAACTCTCCTTTTCCTGCTCTTTGCAATTTTTCATTTGTTTCTTGAATTGGCATATTAGGATGGGTAATCTACTCTGTTAGAGCTACGGGAGAAGGGGCTTGAACTCTAGGTACAGATGTGTCTCCCATGATTACTGCTTCTTGTAGTAGACATGAAGGCCTGAGAGCAGTAGAACTGGAAACAGGGCTGTGGCCAGACACCACATCCTGAAGAGAACAGAAGGTTGAGTGAGCTTGAACAAACCACATCTTTGAGTAACAGGATTGCACTTCACTTCTAGAGCTAACTGCCTTGGGTAAGCACTGAACAGAACAATGCTTACTAGCACGGCCTTCTTTGAGAGAACTCATGATCTTTAGTATGTAATGTTCTAAATGTGTACGAAATAAGACGTGTTCTTGTCTTGTATATCAGTTTCCCTCTTAATGCCCTGAGCTTCTGATTGGTCAGATGGACAATTTAAAAGGCCAGTTACAGCCAGATTAGATACTAACAAGAAGAGGCAAAAATAACTTCCCATTTGAAACACCTAAGTTCAAGTATGACTAAGTTATCTCACGTCCTCTGGCTTTTGCCTTTGATGGATACTGGTACGTGTGACCTTGAGCACCCTCCTGCTCCCCAATCACATAGTCACAGCTCACCATGGGTTGCAAAATTAATGAGAACATGGCCACTTTCTGGACCACTCTTACTGAAGTACTCTAAAGGAATTCTGAAGCCAGATTTAAAAACTGCACCTGATACATGCATAAAGAAAATTTAGCTCAAGGTAGAACTTAAACTTGGGGAAGATAACATTTCCAAGAGGCAGATCATAAGGATGAGAGCAGAACACTTTGTTTGGTCAGATGCTAGAAGCAGTAATCACATAAGAACATTTACATGTGGACAAATAAAGCAGAACTATGAAGAGGTGGATGATGGGGAACACAAAGAACCAAAACAACAACAACAACAACAAATTAAAAAAAACCTCCTTGTAACAAAGGAACACTTTTTATTTCCTAGAGAACTTACAACTTGGCTTAATATTCTTGAACTGTCTCCCTGAGAAGTAACATTTTTGCTAGTGTTATTATTATAACCTGATGTTAATTTTTTTCTACTACTGGAAATATTTTCTACTTCTTAGAAATTTTCCATCATTTTACTAGTAGTGTCACGTCAGGTGCCTGCTACTCCTCTGAGCCTCGTTCCCACCACTACTCCTCACACAGTCTCTGTTCTCCCCTTTCAGTGACTTTCACAAGGTTTTTCTGGAACCATTTTGATTTACTGTTTCTTCCATTTTCTACTTCACAGAGCATGTGAAGTCTGTATAACACAGCACATCTTCACTGAATTTTAAGAAACTCCAGTTTGTGGTTAGCCATTCTATTTCCTTGACCTCCACATGTCACTAGAACCGTGGCAGAAACTCCAATAAATATCCGCGTGAACCGCACTCTTCAAGAAAAATACAGAACACAAGAATACAAAGCAGTCAAGAATGTAACAATGGCCACTTTTTAAGTGTTGTCCATCTTGGGGAATTCAAGGGGCTTGCTGGATATGCAAAAGTCCCTGAGTTCTATCCCCATTACTGCCAAAAAGAGAAACAGCTTTTATAAAGGCAGGGAGGGGCTGGCTTTGCAGTGGGACAATGAGGAGAAAGCTATGTGCTCATCCCTCCTTCCCTTGCTGGCAGTTACCTTTGCCTCTTCTGCCTTTTCTTACTCTAAATGCTGAAGCAAAGTATAGCAAAATGTTGAAGATGGTAATTGCCAAGCAATTTATAGATTTATAGATCCCAAACTTCTGGTGACTTTCAGATAACATCAGAATGTGTAGCCCTCCTTGTTCTTTTAATTCTCCGCATCAATCAACATAAAGCATACAAATCACTTGTATGCTTTGAAGGTTAACTTGTAGAAAACTAGTATGTTTGTAGCTAGCCCTAGAAGGTTAAGTTTGCCAGAAGGGGAAGGGAAACGGGCACAGAGCTTCCTGCCCATTGTACCACTACACAAACCAGACTTTCCCTCCCTATAAAAGCCCTTTCTTGTAACTCAGTTCTCTAATGTAGACCATTGCTAATGATAGCCCTCTCTAGCTTCTCGGATCAATCTTGGAATAAACCTGATTTTTTCAACTTCTGCATACTGGATGAATGGTAAGCAGATGGGGTGGAACTGGGTCTGGAAACAAGAAGCGGCAAAACTGGGCTAGGGATGTAGGTAGCTCAGTGGTGCACTGCTGAATGTACATAGCTCTTAGACATAGCTCTGCTATGTGCATTTACCCTTCACTTAGTGGGCCTCTCACATATTGACTAAACAACCATATGTGTAAGCTTAATTTCATAGTTTGTTATGACTATTAACTTGTTCTGAAACACATTTGCTACTTCCAAGGATCCCCAAATCCATCATCAAATGCTCTGATGTACTCACTACTACTTCAACTCCAAATGAAGGTAGCACATTCCAATTCGAAGTGGAGAAAAAGTTGGTTTTAAGAACCAAACTGGGTTCCTGTCCCTGGGTGTAGTCTGTGTACACAGTGAGCATCTCTGGGCATCAGCCTTTTCAACCTCAAAACAGCCTCAAGATCATTGATGACCATGAGGCTTTAATCCAGCAGAGTGATGCTTGATTTGATTGAGCTGTCAAAACTAAGAAAACTTGACGTTTTGTTTTCCTCTACTCTTGGAAAAGATGGATTGTAAAGAAGCAATCCGCAGACAATTTTGGAATTAAGCTTAAAGACAAATTTATATCGGTATTTTATTGAGTTACTGGAGAGCAGTTCCTTCTGTTATGCTCACAGAAAAATAATTAGCTATGTGGGATTAATCTTTAAATGTAAGTTCAGCCAATCACAATAGTAAAGCTAACTACTTCAGAAAATAAGCATAAGGAAGTATACTAAATATGTTTATAGGTAGATTGCCCACTAACTTCCTCCCGCTAAAGAAATAGAGAAATAAGCAATGTTTTTTTTTTTGTTTTGTTTTTTTGAGGGAAGAGGTAGTTGCTACATTTTCCAAAACTATTGAATTTCTTCAATACCCTAATTTCCTTTTCCTCCCCATTGTAGTTGCTGTCAGGCAAGACTATTCATACTGGTTAAGGATACTGGAAGAGTGAAGATCGGAGAATTGTGAGTCTGAAATTTGGATCACTAGCCTGAACAGTACAATATTAGTCAGTATAAGCTTCTTATACAGGTAAGGGCGGGTCCCTCTGTTCAGTTTTAGCTTAACGATTAACTGTAACTGTCTGAAAGGAGTCAACAGTTTGAACTGTGAACTCTTATCATTAAGTGAGGTAGTCAGCAGAGTAAGTGTCTAGCTAGCCATGAGTATACCTGCTAGAGTTGTAGACATCACCTACTTGTCACATTAGCAGAGATCCAGCGTGTAGACAGACACTCTGTCGAGGGATGCACACTTGCAGACATTTTCTTGGAAGCAATTCTGTAAGTGCTCACTTTTATTTGACTTCTCAAGTTTAGTGGTATTTTACAAATTTTACAAACTGTTTTTTCCAGTAGGTTTAGAATCCAAGGCTATTACTCAAGGGGACACATATTTGGGAAAGTGTTATTTGTTTCTGTAGAGACTCAACATCATTGATCCTTCTTGATAGTCTCTTGCCCTCCTTTCGTTAGGGAATATTTGCTAAGGATATTCATGATGGCGCCATTGCCTCTGCTGCTTTTTAGCATGCAGTGCATTGTCCCTGCAGCAGGAGCTACTGCTTTTCATATAAGACGCTTCATCCCTTGAAAGAAGCTTTGGGCCTTCTGAACAATCAAATTATCCTTTGAACAGAAGGATTTTACTTACTAAATGAACTGGTTCACTTAAATCTCTATTTGTCTGATTTTGAAATCAGCAATGTTACAGATTAGGTTTGCATCTGAAGACTCTAACTGCAGCACATTGCAGTTCAACAGCTGCAAAGACAATTTCTAAGTAAAAACTGTAAAAAAATAAAATGAAGACAGTGATACACCTTAATTCAGGGTCTCAGAATTTGAATGCAGACAAACTGCACAGTCTTTAAGTCTTTCAAGAATGATAATATATTAGGAAATAATCCTCATTTTTATAAAATCTGGCATAGAATTCTAAAGTAATCTAAGATATAGAAAATAATAAGACCACGATTCTGAAGAGGGATAGAGAATACAATAATACCAAGAGGCAGAGGTCAGAGGATGAGAAAATCTTTTCATGTTTATCATCAAAAGAGTGAAGGGGATTAAAAAAAGAGACCCTGCTGTATGTTCCAAAAGAGCAGAGTACAGCGACCACAAGTTAATGGTGAAGACAGAGAAATGGTTCATTCTAAAGAAAAAGCACATTCCTTAAAAGGAAAAACCGCTTTGATAATTGCAACTTTAGGAGACAGAAATCATGATTCTTATTTGACTAGAACCCAGTAACTTTTCTGTTACTCTCACCTGAAAAAATTAAAGAAAAAAATAAATGTTTGTATATGATCCCTCAGTTTCTCTCATATACCTCTGCAGCAAGAAAGATTTAAAAATAAGATATAAAAAAGTAAAAACCAACTGGTCTGTAGTAGTGGTGCACACCTTTAATCCCAGAACTAGGGAGGCAGAGGCAGGTGGATCTTTATAAATTCAAGGTCAACCTGGTCTACAGTTGTTCTGAGACAGTCAAGGTTACACAGAAAAACTCTGCCTTGAAAAACAAAACAAAAAAGTAAAAACCAGGGCTGGAGAGATGACTTAGTAACAAGAGCACTAGTTGCTCTTCCAGAGAACCCAAGTTCGAGTGAGTCTCAGTAGCCACAGTAGTTCACAACCATATCTACTATAACTCCAGCCCCAGGGGAGCCCACATTCTTTTTGGGCCTCTGCAGGCATTGCATACACCTGGTGCATGAACATACATGCACGTAAAACACCCATGCATATAAAATAAACATTTTTAAAAAGTAAAAACCACAGATGCATTTACACTGGATTAAAAACACTATGTCCTCTAAATAAACAAACAAATTCTACGAAACACAGATACTAGATTACAGAGGAGGACACATTAGGGTATCTAGCTACCAAGCATACCAAGTATAGTTTTGACACAGAATTTAATTTACTGAAATATAAGAATTTAGTACTATTTGGCATGAGAGATTACTGATGACCTCGTAATGACCACGGGTTCTGGAGACCTTGGTCTTAATGTTTTCTTGCTGTTTAATTCAGGACCTTGTCTGAGTTTTGTTCATTTGGAATTTTGGGTTTACTTCTGAATTATGAAAATGACCCTTCTAATAGTACTATAGAAAAGTGTTTTAATCTAGCCATAAATATACTCGGAAACTACATATAATCAATGTTGTAATTAAAAACTAGCTTTTATTTACTTTGAAAAATACGAGCTATAACATAAAAACTATTTATTAATTTTTAAGTTATCATATAAAGTGATGAGTTTTACATGTCTGCTAATGTGACTACATTTCTAGCACTGCCCTCTGATCAACATGTATTAATTTATATGTGCATTTCGATTTCTATGCAAAAGCTATCATGATTTACATATTGCTTTATAATCTAAGGACTAAATTCCTCTAACCTAGAAACGATAAATCTCAGGCATTTTTAACTATTTGTATCAAAATTTGTTTTTTGTTTTTAGACGAAGGCATTACCCATCACTTTAAATACTGTTGCTTTTATTTCAACTGGCCCACTGTGACAACTAGAAAAGGTAAAATACCAACCATCTGCATTTTCTAGCTCCATCCAATACATTTTGCTATTTTTATCCAAAAGCTTAAAAACAGAGACATAACTTAAATACCATATAGAGTTTTAATATTAAGTATATGTAATTCTGTTCTAGCTCCTGTGACAAAATTCAAGAAAATCTGGTATAAATGAGTAACAACTCGACATGCATCCAGCCCTCCATGGTTTCTACCACAGCTTTACCCATCACTTACATGTTTTTGTGTATTGTTGGTCTCTTTGGAAACTCACTTGCTCAATGGGTATTTTTAACAAAAATAGGTAAGAAAACATCAACACATGTCTACCTGACAAACCTTGTGACTGCAAACTTACTTGTGTGCACAGCCATACCTTTCATGGGTACCTATTTCTTGAAGGGTTTCTACTGGAAATATCAATCTGTACAATGCAGACTGGTCAATTTTTTGGGAACCCTATCTATGCATGTAAGCATGTTTGTCAGCCTCTTAATTTTAAGCTGGATTGCCATAAGCCGCTATGCCACCTTAATGAAAAAGGAATCCTTGCAAGAGGCCACCTCATGCTACGAGAGAATGTTCTATGGTCACTTACTAAAAAGATTTCGCCAGCCCAACTTTGCCAGAAAAATGTGTACTTATATATGGGGAGTTGTGCTGGTCATAATTATTCCCATTATCCTATACTACTCAGTTGTAGAGGCTACAGAAGGAGGAGAAGGGCAGTGCTACAATCGGCAGATGGAACTGGGAGCCAGCATCTCTCAGACTGCGGGTCTCATTGGAACCACATTTATTGGATTCTCATTTTTAGTAGTAGTGACATCATATTATTCTTTCGTCAGCCATCTGAGAAGAGTAAGGACCTGTACCTCCTTTACAGAGAGAGATCTGACCTACAGATCTGTGAAAAAACATCTTTTGATCATTCAAGTCCTCTTAGTTGTTTGCTTTCTTCCATATAGTATTTTTAAACCCATTTTTTATGTTCTGCACAAGAGAGGAGACTGTCAGCAGCTGAATTATTTAATAGAAGCAAAAAATATCCTCACTTGTCTTGCATCAGCCAGAAGTAGTACAGATCCCATTATATTTCTTTTATTAGATAAAACATTCAAGAAGACACTATATAACGTCTTTACAAAATCTTAATTCATCGCATATGGTTGACTTTTGCATGGAAACCACCACAAAAGGGAAAAGTATTTATGTGACTCTATTAGTGACATTAAATTAAATGATGAACATGTCACAGCTTGGCTGACAATGGGCACCAAGGAATTTGTTTTTAGTTTTATAAACAAATATAGGCATAAAATTGGACTTAGAGTTCTACTTATATTGAAAGTTGAGATGGCAGAGACTTTCAGAGCAAGTTGAGTACATCAAAAAGATTCTACTGTATATGAAATCAAACAAACTTTTTCCTGTTTTCAGTCAACTGTGGATCTTCTGTCCAATACACAATATTTTATGATTTGAAGGATAAAGAAGCAAAAGGTTTATGGGTTTGCCTCCTTTCTAACCTAACACATTAACCCATCTATGGTTAAATTTTATTTTGTTGATAACTTTAAAAAGAGAATTAGAAACGGAAGCACTGAAAAAGTCAACCAGTAAAAAATATCTTCATTTACATCCTATCTAACTGTATGAATAGTGCATCGCAAAGTCAATTTAGTATTACCTGGCTCGTTTTACTGTGAAAGCCAACATTCAATGATTCCAATATTTAATAAACAGATTTCACTTACAAATATGCTTAAGCATTTGAATTATACCTTGTCAAAATAAAAAGCAATATAATATATAATTATATGCCAATCTTCATGCTATTTTCATATATTTCCAATATAAATAATGTTATTAATTATTAATTAATTAATTAATGACAGTACCTGCCATATAGTTATGTTCAATTAATTTTTGTAAACTAAATGAATGAATGGTAAAGAAGTGTAATCTTGTCATATAAAAGATTAGCCTGAGGATTTAAATTATCTGGGTTCAGTACTGGCCCCATCTCTTACTTAGCTGGACAATCTTCGGCAAATGACTTACTCTCTTTACATGTTAATTTCTTTAATTGTGGAACAGAAAATATGATCTGATTCATATCATTACTATTAAATTAGATATTGTTACTATTGTGAGCTAGCAGCTAGTCAGTACTTGCTGTATGTTAGGTCCTCGTGTATATGCTTCATGAGTAGAATTTTAATAATTACAATAATAAGCATGTTAATGTACTACTGATGAGAAAATCCAGATGTGTAGTTAAGAGGTCATCTCAATTTCTCCAGTATATTTAAGTATATTTAAGAAGTAATTATTTCTTAGTGACCATTTCTTCCATGTAATCAGCCAGTAAGAAAAATAGTAATTATATTCTGTATTATATACATTATGATTAAAAAGCAAAAATAAAAACTGTGTTCCCCAAATTATCCTAAACTCCACTGGAGCTATAATCTATCTTCTTTTTCTACTTCCATTGTTTTCTCACAAAGAAACCAAAGAAAAGAGTTGAGTAAAATCTTACCCCTGTTAGACACTGCTTAAAGACTCATTTTCCTCTCATCCACATGGGAATCACTTCGGTGTTAACATAAGTTTACATTAAGTTCATGTGATACTACAAATCTTTAATTTCAAGGCAGGCTTTGTTCCTGAACTAGAAGTGTAGGACAGATTTTCTAAGAGCTATGTGCTCAAATTACTAGACATTTTGTGTAATTTTTATCAAAACCCAATACAGAAATATACCCAGTAAGTTCCTGTTGTTTTTATTTCATTCTTTAACTGGGAGATGAAAATATCCAAAGTTCTAACATATTCTGGCATCAGGTATTAACAGTGTATATCTAGTCTGTGTATGTGTTTGCGAGTATGTGTGTGTTGGGGCATGTGCTTGGGTGTGGCAACTGTTATCTTCAGGTCTTATTCCTCAGAAGTAGTCAGCCATGTTAATTTTGAGAGAGGGTCTCTCGCTGGGACCTGGGGCTTGCAGATTACCTGAGGCTGGCTGGCCAGCAAGTGCCAGGGATGTGCCTGTCTCCCCAACACTGGGATTATGTGTCACTAAACCTATCTTTTTATTTGGGTTCTGGGGACTGAACTCAAGGCCTTATGCTTGTGTGGCAAGCACTTCACCAACTGACTTATCTCCCCAGCCTGTGTACCCATTCTTTCATAGTACTGATTGAATTTTTGGTTCAGTAACTTGCAGAGACAAAGAAGAATTGGAAATTCCTGGTGACTTCCGTGTGTGCAGGTTGAAAACTGAGGTATCTCATGTAGTAGATATGCAAATCACAGAGTAACTCAAAATTCATTGGGAGACTGCCTGAGATGCTCAGATGTCTCCACAGGCACAACACATTATCCTTACATGAGTTTTAAACCCCAAACTCATTAGACTAAGAGCAACTGAAATGATCATAATTTTTATGGAAACTATATCACATTATTAACTCACTGCAGTAAGAGTTTAAAACATATATAAAACTTTAAAAAGTCATTATTTAAAAATCACTTCCCAGGGCTGGAGAAATGACTCATCTGTTAAGAGTACTGGCTACTCTTCCAGAGGACCCAAGTTTGATTCCCAGCACACACACTGTGGCTCATGACTATAACTCTAGTTCCAGGAAACCCAATGCCCTCCAAGGACACCAAATTTACATGGTACACAGACATAAATGCAGGCAAGACACCCAAATGCATAAAATAATTTGAAAAATCACTTTATAGGCTAAGTATGATGGTCCTTTAATCCCAGCACTTGGGAGGCAGAGACAGGGCAGATCTCTGTGAGTTTCAGACCATCTACGGCTACATAGTGAGACCTTGTTTTTTTAAAAAGTCGCTTTACAGCTCTATGCACTATGTTAAAAATAAATGATATTACCAAAGTAGAATTACTTATATTTAAAACTGACATGCTAAGAGGTACGTAGTTTCTCGTCAAATTGCTCATTTTGATAGAAAACGGAAGCTGTATTAAATTAAATGTTGACTTTATTCTCCACACATTAGCCTTCACATGATTTCCTAAACAGGTAACTATTGTGCTGATTTTTTCCTCAGAAACTGAAGAATTGGTTATTTAATATCATAGAAAAATATTTTATATAAAGTATCACTTTCTAAATCTACCCTAATTTTAACATTTGTACTTTAGAAATCTTAACCAATATTTTAACTATAGAAAGCAGGCACAATTTCCCTCTCCTTCCCTCCTCATATAGTTCCCTTAAGGCAACCGTGAAATTATAAAGCAGCAATTCAAAGCATTAAGTCTGGACAAACAGAATTCAGGATGCACTATTTAATCTGAAACAAGTCAGTCCTTTCTGGGTAGGAGAGGAAGATGGAACATGGTTCTGATTTGGTGAGGACTTCCTGATCTTACAGTCTGTCAGGATGGGAGCTACGCTGGATAAGTGGGTGAAAGGAAAGTTTGCTGGCAAACCACAGAGGGAACACTGGTAATTTGCTGAGCATTTCGGTCATATAGCCTAAAGCTGGGATTGCCATGTGATACCCCTACCCCACTGATACCGTTTCAAAAAGTTACTGCAGATAGAAAAGTTTTATAATTAGTGTTAAAACCTGACTGGCTATATGACACATGACTCCCTGGGCTCAGGTAAGGAGTAATGGAAGAAGCTACTTCTAATAAGCAAAAGAAATATTCATACTTTAAAGACCTGTGGGACTTTTTTTCAAATCCCAATGATTAGGAGCTTATAATCCAATGAAATGTGTACAAGATGCCCAAGGACCTTATAAGACTAATGCTCATCACGGGGACCTTGCGGGGGGGGGGGGTTGAAGGGGAGGGAAGAGGCAGGAAGGAGAGCAGAGAGAAATGTAGAGCTCACTAAAAAATCAATAAAAAAATGAAAAAAGAGTAATGCTCAAGTACTAATTATCAGTATGCTTCTTACAATAAAGACAGAAAGGGAGTGGATGTTATGGGAGGGGAGGTGGGGAGGAACTGGGAGGAGTTGGGAGAGGGGAAACTGTAATCAGAATATATTGTATGAAAACAATCTATATTCAATTTAAAAAAGTAAACTTGTTTGAATAAAAATCGATTCTTTAAAAGAGAATACAATATGGGGGCTTTTGGAGTTGTGGTAGCTGATGTAAAGGCAATGTTAGCGAGTGAGCACAAGAGGAAGGGATATTTCAAGAAGTCAGCACTGCTATGGCAAGTCCTGGTTATTGTAAATGTGAAGAACGTACATTTCTAATAAAGTCAGGCACTCAGCAGGTGAAAGGAGAACTGAGAGCAGAAGGGGACCAAAGAGCAGTCAGACGTGCTGACACAGGCTGCAAAGGAAACCACCGAGGAAGCACAGGCAGAAAGACGGAGGCAGGAGGATGAGTGTATGTGCAACTGAGGCTAGCAGTTTTGAGAACTAAAAACCGAGCTCCCAAACCTCCTGGGCCAGGCCCTGCTCAGAATGGAGAGTGGTTGTGCTTGGCAAGCAGTCTGCATGCTCGACAGCTGCTTTTCTTCGACTTCAATTCCTGAAGCTGCACCAGAGTGAGAGACACAGAGGGCTGAGAAGTGCCAAGTCTCTGCAAACCCAGGCAATGCTTTGGGATTCAGGGGAGCTGAGAGAAGCGGGCCAGCTCTCCCAGAGTCAACCAAGGAGCCAGGAACTGCACTGACCTTGACGATGGTCTGATTTTCCTCCAAAGTATTTTGAATTTAGGGATAAGAAGACTAAGGGGGGGGGGCGCAATATCACTGAATCACAATGGAAATTTCCCTGACCTTTCACAAGATAAAGAATTAAAGGGAAGAAGATGGCAAGAGAAAAAAACAGAACATGCAAGCTTCAGTGCCCACAAGGAGGCAAACCACAAGCAATATAATATTACAACAATGGGTCTTAACAGGGGGCAGTTTTATTCCTCAGGAGACATCTCTGGTTGCCGCAACCTGGAGGGCTGGAGATGTTACTGGTCTTTAATGAACAAAGGCCAGAGTACTGCTTAAGCATACTACAATATCCTAGACAGCTTCCCACACTAAGTGTGAAATTCCCAGTCTTACTAGTATGACTGCTGGGATATCCTTCATTATCATGACATGGCTTCTTAAATTAAAAAAAAAATTAAAAATACAACTTCTTGAGAAACTGCTTCTCCAAAGCAAGCAGCTTCCACTATGGTTATGTGGTACTATATGCTCAAATCTAACCAAAACACTTCTTTTCAACTTAATTATGATTTCCAAAGGAAACACTCACTAAGGAGAGGAAAAAGTATGATTAATCAATATAAAATCTACTGCTTTTAGATAATCAGGTAAGGCAGGGATGAGGAAGGAGAAAGGAAAGGGGGAGGGAGGGGAGGAGGGGAGGTGAGGGAGAAGAAGGGAAGGAGGAAGGGAGGGAGGGAGAGAGAAAGAGTGTGTCTAAAGTTCTCTCATGTAAATAAAGTATTGCCGTGGTCTTTATTGGCTTCATTTACTAAAAAGGATGTAAACAAACAAAACATTTTAACTGTAGAAATCAAAATATACACCTACACACAAACACACACACACACACACACACACACACACACACACACACACACACCACTGACTTGGATGCAAAAAAATCCTGCATAGGCTGCTTTAGTGGTAAAAATAATAAAATAATAACATAATAAACCAAGTGGAAATTGAAATTATTAGTTGTGTGAAATATATTGGCATTGCATGCGAGAGGGCACAGCTGAAGGCTTTCTGGCTATATGGATGTCCTGAGATCTAACAAAGACAAGCAACCAGGATCACCCACTAGAACAAGCACTTGAATCTCACTAAGTTTAGGTAAGTTACTAAAGTATTAGGAAATTCTCTTGATACAACCTTCAAAGCACAGCTGCAATCTAAGTGCTCTTTGTATTTTCTTTTCTTTTTGGCCACTTGCAATGCTCCTACTCTGCTCTGAGCTGAGCACAATCAAATCCAGTCTCTATTCTGATTTTTGATCACTCTGCCTGGGCCTTAGTGACTTCCATGCTGCTTGTCCAAGCAGGACACTTGTGTTCGTGCCTTTACTCTTAGGTATTGGCTCAGCATATTTCCTCTAGTTTCTTCAAGTCTCTGCTTGGGTGCCATGACATCTCAATGTGTCTGCTTTGACAACTTTATTTAAGCCTGTAGCTCCTTCTCCTGCATCCCCCTCTTCTTCTTATCCCCTCCCTCTCCTCTCTGTTTTTCTCTCTCTCTTTCCCTCTCCCTTTCTGAGACAGGGTTTCTCTGCATAGCCCTGGCTGTCCTGGAACTCACTCTATAGATCTGGCTGGCTTCAAACTCATAGAGATCTGCCTGCTTCTGTCTCCTGAGTGCCTCTCAGTTTCTGAACTGCCAGTTTACTTCTTGCAGCACAATGACTTGCTATCTATCTCCCTGTCTTATAATGGCAGTCCCACGAGGGCTGTGACTGTCTTGTACACTGGTGTAGCGCCAGGTTCTAGGACAGTAGGTGCTTGAAAAGTATCCCTTGGATGAATATCTTAAGAAAATATACCCAATTCAACAATGTCAACGAAGTAAACTGACTATTCATTCACTCATACAAAATGCCCATATTTCAGGCACCATCAACATAATGGTACCTGAGTATAGAGGCCAACACACTGCAAGTCCTCTGCTGAGTCTCCCTGACATCTGAAATATGGGGCTTTTGCCTAGTGATTTCTTAATTTGCAGTCTGAGAATTACTTCTCTATTTCCTTCTTTAGTAGATTTTCAAGTGCTTCCTAAAAATTACATGGCATGTTCCTCAGAAAAAGAAACTAATTTAATATAACCCAGTATAAAACTACTTTCAGGCCTTTGCACACACTGTTCCTTCTCTGTGAAATATTCCCTTGTCCTCATACAACTACCCTTTCATTCAAGACTGTCTTCAGGAAACCATCTGATGCTGTCTCTTAATGATACTTACCACCTCTCTAAAAATTGGTTTGCCTGTCTATAAAGATCACACACCAAAACTTCTTTTACTCTTGTATACTTCAAAAAATAAAAAAGATGTGGCTAACTAGACATGATGGGATTACATTTCTGTAATATCAGCACTTAAGGTAGTAGTCAGGAAGCCAACCTCAACTACACAGCAAGTTCAAGACCAGTTAGAGCAATCATTAGACCCTGTCTCTAAAACCCAAAACCTAACCAAACCAAACCAAAGAAACCAAGACAAACAAACAAAACAGACCCCACTAAAGACAATTATATTTCTTTCCCTGGAACTCATACTAATTCCATGAACTTTTATAATTCAATCAAATGCTAAAGGTGCAACACGGAGACGGAATTGGGATCTAGGCATCTACAGGCCTGGCAACTTCCATTCCTTTGAAGAAGTGAGCCACTGTCCTTCTGGAGATAGGGCCACATGAAAAGAGTGCAGGAAGTGTTGGCTATGAGAGAAGGAAGAAGACCTAGTCAGCTCTCTAGTTCTGGTTACCTGAGCTGAGATGTCAGCAGACTGACTGAGGCCTCTGTGCGCTGGCCCCATGACCTTGGCCAAGTCTGGGTGACAGAGGTGACCAGTTCCAGTCTATCTCTAACCAAACTGTACAGGGAGCAATGATGTCAGCTGTTGTTCAAAGTCACTTAGTGTTGACATGTGGTCAGACTCCAGCAGTATGTAATAAGATGAGTCCCTTAGTCTCTTCTCTGACACCGTCATACTTTCAGGGCTTGCACTTCATGTGAATCAGATATTTATGGAATATGTAAACAGATGCTAAACTAGAAAATGAAGTCAAATATAACTACTTTCATGCTTTGCTTGGTTTAGTTCCCATTATATCAATTACCATGACCCATCAAAATCTGATTATATTATTAGAAGTATTACACATAATCATAACTTGTAATATAATATTTACAAAAATTTATTCTGTCAAAGACAGAATTCACACAAAATAAAATTGTTGAGCAAACAGTTTCACACACAATGTTGTTACATAACTAACACTGTGTTTTACAAATTTTAAGTTTCCAGACTATTTTTTCTTGTATGTATTTTAGAGAGTAAAATATTTGTCTTATATGTGTATATATAACGAGAAAAATTTTACTCTGTATATATTCACTTTTTTGTATTCATTAAATGTAAAAGAACCACATACTGCAACACTCTATTGACAATTTTTCCTGCTTAATTTTGTGGTGGTTTGAATTAGAACCTGCTCTGCCCCCAACAGGCTCATGTCTGAATGCTTGGTCCCTAGTTGGTGAATGATTTGAGAAGGATTAAGTGGTGTGGCCTTGTTGGAGGAGGTGTGTCATTGGGGGTGGGCTTTGAGGATTTTAAAGCCCATGCCAGGCCCAGTTTTTCTCTCTCTGCTTGCTGCCTATGCATCAGGATCTAAAGCTTAGCTACTGCTCCAGCACCATGCCTGTCTACTTCCTGCCATGATGATCATGGACTGACCCTCTGAAACTGTAAGCAAGCTCCTAATTAAATGCTTCCTTTTTTAAGAGTTGCCTTGGTTATGGTGTTTTATCACAGCAATAGACAATTTTCTACAATTCTTACTCTTTGCATAACTGAAGACTAAAAAAATAAAAGTATTATGTATGTATCTATTGGGTTGTTTAGTGTCAAATTTTCATAATGACAGTATTGATGTCAGATCTCCACATTTGAAAAGAATGAACAAAAAGATATTGCACAACTAATTTGCACTAATGGGTATTTTGTACATTTTACATTGGTTTTCATTTGCTGTTCTTACATTGAATTAGATGGTTTTGGAATTGCTCATGTGGGTACTCAACTTTTAGCAACAAGAATTTCCACTAGTAACTTCTATCTAATTTCCTTAACCATTTAAAATATACCAAAGATTAAGGCCTTTAAAAATATGCCCAGAAGGAAGGAATCACCTCTGTGCATGCTGAAGGTTAGATGGGCCAGGGCCAACACAGCTAAGCATGAAAGCATAGCCTAGGGCTAGAGAGATCTCAGAGACTTTCTGGTAGTTAAAAGTGTTAGAAGGTACCAGGAATGAGTGAGAAAACCCACCAAGCTCCTTTAGGGCCTGATTCTGTGTTTTGTGACAGTGATGACAGAGACTGAGACTTCTCATTAACTCAATACAAAGATGGAACAGGAAGAAAAAATAACAATCTCACTGATATTCTAAGAGTACAAAGTGCATTCTATCTAGAACTGTGACTTCCTGCTGTGTTTCAAAACTAGCTGCATGACAGCACCAAACAGAAGAGAAGGGGGTGAGCTTGAGCAGCAGCAGGAGGTAGAAAGGAAAGAGCAGTGGGCTGCAGCAATGTTCAGCACTTCCTTGATCATTCCCTTGCTCCCTGGACCCAAGTCCCTAAGCTGCAGAGTTCTTCTCAGTCCTGGCTCAAAGACTATCCTTGGCTGTAGTATTGCAGCCTTCTGTTTTACTGCTGGCATTTAAGACATCTGAGGATAAAGAAGCATGATCTTCCCCAAATAGGACATGGGGAGCTTTCATGAGGGACCTGCAATTATAAGAAACTTTTGCTCCTGAGGCACTATGTGTCTACTGAGCAGACTCCATGAAACCAACATCAGAAATATCATGAGTCAGAAATGACAACAAGAAAAGGTTTCTATGATTTTTAATAGTAAGCCAAATGAGAACTCTTACTATTGCCAATTTATTCTGCAACTAGATGAACAGAGAAAGAAAGATACTTGTGACATCAGCATTATGATTAATGGGAAAATTTTCGAAGGTCATAGGAACATTCTGACTAGAGGTAACCCTCTATTTAGACTTTACAACACATTTCAAACAAAGACCTAACCAGAACAATACTGCCTATTTTGATATCATTGTAATTCAAGGATATTTTACGTATCTTGGACTCCTTGTGCTCTAGTAACTTGGTGCTCAAAGAATAAGGTACATACTGGATGGCTATTAGAGTGCTGTGAAAACTGTAGGGTCAAAGCTTTACAGCATGACATTTGAAAATGCCATGCAAACCACCACAGGGCTGGATTACAGAGTCCCCACATATGCCAATAGTTATGAAGTAAACTATGTTTTATTTTTAGGATATATGGTAGCTACTTGGGTCCTATCAAAATACAGTAGTTGTCCTTTATTCAGCTTACATCCATGTGCCACTTTAACATGAAATGTTAAAATAAAATGATATCCACAGTGACAGTTGACCCAGTCCCCCTGTTCATCAAGATACTCAGGCTAGTTAATAATACTATTGGAGTTTTGATTCTATTTTTATTTTAATACTTTATCATGTTAATACAGACTTCTAAAGAGAGGTTTTTTTCAGCCCACTAGTTCTATCTTCTTTGATATGATTCATAACCTACCCTAAGTCTCTTCTAGCCTTAGGTACTGTTTTTAATTATTTTGTGCTGATAGCTATGCTTCTAAGAAGTCAGAAGGCAATGAACTGGCTTATTTCAGCATTCCTTTCTTTTTTGAAATTGATTTTTACTACCTCACAAATAACAATGATGCTGCAAAGTAATGGTGGTGAAGTTGGCAAAGACCATGAAGATGATTCTGATTCCAAGCAACTTTCTCCCTTGGCTCTAATCTAATAAATAGTTTTTGGTTTGTGGTATCTGCTACTTTGGCACTATTCTTGTCTCCTGTTATTGTTTTCTCAGTTTACAATACTTCAGCTTTACTTGAAAGACAGAAATATGGTTGCAGAAAAGTTATAGAAAAATAAACGATAAGTTTAAGCATATGGTTAATTTTTCGAAAATGGTTTTCTCTCCCTTACTTACTGACTTACCTTCACATCCCTGTGAATTATGTTATTATCATGACAGTAGCGCAGAGCTTCCAGTATCTGTCTCATGTAATGGCTGGAAAAAACAAGAGAAATCCCAAACTGTAAAATCTTGCAGTGTGAAAGTTCATATACAATGTCTCTATTTTATAATCCCCATCTTTATATCAGCTAGTCACAAACATCTTTCATTTGACTGAATAAGACAGTGAGACTTAATAAAAAAGTTGACAAACTATGTCCTTCAAGAAACAGAATCTTCTTCTGAGCTAAGTCAAAAGAATGCCACATAATCAATAAACAGCAATAAACACACTAAAGAGGCAAGCCTAAAATAATACACACACACACACACACACACACACACACACACACACACACATATATAAAAACCCTCCAATATCTTGGTTAACTCTCTTTAGCCCAACTGGATTGCTATGAAGGAAACTGCTTGTAGCTATCAGAATGATTCCGACTAAAGGGGTCATGGCCTTCAGTCAGCCACTCAAAGCAGCTCTCGGCCTTGTGTCTATTTAGCCATAAGGAGATGCTACAGAAGCTCTATATGGGATTTCTCATTGTAATGTAATCAGGCTTTAGCTAAGGGTACTCTTGAACAAAGCAAAGCTATTTCTAAACAGCTGGGGTCTGCAGGGGCTTCCACTGGGTACAGGTAAAGAACAGAGGAAGAATTAATGTTTTTAAAAAGTTTTAACACGGTCAACTAGTGACAGAGTATGACAAGTTCCTGTAGTTATGGGTTTATATCTGGATGAGATCATCTGAAACTGAAAATGCACCCTAACTTATTACCAACCATTAGAATCTAAGCTTAGCTTGCCTTAAGTATACTCAAAACACTAGCATTTGCTATATCACACTGCATATCACTAAACCAGGAAAACCGGAAGTGTAGTTTCTACCGACTACACATCCATTTTATAGCACCATAAAGTACAGAATGGGGAAGTCAAACTAAGGCAAGACAGAGATGCCCTCCCTTTGCATCTCAAGCAGGCACTGTACAGAAGTACTCGATTTCAACACTTTATCATACAGTGTTTATTAAAATTGATTGTGATTTCACAAAATAAACTAAATAAAATAAAACTAAACAATTTAAATTAGAGTACTCACAAAAGACCTTACAGGTATGTGTAACATTAAAACAAAAAGTTTTCCTGCTTTATAACTGAAAGATTTCTACCAAGTTTCCTTTGATACACTACGGTCTAACATGCTCATACAAATATCTAGTAAACATATGGGTTGTTTTATGTATTATAATAGATTACACGTTTCCCTTTAAAAAATAAGAGTAGAGGAGAAAACAATCCAAACTTAAAAGTAAACCAGTACGGATCGTCTGTCCTGTACGGATCCTCTCTCAATACCTGGGTCCTAAGCAGTTCTTACTGTGAGAAGAGACATAAAGGGCTTTGTCCAGGCCAGTGTAGCCTACAATTAAGTTTGGTTTAAGTCAGGGTGACTTAACCTACCACTGGGGACTTTTACTCATTCAAAGCAAACCTTGGAGGAGCTGTGCCTAACAACAAATGTCAAAGTGGCTTGAAACTTGCAGCAAAGTCACTATTAATATAGTTATTATTTAGTCAGTCTTAAATGCCAATCCAGATGTCAAAGTGGAGTATTTAAATTAGGCAGGGTGGACATGTACTCACAAGAGCCGATTATTTTAGATACATAGTACTAAGATAGCCACCTAAATTATTTTCAGCCTAAATAAAATTCTTATCTTCTAGCTTTAAAAAGCCAAAGGAAACTCAACGAATGAGCATTTTAAAATGTGATTGTCACCACACTTCATTATTTGGCTAGATGAAGCTCAGTAGCAGAGGGTTTGCTTAACATGTACAAAGTTCTGGATTTAATGCCCAGCTGCTAGAAAAGAGGATAACTTATTATTTGATCCAAATCTGTATATATAGCAGAATCTCTAGGTCATATAAGGGGAGAGGAAGATTTTTTTCCTCTACAAATGGTTGCACATCTAAACTAATAACCTTCAACCTCTGAGTCAGGGTCCTCTAAGGCTGCACATGGCAGAGAGTTGCTGACCCAAGTTTCAACCAAAAACCCTTTACTTCATGCATTACCACAGTCCATATTTTCAGAAAACCTCAGAAATACATATATTTTCCCTAATCTTCCCGAAGAATGAGAAAAAATGATAACTCTATACAAAAAAGAACTGTCCAACAGCTCATTTACTTCCTCTAAAACAATGGTTCTCAGCAGGGCTGTGGTGGCGCACTCTTTTAATCCCAGCACTTGGGAGGCAGAGGCAGGCGGATCTCTGTGAGTTCGAGGCCAGCCTGGTCTACAAGAGCTAGTTCCAGGACAGGCTCCAAAACCACAGAGAAACCCTGTCTCGAAAAACCAAAGCACTTGTTGAGGGGGCTGGAGAGATGGCTCAGCGGTTAAGAGCATTGCCTGCTCTTCCAAAGGTCCTGAGTTCAATTCCCGGCAACCACATGGTGGCTCACAACCATCTGTAATGAGGTCTGGTGCCCTCTTCTGGCCTGCAGACATACACACAGACAGAATATTGTATACATAATAAATAAATAAAAAAAGAAATGTGTGTGTGTGTGTGTGTATACACAAAACTCTGATAGTTCCATTTACTTTAATAAGGTATTTGACAACAATGGCACAAGAAAAATCAAGATAACACTGGAGTTACACTTTTTGGAAGCACAACTAATGATGACAATTTAAAAATTGTGATATAAGCTCAAAAATAGAAGAGAGGGATTTGAAAACAACTAGAACATGCTTTAGAGAGCATGATACACAGGAGGATATTTAGTTTTCATTCTATCATATGTCAGTGATACAAGCAAATAGTATAGCTAACATAGTAAGTCTTCTCTTGCTTCTTTTTCCCAGCTCCAGGAGCACAAAAGCAGCAACTATGCCACACTGCGCATATTCTTGTTTACATTCACTTCATCCTCTACACTGGGGCCTCTTGCTCCTCAGCCAATCCATACAGGGCTACAAGTTGTATTAAGGTAGTTATACAGCTCTTTCTAACTATGTCCTTCTAGGATGCTATAGTTAGAAAACGAATGATAGGAAAGTTATAATCACTCAATGTAACTGTTTTTCAAATGATAAAACAGTTTACTAAATCCTTGTAGGTTTGTGAGTCTTAACCCTTCACCATAATGTGGCCAGCGACTGAGGAGGTATTCTCTAGGTCATGTATCAAATCAGTAACCTGCCAGTGCATAATATGCTGGGACTGAATGCAACCAAAGCAGAAAGCTGTATTGCTTTAAGTCTATAAGCTAGTGGTGCAGTGCATGCATGGCTACTATCATTTTTCATATTTACTTCTCTTTTGAGTCATTAGGTTTTTATGACTACTGCTCCACTTAGTGTAACAGTCATTGCTTTGGTTGAGAGACCTGAAGCAACAGATTCAGCAGAAAAATGGTGCTTTTATTTTTGCTCCTCTTGTTCTTCTGTGCTCTCCTTATATTAACTGGCCACATAATAATCTGAAAATCACTTAAAAGGAAAAGGAAAATGCAGAGCCAATGAGGTACAATTTGAAAAACCTTCAAGCATAATTCTACGTGGTTCCTGGGCTACCAAACCACTCTTTGTAGAAAGACACCAGGAATGGGTAAAATAAAAGCATTTGTGTGCAAAAGCAAAGCCATGCTAGCAGATACAGGGTTTGGCATTCATTTCATATTTCCAGATACTGTGAGCTTCTACCATACATACATACTGAAGCAGCTAAGTTATCTGCAGAGGCCCCAGCAATGTGCTTGCAGACAGGAGAACTGGTTACTTCTTATAATTTCATGACAAATTCTGTCTCTTCCTTCTACTTTACTTCTGGGAAGTATATGCAGATTACATACCTGGCTACAGCTTCACTGTACACAAAACCAGCATCAGCTCGCTTTACGATTTCAAAACACAGATCTGCTCCATCCATACTGCAGAGAAATGTGAAAAAGAAAATTAGAAAAGAGAAATTTCCAAGACAGCGTTCTAAGTGAACACATCGTTGTTGGGTGTTGACTGACTACTGATTATTGTGAATTATTTAAATCTTCCACTCTTTCCATGAAAAGCACACAAAATTATAACCACCTGTTGAAAATCTACAGAAAAAGGAACTTTTAGGGAGATTAAGCTAACAGAAATATCAAACAACACAATATTGTAGTAATAAGTCTCAGAAGAGAGCAACTCTAGAGGTGGTGGGTATAATTTTTGAATTAAATTACCAAATTTTCTATGTTAAGTAATGTAGTGTTTTAAGAATACAAAGGTTTTTTAAACAATATTTTTAATAGTTATCATCAATAATGGGAAATTTAAATTACATTCTGTGAAAGGAAAAAATAAGCCAGTACAAAATTTATTATACCTTCCATTATCCAAATCAATTACTACAGACACATTCTAACACACTGATGTGATGGTAATATCCTGTTACTACCTTGCCCTAAAATTAATTCTCAATTTCTCATCTTAATTCTCAATTTCTCACCCTGTAAGTAAGAATACTTTGATCTAATCTACCCATTGACATTTTAAGGAAATCAAACTGTACATAGGCGGATCTTAACATGCCATTTCCTCTTTCTGGTATATGCTCTTGTAATACTGTTTTTCATATCTAAAACATACCTTAATTCAAATTTCCATTCCATTCCCTTCTACAAAGAAATCTCCCTCATGACTGCTAGCTTTTAATTGCTAGTAAACTACAGTCTGCATCATAACTTTGAGGCTTTATATAACCTACGCACATACCAATATACAGATACATATATGAAACTCATGCAAGATTACTTGTATTAAAATTACTCAAATATTTTTTTAATTAATTTATTTATTAAAGATTTCTGCCTCTTCCCCGCCACCGCCTCCCATTTCCCTCCCCCTCCCCCGATCAAGTCTCCCTCCCTCATCAGCCCAAAGAGCAATCAGGGTTCCCTGACCTGTGGGAAGTCCAAGGACCACCCACCTCCACCCAGGTCTAGTAAGGTGAGCATCCAAACTGCCTAGGCTCCCCCAAAGCCAGTACATGCAGTAGGATCAAAAACCCATTGCCATTGTTCTTGAGTTCTCAATTGGATGAAGAAATTATGGAATATATACATATTAGAGTACTACTCAGCAGTAAAAAACAAGGACTTCTTGAATTTTGCATACAAATGGATGGAAATAGAAAATGTAGACAGAATATTGTAAACATAATAAATAAATAGATAGATAGATAGATAGATAGAGTTTTAAGCTTTTTAAATACTGATCCCAAATAGTGATTATTAGTTTCTTCTATAGGTATTATATTTATATATAGCGAGTTCTCGCTCTTTCCTCCCTCCCTTTCTTCTTTACTGTAGTACTGAGGATAGAATGCAAAGCCTCACACAAGCTAGTTAAGCACTCCAATACTGAGTTATGTCCCTAGCTCTGGTACTTTAGTTAATAATAAATGAGATCTTTTTAACATTATATTGTTTTTTATTCAGAGATTCATAATCAGGAGCACTGAACAAAATCACAGGCATAACTTTTAAATATACAAACATGTTTTAGGAAGGATTGTTTGGAAAGACATCTGATTATTTATAACAGTAACTGATATTAAGTAAAAGCAATGTGCTAATTTTAAGCTTCATGAGATACAGAAGTAAAAACTAAAAATATTGTTATTTATGCAAATTTTATTCACCATAAATTTAATCTATACATATTCATAGTTTACAATCCTGATATAATAATAACCTTGAACGTTTTAGACAAAACTGATGATTTGTTTCCTTTGATACATTATTTGAAAGTATAATACTTCCAAAATAGTGATAAAGCTTCTTTTACTGCTTTTCTCTTTGGTTTCTCTTCTTGGCGTACTTATTCAGCAGTTCACAAATCTTCAAAGGGCATGTTTTACATTTTCCTAGGTGTCTCCTATGAGAGTGAAATGAAAGGGAGAAGAAATTTTGTTTGGAAAAGGATGGGGAGGGCTTCTGTACTGCACACGGAGAGAAACTAGGGAAGTTTGCTATAAATCATGAAAAGTGGTGGAATTATGAATAAATGACTTTAACTGCTCATTCTTTCTGTCTATATGAATCAAGAATTATTTATATATTAAGAAAATGATCCAAAGTCAATGTATCAAACAAAATAGGTCACAAGGTATGATTGCATGTGTATTGAAAAGGATGAGAATATGCTACTCCCAATTCTGCCACTGTGGTCTAAGGATGATTTTGAGCTTAAAGCATGGCATCATACATTATGATTTCAGAGTCATGCCAAATTGTTACAGTAATTTGTACACATTTCCAGTCAGTTTCTATACTGGTCTCCAAAGCACACCAACTTGTAAGAGATGGCAGATTGGCATTTGTATGCAAATGACTCCTTGAGGAACACTGTTATAAAGGACAGACAAATTTCTCTGACTAGCATTTTCCCTGAAGATGACAAAACAACCAGAAAACCTAGATGAAATTAGAAAAAAAATTTACATCTTCAAAGAGGAGCACAGCGAGTTGAAAACAGAGAAACATTAGAGCTCAAAGACATGAGCAAGAAGAGCTGCTTGTGTTCTGGGCAGTGGGGGTAGTGAGGTAGGGTGGTGGTGGCTTGCAGAAAGTGAGTCATACAAAGGAGGCAGATGTAGGAGAAGACTTTTGGGGAACTATAAAGTGATAGGGTTCTGATGCTTCTGCACCTGGATGCTCTAAGAGGGGAGAGTCAATTCTTGTCTGGGAGATGTCTGAAGAGTCTGCAATAGTCTAAACAGCTGTGTTTTGAAAACTGTGATATAGAGTGCATTCTACTGTGACATACTGGTAGCACAGAAACCCCTAAATGTTTGTTATTAGTTACTAGGTAGGTAAAAGTTAAGCTTAGAGATTTCAGCAAAAGTAACCATTCAGGGTATGTTTCCTGGTAATAATGCAGTTATGACTGAAGTAAATTGATAAAACAACAATAAAATTCCCCAAAAAACTTGTTAGTTGAAGAAAGTATGTACAGTAACTGATTAATCAAGGAAAAACTCATAATGATAATTAGAAAAAATTCTAACATTGATAAAAATAGTAGATGTCAAAACTTATGTAAGATTGAGGTATTGGCCTAGGTGTGTTAGTGTACACCGTTAATCCCAATATTCTAGAAGCAGAGGCAGACAGGATTACTGTCAGTCCTAGGCCAACGTGGTATATACAGTTGAGTTCCAGCACTACAATTTAGTAAGTTGGGGAATAGTTCTAATCTTCCACTGTAAGAAAGCAATCCATGTAACACACACACACACACACACACACACACACACAGAGAGAGAGAGAGAGAGAGAGAGAGAGAGAGAGAGAGAACTTGGCCTTGGAGAAACTTTTGTTTAGTCAGCAAATTTATTGTTCATGGAAAATATATCAATAATCAATATTAACCTTTCTGAGAAAGAACTTTATAGTGCTTGTCAAATTCTTTAAAATATACATGTGTTCCTTGACTCAGTTAATTTTATTCTAAAGGGAAGACTTAGGGATATCTCCCAGTTTTAATGAGAATGGTTTATCATAGTTTATTAATAAGAGTAAATTGGAAACAATTGAAATTGCAGTACTAGAAGAATGTCTATATAAACTGGCAAGCTCACATCACATTAAATGATGTTCTATATTATTGACATAAAGATGTTCATAACATAGTAAGACACATAGGCAGATATATATATATGTGTGCGTGTGTGTGCAGGTGTCTAAGTTGTAGAATAGGAACGGAGTACTAAAGAGTGGCTAGAATGGCCCTTTAAACACTTGGCTTCCTTTTACTTTTTTATAAGCAAACAGGCATTTATCACATGAGATCACTTCTAATCTTTCTAAAATGTGAAAAGGTTCCTTCAGAACAGCACTAAAGTAGGTCTTGCAAAATCGTTTGAATCCATTAATCTGTGACAATGATTTTGTCTTGCTGTAATAAAACAATTAAGTTAGTATTTAGTACATAGTTATGTGATGGGCATTTTCTTGGTGTTTTTTTTCTTTTTCTTTTTTTTTTTTTTTTGGTTTTTCGAGATAGGGTTTCTCTGTGGTTTTGGAGCCTGTCCTGGAACTAGCTCTGTAGACCAGGCTGGCCTCAAACTCACCGAGATCTGCCTGCCTCTGCCTCCCGAGTGCTGGGATTAAAGGCATGTGCCACCACCGCCCGGCTTTTTCTTGGTGTTTTACATTCACTAGTTTATTCACTGGCTACAAGAAGTCTATTAGGGGCTGGAGAGATGGCTCAGTGGTTAAGAGCATTGCCTGCTCTTCCAAAGGTCCTGAGTTCAATTCCCGGCAACCACATGGTAGCTCTATAATGAGGTCTGGTGCCCTCTTCTGGCCTGCAGACATACACATAGACAGAGTATTGTATACATAACAAATAAATAAAAAAATATTAAAAAAAAGAAGTCTATTAGGTAAGGTAGTACAAGAATCCCCATTTTATTTAGCAGAAAACTGAGAAACAGCACAGGATAAGTGAAAGGTCACATGATGCTTTTTTCTCTTAACTTTTCAAGGCAATATCTTACTACATAGCCCTGGCTGGCTCTGACCTCTGATAAGGTCAGGATTCAAACTCTGGAAGTCTGACTTTGAGGTTCATGTACTACCCCTGAAACTGGTTAGGTTTCAAAGAGTAAAACATCCTAATTCTGTGCATCATTCATTTTCATGACAACTACGGGGGTCCCATGGTCTAGATCACTGTACTCAAGAGTGTGAGTGCGTGTGTGTGTCTCAGAATGCAGAGCTTCCCATCCTCACTCTAAATAATATATGTAGATGCTATTATTGTTGCTGTCGTTTAAATGAGTCCTCTAACCACCTACATTTAATAAGCCTCCCTGTGTGTGTATTGATCTTTTAAGACCAAGATCTTACTCTGTAGTTCAGGCTGGCCTAGAACTCAGAGGGCTCCCTCTGAATTCAGTTTTTAAAGTGCTAAGATCAGAGGTATATGCCACCATGCTTGTCTAGAACTCAGAGGGCTCCCTCTGACTTCAGTTTTTAAGGTGCTAAGGTCACAGGTATATGCCACCATGCTTGTCTAAGATCACAGGTATATGCCACCATGCTTGTCTAGTACTCTTGATGATAAGTCCTGTAATCCTTGCATATACAAACTAATTTTTTGACTAAAAAGAATCTTAATTTTGTTTAACTTTCCTCAAATTTACAGCTTTGTTTGTGGGATTGATTTGATATCTTCACAAATGCTACATAACTGGTATTTCTTCCTTATTCTTTGGCCCTTGCTATGTTTCTGTCTAGAATATCCTCTATTTATACGTGTCTGCACTGACGCTCTTCACCAGCTTCCTATGAACCTTCCTGTCTATCACAGCTCCCAACTCTTCTCTCTACTGAACATGTGAGCTTTAAGAATCTGGGCCTAAGACCATTTGGACCTGTACTGATAGTTACTATTTATTTTATAGGCCTGACTGGTCTATATAATTCGACTGTAGGCAACTTTGAGGGCAAAGCAGCTCTTTGTTCGTCAATATAAAACCACATATAATGGTGATTATTTATGAGCCTTTATGGGGAATGAGTTCATTTCTGAAAGACAGAAAACACACACACAGAAGCCTTTGTCACTCTTCCTACATCTATACCATATTCTACAACTGGCAAGGGGAGTTAGCCTTATTCAAGTACAATTAGTGAGCACTTACTACAGGTCGAGAATAGAAAGACCAGCTATTTCATGAATAGCTGATCTTTTAAGAGCCTACATCACAGAAAAGGAGATAAAGAAAAAATGAAAGCAAAACAAAACAAAAGATGAGTGCATCTTAAAAGTTCTGATGGAGGGAGATGCTCAATGTGGGAAGAATTCTGAGAGTTTCTATGAAGGAGGCAGCCTCTGAGATGGGTTCTGAAGAAAAGAGGTAGGAAAAAGATGAAAAAAAAACAAAATAGTGCAAGAACATAGTTTAGAGGAAGGTCAGTGTCTCAAGGAATTTCTTCTGCTAAACAAGCAAAAATCAAGCCTGGATGGAGTCCCAGCAAGTGAGTCAGCAAGTACAGTAGGTTTGTGGTTTGATAAGGAAATGTATGAGGCTATAATCAGAGATAAGTTCTCAATTTCTATGGATACTGCAAAGAGGCCATAATGATATTCTTTCAGTGGGAACCTAGGCAGGGACCAGTGAAGTATTTAGGATTGTCAATGAAAAAACACCATCATCATGTAAGTCATTGGAGAAAGGACTCACTCACTGGGATGGGAATTCAATGGCTTAATAAAGCAATTATGATATACTGTCAAGAACATTAAAATAATTTGAATATAGCCCCAAGTGTCTATTTCCCAGTTCTATTTATTTTGGTGAGAATCATCTATTTTTGTCCTCACTTACTTGATGTGAAGCTTTATATCTTCCCTTTCTTTAAGTTGTTTTTTTTCCCCAGTGTGTTTTATTGGCGTGAATGCTATGCTCAATTGAATATAACTCTTTCATATTAATACTGAATCAAATTAATTTTTTTCAGTTTAAAAAATCTATTGATGTTTTCCTTTGTGAACCTTAGTCCTTTGAAGTTTTAAAAGCTAACCAAAGATCTGGTAATCAATATTCTATTTCTTGTTGGCTTTTCCTGATTAGCCAACATTATACAAACTCAATTTTGTCTGTAGTATTCCTATTTGTGATTAGGGGTAGGGTGGGATTTCTGAACTGATAGTTTTCTCTGCACTATTACAAATTCTCTTCAATTTTCTGAACTTTATCACATGTACTGTTCAATGGATTACTATAGAAAGGGAACGCCAATATTGCCCACCTGAAGCTCTGGTACATCTACTGTCCAATGTGGCCTCTCATAGCTTTATGGTTCTGAATGTTTGGTGGAACCTAAAAAGAACCCCCCCCCCTCTGAGTGGGTGGTAAAGATCAGGAAATATCTGAAGAAGCTTCTTCTCATAGATCGTGGAAGGAATGAATGTACCAAAAAGGGCATCAAGTGAGGGTAAGTAGACACAAGTAGACAGAACACTAAAGGAAGGGGAAGATCATGGAGAGAAGGCTGGACAAGTCCAACACATCTTTCTTTGTACTTTGCTAGTCCCCCAGGGTACAGATCCATACGTTTTAACACATATCACAGGCAGCCTCCCTTAGTTTAGGCCACCCCTAGCATGTTTTGGGCACAGAGAGTGTTCAAAGGAAGCCTATGTTATCCTGTGTCTGAGAATTTAAAAGCTGTAGAGGCAATGTCTCACTTATCCAAAGTACTCAGGGGCTGGAGAGATGGCTCAGTGGTTAAGAGCATTGCCTGCTCTTCCAAAGGTCCTGAGTTCAATTCCCAGCAACCACATGGTGGCTCACAACCATCTGTAATGAGGTCTGGTGCCCTCTTCTGGCCTGCAGATGTACACACAGACAGAACATTGTATACATAATAAATAAATAAATAAATATTTAAAAAAAAAAAAAAAAACAAAAAAAAACAAAAAAAAACAAAGTACTCAAGGTCAGAAGTGTTTTGGATTTCAAAAGTTTTTTAATTTTTAAATAGTGGATCATGCACATGTTCACACATGTACAAAACACACACACACACATCAAAATTTTCATACTCCCATGTTTTTACTGTCATCTGTCACATGAGGTGAGTTATAGAATATTCCACTTATGCCTTTATTTTGCCACTCAAAAAATTTAGGATTTGGAGGTATTCTGGATTTTTGGATCAGGAATATTTACTTGTCCATCAAACTTACAAATTGCTAAACATGTTCTACAAGGCTGAGTGTGGTAGTGTAAAAGTCTAATCCCAGAACTCAGGAGACAAATGGGTCTCTGAGTTTAAGATCAGCCTGGCCAGGGCCACATAGTGCAACACTGTCTTAAAGAAAAAAAAAGAATGCCATTAAACGTGTTTTAGGTGCCTTGACAAATTGCAAACAGATTTTTTTAAAAGTACTTGTAGTTCTTTTGTTCCTTACAAATCCTCACTAGAACTATGTTTGATAATGGTGCCTCCTAGTGGATGAAAAAAAAACCAAAACGAAATCAAAATTGCTTCAAGGGACCGCAGAGCATCTTAAAATAGTAGCAGCAACAGTCTTCTGGAGTATTAGCTGTTCATGGTCCCAAACCTCCCTAAAGTTCTGTGAACTTCCTAGTCAAAAAAGGTGGTAGATGGGAACCATAGTTCTTGTATCAAATAGCAACACAATTGTTTGCTCAGTGTTTTCACGAATCCCCACAGCTGAAAACCTATCTCCCCAACAATAGTCACATCACAGAATTTTATTTTTTGAGACAAGGTCTCACTCTTCAGCCCAGGGTGGCCTGGAACTCATCAGGTAAGTCATGGTCTAAAGAGACCATTATTTCCAGCTATCTATAGATTTCAACTACAACACTAAGTGGTTTGATTATACTCGCACATGGTAGTCTAAAGTCCAAGGTCCTCGGGTCTTTCTTTTCTACCCAACCCTCTCCTCCTAAACTGCTTTTTTTTAAACCATCATTAGTTCTAAAACATAATCATGTAAATATACCTTACATGCAACTCTTCACCTAGTGTGTATCAGCTCATCTAGTTTAAGCGCATTTCTTTTCAAGTTTCTTAGAGGTCTGATCTAGTATTGTACACCCTTGTACAATGTGTCAATGGTAGTGACTCCTATGTATGCATTTTTTAATCAGCATAAATGCAAACAGCCTGAGTTGATGAGCAATACCTACCTATTCCCAAAGCTCACTTCTGAAAAGCTAGTGTTTCTTCAACCTGGCACCACTTTTGGCTATTTTGTCTCCTTCCTTCCTTCCTTCCTTCCTTCCTTCCTTCCTTCCTTCCTTTGAGACAAGATTTCTCTGTTTAACAGTCCTGGCTCTCCTACAACTAGCTCTTGTAGACCAGATTGCCCTCAAACTTACAGAGATCCTCCTGCCTCTGCCTCCCAAGTGCTGGTATTAAAGGCATGAGCCACTACCACCTGGCTGGCTATTGTTTCTTTAGTAGTAAGACCTTTTTTTCCATCATTCCCTCTACACTGTACTTGTAGAATTCCTATTCCTAAGGTATGTTGGAAGTTCTCTAAATGGCTTTCATGGTTCTCAGTTTCCCTTTTATACTGTTCTTTGTTCTCTATTGTTTCTTCAGTGCTGCCTTTCAACTGGCCCATATCAGTTCCAAAGACAGAAACACACTGACAAAGATATATAAACATTGCACGCACATATAACATACACTCTCCTACGGCTTTTTCAACATTTACCAAATACAACAGCCTTTTTTTTTTTATATATGGTTGCTATTCCTTCAAAGAGTCCTGATGTGGGATTTCCCTCTGTATGCTGTGATTGCCGTTAATGAATAAAGAAACTGCTTTGGACCTATAGCAGGGCAGAACTTAGCTAGGTGGGAAGAACTAAACTGAATGCTGGGAGAAAGAAGGGCGGGGTCAGAGAGATGCCATGTAGCCCTGCTGGAGACAAATGCTGGAACTTTAGCCAGTAAGCCACAGCCATGTGGCAATATACAGATTAATAGAGATGGGTTAAATTAATATGTAAGAGTTAGCCAATAAGAAATTAGAGCTAATGAACCACACAGTAATTTAATTAATACAGTTTCTGTGTGATTATTTTGGGGCTGAGCAGCTGGGAACAAACAAGCAGTCTCTCTCCAAAAGAGTCCCCTTTTATATTACCTACATTTTCTTGAGCTCAAATTATTGGAAACTTCAAAATTCCTTTTTCTATTATCTACATTTTCCTGAGTACAAATTTTCCATCTTGAGAGTTTTGTGACGTTAGCTTTGCTTTGTATTTTTTTTTAACATGAATACTAATCTTAAGTGAAGATTTCTTTTTCTTCTGAAGCCTTCTTCACATCTACTGGTCACAGTCTTTTTCACTCATTACAGCAGGATCAGAATCTCCATTCATCTCTTGACTTCACTCATGGGCATGGTTCCCATTCCAACTTCCCTGAAGGAGCTTTTGATCCCTCTTACAATAAAGAAGTTGAACCCCAAATTGTATTTTGCACGGAATTTTCACTGACTTTTGTTTCAACTGTCTGCTACTGTTTTTCACAATGAATTCAGAGGTCTCTTTCAATTACAAATCTGATCATATTGCTACTTTGGAAAATTATTCTAATGTGCTCTATCGCCTATACAGTCAAGCTTTACATTTGATTAAAGGTCACTTCCTGAGACAGGGCTTTCATGAAATATCCTATCTGAAGCAAGTAGTACTCTTTAATGCTCAGCATTCTCTACCTCTCACCTAGTTCCACTCCTAATGACACATCCACCATTCACTTTTAGCATTACATACTCATTAATCTTTTCCATTAAAATATTATGTCCATGTATTTATGGACTTAGAGTTGCTCACTGTTAAATCTGTAGTGCTTAGAAGAGTACCTGGCACACTGCAGGCATTCTATAAGTATTTGATTATGTGGATTAAAAACCATGGTAACATGGAATCAAAAGACATAGATGTAGCATAGTAATTATGAGTGGAACCCTAGAATCAAACTGCCTAAGTTAGAATCCTGGCTGCAGCACATAGTTTTTAACTTACAAAGTTATGGCTTGTTCAAGTTCACAAAACTAAGTTTTATTTTCTTATCTGCAAAAACAGACATTGCAATTCAATCCAGTTGGCTATCAAGAAGACTTAAAAGACAATAAAAATATAATGTGCAGTATGATGTTGTACACATTACTGATGATTTTATTATTACATGTTCAGACTTATCTCCAGCCATGTTCTTGTTTTATACTTTACTTCAAAGTTAGCTCTACCATTATTAGAAATGCCCCAAGCACACACTCTGACTCCCGTTTCTGGTCAATCTACATGTTTGCTTTCCTGGCTGTAATGCCTATTTCTTTTTACATGAATGTAGTCAATCTGCTCCTGACAGTCTAGTAAATTTATCCAACCTGCCTGCCATGGAAACAAGAGTGAATTTTGATTTATCCTGGTTTCAAAGGAAGTCTATCTATAGTGGACCAGGTAAATAACTTAGGGCACTAGATGCTAGAAAAGCAGGTGGGAAGCGAGGCAATCAGATAAAGCTATTAGTATTTTCCCTCTGTATTTGGAATGTGAAGTAAGAGACCCTTAAAGTAAGAGATTCTTTTTCTTTTCTTTCCTTTTTTTTTTTTTTTAGTTTTTCAATATAGGGTTTCTGTGAGGGGCCACAGATGTGACCCTGTTCCACTTTAACTGGATGTTTAAGCTTATTTTTGTTCTTTCAAAGTTGTTGACAACAGATGTGCATACAAACAAGAGATTCTGCTAGGTTGCATCAATGTCAGTCGTCTTACTGTGACTTATACTAATTTTGTAGAATCCTAAGTTTTGATGAAACTAGGACAATCTACAAGGATCTGTCTTCTTTCTTCCTTTTTTTCTGAAACAGAGTTTACTGTGTAATAGCCCTAGCTTTCCTGGAACTCTGTTGTACATAAACCAGCCTGGCCTTGAACTCAGAGTCAGGCTTGCCTCTGCCTCCCTAGTAATGGGATTAAAGGCGTACACACCACACCTGGCAGAATCTGTTTTATTTCTTACACCTATGTGTGAATCTATAATTATCTCAATAAAAAATTTAACCAAACAACTGGCTGGGCATTGGGGCACATGCCCTAAATCCCAGCACTTGGGAGGCAGAGGCAGGCAGATCTCTGTGAGTTTAAGGTCAGCCTGGTCTACATAGAGTTCTAAGTCAACCAGAGTTACATAGTGAGAGCTGTCTCAAAAAAACATTTCCCACAAAAAACAAAAACCCAAATAAATCTAATCTTATCCATACCAAGCTTGTGGCATAACCACAAAAAGGAGATATTCCAAATCACTTTAAACTTTGACATTTTGTTTGTGTGCCTGTATAAGGCTACAACCAAAGTAAAAAAAAAATAAGTGCAATGAAATACCAACCTGTTTTTAGTAGTCATACATATATTATATATTTAAACTAGTGGGATGAAGCAAGTAAATGTGTTAAAATGGTAAGAAACCAAAATTTCTTTAAGACATGATTTAGAGATAGTTTTAAAAGTTAAAAAAATCTGTTCTTTTTTTTACTAAAAACCACAACTATAGAAAATTTCAAATGTTAAAAATATGAAACTTCTGTAAAATGTAACAATAAGCTAATTTTCTTTTACATATAATCTTGTGTTGGGGCCCTAAGTTGAGCCACATTCCCATAGGTCTTGAAGGAGGATCCAGTCACTGACCTAGCTAATTCTATTTTCCCTGCTGCTTGAGTCTCTTGAGGCTTTCTTTCTTACTGTTACTTTGGATCCCAGGAACAACAGGTATAAAACTTGTCATAGCCAGAACCTGAAAACAACCTAAATGCCCCTTGACCAAAGAATGGATAAGGAAAATGTGGTACATTTACACAATGGAGTACTACAGAGTGAAAAAAAGGACATCTTGAAATTTGCGGGCAAATGGATAGATCTAGAAAACATCATATTCTTGAAATTTGCGGGCAAATGGATAGATCTAGAAAACATCATATTGAGAGAGGTAACCCAGACCCAGAAAGAAAATATAATATGTACTCACTTACTCATAAGTGGTTTTTAGACAATAAGCAAAACACTGAACCTGATAGAAGAGAAAGTGGGAAATACCCTACAACAGATGGGCACAGGAGATCGCTTCCTATGTATAATCCCAGAAGCACAGACATTAAGGGCAACATTGAATAAATGGGACCTACTTAAACTGAGAAGCTTCTGTAAAGCAAAGGACACTGTCACTAAGACACAAAGGCAACCTACTGACTGGGAGAAGATCTTCACCAACCCCGCAACAGACAAAGGTCTGATCTCCAAAATATATAGAGAACTCAAGAAACTAGACTTTAAAATGCTAATTAACCCAATTAAAAAATGGGGCACTGAACTGAACAGAGAGTTCTCAACAGAAGAAGTTCAAATGGTCAAAAGACACTTAAGGTCGTGCTCAACTTTCTTAGCAATCAGGGAAATGCAAATCAAAACAACTTTGAGATATCATCTTACACCTGTCAGAATGGCTAAAGTCAAAAACACCAAGGATAGCCTTTGCTGGAGAGGCTGTGGAGGAACGGGTACCCTCATCCATTGCTGGTGGGAATGCAATCTTGTACAACCACTGTGGAAGTCAGTGTTTCGGTTTCTCAGGAAATTCGGGATCAACCTACCCCTGGATCCAGCAATATCACTCCTGGGAATATACCCAAGGGATGCTCTATCAAATGACAAAAGCATTTGTTCAACTATGTTCATAGCAGTATTATTTGTAATAGCCAGAACCTGGAAACAACCTAGATGCCCTTCAATGGAAGAATGGATGAAGAAAGTATGGAATATATACACGCTAGAGTACTATGCTGCGGTAAAAAACAATGACTTCTCGAATTTTGCATGCAAATGGATGGAAATAGAAAACACTATCCTGAGTGAGGTGTCCCAGACCCAAAAAGATGAACATGGGATGTACTCGCTCATAATTGGTTTCTAGCCATAAATAAGGTTCACGGAGTCTACAAAAGGTGAACCTAAAGAAGCTAAGGAAGAAGGTGAACCCAAGGAAAAACATATAGTTATCCTCTTGGCTAAGGGAAGTAGACAAAATTGCCGGGGAGAAAATTGGGATCTTGGGGGTGGGGTGGGATGGGGGTAAGGGGAGATGGGGAGAGAAAAGGTAGAAGGGAAGGAGGGGGGGACTTGGGGAAACAGGAGGATTGGGATAAAGGAAGGGTGGATAGGGGAGCACGGAACCACAATTCTTAGTTAAGGGAGCCACTTTAGGGTGGGCAAGAGACTTGACCCTAGAGGGGCTCCCAGGTGCCCAAGATGAGGTTCCCAGTTAGTTCCTTGGGCAGCTGAGGATAGGGAACCTGAAATGACCCTATCCTAGAGCAATACTGACGAATATCTTGCATATCATCATAGAACCTTCATCTGGTGATGGATGGAGATAGAGACAGAGACCCACACTGGAGCACTGGACTGAGCTCCCAAGGTCCCAATGAGGAGAAGAAGGAGGGAGAACATGAGCAAAGAAGTCGGGACCACGAGGGGTGCACCCACCCACTGAGACAGTGGAGCTGATCTACTGGGAGCTCACCAAGGCCAGCTGAACTGTGACTGAAAAAGCATGGGATAAAACTGGACTCTCTGAACATGGCGATCAATGAGGGCTGATGAGACGCCAAGGACAATGGCACGGGTTTTTGATCCTACTTAATGTGCTGGCTTTGTGGGAGCCTAGCCAGTTTGGATGTTCACCTTCCTAGATATGGATGGAGGGGGGAGGACCTAGGACTTACCACAGGGCAGGGAACCCGGACTGCTCCGTGGACTGGAGAGGGAGGAGGAGAGGAGTGGGGGGAGGGGGAGAAGGGTGGGAGGAGGGGGAGAAGGGTGGGAGGAGGGGGAGGGAAATGGGAGGCTGGGAGGGGGTGGAAACTTGTTTTTTGTTTTTGTTGCTGTTTTTTTTCTCCTTTTCTCAATAAAAAAAAGACAATAAGCAAAGAAAAATCAGCCTACAATTCACAATCCCAGAGAACCTAAACAACGAGGACCCTAAGAGACACATACATGGATCTAATCTACATGGGAAGTAGAAAAAGACAAGATCTCCTGAGTAAATTGGAAGCATGGGACCATGAGAGAGGGTAGAAGGGGAGGGGGGAGGGGGGAATGAAGAAAAAAATATACAGCTCAATAAAAACAATAAAAAATGTATATATGAATGTGTACTTAAGTGCACCGTAGTGCATGTATAAGACTGTTTAGAAAACATTGTTCAAAATAGTCAAATCTAGAAAGCCGCAAATACTCATTAACTTTAGAATAGTGAAAGTTTGTTCATTACAATACTACATAGTGATGAAAAGGAATAGATGCACAAAGCAACCGGGATGGCTCATATAGATCTAAAATATATGTGACTCATAAAAACAAGTGATATAATAACTATATTATCTAATGAATGAAAATCTTAATTGCTAACCTAATAAGGACATTATTGTATAAACTCATGGTTTATTTTATATGTTAGGTTTCCATTAAAGATAAATTTAAAAAAATATGTTACAAAGTGCTGTGCATTCAGGGCTGGGGATGTATACAAACTAAGCGACAGTCTTCCTTCAAGGAGCACCATAAAAAATCATTTTTTGTTTTATATTTACATGTAAGTTGTAAATACAGAGAAATCATGCTCACCTATCAGCAATTTCTCTCAGGATTAACACCTTAGGTTACAGTTTCTTAGTTTTTCCTTGCTTTCAATGACCTAGACAATAAAAAAAAGACGGGCCAAGTATTTTATAATGTCCCTCAACTGGGTACTGTCTGATCATTTCTTCTTTCCTAGATTAGGACTGTGCTTTTCTTGAGGGGTGGAGAGAAGAGTATCAGAGGTGAAACACCTTTCTTGCCAAATATCAGAAGGTGCTCAAGACAATAGGACTGTCCCCACAGAGTACCCAGCATTCCTGAGAGTTTTGCTGCTGCTTTTTCCTTTCTTGTCTACTTCTTTGTAAGCTCTATGTACTCACACATTCTGACACACTTTGTGGTGTATACAATACTACTTTAGTTTGCTGCTCCAATTGCTCTAGGTTTGGCTAATTGGGATGCTTTCAGGTTGGTTTCTGTGTCTCTTTGACATGCATGTATCTTTTGGAACATGTCAGTACCTTCAGACATTTTAAGATGCTTTAGACTTAGTTTGCATTTCTCTGACTTAGCTGTAGAATTAATAAACATTTTTTCAAGAAGCCCTAGCTCCTATTACAGAAGCATATTTAGAAATGAAGGCTTGGGAGGGTATGTATATATAATAAATAAATTACCTCTAAACAGTAATATAGAGTTCACTCTAGCCCATCCTCTTGCTTGTTTGTAACTTCTTCCTTGACAGAATTTCAGCCTTCTGACTTTTTTAATTAACAAGCAAAATAATCAAACACTACAATAAAATTAAGCATTTTTTGGAGAAGCATTTGGAGACACATGAAAAGAACAAAAATGCTTAGCAAATAAAGAATTCTTTAGGGTTAGAAAGACTGCTTAGTGGTTAAGAGCACCTATTATTCTTGCAGGGGACCTGGGTTCAATTCCCAGCATCCATATGTTATCTCACAACCAACAGTAACCCCAGCTCTAGGTGCCACCTTCTGATCTTCAAAGGCATCAAGCATGTACATGGCATCCATACACACATAGAGGGAAAGCATTCACACATAAAATAAAATGAGTAAATCTAATGCAAAATTTCAAAACAAAAAAAGTGAATGGAAGAGAAAAAAAACTATTGAACATGCTTTAAAGCATTTTATAGAACTAATGACAAAATAAATGCCAGTTAACCCAAAACATCATTTTGACCTATCAAAATGTAAAATCCGGGGCTGAGATAGCTCTGTTCATAAAGTACTTCTTTCATAAGCATTAGGACTTGAGTTTGTTTCTCTAGCACCTACTTAAAACCCAGGCACAGTACTGTGTGTCTGTAATCCTAGAACTGGCAGGACAGAGATAGGCAAATCCTTAGGGTTTATAGGCCAGCCAGTCTAGTCAATCAGCAAGATCCACGCACAGTGAAAGCTCAGTCTCAAAAAATAAGGTAGAGAAACTCTGACCATTGACCTCTGGCCTCCATACACACTCACACACACTTGAACATAAACACACAACATAAATATGAATCTGCTCATATCCCAATGGTATGAATATAAAAATAAATATCTACAGAAAGTAATGTGAAACTACATAAAGATCTAGCTGTGTTGTAAGTAACTATCCAATCCACAGATCTGAACCCTGACCTTATATCTAGGTATCCTCAAACATCTAAATCTTGAACTTTAAGACAGTTTCAAACTGATAGAGCCTGAAGGTATCTAGAAGAAGGGGAAAAATTCTCTTTTGAGGAAGAAAAGCATCATTTTAGGCTAATAAGTTTCAGTATAATTTGCAGCAGAAAATAAAAATGAATCAGATATTTGACAAAGAGCCAGAAAAGAGAACAGACAAAAATAAAACCATGGAGTCCTTGAACACAGATTATTAAGTAAGGAAGCTTACTATGTTTCTAGAATACAAAAATCCATCTTGAATTTTTTGCAAAAATGTAAAACAATAAAAAGCAATATAGTAGATACGTAAAAAGATAGAGAAACTATAAAACTCAAAACTAAAAGTGTAATTAAAAATCTAGATGGTAGATTGACAGCAATTCAGGAGTACTGAAGAAAGAAACAGATCTGGAAGAGAGTTCAGAAAAAACAAAGGATGGGACGGAGGGGGAGCACACTGAAGAACTAAAGTGGGGGCGCAATTTGGGATCAGGTAAAAACATGGCATAAGGGACTCTCCCAAGAGAGGCTTCACCTACCAACTGATGGAAACAAATGTAGACCCACAGGTAAAACATTAAATGAAGCTTAGGGAATCCTGCAGAAGAGGGGGAGAAAGGATTTAGGAGCTAGAGGGGTCAAGGATACCACAAGAAAACCCACAGAATCAACTAAGCTGAGCTCATAGGGGCTCACAGAGACTGAACTAACAACCAGGGAGCCAGCATGGGACTGAGCTACGCCCTTGGCATATATGTGACAGTTGTGTAGCTTAGTTTTCTTGTGGGACTCCCAACTATGGGAACAGAGTCTCTGATTCTTTTATTGGCTTTTGGAACCTTACTCTTCATACTGGGTGACCTTGCCCAACCTTAATATATAAGGAGGTACTTAGTCTTATGCGACTTGGTATGCCATGTTTTGTTGATACTCACGGGAGACTTGTCCTTTTCTAAACAGAAATGGAGTAGGAGTGGATTAGGTAGTGGGACCAGAGGGGGAGGGAGGGAGGGACTGGGAGGGATGTAAAATAAATAAATGAATTTATAAAACAAAGAACAATATAAAATATAAGAACGAATTCAGGATACATACAGACTATCATAAGGTTTATCTCTAAGTATACTTAACTGGGTTGTAAAAGTGATGAGTGAAAGGGACAGAGACAGTACTTGAAGATATAATTGCAGAGATGTTTTCATAGTCATGAATATCAACACAATGATTTAAGACACAGAACTCAAGGCAAGGTTAAAACACAGAGATACAATTCTTAACATATATCACAAGAAAGCAAAAAATGAGGGGAAATTTAATAGCCTGAGAAACAACTACTACTACCTTTAGAGGAACGTCAGCATCAGTGGAAGCTGAAAAAGAGTGAATGATGTATAACAGACAGAAAATGCCAGCCCAGAAGTCTCTACACAGCAAACAGCCACAAGACTAAAGGGAATATAAGAAAATTCTGAAACTAATAAAAATAGAAGTTTGTACTTAGGAGGCTGACACAAGGAGAACAAACCCAAATAAAAATATAGCTGTGCTCAAAGAATAAAGAACAAAGATAGGCAAGTGTAGGGGTAAACCTAAATGACCAAAATAAGCTAGGAATGATGTGAATGTATATAACTCATATTTTATCTATGTAAATAGATAAATGAAATATGGAATATAAGTCAAAGGAGATATTAAATAAAATTAATGGATTCTACAGAACTTGTACTTTTCAGAACTCTAATTGCTTACAAATGTTTGAATGTGATGGGTTAGGGAATATATATATTGTAATTTCTAGGTTACACAATAAAGTAACAGGAGAGTGTTCAAACTCCGTAATTAATAGAAGGAAAATGTAAAGACAAAAGATATTAAAATGATCTAAATAAATAAAAAGGAGAAGAAACATGTCAACAAATAGCAAGAGTAGAGTAGACTATAACCTCAAAAAGAAAAGATATAATAAAAATAAATTAAAAGAAATAAATTAAAAAAAACAAAACAAACAGCAACAAAAGAAAGCACACAAGAAGACCACACATGTAAATCAAAAGGTATGAAATAGGAAGGCAAGAGCTCACCAAGGCCAGCTGGACTGTGACCGAAAAAGCATGGGATAAAACCGGACTCTCTGAACATGGTGAACAATGAGGGCTGATGAGACACCAAGGACAATGGCAGGGGGTTTTGATCCTACTTAATGTGCTGGCTTTGTGGGAGCCTAGCCAGTTTGGATGTTCACCTTCCTAGATATGGATGGAGAGGACCTAGGACTCAACACAGGGCAGGGAACCCGGACTGCTCTGTGGACTGGAGAGGGAGGGGGAGAGGAGTGGGGGGAGGGGGAGAAGGGTGGGAGGAGGGGGAGAAGGGTGGGAGGAGGGGAAGGGAAATGGGAGGCTGGGAGGAGGTGGAAACTTGTTTTTTGTTTATGTTTTTTTTTCTTCTTTTCGCAATAAAAAAAAATCTTGAAAAACTGAAAACAAAAAAAAAAAAGAAATACCATAAAAAGCTTCATGCCAAAACTTGTTTAGGTTCCATTGCTAAACATGTCATACTGATATCCAGAACTTCTGAATATTCCAGAAACTATTTAAAGAATTGAACCAGAAACAGAAACTCTTCTCATAAGAAACTTGTTCAGATGAGTTTTATGAATCATATATAGAAGAGAAAAGCCATATAAAGAGAGGAGCCTTCAATTATTTTATAAAATTGCTGTAATATAGACATAAAAACCTGGTGTAGATAGTACAAGAAAATTACAAGAAAATTGTCCCATAAACATAGAAAGTTTAAACAAAATCAAGCAACATAAAATGATTATAAAGATTATTTATACATCACAATTATGCTGCATCAACCCAAGAATCAATGCAATTGAGTACATAAACAGACTAAAGGCTGATAGTAAGTGACTGTTTCAAAATACTAGGAACAAAGTTGTGGTAGTTTGAATGCAATTCGCCCCATAACCTCATATAGGGAGTAACACTATTAGAAGGTGTGGATTTGTTGAAATGTGTATGGCCTTGTTGGAGGAAGTGTGTCACCATGGGGGCAGGCTTTGAGCTTTCCTGTGCTCAGGATACTTCCCACTGTTTCAGTAGAATTCCTGTTGCCTGCTAGATGTAGGACTCTCAGCTACTATTCCAGCACCATGTCTGCCTATATGCCACCATGTCACACCATGATGATAATGGACTGAACCTCTGAAAATCTAAGCCAGTCTCCCCAATTAAATGTTTTCTTTATAAGAGTTGCCATGGTTGTGGTATCTCTTCACAGCAATAAAACCCTAAGTCAGAAGATGGTACCAGGGACTGGGGTATTGTGATTAATTGACCAAGGTTTTGTTTGGAGTAATATGGACTTTGGGAGCTTGGGTTAGGAAAGAAGTAAAATGCTTTAAGTACTGTTTAATGGGCCATGCTAGTAGGAACATGGAAGACAGTGGTGCTGAATGTGATTTGATGAACTGTGGGGATCAAAGGTTTCAGAGGAGAAAAATTTTAGTATGTTGCCTACAGATAGTTCTTATGATATTTTGGTGAAGAAGGTGGCTGGCTTTTGCCCTTGTCTAAAGAGTCTGCCTGAGATTAAAGTGAAGAGTTTTAGATTAATTCTGTTGGCAGCAAGAAATCTCAAAAGAGCCTAGTATAGACTCTGTCCTGTGGTTATTAGTGGTAGCTCTAATGAAGATTTATAATGAAAAGGAGTAAGCTGACAGAGTAAATTACAAAACATAAATTTTGAGGGAAAAAAAGAGCAACAGGAAGTGGAATGGAGCTAAGTCCTGTGTTCAAAGAGATAAACGGATTAAGAAATGGAATATAGGAGTGCTGACCTCAGCGCAAGATCCTACCGAGCTAAGCTTCCAATTTGTGAAAAGGAATTAAAGACAAACTTAGAGTCAGCTGTCGTGGGGCACAACTTTTATGCCAGCACTGGGAAGGCAGAGGCTGGTGAATTTCTTGAGCTTGAGGTCAGCCTGGTTTATAGAGCAAGTTTCAGGACAGCCAAGCTTAGGCAGTGAAGGACAGAACGCTGGCGAAGATGTAATTGAATGAGGGGGTCATGTTCTAGCCCTAGTAAGTAGCAGAAATTGGCAGCTTCTGCTATGAGGTTCTGGCTTTACACTTAGGGACAGAAGAAATGGTTTATGGAATTTGCCTCCATACCTAAAGAAAGTCACTGAGGCCAGGCATGTGTCAGGAGTGTCCCTGCCTAGAAGTATAGCGAGGCCATTGTGTGAAGCTGTGAAATTGAAGACTGGATTGCCTTGGAGAACCTAAGATGATAGAGATGCCAGAGACATGAGATAACTGCCAAGGAAAGCTGCTAACAGGTAGTGGAACCAGCCCAAAAGAAATAAGTATATTGCAGTCAACAAGGCTGAAGGGAGTTGGAGACCTGAATAGTGTTTTGATAGAACACATGGAGATGCAGTTTGGAGTTTGCCTAGCTGGTTTCAGGTCTTGCTTTGGTCCAGTATTTCCACACTATTCAACCTTCCCTACATTTTGGAATAGTAATGTATATCTAGTGCCATTATATGTTGGAAGTATGTGTTCTGTTTTTTTTTTGTTTGTTTTTATAGGGGAACTACAGCTAAGAGATTGCATGAATCTCAGGAGAGACTTTGGACTTTTATTATTTATTTATTTATTTATTTTGTTTTTTCGAGACAGGGTTTCTCTGTGGGTTTGGAGCCTGTCCTGCAACTAGCTCTGTAGACCAGGCTGGTCTTGAACTCACAGAGATCCGCCTGACTCTGCCTCCCGAGTGCTGGGATTAAAGGCGTGCGCCACCATAGCCCGGTGACTTAAACATTGTCAAGATTAACAGACTATGGAGACTTTTAAAGTTGGATTAAATGCATTGTTTATTATGATATTGTTATAAGCTAAGGGGGTCAGTGAGCAGAATGTGTTAGTTTCAATGTAATTTGGCTCCGTAATCTCATAAAGAGTGGCACTATTAGGAGGTATGGCTGTGTTGGAGTGCGTGTGGCCTTGTTGGAGGAAGTGTGTCACTGCGGGGATGGGCTTTGAGGTTTCCTATGGTCAGTTTCCTAGTCTCAGTTGACTTCCTGTTGCCTACAAGATGTAGGATTCACAACTACTCTAGCATCACCACTGCCTGCACTCTGCCAAGCTCCCCATCATGATGATAATGGACTGAACCTCTGAAACTGTAGGCCAGCCACCCTAATTAAATGTATTTTTATAAGAGTTGCTGTGGGGGGCTGGAGAGATGGCTCAGTGGTTAAGAGCATTGCCTGCTCTTCCAAAGGTCCTGAGTTCAATTCCCGGCAATCACATGGTGGCTCACAACCATCTGGGATGAGGTCTGATGCCCTCTTCTGGCCTGCAGGCATACGCACAGACAGAATATTGTATACATAATAAATAAATGAATATTAAAAAAAAGAGTTGCTGTGGTCATGGTGTCTCTTCATAGCAATAAAAACCCTAACTAAGACAAAATCATTTGATGATATTCATTTTCCATTTAAACTTATTATAGTCAGTGTTTTTCTATCACAATAAAGGCAAAAAAATAATTATTGGCTGGCAAGATGGCTCAGTGAGTAAACACACCTGTCAAAGAGTCTGACAAATTGAGTTTGATCCCTGAAACCCATACAGTGAAGAGAACCAACTGCCAAAAGTTGTCCACTGACCTTCATGTGTGCCCCCAGTAAACAAACAAATAAATGTAATTTTAAAAACAGAATTAGAATGGAATAAAACAAATCATGATATTCAGATAATGTGATCATATATTAAGAAAGTCCAAATGATTCTATTAATTAATGACTGCAACGAAAGCCTGCTGAATGGAAATGGAGATAGTTAGTATGAGGAAGAAGGGAAAGAGGGGACAATGAGAAAGGCTCACCCACCCTTAAAAGCAAATAGATATGAACAAATCCAACAAAACTTAATTAATATAGATAAGATCTATATTAATTATAACATCTATATTAATTATAATTAATTATACAGATGTAATCTAACATGTGTTAGATTTAAAATAATACATCTAACACAGATGCATATGGTCTCCCTAGAAAAGCATCAAAGTTCACTGAAACTTTCAAAGAGCTAAGTGGGAAGCTACATATGATATTAATGAATTAGAAGATTAAATATTAATATTGTTATCAGGTGAATTATTCTCAAATTGTTATAAAGATTGAATATAAACATTAATGTCAAAACTCCTTCTACGTTTTTTTCCTGGTGCACAATGATAGCTGCATTCTAAAATGTTTTTGGAAAATGCATAGACAATTGTGTCTTCCAAACATGCCTGAAGAGGAACACAGGTAGAAGGACCTGCTCCACAAGTTTCCAGAACACAGTCCTGGCACAATGCCAGGCAAGCAAGCCAATGGATATAAACTGAGCCCGGAAAAAAATCACTCATATGCAGATGCTTGATTTATAGTAAAGGCTGTACTACGTAGCTGGCTCTTTAATAACTGTGCTGCGACAACTGAATGTCCATATCGAAAGACATGAAATTGGGCTGCTATTTTACTTCATATCTCAAACCAATTCCAGATTGATGATAAAATATAGGAGAAAATATTTTCTCGGGATTGGTAAATGGTTCTTAAACTTAAGGCACAAAATGCTAATATTACATTATATTAAAACTACTAATTTCCAGACTGCCTAGGCTCCCACAAAGCCAGTACGTGCAGTAGGATCAAAAACCCAGTGCCATTGTTCTTGAGTTCTCAGCAGTCCTCATTGTCCGCTGTGTTCAGTGAGTCCGGTTTTATCCCATGCTTTTTCAGACCCAGGCCAGCTGGCCTTGGTGAGTTCCCAATAGAACATCCCCATTGTCTCAGTGTGTGGGTGCACCCCTCGTGGTCCTGAGTTCCTTGCTCGTGCTCTCTCTCCTTCTGCTCCTGATTTGGACCTTGGGATTTCAGTCCGGTGCTCCAATGTGGGTCTCTCTCTCTGTCTCCTTTCATCGCCTGATGAAGGTTAATATTCAGGAGGATGCCTATATGTTTTTTTTTTGGTGGGGAGGAGGCAGAAATCTTTAATAAATAAATAAATTAATTAATTAAAAAATAAAATAAAATAATGAGGGAGAAAGCAAAATATAATCCATAAATTAAACTACTTTTTAGAAAAACCTGAAAAAAAACTACTAACTTCCTTTTCATTAAAAAGAACATTAAGCCGGGCGGTGGTGGCGCACGCCTTTAATCCCAGCACTTGGGAGGCAGAGGCAGGCGGATCTCTGTGAGTTCGAGACCAGCCTGGTCTACAAGAGCTAGTTCCAGGACAGGCTCCAAAACCACAGAGAAACCCTGTCTCGAAAAACCAAAAAATAAATAAATAAATAAAAAGAACATTAAAAAAGGGAGAGGACTCCAAGTGGCAATTATAAAGAACAATGAAGAAAAACTACTATGGAACCCTAATACATACCAATTGACAAAAAAAATTCTGGCAGCACTAAGTATCAGAAGGAATATACACCCAGGAATAGATAACTGAGGATAAAAAGGGAGCGCTGCTTAGTAAGGACCAACAACAGGCTGAAATGAAGGCAGTTCCAGGAAAGATCACCCTAGAGACCCAGGATCCAGTGATGGGCGATGAGTTTATACATACACAGAAAATGGATTGCTCTTTTCTAGAAAAACTGAAGTTGAACAATGCTACTCTAAAAAATGTATATATGAACAAGGTTACCCACTCTCTCCATATCTACTCGAAATAGTTCTTGAGGTCCTAGCTAGAGCAATAAGACACCAGAAGGAGATCAAGATACAAACTGGAAAAGAAGAAGTCAAACTCTCACTACTTGCTGATGATATGATAGATTACATAAATGACTCCAAAAATTCTACAAAGGAACTTCTACAACTCATAAACAAACACCTTCAGTAATGTGTACTTAAGTGCATCATAGTGCATGTATAAGACTGTTTAGAAAACACTCTTCAAAATAAATAAATCTAGAAAGCCCCAAATACTCATTAACTTTAGAATAGTGAAAGTTTGTTCATTACAATACTACATAGTGATGAAAAGGAATAGATGCACAAAGCAACCGGGATGGGTCTTATAGATCTAAAATATATGTGACTCATAAAAATAATTGATACTGAGTTATATTTTTCAAGGACACTTATTTGGAGATATAGCTATAGGAGCACAAAATTACAAACATATTAAAGGCTATGAAAGTGCTGGTAACTATTTTTATTTCTCAACTTGCGTTGTATTTTTGTGAATGTTCCTTTACAGTAACCTTAGAGTGTGTGTTTACGCATATGCATTATTCTAAATATTATGCATGCATTAACTTAAATCTATGGATATTATTTTGTTAAAACTCATATACTGTTTATATAGTAATTCCGTTTAGGTAATTGTATACAAGAATATTTATTGTTAAGTGCCTGTGGTGTGCTTAGCCATAAATGGAACATCTATATGATACATCCACCTGCAAGACTTAGGAACCATAGTGGAAAAGGGGACAAAAAGATTGTAAGAGCCAAAGGTCAGGAAGGACTGGGGCTAAACAGTGTCTTCTGGATATGGTAAGACTCATGAACTTACAGCCCTGCATACGATTTGTTTAGGATCAAGTCAGTCAACATTCGGCATGGAGGCGGAAGGAACTTATAAGCACCTATTCCTAGCTGAGGAACAGTTACTGACAGCTGAAGGCTGCTGGGAGGGGGACACTCAATTTTCTTTAAGAGTAGGGCCCCTGATAGGTTGACCGTGCTGCAGTGGATTGCCTCACATTCTGAATACATGGACAGCACAATCTGGACTCAATGGGTTACTGAAGTGCTCAAGGATTTAATAAACATATTTCTTAGAAACTGGAAATGGCTCAGCAGTTAAGAGCAATTCTAGAGGACTGGGGTTTGAGTCCCAGAACTGACAAGGCAGCTCACAACTATCTGGAACTCCAGTTCCAGGGGATCTATCTGATGGCCTCCACAGGCACCAGACACTCACTCAAGGCAAACACCGATGCATATACAACAATAAAACAATAATAAAATATTATACTAAAAGGTATATTAGATACAGCATTAGTTCTAATAGATATTGGCATAATCAAATTAGATTATGCACATGCACTCATCTAGGTACCTTATTGCAGTCCTAAGATACTATTTAAAAAAAAAAAACAATGTCAAAAAGAAATGCTTAAGACCATTAACCAGAAAAAAAACCCCAGGAAACACAATTAGGTATATAAAAGGAAATGTTCCAAAATCTCTGCTGATTAAGTTTTGTGAGTAGCACTATTTGTGGCATTATAATTTCCAATCATTTGTCAATTGCAACAAAGTAGGTATATTATAAATATATGTTATTTATAATTTAAAAAAATTAATTGTACTTTTAAATACCAGAAAAATTGAATTGATTTATTGTATAGGTATATAATTAATTAAAATTATTTTATTGGAATTGAAGATCAGATTTAATATGCTGTGTAAAAATTACTGGAGTGACAACTTCAGATATGTTTCTCTGTTATCAGAATATAATTTACTTTCAAGTACAACTTTAAAGCTTAAAATTTATACTACACCATAAAATCTCAATCAACAATTTGTTTCAAAAATTTAGCCACCTAAAATTTTTTCTGCCACATATTAAAATGATACCATAATTACACTTAAAAGTTAAAAACAATCTCAAACCTAAAGCTTATAATTATCTTCATAAGCAGTTACATTTGGTTTGTGGAGCGAGTTAATCAACTCAGAAATCTACCATCTAGTTCTCTCTGTTTTAGTTTGCTCAGGATTAGCACGGCAGATCCTGAGAAAGGTCTGACAGGCCTGTTTCCAGTGTTGGCTCTGATGGCAGGCATCCAAGGTCTTGAACCCCAGTAAGTCCTTATCCCATTAACTGAAAAGAGTGGCTCCCTGCATCTAAACTGTGCAAACATCAGTTAATGCTGAAAATCTCCTTCAGTTCTGGGGCCTGGAAGCTAGCACTGCCAGGCATAAGACAGCTATGCAGCCAGCCCTCAATAAAACCTCTGGGCACTAAGTCTCTAATGAGATTCACTGGCTTGCAGCATTTCATAATAGATTGCTGGAGAAGACCATTGGAAGCTGGGCCCTATGCACCATTTCCTTTTGCTGCAACAACTCATAGCTGTGGATGTCATCACACACTGTACCCTTTGAGTCTTTTAAGTAAACCATCAACTTGAAAATAGTCTTGGGGACCATGAGCTAGTATTTAGAACTAAGATTGACTGAACATTTTGATGTAGTGAGCTTGAAAAACGTTAGTGTGTTGCACGGATAGTAATTTGTATCCTCATACATAAGAATAAAAGTCTGATATAGTAGAGAAGGCTATTTAAAATACAAATAGATTTTTGAAATAAATTAAGACACTACAGGCCAGATTTTTGTTGCGTGATAGGAGACAAAGGCATTTTTAGCTTAAAATGCTTGTCACAACTTTGCTGGCAAGTAATAATTAGTTCCACTTAGTTTAACGAATTTCACAAATACTCCCTTCCCCATGCATCCATATCAGACAAAAATTAAAGTAAAAAAAGCAGTTCCAACCTATTATCTCCTTTATAAGCTTCAAAAATACAAACTGAGAATGTTATTTTAAAAGATAAAAAACTATTGTTTTCATGTCAGATGTGTTTTAAATCCATATTTAATTACTGTGAAATTCTCCCTGTGGTATATGTAATCATTCTATAATAAGGTAATTAAAATTCCATAGCCAGCCAATTTAGGATTTACAGCTTAACTCAAGTACCAGACACTACTAAAAACAATCCTGAATGTACTACTGAGAAACAAGTATTTAACTTTTTTGGAGGGGAAACACAACTCAGCCTTATCTTCAAAACTAAGTCTATATTTTAAAACAGGTTTGGCAAATTACTGCAGCCAGGTTCAAATTGAAGAATAATCCCAAAGCAATGGCACTATACACTGTCTAACAGTCTGACTGCTGGTGGTGGCAAGATGATAATATAATCACTAAGCATTAGGCTTGCTTTAAAGGCCACTCTGCTCACCTGGTTCCATAAAGATCTGCATCTGTTCAAACTGACCCCAAGGATGGACTTGGATATGTGCTTCACTAAAATATTCTGAATAGGATTTTCTCTTGTAAACTCTGGCTTTAGTTTAATATTTCATATTTTACCACAAGGCTTGTGGTTTGTTACCTCTTGCTTCTTGGTGGCTACAAGGCATCTCCTGGGCTCTGCCTTCTTTCTCTCTATATCTCTGTATGGATTGCCTGCCTGACTATATTATGCCCTGATTAACTAATGGTAATAAAACATATTCACAGTGGAGAATTCTCTCTCTCTCTCTCTCTCTCTCTCTCTCTCTCTCTCTCTCTCCCCCTCTCCTCTTTCAGGATTTATCTATTCTCATTCTCTATCTCTCTCCCCTCCTGCACTTCCTTGCTTTAGAAAAGAGGTTCTGCTCTTGTTTCCACAGAGGATGAGAACCTGTAGATTCCTTCAAGACTAATGTAGTTCAGTGGAACAAGACCACCCCCTCTAAGGTCTCCATAAACCTCTAAAATTACTTTGTCCAACAAAAAGCAAGAAGCAGTTTGGAGAAAACTATATCCAAATTCCCAAATATTGTTTACTTTGCATTGATATGAATCTTTGTTTATTGATACAAATTTTAAGGTCAATTTTGTTATACACACACACATTTCTGCTCTTGATTAAGGTACTGTGCTTGTGCAGCTCATTTAAAATTGTAATGTATAATTAAAAATACAGGTTAATAGATAGTCATCTGTAACAATCAAGTGTAGTCATGTTAGGTTTTTTAGATGCACAGAGATATATTTCAGGTAGACAGTGATTCATGGAAAAGTCTGCCAGATACTATAGACCTGTAGGCTAAAAATTGGATGCTCCAGTGTTAAAGAAGAACTTTGGGTGGCTGTCCAGGCAGTGAGATGTCTCTGTCAAATTCTAGAGTTTTGAAAGTTGCTTACAATGTACTTCCTGATAACTCAGGCAATATTATATCCTTCTGGGGTCTTTGATGGACATAAAGAAAAGATAGTTATAACTATAGTTTTCCTTAGTTATGATAAAAGATAAAGTAGACATAAATATTGTAACTGCAATTCTTGCTTGACACATGTTTTGTTATATATAATTTTACTGTGTTAAAGTTAAAACCTTCCTTTTTATTTGAACAGAAAAGGGGAAATGGTGTGGGAAGTCCTTTTGTATATGTATTGCTTTTATTGGTTAATGACTAAAAAAGCTGCTTTGGCCTGTGATAGGGCAGAATAGAGGTAGGTGGGAAAGCTAGAGTAAATGCTGGGAGAAAAGAAGAGGCATCAGAGAGATGCCATGTAGCTGCCACAGAAGACTGACATGCCAGAACTTTGCCAGTAAACCATGAGCCTTGTGGTAAAATATAAAATAGAAATGGGTTAATTTAAGATGTAAGAGCTAGCTAAAACTATGCTTAAACTATTGGCCAAAGAGCACTGCAAATAATATAGTTTCCGTGTGATTATTTTGGGTGTGGGAGGCTAGAAACAAATGAGCAGTCTCCATCAACAAGACAGGGTTATTCTGTGTATCCTTGGCTGCCCTGGAACTCACTCTGTATTCCAGGCTGGATACCAACTCATAGATTGGCCTGCCTCTGCCTCTGCCTCTCGGCCTCTTGAGTGCTGGGATTAAAAGTGGGTGCCACTTGCAAAGGATTTTCTATGTTTTGAAATCTAATGCTTTAAATCTTTGCCAATTCAACTCTGGTTCTGTGAATCTGTATTTAAGTATGCTTTATATTTACAAACTATTTGTAATTATGTGTATACCTATTTCCTAGGATTTTCTAATACTCGGGCAACATAATTATGCCATATGATTTCATAAGAGCAACTAAGAAAAAGAGTATTGGTGACACACAGACTGCACCAAAGGCAGATACGGATACCCAATTTAAAAATGTGCTGGTAATCCAAATATGTTGTTCAGTCTAGCCTTACCTCCCTCATAAGAGCTTCCAAGAAGCCATGAAACAAGAAAACCAATTGGCCTAATTTCATTTGTTTCCCCTTTCCCTGTCTAGATGTAACATTATAAAACTGTGAAAATCATCCAGATCCCTCATAACTTAAGCAATGAGCCTTTGAATACCAGGGGAAATTACATTTATTGCCAGGAATATGGAACAAATTCTAGAGTAGCTTAATCCACACTGCAGCTGTAGATGCATTCTCTCTTTTTGCCAGTAGGTGGCGGCACACACAAATGTACTGGCATTAGTCTTTGAGACATAGGACCACAATTCTTAGAGCAATGTTTCTGGTTTTTTGGTTTGAAACCAAGAGATCAAGAGGTACAAAACCCAGGCAGAGATCGCTGTGAAGGTTCATTTATAAAATAATGATAGAAAAGAAGAGTTTTATATTTCCATTTTGGCTCTGGCCTTTTAAAGGAATCACTGTTATTTTAGCTGTGAATTTATAATCTACTTTCAGATCCCTAGAGCTCATAAAAAAGTTCTAAATTTAGATAGCTGTCATTTAAGATTCATGTTCAATTAGAAACAACTGAAAGTCAAGTGAATATGATATGATATTAAGTAATTATTGGTGATTTTGTCAGGCATGATAATTGTATTATCATGTAAAACAGGAGTGTTTCTAGGGGAAATGGCGCTGCTTTAGCAATCTCCAATGATAACAGGAAAGGATAGCCTGTCTAGGGAGCAACAAATGGTTGAAGCTCAGTGACGCCCTTCACAATATTACTCTCCCTTTTTATTTGGAATTTTCCAAAATAAAAGGTGAAAAAAGAAAATAACCATGCTCTATTAATTTAGGCTAACATTAGGATTAGGCCAGTGGCGAATGTTTATTTTCAATGAGATGTCATCTTCAGTCACTGCCACTGAATTATTTTAATCAGAACAAAAATCTCATAAGGATCACCTCAACACTAAGATACCAAAATCCAGATTTTCCAGCAACAAAAAGCATCTTCTCTCGACTACATCATTATGTTAGGGCCCCTTCAGACAAGCAGCATGACTGCCAAAAGTTAGATCTTTTTTTTAACATTTTGCTTTCTGTGCTTGTTACTTTATAGTACACGATTAAAACTGCTTTTAGTTTTCTCAAAATAAAATATGGGCAGAGACAGAGTTCTTGAGTAAAGAACAAAATTGAACCAGAAAAGTGATTTAAAAAGAATTATAATCTTAAAAACTGAATGGGATGTCAGAGGCCCTCTGTAGTCTCAAAGTAAAACCCTACCTTCAGGCTTCTTGGATGGATCCAGCTCCTTGAGTATGAGGAGGTAAGTATGCCCTGTAAGACAGCAGCTTTATTCCTGGACTAAATCTTATCATTAGAGACCCTTCCTTACTTAACGTCAAATCTGTCATTTGTAGATTCTAGTGGTGGCCTGTAGGGCCACAGTGAAGAAGCACATACTCTCAAAGAACTGAAGAGACTGATCGTGTTCTCCCTATGGTGGACTCTTAGAATAAGAAAATCAATATATTCTTGGATAGCTATGACTCCAATGTCTTTAAGAGCTCTTTCATTCCAGGGCACTTCATGTTGGATTCACATATGTCTAGAAATGCTCAAAATCTTTCCAAGGAACACGTGAAATAGATTTATTATCATTCGTGAGTACTACAGTGTGCATGCGGAAGTCAGAGGCCAGCTTTCAAGAGCTGCTTCTCACCTTCCACTATGTGAGGAGCACTGTGTACTCCGGGCTATTCTGTTTGGGGAATTTAACTCAGGTGATCAGGCCTACGCAATACAGCAAGAGCTGTTATCTGTTGGAGCCATACTGCTGGGCTCCAGACATGGGATGTTTTAAAGCCATCAGTTTTCATCTCCTCATTTACTAACACCCGGTCTGCTTGAAAACAAATGCTATGATCTGTTAGTTTCCCTTTCATATCTTGGGATCTACAATCAGCCACCTCAAAAGAGCAACTGTTCCCCTAGCTCCAAGAGCCTGTCTACCTTCAAAGGCAGTTGGGAAATGCAATGCTCCTGCAGATGAAGGTACACCTCCTCTGAGGCCTCAGAGAAGGAAAGGAGGCGCCACCTTTTATCTAGAAAATGAGTTCACGGGACAGCTTCATCAATTTAGAATTTAAAATCAATAGTTACATGAATCTCATCAGGATGCTTATTTTACTTTTATAAAAAAAAAGAAGTCAGATTTTTTTCTTTGTCAGAAAGCAAGTCTGACTGACTGGGCTCTGTAATTTGACAGAAAGGATCTATTTTGCTGCGTAGGTCATAGAATAGACATTTCCTAAAGTGTAGCTATACTGTTGTGAAGGAAATATATTTAAAAGAATATTCGAGGTGCTGAAAGTAATATTCTTAAAATAAAATACTTTAAAATTTCATTTTTATGTGTATGGTGCTTTGCTTGCATGTATGTCTGTATACCATGTACATGTCTGGTGCATACAGAGGTCAGAAAAGGGCAATGGATCTTCTGCAACTGGAGTTGCATGACTGTGAGCTATCATGTGGGTGCTGGGAATCTAACCCAGGTTCTCTCCAAAAGCAGTCAGTGCTCTTAACCTCTGAGCCCACGTCTCTTGCTTGTTTTTATATATCAACTTATAGCAGGCCGAGCTCTCAATTCTAGCACATCTCCCAGCCAGTGTCTTTACTATGGACACTCTAGGAAGAAAGAAGAGTGTGTAAGGTAGGAGTATGGCTTTGTTTGAATTCTATATACTTTCTAATTAACGAAGCCTAAGATTCCACTTAGGATTTCTAAGCTGTTGCAAACAATTAATCAAAACATTTATATCTTTTCCAAGTAAATAGTCACAATTAAATTCACACTGATCTTGCACTTATGTAGCTGAACTTGTCTTCAATTTTACTTTCTTTGTTTAGTTCTTTGGATACAAATTTCTATCTAGATAGGTAATGAATTAGTTAGCTTTCTGTGGGGGGCAACTTGTGAAATGACTCCCAGAAACTCCTATTTCTTGCTATGTAGGTCCTGGTATGTGAGGTGGATCTAAAGAATTATTTCTAGCTTATAAATTATGGCAGAAGAGATGATGCACAACATTTGAGATCAAGTTGTAAGACCGATCTCTACCCTTGTTGCTTGCTCTGTCAAAGTCAGTAGCCATGCTAGTCTACGAAGAGGTCCATGTGACATGGGACCAAGGGATGCCTCAGGCCAATAGCTCTTAGGAAATGAGTCCCTCAGTACATGATTGCTAACATCCAGGGTATCGGCAAGGTCCAGAGCCATCTTGTGAGAGATCTAGAGCCAGAGGATTTGGCTAAGTTTGGCCTCATTCCTGATGCACAGAGTGAGGTTAATTCATGGGTGTTGCTTAAGAGCCACTAAATTTTGGAGTAATGTGTTATGAAGCAATGCATAATCTGATTTTGGTGTCTTGACAATTGAAGCTAGTATATCGTCCTTTTTCTATTTTCCTAATCAAAGTCATGGGTTAATTTTGAACAGAGTTAAGGTTAAAGACAAAATATTGTAAAATGCCATCCCTTAAAGCTTTCTTTAATCTCTTTGAGCATTTATTTAGGCATGTACAGACTATTTAGTTGTACTTGGCTCACACTGCTCCATTTTAAATAAAATTATGTGAGAAACAAGTGAGGCAGTTAGTATATTAAAATCAAGAAACTGTTACTTGTGAAGTTTCCTTTTATATAGGAATATGATTACATCAAAAGAAACTTAAGTATGTTATTACACATTTTGAATTGCCAGGGAGACTCCTACATGGAATTCTCCATTCTTATCCTCCCTCTTCTTCACTAAGATGCAAACTGAACACTTTGGGTGTGTTATCCCTTTAAACTCTTCATTTCAGAGCCTCTTCTCTGAAATGTGCTGAAAAATGACTAGCTGATGTGCCTAGCCTTTGTTTCCTTTGCCACTGCAACCTTAAACAAGAAAATCATTTTTCACCTGTGACTTTAGGTCTCTTGAAACAGACGAGTCCACGATTATTGCTAAACTTGAAGAGAAAGGTTAGCTTTGTTACAATCAGCATCACTTAAAACGTTACTCAAGCAAGAAAATATACACTCACAATTCAAAAACCATGTAAAGCATTCCATCTGAACTATATGTCTCCAACAACTCTACAATGTGTGGATGCTTCAGCATATGACAGATACTGGCTTCCCGCTTTAGATCTGCAAAATAAACATACAACATACTTCATTAGGTAGGAACAAAAGACAATTAGAGTGAAGGATGAATGAATGGATGGATGTGACCTATGGTAACGTGAAGACTTCTCTGACTAAGGAGATGAAATCCCCCATTTTAAATTAATCCTGGCTCCTTACCCTTTCAAGACTGCACCAATACAACCTTTTATACTTTTTCCCAGCTTCCATCTATATATGTGCGGAAGCTCTTACTAACAGGCGTTTCCATTTCTTAGTTCAAAGAAATACCTGTACCAAAGTAAAATAAGTACATGTATATTTCCCACAAACTCTTATAGTCACTTTTCTACCTACAAATTTAGAACTTTTCCTTGATCTGCTAAGTAACTCAAATTTACTGTTTTGAATTTTACCTTTGTCTTAATTTTCCTTAACTCAGATAAGAATAAAATGCAATATTTATAGACATATCATAGAAGTTTTGTGAAATACAAAAAGAAATAGTATGGTTTACACAGAAAAGGCACCATTCCCAGAGCCAAAGTTAGAATTAATTAGTGTTTGCAATGATGGGATTGGAATTCAGAGTCTTCTTTAAGTAGGTACTCTGATGCTGAATTATACCCCTAGCCTGGGAAACTTTTTAAATACCATCTATAAAATATGCTGAATAATACAGTATCTTTTAAGTACTTTGCAATGTTATTCTGAAGAACAAACAGATAATGCAGGTAGTAACTTCTAGGCATGGTAGCATATGCCTGTAATCCTATCACTTGGGAAGTGGAGGTAGCAGAATCAAGAGTTCAAGGCTATCCACTGTTAGATGGTGAGTTTGAGGTCAGTTTGGGCTACATGAGACAATATTTCATAGCAACAACAATAACAACAACAAACAGGCCCTATTTGGAAAACAAAATTAATTTCAACATCCTCACACTAAGTTTGGGCAGGGGCATTCCACTACTAATAGTGCTATACCTGTTTGCTGATGTATAAAATACAATGTGGTATTTTTATAACTGAATGTAGAAGGGAGACAAGAAAGTAAGAACCAAATGCAGATTGTACAATGCGATAGATAACATGATCTCGTTTCTGGTTATTTAATTCAACTTAGTCCTATCAACTAGAGTAATGGTTGCAGGTAGAATTTTATAAAACCTACTCACAGGCAAAATAAATGAAAGGCAGTACAGAATAGACACCATCAGAAAAGGAGGGACCAATAAAACATTAAGAAAGTCAGCGGTATAGAGGAAATAAGAGTCCATATAGGAGAAGGAGGTTGGAATCTGAGAAAAGGCCATGAACATTCTGAGCTGGTGAAATTCCAAAGAGAGGTCAGTTAGTATATGGAACTAGTGAAGTCTTGAAGTGAATGTATGCTACTGACACGGCACAGCATGTCAAGGATCCCAATGTCTTAAGACCCATGGGAAACAGCACCACTCATCCTGGCTTAGGCATAGGGAAACGGCAAAGCTTTCCCTTCTGGTCGAAGTGTGAATGTGACAGTGTATGCAGAAAATGTAGCTTTCTTTCCCTACAGCTTGGTGACTGTCCAGAGACAGCTCCTGCTATGATTTACTAAATGTGCCTCCTTGATTCAGCTGTATACCATAAGCCCTGCCTCTTTGATTTATCTATATTTAATAATCATGCCAAGCTTGGGGGTGGGGGAGTATTGTAGCTTCTCCACCCAAGACATATCCACCTATCTCATCTTTCCTTGTGTCTACCATTCATTCCCTTGTATCCATCCCCTAGGCAGGGTCCTGGAACGCAAACTATGGAAGGATGTGGCAGGTCAGGGCTGAACTTAGTATACGAGAGACGATTACTTAATGTTAGATTAAAATTTATCATTTCTCTCACTGAGCTGAGCACTCCAACAATTCTGTGAGTTAGGTACATTACTGATGAGTAAGCTCACTCAGGCTTGGAAACATGTTCATGATCACACAGCTATACAGCTTAGTGAGCCTTGAACCCTGATTCCAAAGTCAGCAATCTTTCCATTAAGCTGTGTTATGGGTGTGAGTGTGACCACAGTTTAGAAGAATTTTGGGGAAAAAAAAGAAGAAGAAGAGATAGCTGGGACAAAGCAGGTTTTGCCACTGCATTGATAAAAAGTCCACAGAATCAGGAGTCAGAAACTGGGTGTGATGGCCTTTGTCCCTGCCACCTGCATATCAAGTACCAACTTCTATAAACAGCTTCCAAAATGAGAATGGTGACAGGTGATGCTGTACCTTCAGAAGCTACTAATTGGCTTCAAAGGGCAGTGCTAAGATTGCTTCAAGAAGCCACATGGGAAAGGATCATGTAGAGCACAGCATATAGGGGAAGGCATTAAAGGGTGTGTGTGTGTGTGTGTGTGTGTGCAGTGCTCACCACAAAAGAAAGACTGGAGGCCCAGAAAAAAGGCCTTTGTGCTTTAAAGCAGTTGGGAAGGCCCCATCAGAGGCAAGAATGAAGCAGCTGCAGGGCTTGCACAGGGAGGTGCTCACCATAAGGGGTCCTTATGGGTGTTGGAGGGCCAAAATAAGCCCACAACATCAATTCAGATGTTTGCATGGCTCCCTCCTCTCAAGAATGTTCTGCTTTCAAACTCCAGGGAAAGCTTGAGAGTTTTATGACTTCTTTTTATGTTTTCCCTAGCTCCTCACTGTATCAGAAGTCACCCTTCAGACCTGTTTTCCACATTAGTGACTGCTTCCTATCAGTTTGTTATGATGAAAGGCAATTTTAACTCCGTGCTCACACTGGAGTCATAAAGCAAACATGCTTAGTGTCTGCCATAGTAAAGACTGTTCTTGTTTCTGTTCCTCGGGTCATTTTCCACTTTGCCCCTTTCATGTAACTACAACACACTCCAATTCCCACTCACCCTCTACTCCATGACACCTTTGCTACACTGAGAGCTTTCAGTAGAAACAAATCTGCTGGGGCTTGGCATGGCGAACGGCTGAACAAGCTCTTGGTCCAGTCTTAATTCCACTCAAACCAAAGACAGAATTTCTGGGGCCCCTGATTTCCAGTAACAAAGTGGTATAAATGTTACTGGATTTGACATTTTGGAGCCTAAAATCAGAATGCTGATAAGATAGCATAAGAATGACAATATAAAAATAAATTTGCAATGATAGGGACAGCCAGATACACAATTATTTTCCATAATTCAAATATCAAGTAAATAATGCAAGTAGAAAAGCATACTTTAAATAACAAATATCAAAATAAAAATTTAAATTAAGTAACTCAAAAAAACACAGATACATTCTATGTACATTTTTTTTAAAATTTTATTTATTTATTTATTTAGGATTTCTGCCTCCTCCCCACAACCGCTTCCCATTTCCCTCCCCCTCCCCCGATCAAGTCCCCCTCCCTCACCTGCTCGAAGAGCAATCAGGGTTCCCTGACCTGTGGGAAGCCCAAGGACCGCCCACCTCTATCCAGGTCTCATAAGGTGAGCATCCAACCTGCCTAGGCTCCCCCAAAGCCAGTACGTGCAGTAGGATCAAAAACCCACTGCGATTGTTCTTGAGTTCTCAAAACGATCAAACAGGTAATGGAAACAGTTCAAGAATTGAAAACTGAAATGAAGGCAAGGAAGAAAATACAAACTGAGGACCAGCTGGATATGGAAAATCTAGGTCAACGAACAGAGTCTACAGAAACAAGCATAATCAATAGAATACAAGAGCTAGAAGAAAGAATCTATGTACATTTTAACTATAGACTCGAAAAATAGGAAGCTCAAAATGGTCATTTTAAAATGTGAATATGACCTAAGAAAACATGTACCTGTTGACTGCTGTTAAGTCTATGACATCATAGTGGATAAAAACTATTGCTGCCTACATATTGTTTCATGAGGCAGAGGAAGGAAGGATTGGAAAGCAGATGGTTATACTTTGATGTATGACTGTCGACTGCTCACAGATACTAGCATGAAACATATCTGTGAGGAACATGGCTTAGTGGTGCCACCTCTGCCTGAAGTGACTGCTTGTCTACTGACTAGTGACTGTCAACCTCCCTTCCCCTTCTCTTCCCATCATACTCTAGTTTATGATTTCTTAGGAAAAATTTGAAAGATACTTTCAATCCTCTATTTCTATATTTAGTGCCCTGACATTTAACTATGTAACTATACTTAACCAATTCATTTCCCTTTTCCCTTCTTTTTAATTATTCCTTGTGTCTTTCACATCATGCATCTCCATCCCATTCATTTAATCTTCCCTTTAAAAGAGGCACTAATGATATTGAATTTTATGCTTCAAATAAGTAACATTTAAATTAAATCAACATGCTGTACAAGCTTAAAACTACTATTAATTTCCTCAGAAGTTTGGGCTGTCAATGGAACTAGGACTGCCTTATCAATCTCTTAAATAAGGAGTAGCTAGGGAAGCTGTTTCAGTAATAAGTTTAAAAACAATTTTCCTAAAAATATCCTGATTATTCATTTTACTTCCACTTAGTAGAGTTCTTTCATAAAAATTGGGTACCACTTAGTGCTACAATTCTGCAGCAAGCTAATTTGACAATGGGTAAAAAATAGGGTTGGTATTTATAAACATGGTTGAAGAAAGAGCAATTTCAAAAACGTTTAACCTTGAAAAAGCAATCTGAATCTCAGTTTATGAACTAAAAAATTCTACATTTAAAAGTCAGTTTGCCCAGGAACATTCAGTGAAGATTAGATCAGTTATTTTAATAATACCATATTTCAATCCGGCATATGAAAAGTATTATTTCTTTTCTTTTCTTTTTCTTTTTGGATTTTTGAGACAGGGTTTCTCTGTAGTTTTTGGTGCCTGTCCTGGAACTAGCTCTTGTAGACCAGGCTGGGCTCCAACTCACGGAGATCCACCTGCCTCTGACTCCCAAGTGCTGGGATTAAAGGCGTGCACCACCACCACGCGGTGAAAAGTATTATTTTAACACATACTTAAAATTAATAAAATGATAGGCTTGTGTTCTTTGAGATCCGCTATGAATCTTAGGTTTACAGTCTATATAAAATTTTGCTACAGTTTAATTATTTAACAGCAACATATGATTAGCGGCTACAAATTAGAATGGAACAACTCTAGATAAATTCATTTGCTTTCTTCTTTATTCCATTTATTTATTTATCTGTGTGTTCATGTGCACATGTGTGACAAAGTCACATGTGGAGGTCAGAGCATAATGTGTAGAAGTCAGTTCTCTTCCTCTGCTGTGGGTTCCAGAAATGTTCTTCGGTCATCAGATTTGATGGCAAGTGACTTGACCCGCTGAATCTTCATCTCACCAGCTTGATTTGCTTGAATTCTTACCCTTTTCAGTGATCCTTTCCCCCATCAAACTAATGACTACGCACTGCCAGGTGAGCATTCTATCCATAAGCTACATTCCCCAACCTCTTTTTTGCAATTCTTACGCATACATTTGTAGCCAGTCATTAAAAAAGAACCTAAATTCAATTATGTGTAACTCAAGACTACATCTATAAAAGGAAACTTTATAACTCATCTTAATAACCACATTTTACCAATGAATAACTAAATCTGGTTTTCCCACTATTGTTAATCTAATCTTTTATTTGTTCTGTCATTTAGAATTATTTTTATTTTGCTTAATTTACCAAACAAGAATAGTTACATCACTGTACATAGTTTGTATAGAATGGCTTTATAGATCCTAACACTAGACTATGCAATAAAACATCTGAGGATTTACTAAGTATCATTTGTGATTTTCAAACACTCCCTCTTCAAGTACTTAGTGAATAATTGTGACCACTCGTGTGTGTGTCCTCATTTTACAGAGGAAAAATGGAGATCCTGAGTTCAATGAGGTCGTGAAAAATCATATAAATAGTATATAGAGGACAAGAATAATGACAAAAGCCCAGTGTTCTTGATATTACATCATAATGGCTCCCAGGACTGTGTAGTTTACATATGAACCAAGACCCAACTGAAAACCAGTGCTAGTATGGTGGCACAGGCTTGGTTGGGCAGCTAGCAAGGCTGTTACACATCCAGCTTCTTCCTGCTGCAGCGTCGCCACAAATGGTCAGAAGTCAGATCCAGACTTCCTGACAGAACACAGAATTATCCTCATCCACTTCTACATAATATGATGCACTTCTAGGTTGCATCATAAACTCAACAATTAAAATTCACTAATTCAAGCTCCAAACTCAAAACAGAATATCCTGATGTTGTCCTAGAAATAATTGAGGTCAGTAGTAGTGTGTTTATTTGAACAAATGTTAAAACAAATAGTAAATGAAAATCAGTATTGATAACATATCTCCTTGCTATCATAAAACTAATCACCATATATTTGAAGAAAGGAATATAAGTAAAACCTTGGAGAAGTTATAGTAATAAAGTCATTTTCTGCTGCTGAGTTCCACCTTTATATAATAACCATTTTTGAAGGCTAATGTATAGGTCAGGTTTGTTTTAATAAGGCTATTTTTCTGTAAACCAAAAAAGATCTTTTTCTTTCATTCTTTTTCATACTTGCTTTTGTTATTTTGAGGCAAGGTTTCTCTGTAGCCCTGGCTGTCCTGGAATTTGCTCTGTAAACCAGGCTGGCCTCATACTCACAGAAATCCACCTGTCCCTGCCCTCCGAGTGCTGGGATTAAAGGTGTGCACCACCAACGCCCGTCTAAGAAAGACCCTCTCAAACAGTGATGACCAGAGGCTCAAACAGATTTGCACAAACATTTTGTTTAACTGCAAACTCATCATTTCTTTGATCTTTTACTCATTTTTATTATTTTCTCTAGAAATTTTATGATTTTCACACACTTGTAGAGTTCTGTGCATTTTCTAATTTCTTTGTGTTCTTGTCTACCTTTTAATCTCAGAAGTTAAATTTTTTGTTCTTTGAATGAAGAAAGAGAATTGGAAATGCTGGACTAAGAGGGTTTGTTTTATTTCTTAACTTGACAAATGTGCATTAATCGGAAATTAATATTAACTGCACTGGATATTTCAAAATTAGTGAGACTTTGGTAATATATTTCAAGTTTTGGTTCTGGTATATTAAACTAACACATTAAAACAGGCCCTGTTTAATATTAAATTTAAACTAAAGTCCATAATATATGTACAAATACCAATCAGCTATAAAGCCAATTACTGTGACAACTACTTCTCTTCTTCATTATGATGAGTTGATAAATAACTGCCTAAAATATCACTTATTTACTTTGGATTTAAGTTATAAAAATGTCAGGTCATTCCTAATCCATATTTAAGTATTAAAAATCATTGATCTTACTAGCTAGATATTAAAAATTGTTCCAGGTGACAAATGAAAAGTTCCTTATTAGCAGGGTGGTGGTGGCACATGCCTTTAATCCCAGCACTCCGGTGGCAGAGGCAGGATGATCTCTGTGAGTTCGAGGTCAGCCTGGTCTACAGAGTGAGTTCCAGGACAGGCTCCAAAACTACAGAGAAACCCTGTCTCAAAAAAATCACAAAAAAGTTCCTTATTAATATTAATTTCTAGAGATATTAAAGTGTCTTTAAAGAGAAGCATTTGCTTAAAAAGTCATCTGTGGTTAAGAATCAAAACTAGATTAAAAAGAAGCCAAATTATTTGTCTCAGAAAATATAGTTCTCCATCTTTTATGTAAGGAGTTACTCAAGCATGAATATGGTGGAAGTCTGTTTGGAGATGCAATGAAGAAAACAAATGTTAACCAGACAGCTAACAAGGGAAGGCAAAGGGAATGGAAATCCAAAGCAAATCAAGTTTCAGTGTTTTATTTTCTCAAATATATGAACAACTATTGAAGAGTATATTTTATGTATAATAAGTAAATACAATGTTCCTAATGTCTCTAATAGATACAGTTTTTTGCTTGCTTTTCTTTTCGGAGGTAAAAACCAACGAGGGAAAGATCAGGACATTTCTAAACCAGGCACCTATTTCAACATGGTATTCTTTACTTTGTAAAAGGAAACTGGAGAAACCCTAGTTATGCTTCAATTAGTTTTCAATATTCAAGTCTTAAAAAGTATCATACATATTGGGGAATGAGGGTGCTTTGTAAAATGATAAAATATATGCATTTGTTAAAGTTCAGTGATCTACAAACTTATTACTAGGGTTTATTATATTGTATATAAAATCTCCGATAAAGTTTAAACAGCAAAAGAAAAAACATTACAATAAAATGGTTCAACTAAATTGTTAAAGTAATAAACATTATGTACATACCTAGTGCACACTATTTCCTGATTATGTTATGCAGATTTACTTCCTATTTTTATTTATTTAGCTGGGGATCTTCCAAAGAACACATACCAAGACAGATTTCATTGTGACTTCTCTCTACCAAGCCTTTCTCCCTCATGGAGCCATTGCAAGAAATACTGTCAGTAAGGGCAACAATTTCCACAGAAAACAACTTGTAACTGATTTTAGTATTTAAATAAGCAAGTAACTAAGATCAGAAATCTCTATGGTACAGTGAAATAATTACCGAGGCTTTTAATTACATAGGTTTCTACATCTAGTCATAAAAATCCTCATAGAATAGTATAAGAGTTGTACAGAATCTGTTTGCACCTGGAATCCCAGCAATTTTGAGTGTGAGGCAGAAGGACTGCTAGGCATGTGCTACAGAATGAGACGGTCTCAAAAAGAAGTATGAAATCTCCTATTAGTGTGTGGAGTTTAAAGTGCGATTTAAGTTTTAATAATGTTTCTTTTACATATGTGGGTGCTCTTGTATTAGGGGCATAGATGTTCAGGATTGAGACTTTATCTTGATGAATTGTTCCAGTTAAGAGTATAAAGTGTCCCTCTCCATCTCTTCTGACTGATTTTAGTTTGAAATCTATTTTGTTAGATATTAGGATAGACACACCCACTTGTTTCTTAGGTCCATTTGACGGGAAAATCTTTCCCAGCCCTTTACTCTGAGGTAGTGTCTGTCTTTGAGGTTGAGGTGTGTTTCCTGTATACACCAGAAGGCTGGAACCTCTTTTCGTATCCATTATTTTAGCCTGTGTCTTTCTATAGGTGAATTGAATCCACTGATATTAAGCAATATTAATGACCAGTGGTTGTTAATTCCAGTTATTTTTTTGGTAGTAGCATTTGTGTGTTTCCCTTCTTTGGGTTATGCTGGTGGTGGTGGTGGTGGTGGGGGTTATCAGATGCCTGTGTTTTTGTGGGTTTAGTTAGCTTCCGTGGGTTGAGGTTTTCCTTCTAGTACTTTCTGTGGGGCTGGGTTTGTGGATACGTATTGTTTAAATCTATTTTTTTTTCTCATGGAATATCTTGTATTTTCCATCGATGGTGTTTAAAAGCTTTGCTGGGTACAGTAGTCTGGACTTGCATCCGTGGTTTCTTAGTGTCTGCAGAACATCTATCCAGGACCTTCTGGCTTTCATGATTTCCACTGAGAAGTCGGGTGTAATTCTGATAGATTTTCCTTTATATGTTACTTGACCTTTTTCCTTTGCAGCTCCTAATATTCTTATTTTATTCTGTATGTTTTGTTTTGCTTTTTAGGTTGTTGGAGGTATTCTTGCATTGGCGCCTACCCATCTCTTCCTTCAAATGAGGCCAGCAGTGTCTTTGCGTCTTGATCCAATCCTTGCAGTGGCTGTGTGTTTGGCAGTTTTTCTTGGTCTGCTCTGTACTGTCAATGTCTGCCTCAGAAAGCCTCTGAAGTCTCTATATGCCTGCTCTCTTGGTCTTTTCTACTGGTTTGCTCTCTTGGTGCTCTCTCTTAATCCCCTCAGTGTTGTAGCAAACTCTTGGTCCTCTCAGTATTATAGCAAGCTCTCAACTCTTAAGTGGGGTGTAGCTAGTAGCTTGGGGGTCCAGTGGATGGGTTTGGGTTTTGGGGAAGCCTGCCCACAGGAACCTCCCTGCTGGCTGGCTAGAAGAGTCTAGGGAGTTGGGGGAGGGGCCGGGGAATTTGTCCCACAGTGGATAAATAAATAAATAAACAAATAAATAAATAAAGTGAACCCAAAGAAAAACATATATAGATCCACCTGGAAATTAGAAACAGACAAGATCGCCTGATAAAACTGAGAGCATGGGGTGGGGAAAGAAGGAAGGGTAGAAGGGAAAGAGGAGGGGAGAATGGGAGGGTTGAAAAGAACTTGAACGAATGGGATAGTAGAGATGGAGGAAGGACAAAGATGAGAGCAAGGAAAGAGATATCAGGATTGAGGAAGCCATTATAGGGTTAGCAGAAACCTGGCTCTAGAGAAATTCCCAGGAATCCACAAGGAAGACCTCGGCTAAGACCTAAGCAATAGAGGAGAGGGGGCCTGATCTTGACTTGCCCTGTAGTGAGACTGATGAATATTTTAAATATCATCATAGAACCTTCATCCAGCAATTGGTGGAAACAGAGGCAGGGACCTACATCGGAACACTGGACTGAGCTCCCAAAATCCAGTTGAAGAGTGAGAGGAATGAGAATATGAGCAAAGAGGTCAAGACCATGATGGGAACACCCACTGAACCAGTTTAGCTGAGCTAAGAGGAGCTCACCAACTCCAGCCAGACTGGGAAGGAACAAGGATAGGACGAAACTAGTCCCTCTGAATGTGGGTGATAGTTGAATTGCTGGGGCAGATTGAGGAGCCACTTGCAGTGGCATCAGGATTTATTCCTACTGCATGTACTGGCTTTTTGGGATCCTATTATCTTTGGATGAATACCTTGCTCATCCTAGATATACTAGGGAGGGCCTTGGACCTTCCACAAAGCAATGTGCCTTACCCTCTCTGAGGACTGGATGAGGGTGGGGTGAGAGGGTATGTGGAGGGAATTAGGAGGAGGGGAGGCAGTGGAAACTTGGATTGGTATTTTTTAAAAAAATCTAATAAATTAATAAAAGAAGTATGAAATAAATTTATATCAAACATACCCAATGTCTAACCAATGGAAAGAATAAAATAATTGTTTTAATAAATACTTTAAAATCAGGGACAGAGATAATACTTGTAGATTTATACATACAGCCATCAAATTATTTAGATGTTTCATTTTGTTAGTCTACTGACAAAACACAAAGCATATTATCAATAGAAGATTGCTAACAAGTATGTGTAGGAAATTATCTAACCTGTAAACAGAGACTGTGCTTTTGTTTCCTGTCCACCCAGACCCAAATAATCACACAAACTATATTGATTACAACACTGGCCAATGTCTTAGGCATATTCCTGGCTAGCTCTTACATCTTAAATTAACCCATTTTTATTCATCTGTGTATCACTACAAGGATGTGGCTTACCAGTAATGTTCTGGCATCTTTCTCCTTCAGCAGCTACATAGTGTCTCTTCAACTCTGCCTTCTCTCTCTCTCTCTCTCTCTCTCTCTCTCTCTCTCTCTCTGGAAGCTGCTTCTTTGACAGAGAGAGACAGAAAAAGAGACTCATATCTGTTTGGACTTCCCACCTGGCTTTACTCTGCTAAGCCATTGGCCAAAACAGCTTTATTTATCAACCAATAAAAGCAACACATATATAGTAGGACATCCCACACCACTAACCATTTAGTTTTAACTTTTTAAAACAGTCACAAAGCTTTGAAAAACATTAGAAAATTTTTAGTTCAAAGTAGAATCACCCAACAGTTGCCAGAAAGTGGCAAAAAGATGTTTTATACATAGTGAAACTCTGGTGTAAGGAAAGAGCCTTCTGAAAGTTCTCTATTTTCCCAGTGTTTTGATAAATTTTAGGTATGTATTATACTGTCCTGACCTTGTAACGAATCTTTCATTTTATCTTTTCTAAAAATAAGGAAGTATCTTGTTTAGTACTCAAAATGTAGTAGCAAATTAGATACATAATTTAAACTTTATTTGGAGTGAAAAATCATTTAGAAAGTCTGGTGAAGTAGTAGGTGTTCTGCCCCCAAAGCTCTGTCCCCAAACAGTCTGCAGTGACATTTAAGGGAAGCACAGAAGCTACAATGAGTCAGGTCAGGGTCAGGAAGGTAATCGTTTAACCACCTCCTGGCTGTTCTGTGAGCAATATGTGAACCTGGAAACTCAGGCTGTTTTGTACTCCAGCAATGATAAGTTCTGAGAAGAAGTCTTTAGGATTTAAAAAGCACAACTCATATCATTTCAGCTGTTTGATGCCAGACCCAGCACTGTGCTACGTGAGATGCAAAAAACTAAGATTAACTGTATTTCTCGTTCTTTGAAAAATTGTAAGAAGTTCCCTTGGGGACATCCTATGCGGTCCAACTTGCTGTTTCCATTCTTCATATCAAAATAATATAAATTATGTACTAATAAGTATATAAATGTTTACCAAAATGAAATAAATATATTTTAGAGTGTCTGCCAAATAATGACACTAAAGTTCTTCTCTATGGTTTTTTGTAGGCAGAATGCCAGAATGTGCATTTTCTTACTCTGTAAAAAACGTACATTTATAATCAATCTTTAATCTTTTTTTCCCCTTTGAATAGCTCTTTTGCCAGTTCATCTAACTGGGAATGAATAAAGTCAGTTTCCTTAACAATCGAGTATGGGGGCAGAGGCTTCTTACATCTGATTCACATGTAGCTGAGTGGAAGCACAGCAAGGCAGTATGCTCTGTGCTAGTGAGAACAGATAAATGGAAGGCAGACAGGCTGACCTCAATGCCTCTTCATTTTAAGAGTCAGTGGTCACTCAGTTGTAACAAAAGGCCTAACACATGATGTAGTATTATGGTAAACAATTACAATGAACACATTGTTTAGGCCAATCTAGATAATGATTTCATTTCTTATAAAATTTCATACCAGTCTCTTTGATCTGCTTAGGACTTTCCTGGCTATAGAACTGAAAGGCCCGTGTCTTGAGAAGTTACCCATAGTTACAGCAAACCAGGCTGGTCACCCTATTCCACAGATCTGGCACGTGTCCTTTCAAGCACTAACCCTTTGCAGGAAGGTGGTTATGCTATGCCAGGATAACAGACTTAAAGTCAAAAGGTCCATTTCAAATCCTGTCTCCAACACCTGGTAGCTGCTCGCCCTTAAAGCCTCACTTTCCTCATCTGTAGAATGGGAAGAGTAAGACAACTTCCCCAGGATAAGGGAGAGGCCCAGATAGCCCATAAAGTATGGGAAAGCATTTTGCACAACATATGACATGGAATGTGTTTCTTTTTCTTTGACCATTTTGGTGGAAATCAATTCCTTCTCAACTTTGCCAAAATCATTTGAACCAAGTCTGAAGACAAAAAGATGACCCATTACTAAGCCACGCTGTTATATAGCTTGACACTGTATTTTTCATCTACGACTTTTTGCACAATCATTCATCTAGGCCCTTCTTGGAGTCATCCTTACACAAACCACTGCTTCTCTTCCACTTTGTAGTCACAGCTGCCAAAACCTGTCCATTTTATTTCTTCATCACTTGTCAAAACTGCTAGTTACCCAGTTGCAGCATTCACCAGCTCCTGTCTGGGTCACAGCAAGGATCATCTAATGGGCTCCTTTGCCTTCAGTTTCTTATTTTATTCTACTCACTGAAGTGTTATCAGAGTTTAAAGCAGATATTATCATATTACTCCAAACCCCTCATTGTGTTCTGTTCCATGCATTAAAATATCATAATGCTTCAGGGTGGCTTTGATTTTACCTCCAACGTCTTAACTAGAGTCCACAAACCCATTTAGCAATAAAATTGGAATCTAAAGGCTTTTTTATTCTCTCTAAAAAATTTCCACATACAACATTCTATTTCAGCTGCTTTCCCTCCAGCTTCTCTGAGCTATGCTTACGTGTTTTAAAATGCACTTTTTTGAACTTCCACACTGATTCCCATAGAAAAGGAAGGGGACTAGTGGGAAGGACTTGTGGGGAAGCTGAAAGGTAGAGGAGGGTGAATATGATCAAAGTGCATGGTGCACTTGGATGAAAATATCTTTATGAAATGCATTGCAATAAATGTTCCTTCCCCATTTAATACTTCACATGTTTCTTAGCTTGGTGAAAGCCACTCGTTCACCAAAATACCATACCCACTTTGCCTGACAGTAGTCCTTAACAGTCTTAAGCAGAGGTAGGCATATGCGGCTGTGATGACACGCCGTCACCCCTCCTCGCTGCACGCCCATGCCTCAAAATCTCAGCATTACCCACATAGCCTGCTGCTGCTCATTTATTTTCTACTGATCTTTCTGGAAGATAGCACCAAGCACAGGGAACCCATTCAACCTATGTATCTTACATATCTTTGTCACACAGAAGTGTACACATCATCAAAGTATACAGAATGTTAAAAATGAATGTAATGGTAAGCCATCATCATAACACTCCTTTTTATGTTCATATTTTACTCCGAAAGAAAATGAGGCTCTGATAGGCAAGTGCCATGCTCAAATTCACATGGCTAATTTATAACCCAAGTGAAGGATGAACACAGGTCTTGATTCCCAATCCAGCACTCTTGTTATTCCATACTTTCTAAGGAAGATAATGCTAAAAACCATCCAAATTTTGAGGCAATCTCTTCTCAGTGTCATAGTCACATTGATTAGACTTTTCAGAGAATAGTTAAGACATACAATTTATATGAAACAAAAGGGTATGAATATTACCCTGAAAATTTGTTACCATGACTGCAAATAGAAAACTTACAGGCACTACCATCACAGACAGTACCAACTTTAGGCGAAGTAGTGTATGCCTGCATTTCTATGCCACTGTGTAGTTATGTACTACATTATTTAATATTATCATATGGCTGTAAGGCTTTTCTTATAAGGATCAAATGTTTCATGAAAAATTAAACAATTAAGGCATTTGCATATGTGTATCTGTCCACTACTGGTTAACCATTCAGGAGCAATTAGATTAAGATCACAATTCTGAAAGAAATGGGTTTTCTTGTTTTTTTTTTAAGTTTAATATGAGTTATATTTAGGGAACATGCAAATTGTAGAGTGAAATAATCTTTTAGCTTGTATACATTCAGTTTTTTAAATTATACTTTTTTTCTCTTTCTGCTCATACGCTTCTTTTCCTTCTTCCCTTATCACCCTCATGTTATTGGAAACAAGGTTTTGCTTTGTTATCCTCGATGGGTTCGAACTCATTCTATAGAACTGTTAATCCTCCTGCCTCAGCTTCCTGGGTACTAAGAGTATAGGTATGTAACATCACATCCAACTTTTCGTTTTAAAGATACTATATAAAAAGCACCATAAATATAATGCACTTACCTAAAATCTAATAAAATATATATAACACTTCTGCTTATAATTCTATAAAACATTATTATAAGAACCTAAAGGATATATAATTAAGTAGAAAATGATTAAATTTTCCTGTGTTCAAAGAATCAGCACTGTAAAGGTACACAACGGGTTTTAAAAGAGAGTATATCTGATTTTCCTCCACTAGAGGGAACTAAAAATCATCTACACTTAGCAAGGAAGGAAAATATCACTAAGATCTATGTATTCAGACAGTTTTGAGGTGGTCAGTGGAGACTTTCTTGTCACTGACTGGGTTCTTATCTTGTCCTTTCCAAGAATGAGGTAGTCTGACAAACACAACAAAAGTGTACAAAGGAAATGTACTTTTTTTTAAATCACAGGATTAATTTGAACAACTTTAAACTGAAAAAACAGGTCTCTGTGAAGCTGATAAGAACAGAATAGATCTGAACTCTTGGTAGCTTGGGATATTAGCCAAGAGTGTTATAGCTATGAAAAGTATTATGACTCCTGCAGGTCTTGGAGCAATAGATCTCAAAGTCTGGGATCATGGGTCTCTGAAGCAGTGAGTCTTGAAAGCTAGAAACAGCCAAAGAAACGAGTTCCTGTCAGCTGCCAAAGTATTGAAAACTGAGGCATAAATGAGCCCCGCTGAAGGTGTGGATTCAGTTCTGTAGGTTGCCTCACTGAGTTCTCTCTGTTCCCAGTCTGCTTCTGATAAGTCTTGAAGGTAGTCTTCATTTTCTCTTTCCTCAGAAGAGTCCTTCAACAAGACTGTTTCTTTAATGTTCATCCCACTCAGTTACACTGAACCACTTGGGCCCTGACTAGCTGAATGTGTGTGTATAAAAATAAGGTGAAAAATGGCACCAAATAGAGAACAGCTGTCCAGCCTGGCGTGGGAGGGAAACACTGATGCACCAATAGTAGCCAATCAGGTTGCCAACTCTGCTTCCCACCACTACAGAGATAGGTACACTCAGCTGTCAAAAGTTGTATTTTGACACATCACCTTCACACCCGGGGCTACGCCTGTGCTCCCTTCCAAGTCCATCTCATTGCTGTTGGAAGAACAGTGTTAGGGCTGCAGTCTATTCCTCACTTTGATCCACTCAGGGGCTCTTCCTGTCATCTTTCCTTCAGCCAAGGTTCTCTGCTGTGTTCCCTGCTGCTGCTTCACTGACAGTTTGGATGGTGACAACAGGGGGCTGTCAATTGGCAGTCTACTACCAGTACTTCATTGCCCTCAGGGTTGAGCATGGGGACCCCCTCTTATTCCTATCATTATTGGTCTTGATGATATAATACACAAATGAGATGATAATTTGCCTTTAACTTGTCTGTTACAACAATAAACACCAGCTACCTTTTACTGGATATGTTACTATGAGTCAGGCTCTATTTTAAATGAGTTGACCCACTTAATCCTCACAACTTTAAGACAATACTTATATAAGACAAAGGCAGAGAACAATTCAGTAGAGAAACATTTGAACCCAGGGAATCTGTCTCTGTCTCTCTCTCTCTGTGCGTGTAGGGTGTATGTATGTTCCATGCACATTATGCACAGGTGCACCACATATGTAAGGACATGTGGAGTTGAGAAAATGACCTTGGAAAGTCTTCCTCAATTGCCTTTCCATCTTAGTTTTTGAGAGGGTCTCTCAGTGCGCCTAGAGCTCACTGTTCTGCTAGACTGGCTAGGCAGGGAGACCCAGTGCTCTGCCCCTTCCCTGTAAGTGCTGTGGTTACCAATGTATTCCATAAGCTGACTTTTAGGTGGGGCTTGGGGATCCAAACTCAGGTCCTCATGTTTACACAACAAGCACTTTACCTACTGAGCCCTCTCCCCACTCCTGGATCTATGTTATTAATTCCCTGACATTATGCTTCTCAAATCTAGAACTGATCAACTCTGATTAGGAAACTTACAAGTCAACTATTTCTTTGTATTATTTTAAAAACCAAACCCCAGACTTCACTAAAACTAAGTTTGTTCAAAGTTTAATAATTAAATTCCAATATCTTTTGAAAAATCTGTTTTCTCAGTTCATCACCTGATTAGAATTTAGAAAATTTACCTTTAATTAAGATTCAGAATCATTAAAGCACAATGACGAGGTGGGATTCTTGGGCAGCTGTCGATGGATTCGAGGACCCTACACCCACACCAGAATCTGTGGCTGTTCAAGTACAATATGTAAAACAATGTAGTATTTGCATGTAATTTATACTTAAGTCCTCTCTAGATTGCTTATGATACTAATGCAATTGAGATGCTGTGTATGTAGTTGTTATAATGTATTATTAGGGAATAATGGCAAAGAATAAAATTCTATACTTGCTCAGTAAACACACAATTCTGCCCAAATATTTTCAGTTCAAGGTTGGCCGAGTCCCTGGATGCATACCCTGCAGGTACAGGGGTCTTACTGCATTTCGCCGGTTGGAACCAACAAATACAATCACTTAAAATCTCTGGAGACAGATCAAAAGGCTAACAACAAATTGAGAGGCATTTATTCAATACAATCTACAGAAACTGGCTAAGAACAATGGGAGGCCTCCACCATGGAGAGAATGCACAGGGAGCGCACTTACTTCCCCAGTGTGTCTTGCAAAAAGAACTGTTAGGGGGCTCAGCAGCTGGAGTTCAGATTACCTCAAGGTAAAGGTGCTATTCAGGGTGGAGTAGGTGACCAGTAGCTATCATAGTGTGGGAAGCCTATCGTGAACAGGTCAAAACAGCTAAACTGTTTTCTCTCCCTTCACCTGCAGCTAAACTCAGAGGTTTTAGGAGAAGCTCTGAGTTGTGAGAGAGCTGCAGAGATGGGCTTGGTAGCTGACTTACAACTCCCATCTTCTTCAGTTTCTTGGGGTAAAAGGTCTATTCAAGTACATTCAGTATCTGGTGAATGCTGGCAGATTTCATGCTCCCTGGCTTTAGGCCAGGATATCTCTACCACTTCACATAGAGCCAGGAGGGCATCAAGGTATTCCATACACTCCCTTACAAAACAAAGCCCCTGCTCCTAGCAATAAGACTCTGCATGGAATGGCCAATGAGGTGTAAGTTCCCTATACCTTGCCATGATTCAAAATAACTAAGGTTAGTCATCAGCAAGCCCACAAAGGATTGCTTTATAGGAAAAGGTAAATAGAGAGCCATATAACACAACAAAATAGAATGTATATTGTTCAATAACTTATATTTTAACTTTATGAATAAGTGAACTAGTATTTCCATTTAAACTGGTTCAAACACATATTTCTCTAGTACTTCTTTCTGAAAATTCTTTATAGACTTGCTTTATTGTATGAGAATTTCAGATATGCATTTAAGATATTTTGATAAAACCTACCCCCCAGTTCCTGCCAATCTGTACTACTCCTTGAAAGCAAGCTAATATTTCAATAAATGAATTACAAGTTAATAGCTTAATAGAACAGGTTACGAGGCAGTAGTATACTGGATAAGTAAAACAAATTTCAGGTAGGAGAAAGTAAGTGGTCAGTTAGCGGATCAAAGAAAGCTGAACTTCAAATGTGGTTACCATTATGATGTGCCCCTCAATCTATGACAGTAGGGAGTGTAAAGGGCTGAGAAGGTATAGCACAGTGAATTTATTATACACTACTTCTCAACAGAAACACTCTGTTTTGGAGAGTAGGGAGGCTCATATAAGATCAAGAAGTAAAGGAAACATACAAGCCAGGAAGTAAACTAAAACTTAAAAAGCCCTAAGATTTATAAGCTCCTTTGCAAGGAGCAGTAACAACTCTTGGAAGAGGGCACTGTTTGATCAGCCCTGCTACCTGCAAGGGCTCCAGGGACAGTTTCCACTAGTTCTCACCGATGCTGTGGGTGGCTATTCAGTGATGCCTTTAATTGACTCATGCTCCTCTAAGTAGCACTTCATCCACATTCCTATAGACTCATTGCTCCTTAAGCTAGACTTGAGTGGAATGGTTTCTGTGACCTATTGTTAGTGCCCTAGAGAGAAGGAATAGTGGGTGGTTTGTTTGCTTCCCCAGTAAAAGTCATGCAACAGAATCCATCATTGCATTCTCACTAAGACTATGCTTACAATGCTACAAACAGTTACTGACAAAGGGACAAGAGAATACAAAAGCAAGTTTATCCTTCTGAGATATGGGACTGCAATGGCCAACTTTGGCATAAGGACTCCAAGTAGTATGCTACAGGGTTCAAAGCACCCTTGAAACTGTCTGGAAATTTCCCATTCTGTTCTTCCTTTATTTCTTCTTTCATGTATCCAAAGAGTCAGACATACAAACCTGTAAGTGCTCTCTTAGCCTTCTCAGCTGCACTCACTGGTCACTTCCCGAAAAACAAATGTCTCAAGTGTCTAAGTATTTCCTGACAACTGCTTCTTTATAGAACCTGAACTGACATATAGAGGTTGTAACAGGGGAAGCCTGTGAGAAACAAGCTGGCTATGCTTATAAAACTACTGAAGGGGAGAGAGAAGGGGGGGAGGGAGGGAGGGAAGGAAGGAAGGAGGAAGGGAAGGGAGTGAGGGAGGGAGAGAGAGAGAAAAAGGCTAAGGGTCATCAGATAAAAGAGAAAAGTCTCTAAAACAAAAGTCTAAAAGAAAAAAATTCTTTCTGAGGAAGTCATTTCTCACAAAAGCAAAACAAAGGGAACATCAAATACAATATGACAAATATAATGGTTAGCTTGATTAGCTTCATAGGACTGAGAAGCGCCTAGAGCAGTGGTTCTCAACCTGTGGGTCCTGATCCCCTGGAATTTGTCAAACGACCCCTTCACAGGGGTTGCATATCAGATATCCTGTATATCAGATACTTACATTACTATTCATAACGGTAGCAAAATGACAGTTATAAAATAGCAATGAAAATAATTTTATGTTTGGGGGTCACCACAACACAAGAAACTGTATTAAAGGGTCTCAGCACTAGGAAGGTTAAGAACCACTTCTCTAGAGGATTAAGAAAGTACACTTCTGAGTTTGTCTGGGAACGTGTCTGTGTGGTGTTTCCAAAGAGGATTAACTAGGAAAGGGAGACTGTTTCTGAATACCACCCACACAATCCTATAGGTTGGGGACCTAGATAGAATTAAGGATGAAAATCAAAGTGGCCATTGACCACATACATTGTTTCTTGGCTGCCATAATGTGAACTATGTCACAGTCTCCTCACCACAATGGATACAACCTTTGAAACCTACCGGGCAGCAGTGGCCAACGCCTTTAATCCCAGCACTCAGCAGGTAGGCAGGCGAGTCTCTGTAAATTCAATCTCTGTAAGCTCTTTTACCCACTAAGCTATTTTTTCTAGCCCCTCGAATCAGTTTTTAGACTGGTTTTCTTTTAAGTCTTTCATTTTCTTTGACATAGGTGCATTCTAGATGGTAATAGGCAGTTTAATGTACATTTACTTCTTACACTCAAAAACAGAAATTCGGACTAGGGAAATGAATTCTTAAGGACAGCAACATTTAGAAAAGACAAACCGTATGAGAATGAAAACACGTGTGCATAATTGCTATGAAGGGAATTAATCATTTGGGAAGATGTAAATGGTCAAGAAAAAATGGGCAGAGAAGTCTTTATGGGATCCTGTTGAGCTATTTAAACCAGGTAATGCAATTTACGTAGAATCTTAGCTCCTGTTTGCAGTGAAGGGAGCCATTATCAAGAAGAAAGTAAACTGGGCAGTGCTGCACGCCTTTAATCCCAGCACTTGGGAGGCAGAGGCAGGTGGATCTCTGTGAATTCGAGGCCAGCCTGGTCTACAAAGAGAGTTCCAGGAAGGCTCCAAAGCTACAGAGAAATGTTGTGTAGAAAAACCAAAGAAAGTGGGAGACTAATGCAATGGAAGAAGTCTCAGGGAGCCCAGCATTCAAGCTCAAGAGTGGCTATTGCTGATGGCTTTTAGCCAAATTCATAATGAAATAATGAGGAAAAAGAGAAACAGAATGTCTGAAAAATTTGCAATTTTCTCAGAAAAGAAATGTGTGAAGTTGGGGCCAAGGAATGTGTGAGTGCTGAAAAGATGAAAGTCATTAAGAGGAAGCCAAATACTTTGCCTTGGGACACCAGGAAAGATACCTTGAAAGAATCTCAAGAATTACTCAGACCCCACCATTGGAGCCTCAAGAGTATTAAGTTTCTTTTTTTCTTTTTTGAAATAACAAGTAATTTTAAAAAGCCAGACCTCTCTGCTTACACAGAGTGGCCTAAGTATTCATTTCCCACTACTCAGCAATTCAGGCACTCACAGACCACTGCAGCCATGGCCCAAAAGGTCCTAGCTCTTAATAGAACTGTTGTAGACTTTGGCACAATCCATGGGATTCTGGTTTTGCAGACATGCAGAATACGAGGGTTGGGGTCCTGGAGGCATCAAAACAAGGTTTCAACAGCCAGGCAGTGTGTGACAGAGTCAGGTTTCTTTTTTTTTTTTTTTTAAATTTATTTATTTATTAAGGATTTCTGCCTCGTCCCCACAACCGCTTCCCATTCCCCCCCCCTCATCTGCTCAAAGAGCAATCAGGGTTCCCTGACCTGTGGGAAGCCCAAGGACTGCCCACCTCTATCCAGGTCTCGTAAGGTGAGCATTCAAACTGCCTAGGCTCCCACAAAGCCAGTACGTGCAGTAGGATCAAAAACCCACTGCAATTGTTCTTGAATTCTCAGTATTCCTCATTGTCCGCTATGTTCAGCTAGTCCGGATTTATCCCATGCTTTTTCAGACCTAGGCCAGCTGGCCTTGGTGAGTTCCCAATAGAACATCCCCATTGTCTTAGTGTGTGGGTGCACCCCTCGTGGTCCTGAGTTCCTTGCTCGTGCTCCGTCTCCTTCTGCTCCTGATTTGGACCTTGAGATTTCTGTCCGGTGCTCCCGTGTGGGTCTCTGTCTCTGTCTCCTTTCATCGCCTGATGAAGGTTAATATTCCTGAGGATGCCTATGTGTTTGTCTTTGGATTCGCCTTATTTAGCTTCTCTAGGAACATGAATTATAAGCTCAATGTCCTTTATTTATGGCTAGAAACCAAATATGAGTGAGTACATCCCATGTTCCTCTTTTTGGGTCTGGCTTACCTCACTCAGGATAGTGTTTTCTATTTCCATCCATTTGTATGCAAAATTCAAGAAGTCCTTGTTTTTTACTGCTGAGTAATACTCTAATATGTATATATTCCATACTTTCTTCATCCATTCTTCCGTTGAAGGGCATCTAGGTTGTTTCCAGGTTCTGGCTATTACAAACAATGCTGCCATGAACATAGTTGAGCATATACTTTTGTTGTATGATAGGGCCTCTCTTGGGTATATTCCCAAGAGTGGTATTGCTGGATCCAGGGGTAGGTTGATCCCGAATTTCCTGAGAAACCGAAACACTGCTTTCCAGAGTGGTTGCACAAGTTTGCATTCCCACCAGCAATGGGTGAGTGTACCCCTTTCTCCACAACCTCTCCAGCAAAGGCTATCATTGGTGTTTTTTATTTTAGCCATTCTGACAGGTGTAAGGTGGTTTCTTAAAGTTGTCTTGATTTGCATTTCCCTGATCGCTAAGGAAGTTGAGCATGACCTTAAGTATCTTTTGGCCATTTGAAGTTCTTCTGTTGAGAATTCTCTGTTCAGCTCAGTGCCCCATTTTATAATTGGGTTGATTAGCCTTTTACGGTCTAGTTTCTTGAGTTCTTTATATATTTTGGAGATCAAACCTTTGTCAGTTGCAGGGTTGGTGAAGATCTTCTCCCAGTCAGTGGGTTGTCTTTTTGTCTTAGTGACAGTGTCCTTTGCTTTACAGAAGCTTCTCAGCCTCAGGAAGTCCCATTTATTCAATGATGCCCTTAGTGTCTGTGCTGCTGGGGTTATACATAGGAAGTGGTCTCCTGTGCCCATTTGCTGTAGAGTACTTCCCACTTTCTCTTCTATCAGGTTCAGTGTGTTCGGACTGATATTGAGGTCTTTAATCCATTTGGATTTGAGTTTTGTGCATGGTGATAGATATGGATCTATTTTCATTCTTCTATAGATTGACATCCAGTTTTGCCAGCACCATTTGTTGAAGATGCTCTCTTTTTTCCATTGTATACTTTTAGCTCCTTTATCGAAGATCAGGTGTTCATAGGTTTGTGGGTTGTAGGCAGCTCTTGAGATGGAAATGTAGGAAGCTGTAAGAGTAAAGCCGAAGATGCAATGGAGACCTTAGAAGTTAGAGTATCTGCTGAGGAAAGCTACAAGCAATGAACAGAGCCAGGCCACGACAGTGGATAAGCAGGCTGCAACTGCTAATGTTATTGGGGCATGGGGCAGGGCTGCCCAAGCCCCCTGGGGCTCCTATGAAACCACCTTTTATTCTGGAACCTACCTAAGGCTTTACAAGGTTTATTGCTTACCCTGGGGGATTTCAGCAGTATCTCTGTCCCAATCTTTTTTGCTACTCTCTGGTTTGCCCTTTGTAGTACAAACATATACTCTGTGCCACTGTAGTTTGGAAATATCTGAAGTCTTCTTGACTGCATAGAGGCTCACAGCTAAGAGTTTACATTGAGTCTCAGATTTTGAAATTGGGCTTTTAAAAACTTCTTTTTCTGTTAAGACTAAGAGAACTCTTGAAGACAGAATGAATATGCTTTTCAATATGAACTAGATATGACTAGATATGTGATTTTTAGGAGGGAGGGGAATGGGTAAAATATTACAATTTAAGGTGACATATTTCAGTGTCAAGTTGACAAGAGTGGACTTGTGATTGCTGATCTTGTTTGTTAGCTTGATTAGACTGAGAAACATTTAGATTAATAAAGCATGTTTCTGGTTGTTCCTCTGAAGGTATTTCTAGAAATTAACTATGGAAAACGATCTTTTTCCCATAGGCTAGACTCCTAGGTTAAACAAAGGTGAAGGGGAAGAAAGCCCTCTAGTATAAGCACTCTTCTGTGTCTGTTTCCTGGCAACCATAATGTAAGTTGCTTATGCTCTCCCTGCCACGATGAGCTAAAACCTCTGGCACAGTGTGCCCAAATAAATCTTCCTGCCTTAAAGATTTTTTTTTTTGCTCAGATACTTTGTTGGAGCAGAAAAAACTAACAGAGTAGGTAAGAATTATATGAAAGTGTACAAAACTGACAATTTAAAAGTGAAATAGTCAATAATGACATTGGAAATAATAAATTAGAGCAAAGACAGGAGATTCAAATAGGTGGATTAGAAGATCAAGTTGAAAAACTAAAGCTAGGACAAAGAAACAAGAGACAGAAGAAGGAAAGAAAAGGTTAGCGATGGTGGCTAATTATATGTGCCATGTTATTTAAATAACAGCAACTATTGAAAGGAAGAACTGAGAAAATGGAGGGATCTAGTTAACTAAGAATTTTTTTCCCTCTGAACTAAAAAACAATGAGTTTCTAGATATAAAGATTCCTAAGCATAATGGTTTTTATAAGAGCCCACAGTAAAGCCTATCACCGAGAAGTTTCAGGGGTTACTGAAACAAATTCAAAAGAGAGAAACAGGGCCAGACATTGTTCTTTTTTTAAACTGCCAAATTCATTTTATGATGCCATATTTATGCTTTTACACATACCATACATAGATTCAACAAAGAATTGATACCAATTCCCCTTTTGAACATGATTCCAAAAATACTCAATGAAATACTTGAAAACCAAATCCAAGAACACATAAAAAAATATGACCATATGATCAACTAGAATTCTTTCTGAAGATGAAGAGATGATTCAATATGTGAAAAAATGAGTCAGTATAATTCACCATATAAACAAAGAAAATAATAATACATCATCATTTCATTAGATGCCAAAATTGCTATGGAAATTTTCTTTTAAATTTTAATTAATTGAATATATTCATTTGTTTAACATACCAACAGCCATGGGTATTTTCTATTATGGTCTTTTCTTTTAATTTATTAAATATTTTCACGTCCTCCCCTCCTCCCATTTCCCTCCCCCTCCCTCTCCAGTCCTAAGAGCAATCAGGGTTCCCTGCCCTGTGGGAAGTCCAAGGTCCTCCCCTCTCCATCCAGGTCTAGGAAGGTGAGCATCCAAACAGACTAGGCTCCCAAAAAGCCAGTACATGCAGTAGGATCAAAACCCAGTGCCATCATCATTGGCTTCTCAGTCAGCCCTCATTGTCAGCCACATTCAGAGAGTCCGGTTTGATATACTATACTGGGGCTACAAGAGTATAACAACAATACCAACAAAAATGTATTTTTTAGCTATTTCATTTATTGTATAAAACTTATTAGCCAATTTTAGTGTTTGTTCTCCTATATAACATTTTTAAAACCTCCTGTTAAAATAGCAGAAATTTGAAAAGCATTATAATCAAAATGATAGTAATACTCACTTAAGTATAAGATATTCTGAAATAAATCCATATCTCTGTACTAAATATGGATGGCTCTCCCACTTAAACCTAAGTACTCATTTTATACTGTCCTAATTCACATAGAGTTTGATCCACTCTTAATGGAGTGCTAAAAACCACAATTAAAAAGGTCCTTTTCTCATTTTATTTCTTGGTTAATTACAATGTTCAAACAGACCACTGGAAATAATTTCCTTTTAAAATGATCAGTTTTGCCTGTTTTATTCTCTTTCTCTCTTTTTAATATGGCACGGGTCTCATTAATGTCATTAGTTGCAGTGCCTGCTGAGAGAAAATGCTGACTTCATGCACATGGAATCAATTTCCTGAAATAAAAAAAAAGAGCTTTGTGAAGCTACTTATTGTATAGTATTTATTTTCTTAGACGCTTTCTCTGTAGGAAATGCTTTGAGTAGTGTGATAGGTGCTGGGTTGCCAAATCTCATTTCTGCAATGTACATAGTCTTGAATTGTGTTCCTCTTTTTGTTTCTAGCTACGTTGCAAATTATGACGTATGAAGCAGTATAAACAGACCTTATTAAATGTCTGTCTCTAGGAAGACTGTATACTCTCTAGCTTTATATTTTGGAATTTTGTGGCCAAGGTTACTCTTGAATGAAAAGAGAGCATGAAACCAAGAAGGCATATGAAGAAAGGTAGAGCAGAAGGGAAAGTGGGAATCATATGCAGAGTTCAAGAGTGATTAGTATAGCAGGTCATGGACAGGAGAGCCAGGATGTGCAAATAAGGCCTCAGATAGGCTTTAGAGCCAAAACTGGAGAACAAAGAAAAGGAAAACCAAGGTTTCAGCAAGATAAAGGAGAGGCACCAAACTTAAGGATGAAAAATCAGAGTTAGTATCCAGAAGTAGTGTGAAGATGTTGTCCTCACACCTAACATAGAAACTGAAGGACAATGTCTATCGCATTTGCCCAGTTGTCTGACAAAGGGTTATAGTTATTCATCATTCTGTACTATATTCCCACAGATCTATTGCCTATGGCTTTGAGGGAAAGTTTGTGTTTTTATAAAAAAAAGACATAACAAAGAAATAATAAAGAGGTAATATTCAGAATAGAAAACAAACAAATACAAAGACAATTATAAGACTGTCAAGTATGGCTATCCTGGGTTTTTTGCTTTTCCATATGAAGTTGAGTACTGTTCTTTCAAGGTCTATGAAGAATTTTTCTGGAATTTTGACGGGCATTGCATTGAACCTGTAGATTGCTTTTGTCATAGCCAGAACCTGGAAACAACCTAAATACCCCTTGACCGTAGAATGGATAAAGAAAATGTGGATGTGGTACATTTACACAATGGAGTACTAGACAGCAGAAAAAAATATTGACATCTTGAAATTTGAAGACAAATGGATGGAACTAGAAAAAAAATTGTATTGAGTGGGGTAACCCAGACCCAGAAAGACAGATATGATATGTCTCAGTCATAAGTGGCTTTTAGACATAAAGCAAAGAAAACCAACCTACAATCCACGATCCCAGAGAACTTAGACAACAAAGAGGACCCTAAGAGAGACATACATGGACCTAATCTGCATGGAAAGTAGAAAAAGACAAGATCTCCTGAGTAAATTGAGATCATGGGGACCATAGGAGAAGGTTGAAGAGGAGGGGAGAGACAGGAAGGGTAGCAAAGAAAAATGTAGAACTCAATAAAAATCAATAAAAAAGAAAAAAGATAACCATATATAAAAAAGATTGTCTGGTATGGTAGCAAACACTTTTAATCCTGGGAGGGTAAAGCTGGAGGATCATGAGTTCCAAGGCCAGCCCAAGATACAGTGAGACCATGTCTCAAAATTCAAAGACCAAATAAGCAACTAGAAAAAAATAGGAGGAATACAGTCAATAAATGGATGCTGAACGCTCAAAAAGACAGTGTACATATGAAAGTCAGACTATATGACACGTTCTGAATTTACATGGATAGAAAAGTATTTTGAAATAGCATACATTCATTGGCAAGCATCTTTAAAACAGTCTCTCTCTCTCTCTCTCTCTCTCTCTCTCTCTCTCTCTCTGTGTGTGTGTGTGTGTGTGTGTGTGTGTGTGTGTGTGTGCGCGTGTGCATGTGTGTGTGCAGGTTGTATCCGAGGACAACTTTGTGGAGCTGATTCTTTCTTTTCACCTTTATGTAGATTCTGGGTTTCAAACTCAAGCTCTCAGGATTACATGACAGGCGATTTTACCTGTCAGGCAATTTGCTGGCCCTGTTGTCATAGTTCTTGCTTATATTTTATAAACAACTATTTAAATATTCTAAAGATTGGGATATACTCTAAATTATTGGGTTTACAAATAATATGTGAGCAACATTAAACATAGCAGAAACAAGTGCCATAAACTGTTCTAGGAAGTCTTCAGTAAAAATGAGACTGGTAAAAATAAACACCAAGGAGCCAGCTACTGTATATTGGAAAAAGAAAAATGTTTAAAAATATTTTTCAACTCTGTAAGTTGAATGCAGGTGAGAATATACTAAGACCACACACTACATCTGATAGAACCTATCAGATAAATGGTACACATAGCAGATAGTACATGATTACCAAATGAGATTTTGAGGAATGTCAAACTAGAGTTACAAATGGATTAAGGCCAGTCTATATATCCTGCTATGGAACAAATTACAGAATAACTATTTTTTTCTTGAAAAAGGAAGATACAAAGTAGTACATGAAACATGTCTCTTTTCAATCAAGAAAGAGGGATATATTTGTGTGTGCTTACAATACAATATTTATACTACTGAAACAAAACTATATAATCTGAAACACAAAGAATTAAAGCTACTGAAAATGATTAAATACGAAGGGAACATGACTAGCAAACATTTATGTCAGTGCATCTTATTTCACAGTTCACATTTAGAACCAAATTGCTTTTTATAATTTAAAAATATTAAATAGAAATTAAAAATAGTTTGAAATAAAACTAGAGTGAAACCAGTTAATAATATAGACAGTCAGTGGCTAAACCAAAGAATAGTTATTTTAAGATGGGCAGTGGTGCTACACGCCTATGCCTTTAATCCCAGCCTTCAGGAGGCAGAGGCAGACAGATCTCTATGAGTTCAAGGCCAGCCTGGTCTACAAAAGCTAGATCCAGGACAGGCTCCAAAGCTACAGAGAAAACCGGTCTCGAAAAACAAAACAAACAAACAACAACAACAACAAAAGGGAATAGTTATTTTAAGTAAACTTTGTATCTAAAACCCTTTTTACTTTGAAATAATTTCAGCTGTAGAAAATTACTGGAATACAGTTACCCTGTTTCCAGTAGTGTCCTCTGTTTCCATGTCATTTTCTTATTACTAAAACAATTGTCCTCACACAATTACAATAAAAATGATAGCCAATAACAAGGTTTCCAATTATATGTAGATAAAAGGAAGATGTCATCAAAATCTTCATGTAAGTTGTGCTTAAAATATGGATAACTTGATCTGTTAAAGTAGAAAAGGTACTGAAAAGGTGACTGAAGAAGACTGCTGTAGGAAACCTGGAAATGCTGCCCCCCAAGGTGATTCCTTAGCTGTCAGAGCAGCCTATCCACTTAAAGACAGTACAATGTTGTGATTATGAACAAGACCCTGGAGATTGACAATGCTGACCTGGACTTTGACAATATTGAGTTAGAATCTAGGCCACTTACTTGATTGTTTTCTGAGTCTGAACAAACCACTTAACCTCTGTCAAGCTTCAGTTCTTTTGCCTGCAAAGTTGGCATAATTTTGAAACCATATAATAGAACTGTAATGAGGAAAATGAGACACCTTTTAGCAAGGCATTTTACACAACTAAAATGCTAAGTAAATGTTACCTGTTGCTGGCATATTTTTGTAATTTTAATTCTCATCTCTGTAAGATCATATTCATCCTATTTCATTCTAACAGATTTCTATTTTTAGCCACTTTGGAAGTATGGTGATAATTTTCCAACTACAGCATCAGTGGAAATAAAATAAGCTGGATCATATTTGACAGAATTCAATAACAGTATCTCCCTTTCAGTAAGTCATTAGAATTAGGATTCTTTGAAATTACATAAAAAATAATGATGAAGACTTTTTTGAGGCACAAAAGTTTAATTGGATGAGAACTTTCTTTTTCCACTGAACTAGAAAGCTAAACAAATGTACAGGATAAATATTTTTCAGATATTGAACTCATTCTTTCCAGAAGCGGTGCCCACTTCCAACATTGGGAGAGGAGACAAAGCAGAGCACAATGGCGTCTTTGGGTTGAGAAGACAGATTACTGTTTGAAAAGTATGAAGGAGAGGGAATGTTCTGGGTGCAGTACTAGAAGAAAGAGCAAGACGCAGAAAAAGCTTCAAAAATCTGCACAAGGAACACTGTGGTACCACACCTTAGTAGTAATTTGGGTAGGCACAGCTTGAAACATCATAAAGCTAAGTGTGGAGAGCAGGTGCTGGAGGAAAAGAGCTCTGGACTAATAAAAATCCTACAAAAGTACCATTTTTAAAAAAAGAAATTAAAACCATCCCTCAATGAAAACTGCAGAACTACATGGCACCAGTGTTAATTCTATTAAACATATAATAATGTCAATTCTACACAAATCTTCATCCTCAAAACGAAAAGGAATATGTCTCAACATGGTATATAAGACCAGCATAACCTTGTAATTAAAACCAGCTGGGGACATTACAGAAAAAAACTACAGACTGATGTGAATTTTTCAGAAGTGGTTTATCACTACAGAAATCAACATAGCTGATTGTTAATAACTTAAAATAAAATACAAAATTATTTTAATAAATGAAAAAATAGCATTTGACAAAATACAATTTATTCCTAAAAACAACAACAACAAAACTGAGTAAGGTAGGAATAGAAAGGAATTTCTTTGATCTGAAAAATGTCATTTACAAAAAAATCCCTGCAGCTGACATCATGCATAATGATAAAAGGCCAAATGCTTTATATCAGAAAGATGACACATTTGTTCTCAGCCCCAGTTATAATTTTATACTGGAGAAGAGTTCTAGCTGGTGCAGTACAGCAAGAAAATCATATTAGAAAAGAAGATGTGTATTTGAGATGCACAGTGAACACATAAGCAATCTCCCATGGAGAAAAATCAAAGGAAATCTATGACAAAACTCCAAAAGTACTGAATTTAGCAAGACTGCATAATACAAAAAACTAACAAATCAAAAATCAGTTGTATGCATGTATCCTAATATAAAAAATCTGGACACTAAGACTAAAAATATAATAGAATCAAATTTAAGAAAGTTTAAAAATGGTATGAAAAGATTTGCAATAATTTAAAATACTGTTTAGACCTATTAAAACAACTAAAAGAGAGTTTGAGCTGATGAGTTAGAAGACTTTCTATAAACTTTCAACAATCATCAATAAGAAATCACTTATTACCATTAAATATATTAGGTACAGAGAAAAACTAAAATCATTTCCTCTAAAATTAACATGACAAAGATGTCCGGTATTTCCATTCTTATTCACAATCCTTGAAATCTTAGTCAAAGCAATAAAGCAGGAGACTGACAAAAAAGAATACGAACACAAAAAGAAGTAAAATTATCCCTCTTTGCAGACAATAAAGCCCTAAATTTCAAAGACCCAAAAGACTACACTGTAAGACTAGTAGATCTTAGAACAATGTTTTCAAAAGTAGCAAGATACAAAATTCAGTAGATTCTCTACACAACAGCAATGAGCTCACTGAAAAAGAACTCAAGGAGACATCATTCACAATAACTTAAAACTGCTTATTCATAAATTTAACCAAAGATTATTAATAACTTCTAAAATAAAAACTTTAAAACACTAAAGAAATTGAAGACATGTTTATTGATTTGATTAATACTGTTAAGATGAAATGAAATCCTCATAAGAGACCTACAGAGAACTTAAAATGGCTATCTTAAAATCCCACACGCAAGTCAGGTGTGGGATTTTGATCCCAACACTAGAAAGGCATAGCGAGAGCTACACAGAGAGACCCTGTCTCTAAACAAATTCCATGTGGAAACATGAAAGACCCTAAATAGCCAAAGCAATCTGTAGTAAAAAGAAAAATGCTAAAGGTATTACAATATCTTACTTCAAACTATACTACATACATACAAACAAGCAACACGCAAAACCCCCACAATATGACCCTATTAAAGTAACACACACACACACACACACACACACACACACACACACACACACACACAAAACATGAAGAGCAATGGAATAGGGTGGAAGATTCAGAAACAAGTCCATGTAGTTACAGTTCTGATTTTTGGCAAAGGTAACAAAAGCATATTCTGTAGAAAAAGATAGCCTCTTCAACAAGTAGTGCTAGGTCAACAGTACATTCACAGGAGAGAACTGGATCTAAAACCTGCTCTCCCACTATATAAAACCAAGTCAAAATGGATCAAAGATCCTAATCTAAGACTAGGCATGGTGGCACGCACTTTTAATCCTAGCACTCAAGAAGCAGAAGCAGGTGGATCTCTGAGTTCAAGGCTAGTTTGGTCTACAAAGTGAGTTCCTGTCCATCCAGGGTTACACAATGAGAACCCCTCTCAAAATAAATAGAATAAAATAAAAGATGATCTTATTGTAAGAATCCAAATTTGAAACAGTTTGTGGAAAATACACATTAAGATATCATCAAAGTATAAACCACAACAATGACCAGCATGGTACAATATCCTTAATAGTTCAGTAGTAGCACACATACCTTGGCAGTAACTAACACGTCTCTAATTGAAATTAAGATCACTTGACAAGAGGGAAGTCATATGTGGAACAGAAACCTAGTCAATTGCCTAGGGCTAGTGAAATGTTGGATCTTGGAGGAAAACCTACAACTGCTGATTTACTAAACCAGCATAACTACACTCTAAATATTTGTCCTTATGCCTACAGATAAGTGTAGCTCTCATCTCTCATCAAGGAAACTTCTCTTTGCAAAACAGAGACCACTACAGAAAACTGCAGCCAATTAAAATGCAGAACTAATGGATATCTATAAAATGCTCCTGGACCTAAGGCTCAGGGAACATTGCATAAGAGGGACGAAAAGATTATAAGAGGCAGAAGATCAATATGTTTGCTGTGAGGTTGTGTCTTCCAGTGATGTCAGAAGCTATCTATACCCACAGACTCACCAACATGACTGCCTAAACATGAGCTGAACAAGGATGCTACCAAAAGACATGCCAAAGTATATGGGAGAAGGAGCACAAGGCCTCAACCTTCTACACAAGAACTGCAGGTAACTAAGAAATGCTGATGGTGGGCGAAGTAGTCTTCACTAGGGAGGAGCACAGCAATTGGTTGTCAAATACCAAATAACCCTGAAAACATGGATACAAGCAACATTATACAGACTGAGTAATTTATATTTAGGAATATACGTATCTATACACATACATATATGTGTGTAACACCAATAAATGAAAAAAGGTCACAAACTGGAAAGAGAACAAGGAGGTGTACATGGGATCACTTACTTGATGGAGGAAAGGGAAGGGAGAAATGATGTAATTATATTATAATCTCAAAAATAAAAAAAAAACTTTATAAAAAAGATCCAGGCATTTCCCATGCCACCTGTGGTGGGTGAGGTAGCTGACCTTTCCCTTATCAGTTGCAGCACTTGCGAGAGTGGACCCTGCAACTCGCCTGGGCAGCACAGAGCTGGCCCTGATGGTCAAGGTATAGGAGAGCTGGTGCTGAGGGCATGAAAGCAGGAGAGCTGGTCCTGCCCCTTGATCATTGATGCAAGAGATGAACTAGCTGTGGCAATGGGGCAATGTTGGAGAGCTCACCTGGTGGGGAGGACAAGGAAGAGCTGGCAGGTTGACCAAGGCTGCAACTACCCACCCCCAGAACCAGTTATGAGTTGGCCTGCACCAATATCCACCCCACCTGTGATCTGTGGAAGCATGTAGAAGGGACCAGTCCTGTAAACCGAAAGCTGCAGGATCTCCACAACACAGGGCAACAACAGGATAACCAAGGAGTCTAAATGAGAGCCCAGCACTGATAGTATAGCAGAAACCAGAGGCCTTGAACCAGATCAGTTACTCTTTGCAACAAGCACTTGCAAGTGAAGATATATTATATGGACAAAAGGGTTTACTGCATGACTCACTGTGTCACACTACAGCATCTATGATGAGATTTTTCCTTTTCCTTGGCTTTTTCCTCTTAAATTTTATTTTATTTTTGTGCATGGGGGGGGGGGAGTTGCAAGAGCAGAGGGCAGATATGAAGGGATAGGGAAATGAATGGGATTGAGGTGCATGATGTGAAAGACACAAAGAATAAATAAAAAGTGAAAAAATTCAGGCATAGCCAATGACTTTCTAAATAGAACTCTGATGGCTTATTAAATAATAGCAAAAACTAACAAATGGGATTGCATGAAATTACACAATCAGCACAGAGAAAAGATAGCTTACAAAATTAGAGGAAGCAGTGTTTCTCCAGAATATATATAAGCTCAAAAAATTAAACATCAAAATATCAAATAATCACATCAATAAATGAACAGAAAAGACAATTTTCAAAAGAAGAAACAAGAATAGCCAATAATACATTAAAAATTATTTCAGCATCTTTAGTAATAATGAAAATGCTGGAAAATGCAAAAACTATATTGAGATTATTTCTCAATCCACTTAAAATGGCTATCATTAAGAAAGAAACAAAAAATTCCAACAAACATTGGCAGGATTTTGGAAAAAATGGAACACAAGAAAATTTACTTTAGAAAAACAAAATGTGTCTAAACTTGAGAAATCACAGAAAATCCTAAAAATGAATTAAATATGTGTGTGCTCTCTACTCTTCAGAATACAAAAATATTTACTCACAAAAAGTTGACATACATAAATAGAAAGAGTGTTCATGTCTTGAAGGACTTAACACAGTTAATTTAAGATAAATTATTCTTCTCCAATTTGTACGTAGATTAAAAATCAATCACAATCAAAACCTGATGCCTTTTTAAAAAAAAGAATTATCTCTAAAACTTTTTTACAATAATATAAAGAACTTAGAATAGACCAAACATTTTGGGAGTAATGACAGAATTTAAGTTACTATAACTTAAGAGTTAATTACAGAGTAAACCCGACTGCATGGGTTTGACATTAATAGGTCAGAATAGAAATTACAGAGACAGAACAATATATTATTTTTGATAAAAGTGCCAAATTACTATGAGAGACAAAGGTAGTTTTTCCAATAAATATTAACAGAACAAGTAGTTTTTCATGAGTTTCAACTCTAATCTCCCACTGAAAAATAAACTACTATCAAAGGGGTTCATAAATCTAGAGGAATGGCTAAAAGTACAATTACATTAGAACATGCAATAAAAAAATTCACAAACCTGATGCTGACAAAGTTTTCTTAAAATATAGAAACCATAAAATAAATCAAACTGAATTTTCCCCAAATTAGAAATATTCAGTTTTTAAAGATTTCATTAAGTATATAAAATGGAATGTCACAAATTGTGAGAAAAAAGTTGCAATAAATATACTTGATAAAGAACAAGTAGTCAATATATATATATATATATATATATATATATATATATATGTCATTGCAACTTAATATAATGAAGATATACTCCTCTCTCTATCCCCACTCTGTCTCTGTCTCTGTCTCTCTCTTACACACACACTACTAGTACTACTATTCTTCTTCTACTACTATTGCTGTTGTTAATGGCACACAATGGTCCTTAAGCACAAACGTATGTAGTCATTAAGTTAATACATATTCAAGCTACATGAACTACCGTAACACATCCTCTAGAATGGCTAAAATGAAAAAGATGATAATCCCAAGCACTGGCCATGATGTAGCTGTAACTCTAACATGTTATTGGTATTATCACTGGTAGCAAAGTAAAAACAGTACAACAATCATGGGAAATAATCTGGCAGTTTCTTAATAACCAAAATGCAATAGGTCTGTAGTATCTCTCCCTGTGAGGAGACCCAGCAATCTCACCTCTTACCTCCCTTCCATTTTCCTAAGGTGCTATTATGAACCTTTCAATTTCTACTGCCACTATGCTTCCCACTTTACCAACAAAATCACTTGGCTCCTCCTGCGTTCGGCTTCTCTTCTAGTTTCTTTTCTGTTACTGTGATAAACACCATGAACAATAGCAGCTAAGAGGAGGTTTATTCAGTTTATAGGTTATAGCCCACCATTGATGGAAGCGAAGGCAGGAACTACACAGAGACTTAAAACAGAAGCCATAGAGGAAAGCTGCTTTCTGACTTCCTCAGGTGCATGTGCAGCTAGTTTTCTTTCTTTCTTTCTTTCTTTCTTTCTTTCTTTCTTTCTTTCTTCCTCTTCTTCTTCTTCTTTTAATGTGTATCCCAAGCTAGCCTCGAATTCATGATCCTCCTGCCTCTGCCTCCTTCAGCAAATCCTACTGGCATATGCCACCACAACGGGCAACAGGTAGCTTTCTTATAAAACCCAGGACTACCTACCAAGACAATGGAACCAATGGATGGTCCCTTTTACATCAATTAGCAATCTGATGAGACAATCTGATCAGATAATCTCTCAACTGAAGTGCTCTTCTCAGGTTACTCTAGGGGAGCAGTTCTCAACCTGTGGGTTATGACTCCTTTGGGGGTCGCATTATCAGATATCCCACATATCAGATATTTGCATTACCATTCATAACAGTAGCAAACTTACAGTTATGAAGTAGCAGTGAAAATAATTTTATGGTTTGGAGTCACCATAATATGAGGAACTGTATTAAAGAGTCAGAGAGAGCATAAAATTATGGTTAAGAACCAATTTATCTAGGCTATGTCAAACTGACAATTCAAACTAACAAGGACAGCTTCTAGTTTATGTCAAGGAATGCCTCCCCCAGCTGTTTCCTATCAAAAATCCCTTCCATCAGTCATACTTCCTTTTTCTTTCCTACTAGCTTTTACTTTCCAGCAACACTGATGCTGAACCTTCCTGCCCCCCTTAATCTCCACCCCTATTCCTGTTTCTAGGGCTTCCAAATCTTTTCTACTTGCAATCCCCTTTTCCTAAAAAAAAATTGTACCTGACCTCGGGTATATAAAAATCAAACATTTACTGGTGTAGGAGGTTCTTCTGTTCATGTGTTGCTCTCATTGGGTAATGAATAAAGAAACTGCTTTGGGCCTGATAGGGCAGAACTTAGGTAGGTGGAACTGGGAAGAAGGGCAGAGTGAGAGACGCCATGGATCTTCTGCCTGAGACAGACGCTGGTTAGAATCTTGCTGGTAAGTCACAGTCGTGTCATGATACACAGATTAATAGAAATAAGAAGTTAGAGCTAATGGCCAAGCAGTGTTTTAATGAATATAGTTTCTGTGTAGTTATTTCGGGTGTATGCTAGCAGGGCAGCCGGGACAAACAAAGGGCCCCTCTCCTTGTAACAATTTACTGATAACAAATCATGAAGAAGCTTTAAAACAATTATTTGACATGTATATAATTTTACTATTGATTAAAGATTAAAGCAAATTTGCATACTAATGAGATAGATGTGCTTTATTTATTTGCAAATAATTAAATTTTGGCTGGATATTGGATACTGCAGGACAGAGAGCAGCTTTGTTTATCAGAGTTGATCAATATTTTGATTTTATAATTGTCAATGCTGAGATTGCCTCTTTGCATAAATCTGTAGTATAAAATGGCAGAAATATAATTAGGACTATTTCAGAAATTGCTGGAAATTCTTTCCTAATTGAAAGCCAAATTTATTTAATGATTTTTAAAAAATGAAATGAAAGCCAGTAACTCAAACAGTAATTTAAAAAATAAAAAATTTAAACACAATTCAACTTATTTAGGGTAATACTGCCTTCTTTCTATAATTAAACTATTATTATGTTTCTATAAAACCCAAAATTTTTTATGTACAAGAAAAACACTAAGTTGTAACATATAATAGTCTCGATTCTGAGCTGAGGCGTTTGTTGGTATTACATGATGTGACTGGATGTAAGGTGTAAAGCATGTGCACTGTGTGTTCAGAAGCAAAGCTTCAGAGAAGTCATATAATGTAACATGGGTGATTGCTGCTGGAAATATTTCAAATTCAGTATGCATTCGCTTCTGAATCAAGTTTTCATTGTTCCATGTTCAGAAACTGTTTTCTGTTGCCAAATTTTCACAGTCCCCATATTCTGTTATATGATGTCATATGGGGTTACCACCCACAGTTTAAGAAGCCAGGATCTAGTGGAACACCTGTGTTATACATGTCTCTTTCCTTCCCACTCCAGAAAATGTCTGGAATTTCTCCACAGCAGTTTTTTCTCTCAAAAAGTATCCTGTATTTACTTCCTTTCTCAAATTCCTCCCTCTGCCTACCGCAACCTGGCTTCTGGCTTTACAACAGTACTGAAGCAGCTCTGGCCAAAGCTCCCACTGATTTCCACACTGACAAATTCCACTGACATCACAGTTATTCTATCAATTGGTCTTGAATCCCAGCACTGGGGAGGAAAAGGTAGGTGGATCTCTGTGAGTTTGAGGCCAGCCTGGTCTACAGAGAGAGTTCCAGGACAGCCAAGATGTTACAAGGAGAAATCCTGTCTGGAAAAACAAACTAAGAAACAAAAAGAAATTCTGTCATAAGAAGAGTATGTGGGAAAAAAAAAAGTTCACGCTATCTTCAAGTGTATTTCTAGCTAGCTCTTACACCTTGAATTAACCCATTTTTATTAATCTGTGTATTGCCATGAGACTGTGGCCTACTGGTAAAGGTTCTGGGTGTCTCTCTCCTTCAGCAACTACATGGCATATCCTTGACTCCTCCTACTTTCTTTCTATATTGCTGTTTGGATTTCTGGCCTGGCTTTACTCTGCTAAGCCATTGGCTGAAACAGCTTCATTCATTAACAACTAAAAGCAACACATATACAGAAGGACATCCCACATCAGTCTGCCAGATATTCTAGGGCTATAGGCTGAAGATGGACACGACAACATTGCAGAGAAACTTTGGGTTCAGGCAGCCAGACATTTCTGTTATTAGTTAATATTACACCCTTCTGGGGTCTTTGATGGAGTTAAAGACTAAACAGAGTTATTGTTTTCCTTAGTTATGATAGAGAACAAATTAGGTATAAAACTTGGGAATCACTTTGGACAGATAATGGAGTATTCTGATGCTGGGAGCAGTGAGACCCCAGATCCTGACTTTCTTGTAATCCCCTGATCTGAGTGCCTACAGCTGCTCTGAGCACGAGACCTTCAGGAGTTCTGGAGAGTGGTTTCTGGTGGGTTTGGCTGGGGCGTGGCTATCTCTATATAATCTGCCCCTGGACACAATAAAGGGGGCATTCTTGGGGAATTCAAGGATGACCTGTGTCGCTGTCTCTCTGTCTGTGTGTGTCTATGTATTTTAACCTCCAGCCCCCTTGCCCGAAGCTCGCAAACTGGGTGCCAGCACACAGAGCGCAGACACGGGGGCATGGTGCGCAGCAATTGGAGGTTTCACTGAGATATGAACTCGGATCGCTGGATTCAGAGTCCAGAGTGCTAACCATTACAAATGAAAAGGGTTGTCCCCGGCCGGAGGGGACATATGTATTGGGAAAAGATGGAATGTATACAGCTCAAAGAGATGAATGTGTACAGATGTATGATTTTAAAAACTGAATTCTTCCAGAATCAATACTAACAATTCTGCTGTGGATATGCTATGGTATTTAGCCATTGATCATTTAAGAGAAATAAGGAAAAGAAAGCAAAATAAATTGAAAACACTATGAAGTATTACAAGATGGAGAAGCTAGATACAATATGGCATCACGTCATCCCATTTGTGTGGGTACTGGTCATGAAACTATAAAGGGAGTCTTACAAGGGAAAAAATCTTAAGAGGGAAGTAAAAACAGAAAAAGGGTGGTAATGGCATAAAATTGACACAAAAGAAGAGGTCTACTGGGAGAGGGGACCATCAAGAGGACAAGTGTACAGGGAAGGGCAGCAAGGAGGGAAATGAATAACAAAGTATACATGAAAATATCATAATGAAACTCAGTAATTTAACTTAAAAGCTAAACTAACTTAAAAGCTAAAATAACAAACTACACTATATTCAGTTAAGTATGGTGGCATATGCTTGTAATCCCAGCACTCTGGAGGGCAAGGTGGAAGTTTAAGGCTAGCCTAAACTGTAGATTGATGAGACTGTCTCAAAAAAAAATACAAAAAAAGTCTACATTATATAATTGTTAAATAAAAAAGCTCCATGCCCCTACATTACTTATTAATTTACAGTCTCTGCATTTCCTACTTTCATTGACTGCTTTGTACTACTGAAGTCGGATTCGATGTTTTTTTCCAGCTAACACAACATTAAGGGCACTGAGTGGACACCAGAGGAGTATTTTGCTCTCTGGTGCCAGCAGGTTTTCTCATAAGGCTTGGAAGTGTATGCTCAGCATGTGGCATCTGTCCTTGGGCAGCTTCTCTCAGAATCCTGTCAGGTGGCTTTTCAGCTGAGTGCTGCTGGGAGAGTACTCTCTGTGCCCAGCGTCCTCAGGCACATCTTTGGTCAGCTTTCTCCACATGCAGAGGTGAAGCCTATACGTAGGAATGGCTTCCAGTGGGCCCTAGAAGGCAGATTCCATTGTTTCCCACAAGCATGATGTCTCAGTAAACCTGTGGTCCAATTAATGACTACATGCTCTCTTCAACAAGGCTTCAATCTTTTGGAGAGTGTCCAAAATCCTGCCCAAGTGTTCCACTTCAGGCCTTGGAGAAGTGGCAATTCCTTATGCCTGCTAGTCCTATAATTATTTATAAGAGTCTATAATTCTTACTAGCCCATACCCCAGGTGGCAATAATTCACTATACTAAGCTTTGCTTGTTCAAATAATTGCTGTTTGGCTTCCATTTCTGGAAGGAACTATGAATGACACACCTTAGGTACAACCAGAGTATGTAAAATGATAAAACTATTCAACAAACCCTTTGAATTCTCAAAACTATAGAATTTAAACTGGTTATGAACAGAATCAAAGACAACAGCCTTGGATTTTTTTTTCCTTATTTCAGGATCAAACATTTAAAAATACACCATAAAAGCAACAACAGCAAGTACACTTCTTTCATGATTTTGTTTCCAATTAAACCACCTGTATCTGTCTATTATGAGAACACCAAACTAAGTTTCTGCTCAAATCTAAGCAGATTCATACAAAAGAATTTCATGCTGTTTTCCAGGATATTCTACCACTGATGGTATGTCCTTACAAATTTTTTGGTTTTGCTTTGTTTTTGTAGACCTAAAGCATTTAGCAAAATAAGAACTATTTTACAGTTCAAAAGGCAATTGTTATCCATTTCCTTATATTCTTGAGAACCATGCGAGAAAGAATATAAAAACAATCTGCCTAAAATAATTTATCCTTTGATCATAAAACTATTAAAAATTCAGTTTTAATGAACAGCACTAGAATAAATTTTAGTATGTAAATGTAGAAAACAATATAGCCTTATTTTAGTCTTTGATTTAGAGACAAATTATTCACCATTTTCAATTCACCATATTCAATTGAAGACATCTGCGTACTGGTTTAGACTAGATTAAAGAACAAAACCAACTATATCATCACTCAAACATTTAAGGTATCAGTCTGAGTTTTAAAATGTATTTGGTATAGCAGAGTAAAGACAGCCAGAGATTTCTTCCTTTTCCATCTAGAGATAGGATCTATATCCTTGCTTTTTCAACACCAAAAAGTTGTGACTTTTCAAACCAATAAAGAAGAGTGGGAAAGAAATTGCCTGTTGACAATTTTCTTTATTATCTAGGTAGCCCAGTCACCATACCACTTGAATTTGTGTGTGAGATTTTTTTCATTTTTTTTCAATTTTTATTGTGCTATACATTTTTCTCCCCGCCCTTCCCTTCCTCCCCTCTCTCCTTGTACCCTTTCCTGTGACCCCCATATCCCCAATTTACTCAGGAGATCTTGTCTTTTTCTCCTTCTTATTTAGAACCATGTATGTCTCTCTTAGGGTTCTCTGGGATTGTAGACTATAGGCTGATTTTTCTTTGCTTTATGTCTAAAAGCCACATATTATATTTGTCTTTCTGAGTCCAAGTTACCTCACTCAATATGGTTTTTTCTAGTTCCATTCATTTCCCTGCAAATTTCAAGATGCCATTTTTTTTTACTGCTGAGTAGTACTCCATTTTGTAAATGTACCATTTTTTTTTATCCATTCTTCAGTTGAGGGGCATCTAGGTTGTTTCCAGGTTCTAGCTATTACAAATAATGCTGCTATGGACATAGTGGAACACATGTCCTTGTGGTATGAATGAGCTTCTTTGGGCACATACCCAGAAGTGGTATTGCTGGGTCTTGAGGTAGACAGATTGTTTATTTTCTTAGAAATAGCCATACTGCTTTCCAAGGCGGTTGTACAAGTTTGCACTCCCACCAGCAATAAAGAAGTATTCTCCTTACCCCACAACCTCTCCAGCATAAACTGTCATCAGTTTTTATGATCTTGGCCATTCTTACAGGTGTAAGATGGAATCTCAGAAATGTTTGGATTTGCATTTATCTGATGACTAAGGATGTTGAGCATTTCCTTAAGTGTCTTTCAGCCATTTTAGATTCCTCTGTTGAGAGTTCTCTGTTTAGGCCTGTACTGCATTATTTTATTGGCTTATTTGTTCTTTTGATGACCAATTTCTTGAGTTCTTTGTGTATTTTGGAGATCAGACCTGTCTGATGTGGGGTTGATGAAGATCTTTTCTCATTCTGTAGGCTGTCGTTTTGTCTTGTTGACCGTGTCCTTTGCTTTACAGAAGCTTTTCAGTTTCGGGAGGTCCCATTTAATAATTGTTGCTCTCAATGTCTGTGCTACTGGGGTTATATTTAGGAAGTGGTCTCCTGTGCCAATACATTCAAGTGTACTTCCCACTTTCTCTTCTATGAGGTTCAGTGTGGCTGGCTTTATGTTGAGGTCTTTGATCCAAAAAACTTGAGTTTTGTACATGGCGATAGATATGGATTTATTTTCTTTTTTCTTTGTTTTTTTTTAGGGACAATGGGATTTAGAAATATTAGTAAAGAAGAATACAAAGACATGAAAAAAATAAGACAGAAAATGTAGAATAGTATCAGGAGGAAGTTACTGTGAATACTGAAAATTGCCTGCATTTAATTTCCAATTTCTTAAAATACCCCTGACTCCAAAAGATAGAAGTAAGACAAAAAACTTCATTAACATGACACAAGAAAATGAACAAACCAATTGAAGGACACGGGCTACGCCCATAGTTAAAACATTCTGTTGCTAGAACAAAACAAGTCACACTCACACCCTAGACCAAAACATTCCGAGGCAAATCACTCCCTGGGTGGTTAAAGCAACTGGAATTTAGTTGGATCCTTAGACTTTTATTTGGGGTAGAAACACGTCTACTTCTCTATTCCTGAAATACAAGGTCTGGCTATAAGCCACACCTGTTGACAATAATCTTGAGAGAGCAGAACTCTCTGGTCTGAATCTGGGAGGGACCTTTGAGGTAAAAACAGATACTAATCTTGAAGGAATAGAGGTAAGTTCCAACTCTCTGACCTTTGCTCAATGTGGAAATACGCTTATATTTTTGGGTCTCTAAAATCCCTCCCTTTTTAGTAATTTTAATAGAGCCCATGCTTCTGCAACAATACAGAGTCTGCCTTAGGTGAACACTTTTCCGTTTCCCAGATTTACCTATATTCCATACATGCATTCCAACGATGCATGTCTATGTCTTAGGCACCTAGGGGAAAGGATCAAACCTGTCACTGACTGCCAACCTCTGTAATCAAAGGGTTAAGGGAGAAAGGACCTCTGTGCTCTATGTCTCTGAGTCAAGTTTCTATCAAGAGAGTTCATCAGCAATTAGCTAATGGTAATCAAGCAGGCAATACTTTGTACTATGCATACTTCTATGGCTATAGTATTGCCTAATTAAAGGAGTGGATAATCACCAGGGTTGGGAATGCCCACTTTGAATTGGTCTAAAGTGTTTCTTAACAATTTTTAGCTGTATCAAAATCTAAATTTGCTTATCAAACATGACAATTGAAGAATGTATTGGTAATGTCAAACTTTTCTTAGACAAGTTCTAATCTTTTTCTAATCATTAACATATTTATAGTGAAGTAAAGCATTAGTAGGGCAATACCATAACATAATTTGTCAAATCATAATTCTCTTAAATCCATTCTAACCAAAAGACAAGAAAAGGTTTTTATAATGGGTGAGATTCTAAATGCAATGCTGTTTTAAAACAATTGTCCCAGCCTCTGAGCAGCATCAAGAACAATTAAGCTACCCTCCTCATATCTGAAGAGGGGCTTCAAGTCACTCCTTGTAACAAATCTTTTTTTTTTTCCTGAGGGGAAAATTGAAGTCTCATTTCTCAGGTTCTCTAAACATTTCAACAGCAGACTGAATACCTACCTCACTGGCAATCTGAGTTCTGTGTCCCAAAGAGTAAAACAGTCATTTTTGATCTGGCTCCAAGCATTTCTGATCTGGCTCCAAGGTAAACAGAACTTACTAGGTCTGAAAGGTTGCACAGCAAGTCTATGGGAAAAAAAAATAACTAGGAATCAACAGTCGTCACCGCAATCTTCTTTCCCTTCTCAGAGTGCAGCATGATGCTGTGGGATAGGAGCATTTGTTCAGGTACCCCAATCCTCATTCTGCAGCACGGTGGTTTAAGGAGGTTGGGCCCATGAATCATAAACCTCTTTCTGCTTCTTCTATGGAGTTATCAGTGACTCATATGTCATCAGGGCATTTCTCTGCTGTATGCATTGAACCAGACCATTCTGTAAAACATCTTGCTGAATCCTCACACGTGGCAGGTTCTGAGCTCTCCCCGCTCTTCCCATGGCTCACCGCTGCAGGTCACAGTAAAGCACACGGAACCACAGAAATTCCCTTTGGCCTGGGTCCACTGGAGCCTGCAGCACGGTGAATGATATGGATCTATTTTCATTCTTCTACATGCAGATATCCAGTTATGCCAGCACCATTTATTGAATATGCTTTCTTTTTTCCATTTTAAATTTTTGGCTTCTTTGTCAGAAATCAGGTGTTTGTAGGTATGTGGATTGATATCTGGGTCTTCTATTCGGTTCCATTGGTCCTCCTGTCTGTTTTTATGCCAATACCAGGCTGTAGTAGAGTTTGAAGTCAGGGATTGTGATGCCTCCAGAAGTTCTTTTATTGTACAGGATTGTTTTGGCTATCCTGGGTTTTCTGCTTTCCAAATGAAGGTGAATTTTGTTCTTTCGAGGTCTGTGAAGAACTTTGCTGGGATTTTGATGGGCATTGCATTAAATCTGTAGATTGCTTTTGGTAAGATTGCCATTTTTACTATGTTAATTCTACCTACCCAAGAGCATGGGACATCTCTCAATGTTCTGGTATCTTCTTCAATGTTTTTCTTCAAAGATTTAAAAGTTCTTGTTATACAGGTCTTCTTTGGTCAGAGTTACTCCAAGATATTTTCTTATTTTTGGCTATTGTGAAGGGCAATGCTTCTCTAATTTCTTCCTCAGCAAGTTTATCATCTGTATAAAGGAAGGCTACTGATTTTCTTTTTAGTTAATCTTGTATCCTGCTATATTACTGAAGGTGAGGTGTTTATAAGTTTTAGGAGTTCCCTGTTAGAATTTTTGGGGTAACTTATGTAAACTATCATATCATCAGCAAATAGAAAGAGTTTGATTTCTTCAACTTTTTATCCCCTTGATCTCCTTTTGTTGTCTTATTGCTCTAGCTAGAACTTCCAGTACTACATTGAATAGTTAAGGAAAAAGTGGACAACCTTGTCTTGTTCTTGATTTAAGTGAGATCACTTTGAGTTTCTCTCTGTTTAGTTTGATGTTGGCTATTTGATGTTTTATTATGTTTAGGTATGTTCCTTGTAACCCTGATATCTCCAAGACCTTTATCATGAACAGGTGTTGAATTTTGTTAACTTTTTTTCCAGCATCTAATGAGATGTGTGGCATGTTTCTTTCAGTTTGTTTCTATGGTGAATTACATTGACAGATTTTATTATGTTCAACTATACCCACATTTTTTGTATGGGTAGTCTAATAATTGCCAAATTCACTCAAAATAAGTCTTTACATTAAAATACATTACTGACACTTTTCTAAATAATAATAGCATTATCACTAGATAATTTATAGTATTAATCACCGTGGTTGGTAATGAATGCCTTACTCACTGTTTCACTGGTCCCATATCAGAAATATCTTAATATTAACTCACTTAGTTTTCATTTAGTAGAAACCTTTTACTCATCTCATGCTCATAAGCAATTTTACTTATTAACTAAGATCGGTATATGATTCAATGCATTTTAAATTTGTATTGCCTAACTGAAAGTCCATTATTATAATTATTTGAATATTTGGGTTTTTTTGCCATTACTCTCCTAATTTTGTATTCTAATGATAATGACTTAAAACTAGAGATTTTTTAGAGTGATATCTTACATTAAACTGTGTCCCAACTCTGGCATTGTTATAATGCCAGCTAGGTAAGTTGTTTTAATTTTGAATCTCCATTTTCCTCTGTCTTAGTTGGGCACAACAAACTGGGTTGCTGTGAGAACTAAAGAGATAATGATAAAGCAATATCTTAGTAAAGTGCTTGGTATTTAGTGTGCAATATGCCTTCTTACTAATGTCATTATCTTATATAACTATATGTCATATCCTAATTATTCCATACAATCACATTCTTATATTATCTTAACTTGTCAAGTGAAGAAACTGAGTTTGAGGTGTCCTTAAAAGGATACTGGATACTAAACCTGTTCGTGGGGATTTTGTCTCTGTAATTTAATCACCTCCCAAAGCCCTATCTCCTAATCCTTGGAGAATAGGATTCAACTATGAATTTGGGGAAAAACACAAGGATTCACATGGTAGTAGATTCAAGCCACTTCTCCTAAGTCTTTAATATGTCAGTCTTGTAAAGTGGAAAATTATTTTTATTAGCCACTCTGTTGACAGAGAATTTGAAAGCAAACAGTAATATCCATGAGCATGTTTGAATTTTTTATTTAAATATTTTTGGATATTTTCTAACAGTATTAGAACAATTTTTCTTTTCTCATATCTTAGAAAAACTACCTCTGGTAGTTTTATTTGGGAATAAATAAAATAGAACAATTAAAATAAGCAAAGAGAAATTGTAGGCATGAGATTGCAAAGATTAAGGTAACTCCAGAATTCATTGAAGATACATTGTCACAACAAAGGATAGGGAAATTACACACTACCTATAATATGGTACACTGTAAGTTAAAGAACTTCAAACATCCTTACTCTTAATCTACTGCCAGCCCTTTGAGGACAGTATCATTGTCCTCATGAATGCATAGGGTATGATGTACAGACAATTTGGAATGTCTTGCATGTCTGACTTCAGCTCTTCCTAGGCTTTTCCTGCTTTGGTAGATCTAGAAGAAAAACCTAAAGCCTTTTTTTAAGCTATAATCCACTTAGAACTTAACAACCTTAAACTTTCCTTGGATTTAATAAGAATTCAACAGGATAGAAATGTCATGTACTTAATCTCCATAAATAACAGACACATTTTAAAATATCAGGAGCCAAAATGATCACATTAAAACTAAATGAACTCAGTAGGAGGCTCTATTTATGTATAAAGACGTATATATGCGAGTGTGCGTGCACACATACACACACACACACACACACAGAGATCATGAACTTGAGAAGTGGGAGGAACACTATAGTTAGAGGGGGGAGAAGGTAGGGTAAAAATGATGTGAACACAAGTACTCAGGCATAAAATCAACTAAAAAAATAAACAAAATAAATAAATAAATAAAAGCTGAAAAAATATTTTTAAAAACAGTAAAAATTAGTTTCTTTTTTTTATTAAATTTATTTATTTATTTAAGGATTTCTGCCTCCTCCCCGCCACCGCCTCCCATTTCCCTCCCCCTCCCTGATCGCTAAGGAAGTTGAGCTAAAAATTAGTTTCTAAAGCTTAGTTAAACAACAGAACTGAAGAGGCAAACAAATTACTGTAGAGATAGCAAAGATCCTTTGCAATGCTTTCATTCACATATTGAAAGTGTTCAAAATATGCACACATTATAGAGACAAACTGGCCAAGCTTCTCAGAAAGCCAACACTGCTTACTAACTTTACACTCAATAATGAGTAATTTGGCAATCATTCCTCAAATAGTAGTGTTAAATCTGCTGGCAGTTATTTCTGGAGTATAACACAGAATAGATACAATTTACTACACTGATGGGAAAGAAATTTAGGCAAGCCAAGATAAAGGTTAAAGCATAGAAAATACAAGGCCAAGTCAAACAGACTAGAAAAATTCTTTCCTAAACATTTCAGAAATGGCACTACATCATAATTTTAGATAGTTTTTTAAATCATTTTGAGCCAGATGACTTGTCTTCATTTTCTATGTATCCAATGAGGATTACAAATCAGAATTATCAGATTTACAAGTGTCCTGAGTATTTTTTTTGTAATATTTGCTATTGAGATGACAATCTTATACCTGGACTAGCAGACCTACAGTTATCTATGCTGTATACCTATTTGTACACATCCAAGTCATTAGTATTCTGCCGAATAGTTACCTAATAAGCTTTCCCCTAGCATAAAATTGAAATAAAGCTTTTGAGAACAAACAAAACCCATTTACTTAAAATATAAATATTTAACTAGCTCATTTTTACTACATGAATGGATAAAATAACTTACTGAAACTATTCCAGCATTTTGTCCTTGGGACAGTGCAACTGTCTTTCTAATGCTGTGAAGATACACCATGACCATGGCAACTCTTATGAAGGAAAACATTTAGTTGGGGCTGGCTTACAGTTTCAGAGGTTTAGTCCATTGTCATCATGGTGGGACATGGCAGTGTGCAGGCAGACATATTGCTGGAGAGGGAGCTGAGAGTTATACATCTTGATCCACAGGCAACAGGAAGTGAACTGTGTCACTGGGAGTAGCTTGAGCATAGGAGACCTCAAAGCACACCCCCACAATGATACACTTTCTCCAACAAGGTCATACCTACTCCGTCAAAGCCATACCTCCTAATAGTGTTGCTCCCTTTGTGGGGGCATTTTCTTTCAAACCATCACACATACCTATTCATTGTTTTTAAATTATGTGTTTGGCTTGCTGAATGTTCAATGAACTCTTTAAAAATAACAATCAAGAAACAAGAGTACAACCAGCAGCTTAGTAGCCCTTCTGCCCCCCAATAGCCACTATCTTCTTCTTCCAGAACTACTAATTTGGACTCAAATATAAGATTACTTATAGTACTTTTGTATTTTAAATAAATGGTGTCATATAGTAGGTACTCTTTTATTTTATATGTATGTATGTGTATGTTAAGGGCAGGACATGCAACAGCATGCATGTGGAAGCCAGAGAACTTTTGGGGGCCCTTACATCTTGTTGATACAGGGTCTCCCTTGTTTTGGCTACTGTGCTGTATACTCCAGGCTAGCTGGCACCTGAATTTCCAGGCATCTACCCTGCCTCAGCCTCCCATCCTACATACAGTAGTATATTGGGATTACAGAAGCTTGATACACCTGCTTTTATATGAGTTCAGGTGATTGACTCAGGTCATCACGCTTGTACAGCTGTCACTTTTACCTGCTAAGCCATCTCCCCAGCCCAGTGTGAGTAATTATTTATGCCTGGCTTTATCTTCTTTTTTCTTTTATTATTATTTTTCATTTATTTTACATCCCAACCACAGTTTCACCTCCCTTCTCTCCTCTTGTTCCATTCCTCCACATTTACTCCTCCTCTGTTTCCATTCAGAAAGGAGCAGGCTCCCCCTGCATGTCAACAAAGCACTACTGTATATAGGATGGGAGGCTGAGGCAGGGTAGGTGCCTGGAAGTTCAGGTGCCAGCTAGCCTGGAGTATACAGCACAGTAGCAGAAACAAGGGAGACCCTGTATCAAAAAATTGAAGTAGGAGTAAGCTCCTGCCTTTGTATTAAGGCTGGGCAAGGCAACCCAGTATGAGGGAGGAATAGGTTCCCAAAAGCCAGCTCAAGCATTAAGGACAGGCCCTGCTCCCACTGCTAGGAGTCCCACAATAGACCAAGCTACATAACTGTTACACATATGTAGAAGGACTAACTATGTCAGTCCCATGCAGGCTCCCTAGATGTCATTGAGCTCCTATGAGGATAGTTATTTCTGTGGGTTTCCTTGTGATGACCTTGACTACCCCTGACTTGTACAATCCTTCTTCCCTCTCTTCAACAAGATTCCCAGAGCTCAGTCCAACACCTGGGTGTGGATGCCTGGCTTCTTTTAAATATCATGCTTGTAGGAGTCATCTATGTTTTCTGTGTAACAAAGATACATCTATTATCTTTTTACAGCTTCACTATATGAATACAATATAATTTACTGTGTTATTCTTTTTGGAATATGGGGTACTTCTAATTTAGACTATCACAAGGAATTAAACTAAAACCACATTTGTACACATTTATGTTAAAGTATTTCTATTGGGTGCACACCTAAGGAACGGAAATACTAATCACAAAGTCACTAGGTATGTATGTTAGCTTTGGTAGATACTTCCAATCTACAAATTTATGCTTTCATTAGAAGAGTTCTGATCAGTTTGCATCCTCACTGATACTGGGATTATTGTTTTCACTGTTAGCCATTCTGTCAGTAAAGTAGTGATCAATTTGGTTGATTTAGTTAAATCAATTTGTGATTTAACCTCGGTTTTTCTGATGACTAAGTTGGGTACCATTTACTGATCATGTGAGTAAATTTTTTTAACCCAGAAATATTGTAAGTTTTTGACCATTATGTTCTTTATCTGGGATCTTGGCAGGGTTTACTTTGAGGACACCTAGGCTGGATTTCTTATAGTATGAGAAGAGTCATCAGCTACTACCATAATGATTATGTGACAGCTACAGAATAAGTTTACACAACAACATGGTTTGGATAGAGAGTTGGCCAGGTTAAAGGAGATAAACAGTATTAGAATTATGTATTTTTATAATTGAACTTTGGAGGACTGACCATAACCATTTTACCATTTAAACTTTCACAGGTTACCAACAAATAAAAATGTTCATGCACTATTAATACCACACCAATGCTTTACTGTAGTATCCCTAGAATACTCAATACATTAGGAAAATTTATGGTATTTCTTTATTCACTGAGTAAATATTCACCAAGTGTCTACTATATGCAATTCTAGATAGTGAGAGTAAATTAAGTTGGGCAGTCTAAAATGTAGTTAAAATATATGCTTGGGGTCCAAAGCATAGATAAACTTAGATTCATCTGGCTTCCCATGCATCAGTAGAAAGTTCTTAAATCTCTCTAAACCACAACTGTAAAATGTATTTTTTCAGAAGATAAAATACAACAATATATATAAACAGCACCTACCAACATGCCTGGAGTTTCAAACAGCAAATGGCCAGTGCATGACAGCTCTTTAAAAAGTAGAACATGCTTATTCATTTGAGTATGGATACAATCTTTTTGATACTTGTTATTTAAATGTTTTCGTTATATAATCAATTTTTCATGCTACTAGAAGGGTTAGGTTTGTGTAAAATTGTCAATTGAAAAAAAACCCATCTTAACCCCTTTCTAGGCTTAACAAGTTCATACATAAGGCTTAAGCACTCTAGATGCAATGCTATAAACTGGCCATGAGGGAACTGGACAATATGGAAGTGAGACAGGTGGCAAAAAGTTGATACAAAGAACAAAGCAAAGAATCCACTTCAGGAAAATTGTAAATGTTCCTTGAAATCGGGCATTTCTCTTTAGGGGAACTCGAAAGCTATGCATATTTAAGTGTCACAAAAGATAATCACCATATGTGTTACGGGTGTGTGTCTAAGGGCAATTCCCATACCTGCCCAACAATGAAACTATTTCCTTGTATCTGGTAGAATACGACAATGTTAAAATTAAATTTGAATCCTATTGTCATCTTTATATGTATAAAGGTTGTGGAAACTTGTTCACTAAAACAAGATGCTATTGTACAGCCTAGCAATGCTACCCTTTTATTTCTACTTTGGTTGTAGGGGGAATGGAACCTAAAATCATACAGATGCTAGTTAAAACATCTATAACTGAGTTACATCCCCATACTACAACAATGCTACTCTTAAACACACACACACACACACACACACACAAATATATATACTCAAGAGAACTTCAACATATATAGTCACAAAAACCACATACAACTGAGTTTTCATTCATTATTCATACTACTTATGTTTACTAAGTTAGCCCATGCATGGGATAAATACTGAACCATTGTTCTTCAGAAGAAATGGAGGGCTATGTTCCTGTGAATTTCTGTTCACACATTTTTTTGGTGAACTGATCAATCCATATCCTGTATATGCTTGTGTAAAGATACACTTCTGTCATATATATTGCTGATTTGTTAACTGAAATCATGGCCAACAGCTTTGTAAGTTATATCTGACAAAAGCATTTTCTTTGTAAAAGCACATAATAGCATTCTTACATTTAAGGAATGCTAGGCAACACGTTGGCACTATACTTGGTGGTCACTTTAAAGCAGCCAAGTCAACAACAAAAAGCACAAAAATGTGAAGTGTGGAACTGAATAGACCTTGAAAAGGACACTCACCTACAGAATGAGAGCCAAAACAAGAAGAAAAGAGCTGCAGTGTTTAACCTCAACTAGGAACCCAAGTGTTGAGCAATTCAAAAATTTTACTGCTTTGCAGGTCTGTGGGTGACCACAAAAGTGCCACAAGTATTAGTTTGAGAATTACAAAGAAATATTGCTGAATAGATGAATGCATAAAGTACAAAAACCATGAATGAAGACCAAGAGTGTGTATGTGTATATTATATATATATGTGTAAATATATATATATATATATATATATATATATATATATATATATATATGTGTGTGTGTGTGTGTGTGTGTATTAATGTTAACAGCAGCATTACACATGACAGCTAATAAAGTGGTCAAATATTAACCTTCAATTAATGAGTTGATATATAAAATATGGTATATCCATACAATAGACAAAAAAGCAACCAGATTACTGATCCAATCTGTAATGTGTAAAATGCATTTTTGAAACATATTAAGTGAAATAAAGCAGCCATAAAGGCCTCCCATTGAAAACAAAGGTCTCCTATTAAGGTATGACTTCATTAATGGCCAAAATGTATAAATCCATTAAAGACAAAGAATATTCAAGGTTACCAGGTGGTGGAGGGTGGTGGGAAAGGGATCATGGGTCTACAAAAGGCAAAAAGTTTCTTTGGGAGTTTGATGAAATGTTCTAGAAATAAGAGTTGCACCAGTGAAAACCACTAAAAATACAAACTGTATTTTATTGTGCATAAATTACATCTGAATAAGACATTTTAGTATTTTATTATTTATTAACCTGTATTAATTGTGCTTATTAATGAGGCCTAGTATGGTATTTCAACACATGCAATATCACAAACTGGTCAAATACAGCCTCCTTTTATCTCCCTGCTTTTCACTCCCCCAAACCTGTAGGTCATCCTTCCCTAACTCCAGTCACACTACTGTTTTCAGTTATACTTGTTTGTTTTAAAGAGACGATATACAGTATTTGTGTTTCTCTGGATAACTTATTTCATTAAACAAAATTTCCTTGATCCCAACCAGTTTGCTACTGATGACAAGATCTGATTCTTCTTTATAACTCTACAATGTGCCCATACATGCCTGCACATAAGTGTGTGAGTATGCATTTGCCACAATGCATGTGTGCAATTGGCAAAAGTGCATTCTTCTCCTCCACCATATGTGTTCACAGTATCAAACTCAGGTCATCAGGCAAGAACCTTTACCTGCTGAACCAGGTATGGCCCCTATATGGCTGTTTGCCCACTTTTAAAATTAGGTTTATTGAGGGTATGCATTTTAGGTTGCATATGTAATTGGGCATTAATCCTTTCCCAGATATGTAGTTGGCAAATATTTCTTCTATTCTATATGTTGTTTCTTCTCTATTAATTCTACTCTATTATTTTTTTTAAAAAAATAAGTAGCTGTAAGTGGCTGGTGCTTTGTAAGAGAAATCTCTTTCTGGTTTATATACCGTGAATTCCATAATGACTTAATAAATAATTAGTTTTAGTGATTCACCAGCTTGGAAGCTGATTGTGTTCCATGAATTTTACTGAAAGTAAACAGAGAATAAAACTAACTAATTCCTTTCTTCAACCCTGATGCCAATTTTCAACATGTCCCTTTTCCTGGCACTCGAGAGGCTTTTCACAGATGTTCCAACACACTACAATATTTTAGTTGGGAGAGAAGACTTGATGTAATGTGAGACATAAAATATTATAGAAGGTAATATGAGAGAGAAAAAACTGTATATCCATCATAAGCATTTTCTTAAGCATATCAACTTTATAAAAATAATAAGATGAATTCAGAAATGTGTTCCTTTCCAAGTACCTATGTCTGATGCTGTGTGGAAGTCTTCATTAACACTTAGATGTAACCCCCGTTCTGAAGAATGCCTGTTACAGAGTGAGAATTCAAGCATCAATTCTCTAAATTCTTTTTTCCCCATCAAACTGAATTCTTTATTTATTGACAAGTAATGCATGTTACCACTTAAAATTTGTAACTTCCATACTCTCCCCAAATGTTTCGAATTTCAAGGGGACAGACTGCTTATGTTTCTTTGAATGGACATCAAATTCTGAGAGCAGCACAATGTAAATGGTATCCAGTATTTTAAAGCATCTCCAGGTTATTTTCAAACTCCAAGTCATTTTTCAATTATACTGTTTAGAGATTCATGACAAGATAAAAGTCTGTAATTATTTGGTACTGATTCATTTTTTCCCCAAAATATTTCCAATCTGTGTTTGGATGAATCTAGTGATCTGGAGCCTATGAATAATGAGGCAGGACTGTATACATAAAAAAAATGTTGACAATAAAGTCTAGTCCTTTCCAAAGAAAAATAGGACTAATAATATATTCTTGTATAAATTAAAAATATAAAAATAATGTAATGAATATTAATAATCTTTCAAAGTCTTTACAGTTGAACACTTGTTAAATTTTATTTAAACCCCTTAACCCTTGAAAAATAGCAAAAGTTAATAAATTTACCAACTTTTATGTTTTGGACAGCTTACAATGAAGAAACCTTTCCTTTATGACTCAGATAAGATTCATGATGCTCCTTCACTTAACTATGATAAGGCCAAGCAAACATAGACACTCTAAACTACCATTCTTTACCTTATAATTGATGAGCTCAACTCTTACTCAACAAAAACAATATTAAAAATTTCTGTTTGCCTGATCGTTCAGAAGTATGTAGATCTTCCTTGAACGCAGATTTCCCTGCTATAAAACAGATCCCACACCCTTTGCTTAGCATCCTGAAGATGTCTATACATATTTCAGTGGACCATAATAAGACTCTGGGTGGGACTAATAAAAACTCTCATCCATAAGATATTTCAATAGTCCCTTTCTCTTTTGTGCAATAACCCTTTTGAATAGATGCTCTCCTTACTAAGTTATAATTTGTTTTTTTTTGCAAATACACATTCAATTACATAATGTAAAACTCTGTAGAACAACCACCTTAATAACAAAAGATGATTTCTTAGGTTATTTCAAATGCCAATCCATTTAGCCATAACAACACCAAAGCAAACATATAAGAATTACCCCTCAGCTACTTTAGACTTAAATATAATCATCAACTACACTGCAAAATTCTCATACTTATTTTAATGAATCTTTCCCATCTTCACCTAGCAGGGTTTATGCATCCACTAGTCATCATTGCCTATCTTTATGGCTTCCTGAGAAATTCTCTAAATCACATAATATAATGGATAATGAAATGAAGATTTGAGAGAACAGGTAGCTATTTGCATAAAAAGGGAAACAGGGAAATGTTAAAAAAAATCCACATATGGTAGAGGTGAGATAACCTACAATACTATTTTATTTCTGAATAAATATTGAACAGAGGTGCTCATTTTACAGTTTTTCATACTGTTATATATCCTTAAAGTGACATTAAGATGAAATTTAATATAAAAACCAAAAGGCTTTGCGAGCACTAGTATATAAACATGTAAACACACAGCCTCTTGATCAACACATCTAGTATATAAAATAGAAAATCCAGATTAAGAGACATTTATAATATTGATATCAGGAATTATAATCAACAAATTAAATGTTTACATCAAGAATTATACCTAGTGAGTCCGAATCATTTTAGATAATAAACAACCATATACCTGTAGAAGCACTTAATCTGGACTAAACTATCGTCACATTCTTAAAGAGTAAAAAATATGTAACAAATCAGAGCTTTCTTTTCCCCATGGCTGATCTCAAGAACAGTCATTGTAAATTGTTCCACTTCAGAGACACATTAGCAATTTCTGACAGAACTAGTTGCAGGATATGGTTAGTAAGACAATCAGAAACTTCACAACTGGAAAATGTGCATCTTATTTGAAATGTAGTTATCCAGAAATAATTGCCACAGCACCACAAGTAATCATTAAGAAATGGATGCATTTCTTTCAAAGTTGACTTTTTAGCTAAACAGGGTTCAATATACACAGGCAGGCAGGCAAACAGAAACATACACAGTTTCCTCTCTCTCTCTCCTCTCTTTCTCACTCTCTCTCTCTGTCTCTCTCTCTCTCTCTCTCTCTCTCTCTCTCTCTGTCTCTCTCTCTCTGTCTCCCCCCCCCAAGACGTACCATCAATGTAATTTGCTAAAAGCACTAATTCTATTACCTAGGATGCATGAAATACAAAAATATGTGAATTCTTTTTAATATATGCTTCAACAGTATGGGGAAAACCCTCTTTTAGATTCTACTAGTCAGTGTGACCCATGCAGTAATTAAATGGGAACTATGATAAGAAATGGTGAAAATAGACATTCTGGAGAAAATTATACAACTGTGAGCTGGTCTTTAACCAGTTTTGCTCAAATATTTCATTTAATACAAAGTCCTTTCTCTTTTCTCCATAGGATTACTATAAAAAATAAACTGATTAAAATATTAGTCACAGCTAATTATCTCATGATTCTCAGGAATCCATATTTAATAATATCAATGCTAAAGATGATTATGTGATAACTCCACAACAATATGAGGCACATACAGGATAATTCAATAACATTTTAAAAGAATGCGTATTTTCATTTCGAGTACTAATTCACAAATTACAATTTGATTCCTTAAATCTGTGACCAGGACTTCAGAATGCATGATGAAACTGATGAGGAACTGCACTCTAGTATGTAACATGATAAAATTAAAGTGTAAAGGCTAATATCTTGATACATATTTGCTGGGTTGATTCTATACATGCCACAGGAGAAGAAAGGCTAACACTAAGGAATACTACTGTATACAAAAGGTTTTCACATGCTTTCTGCATGCTAAAGTAGGGACAGAGATTAATGAGCTAAACCAGGAATTATCCCACAAAATTAGAAAGTACATTATATAAATTAGAATTATTGAATATTCATGTGTCCTAGGGAAAGCAAGTAACAATGTTTGATGATGTTCTCAGTTATATCAATCACGATATGCATGTATGTACCAATATGAACCCAAACCTTATTATTAGAACCCAAACCTTTAGTTAAAATGAGTTTTCTTATATTCTTGAATATTTGGTAGATAATTATTACTCTTGTAGAAGACTATACAAACCACAAAGAAAGTTTTAAAGAACATCTTTTATTCTAGAATAATTATACATTAACAGAAATGTGCAAAAATAATACAAAGAAGCTTTGTATATCATTAGCCTAGTTGTTCCTTCCCTTGGTAACAGCTTACACAATCATAGTACAATATCAAATGCAGGAGACTGACACTGATACAAACAATAGGCCCCATTTTGCTTTCACAGGTTTACATGCATTAATGCATTATATGTAGAATTATTCAATTTTATCATTATGTGTAAATTCTTGTCACCAACAAAATGGAAATCAGCTGTGTTCCACAAAGAGCCCATTTTTACTATGTTGATCTTCCCAATCCAAGAGCATGGGAGATCCTTCCATTTTCTGGTATCCTCTTCAATTTCTTTCTTCAAAGACTTAAAGTTCTTGTCAAATAGATCTTTCACTTCCTTGGTTAGAGTTACCCCAAGATACTTTATGCTATTTGTGGCTATCGTGAAAGGTGAAGTTTCTCTGATTTCCCTCTCTGCTGCTTCTTTCTTCTTTGTGTATAGGAGGGCAACTGATTTTTTGGAGTTGATCTTGTATCCTGCCACATCACTAAAGGTGTTTATCAGCTGTAAAAGTTCTTTGGTGGAGTTTTTGGGGACGCTTATGTACACTATCATATCATCTGCAAATAACGAAAGTTTGACTTCTTCCTTTCCAATTCGAATCCCCTTGATTTCCTTATGTTGTCTTATTGCTATTGCTAGAACTTCAAGCACTATATTGAAGAGGAATGGAGAGAGTGGACACCCTGTCGTGTTCCTGATTTTAGTGGGATGGCTTTGAGTTTCTCTCCATTTAATTTAATGTTAGCTGTCGGCTTGCTGTAAATAGCTTTTATTATATTTAGAAATGAACCTTGTATCCCTAATCTCTCCAAGACCTTTATCATAAAGGGTTGTTGAATTTTGTCAAATGCTTTTTCAGCATCTAATGAAATGATCATATGGTTTTTTATTTCAGTTTATTTATATGATGGATTACATTGAATCTATTCCTTTAAAAGCACACTGATCACATTTCATGATTTTTATTTATCCTAATATTGCAGTGCCACAGACGAGAAAATTAGTACTCTGTCCTAAAGTTCAAAACTTTTATCAGTTTGAAACTTGTAAAAAGAAGTCTCTAGAGTACAATGCTATTTACAGGTAGATTTTAAATGAAACACAATTCCTTGGGATCCATTAAACTGTTCAATGCATGACTATTTTTCTTTCCTTTTTTTTAATGGAGTAGTATTCCACAACACAGATATACCACATTTTATTTAACTATTAACCCATTGTAAAGTATTTCAGTACTTTCTAAATTTGACCTAGTACGAACAGAATGAAAATTTGATTATGATCTTGCCATGAGCATAAATTATTTCTCTGGGATGTATGTTTTCTTTTAATATAATGACTGGGTTGTACAGAAAGGGTTTGCTTGGAATTTTTAACTTTTTATTTCCCAGAGTTACAACACCACTTTATAGTCCCAGTAGCAATGTATGAAAGAGCCATTTTCTCTACATTGTTGCCAGAAAAAGTATCATTATTTTTAATTCTATACTTACTAGAAAGTATTTAGTAATATGTCATTTTGGCTTTGATTTCCCTAACGAATAATTAGGGAACATTAAACATACTACTGTACACTTGGTAGGACCTATATTCTTTCTTAACCTGCAATAGAATTCTTTTCTTTTTTTAAATTTGATTTTATCGAGATATACATTTTTCTCTTCTCCCCTCTACTTCAACACTCTCCCATAGTCCCAGGAGATCTTCTCTTTTTCTACTTCCCATGTAGATTAGATCCACATATGTCTCTCTTAGGGTTCTCATTGTTGTCTAGGTTCTCTGGGATTGTGATTTGTATACTGATTGTTTAAAAATCACTTATGAGTGAGTACATATGATAATTGTTTTCTGGGTCTGGGTTACCTCACTCAATATGATGTTTTCTAGCTCTATCCGTTTGCCTGCAAATTTCAAGATGTTGTTATTTTTTTCTGCTGTTTAGTACTCCATTGTGTAAATGTATCAAATTTTCCTTATCCATTCTTCGGTTGAGGGGCATTTAGGTTGTTTCCAGGTTATGGCTATGACAAACAATCCTGCTATGAACATAGTTGAGCACATATCCTTGTGGCACAATTGAGCATCTTTTGGATATATAACCAAAAGTAGTATTTCTGGGTCTTGAGGAAGGCTGTTTCCTAATTTTCTGAGAAATCGCCACACTGACATCCAAAGGGGCTGTACCAGCTTGAACTCCCACCAGCAATACAGGAGTGTTCACTTTATCCCACAATCTCTCCAGCATAAGTTGTCATCAGTGTTTTTGATCTTGGCCATTCTTACAGGTGCAAGATGGAATCTCAGAGTTATTTTGATTTGCATTTCGCTGATGACTAAGGATGTTGAGCATTTCCTTAAGTGTCTTTCAGCCATTTTAGATTCCTCTATTAAGAGTTCTCTGTTTAGGTCTATACTCCATTTTTATTGGATTTTTTGTTCTTTTGATGACCAATTTCTTGAGTTCTTTGTATATTTTGAAGATCAGACCTCTGTCTGATGTGGGGTTGGTGAAGATCTTTTCCCATTCTCTAGGCTGTCCTTTTGTCTTGTTGACCGTGTCCTTTGCTTTACAGAAGCTTTTCAGTTTCAGGAGGTCCCATTTATTAATTCTTTCTCTCAGTGTCTGTGCTGCTAGGGTTATAATTAGGAAGTGGTCTCCTGTGCCAAGCGTTCAAGTGTACTTCCCACTTTCTCTTCTATAAGGTTCAGAGTGGCTGGCTTTATGTTGAGGTCTTTGATATATTTGGACTTGAGTTTTGTACATTGTGATAGATATGGGTCTATTTTCATTCTTCTGCATGTTGATATCTAGCTATGCTAGCTAGCACCATTTGTTAAATATGCTTTCTTTTTTCCATTTGATATTTTTGGCTTCTTTGTCAGAAATCAAGTGTTCAAAGGTGTGTGTGTCTTCGATTTGGTTCCATGTGTCCTCCTATCTGTTTTTATGCCAATACCAGGCTGTTTTCAGTACTGTAGCTCTGTAGCAGAGTTTGAAGTCAGGGATTGTGATGCCTCCAGAAATTCTTTTATTGTACAGGATTGTTTTGGCTATCCTGATTTTTTTTTTGGCTTTTCCATATAAAGTTGAGTACTATTCTTTTGAGGTATGTGAAGAATTTTTCTGGGATTTTGATAGGCATTGCATTGAATCTGTAGATTGCTTTTGGTAAGACTGCCATTTTTACTATGTTAATTCTACCTACCCAAGCGCATGGGAGATCTTTCCACTTTCTGGTGTCTTCAATGTTTTTCTTCAAAGATTTAAAGTTCTTGTCATACAGGTCTTGTTTGGTTAGAGTTACTCTGAGCTATTTTATGCTATTTGTGGCTATTGTGAAAGGTGGTGTTTCTCTGATTTCTTTCTCAGCCCATTTATCATCTGTGTAAAGGAGGGCTCCTGATTTTTTTTTTAGTTAATCTTGTATCCTGCTACATTACTGAAAGTGTTTATGAGCTGTAGCAGTTCCTTGGTAGAATTTTTGGGGTCACTTATGTAAACTATCATATCATCGGCCAATAGTGAGAGTTTGACTTCTTCTTTTCTGATTTGTATTTCCTTGATCTCCTTTTGTTGTCTTATTGCTCTAGCCAGAACCTTAAGAACTATATTGAGTAGATAGGGAGAGAGTGGGCAACCTTGTCTTGTTCCTGATTTCAGTGGGATGATAGCTGGGAGTTTCTCTCCATCTAGTTTGATGTTGGTTGTTGGCTTGCTGTATACTGCCTTTATTATGTTTAGGCATATTCCTTGTATCCCTTCTCTCTCCACGACTTTTATCATGAATGGGTGTTTGTTAAAGGGTCAATGATCATGTGTTTTTTTTCTTTCAGTTCGTTTATATGGTGGATTACATTGACAGATTTTTGTACGTTCGTTTTTTAATGTCTGAATCGTGCACTTGCTATCCTGTCTAACAATTCTTCATCAAGTTTTATAGACAAAATGATTTTCTGGTGTACTGTATAAGTGATATAGCTTTAAATTTTACATTTAAATATGTGAGCCACTTTGCATAAATTTCATACAGGGTTAGATTGAAGTACACTTACCATGTTGGTTCCTATGTCAACCCCAAGTTGTCATGCTTAGAGGCAAGTGTCTTTACCTACTTAGATATCTCACTGGTCCCCAAACAGAAATAGCTTAATATAAATTCACTTAGCTTTCATTAAGCAATTTTACATCTTTATACATATAAAGGAAGAAATGCTAAACCATTTAGGAGTGATAGGTCTCAGAATCTCCTAAAAACTTACAGTGTGGTCAGATTTATATCGAAGTCTAGACAAGATCGCCGGGCGAAAGTTGGGAGTACGGGGGTGGGGTGAGGTGGGGGGAAGGGGAGATGGGGAAAGAGAAGGGAGAAGGGGAGGATTGGGGAGAGCTTGGGGGAATGGGATGGTTGAGATGGAGGAAGGGTGGATATGGGAGCAGGGAAGAAGATATCTTAACTAAGGAAGCCATTTTAGGGTTGGCAAGAGACTTGGCTCTAGAGGGGTTCCCAGGTATCCAAGGGGATGTCCCCAGCTTGTTCCTTGGGCAGCAGAGGAGAGGGTGCCTGAACTGGCCTTACCCCATAGCCACACTGATGAATATCTTGCATATCACCATAGAACCTTTATCTGGCGATGGATGGAGATAGAGACAGAGACCCACATTGGAGCACTGGACTGAGCTCCCAAGGCCCAGATGAAGAGCAAAAGGAAGGAGAACATGAGCAAGTAAGTCAGGACCGCGAGGGGTGCGTCCACCCACAGAGACGGTGGGACTGATCTAATGGGAGCTCACCAAGGCCAGCTGGTCTGGGGCTGAACAAGCATGTGATAAACCGGAATCTCTGAATGTGGCTGACAATGAGGGCTGACTGAGAAGCCAATGAAAATGACACCAGGTTTTGATCCTACTGCATGTACTGGCTTTTTGGAAGCCCAGTCTGTTTGGATGCTCACCTTCCTAGACGTGGATGGTGGGGGAAAGGCCTTGGACTTCCCACAGGGCAGGGCACCCTGACTTCTCTTAGGGCTGGAGAAGAAGGGCGAAGGGGAGTGGGGGGAGGGGGAGGGAAATGGAAGGATGGGAGAAGGTGGAAATTTTTAATATATATAAACAGAAAAATGAACACATACATAACAATCTGTTTTTATTTTTAAGGGACTACTGAAATTTGTGCAATATGAAAAATCTCATTGAATAAAACATTAGAATATTGATGGCAAAAAATAAAGAATAAATGTTCAAATTATAATATGGACTCTTCAGTACAGCAATACAAATTTAAAATTATATAATGATCTTCAATTAATAAATATTTTATTTCAAAACTAAATTTGTATGTTATTTATATATAATTTACTTTGTGTTTTTCTAATAAAATCATATGATAAACAAAACTCCCAGGTGGGCCTCAGGAGACATATGTACTCATATTTGTTATCAGTTTCTTTCTGGAGACAGGGTTTCATGTAGCACAGGCTGACTTCAGACTTATTAAGTAGCTAAGGATGACCTTCACCTTCTGATCTTCCAGACTCCACCTAATTTTTGGATTATAGTCCTGCTCAACCACACTTAGTTCATAATATATTTTGAAAACAGATATGGTAGCAAGAAAAAAATGGGCAATGACAAGGATCAAATAAACCACAAGGCAAATGGAAGCAAACTATGAGTAAGGCAAGCATTAAGTGATAGGACGGAGTTGTAAATAATTTGTTGCTGATGAAATCTGAAAATCAAAGATATTTCTAGATAGTCTTACTTGCACTTATGGATTCTGCTTTACTGTGCTACGCTTCACTTCAAAAATTGTTTCTTCTTCATCCAGTATTCTTACATGCTTTGCCATGCAACAGGCTATTTTTGAACCCTAACAATTTATAAATGTAACAGAAAAGAAAGAATCAGACATTGTTGCTTATAGTGACTATAAAAGGGATAAAAAGAAGTTAGGCAGAAAGGTCATGAAGGGATCATTATTCAAAAATTTTATACACCAATTTACTATTTACTTCATCTATTATACATCTTATAAAATGTGGCTAAGTTATAATAAAGTAAGCTAGTGTGAATAAGAGCAATAGAGAGTATGGGAATTCCATTACAAGAAGTGAGAGAGTACTAGACATGAAATTTGATTCTTTTCTTGGTTAACTTACTGTGCTGAAAAAGACAGGAAAAACGAAATAGTAATACCATGAATATGACAATAGTAGTTTCACTAGAATACCACGAAATTCTGACCCAAACCAGATAAAGTCATCGTAATAGGAAAAATTCAAATGGGTATTATTTAAAGTCTGTAGGTAGATAATACTGATATAAAAACAGAACAAAATTCCAATTGGTTCGAAGAGACATAAAGGATCAATTGAATTGCTTGGTCTTGCTTTCAGGACAAAACTTGACTATTTTTTTTTAATCACCAAAGTGATGAAGGTGTGAGTTACAACTTCACTGATAATTTCATATTAAGTAGAGACAACTTCAAACCAGGGATATAAATAAATTATATGTACTACTTGCCTTCCTTTTTTACAGTTTGGTGTTTGTTTGTTTGGGGCTTTTTTTTAAGATAGGGTTTCAGTATATAGTCTTGGCTGGCCTGGAATTCTTTATGGAAATCAGGATGTCCTTGTAATCATCTGTCTCTGCCTCCTAAATTCTAGGATTAAAGCTATAAATTACCATGCCCCGTTCTAACTAAGTGGTAATAGAGATTTACCCTCATATCCTGGCTCCAGAGTTCCAGAGACCTGGCTAAAGAAATATGTCAATAATCCACCATAAACAAATGAGCAAGAGGTTGTCTCCTTTAAAAATGTCTTTAGACTGGAAAGACAGTGAATGAGGTATACTGATAAGACAACAAAATGTTTGATATTAAAAATTCGGGGCTAAGAAATAAGTTACGAGTATTTAATCATTTATAATATTATATAAGAGGATCTCACCTCTGTTACTGTAACTTAATATAGGTAATTAAAGAAATTATTTAACATTAATAATTTTAAATTAGAACCTTACTGAATTTATAGACAATATCAGAACATTTTTAAAGCTTTAAAAACACCTACTTGTTTAATAATCATGTTTGTACAAAATTATCTCAGTGCTCAGTTCCTATACTGAGGCATAGGAACTTTAAACTCAAAACAAATTAAGTTAAGAGAAACAGTACTTGCTTAGCTTGCCTGAGGCCCTGGGTTTGCAAACAACACAACCAAACATAAAACAAAGTAGTTCAAAGAAAAAAAATTAACTGTAAAGTTCATTGAAAGGGAATTTTTAATATCATTAAGCATATAAAATAACCTGTATTTAAAACGTTAATGACTAATTCTGATAATGAAGTTATGAACTATGAAACATTTAAATTTTACTACAAGTTTTCCCCAAAAAGTGTTCATGTTTATTCAATAAATGTATGCATACCCTTTGACCTATAAACAGATTATTACAGGATTCTTTCGTAGAAGTGACTTAACGAAAACAGTTTTTTTAAAAGATTTGTTTATTTTTATTTTATTTGTATGGGGGTTTTACCTGCTTGCATGTCTGTGTACCAAGTGCATGGCTAGTATTGACAGGGGCCAAAAAGGGCATTGGATCCCCTGGGACAGGAGTGTCAGATGGTTTGTGAGACCTCATGTGAGTGCTGGGAATCAAGCCCAAGTCCTCTGGAAGAGCAGTTAGTGCTCTTAATCACGAGCTACTTCTCTAGCCTTTTTAAGAATCATCTAAAACATTATATTGATAATAATTTAAAGAGTCACAAAATATTTAAAAGTAATCAACCTGACTAAAAATCTATAGAAATAGATTAAGTTGGTGCTCACAGTGTGTGAGATTCTACTTTCCAAAAGAAGATAATTGGGTGAAACACAAATGGGATACTTTACCTTGAATTTTCTAATCTAAGTTCTCAATTGCACTGCCTTAATATTAAAAAACAAAAGACTAAAGAAGGATACATCATTTACTAGGCTGTGGAAATCTAAAGTTAGCAGATAGGCTAATTAGAAAAGTCAATAGAATAATCAGTTTTGTTACCTTTAGTGTGAATCATTGTACCTATTTAAAAAATAAGTAACTTCAAATGCACATATATGTAACAATATCTTAAAACATAATTCTAAGTTCTACAAATTCTAATACTACTGACCTTTCAACTTACACACATACTGTGATTAAGCCAAATGTGAATCAAACATCGATCTTCTAGTTATACTAGATAATAATCCTAAAAGCAGCAAATTACATTTAGAAGGATCTTGGCTGATTCTAAATATTCAGTTATCATCCATGCAATTACTTCCCTTTCTATACTGTATCTCACACAATAGAACTCAAATTAGACCCTAAAAAACTTATGTAAATATTTTATTCTCTAGTTAAAAAAACAGCTCATAAAGATCCCAGATGACTACAACCCTTCCATATTCCAAAGCTATCTTTTAGATTTCTGAGCTACTGTTTCAACTGGAGTTCAAACTGTCTCCACCCACTTCCCCGCTATATCACACCCTCTGCTTCCCCACCCCCAGATGAGGATAGGTTGATAAATGGATTTTGGAGATGAAATAAAGCCAGACATCAAATAACTTACTTGAAATCCATCTCTTACCTTCTGTACTTAACCCGGGACTTGATGTGAACTTGGCTACATCAACAATTTTTACAGCAAATTGTTGCCCAGTTTCTCTGTTGATACATCGTCGTACAACACTGAAGGGACCCCTAGAAAACAAAAAGTCAGTTTAACTTCACTGACATTATGTCCCTCTTTTCAATCAACAATTTACTGCATTTTCTTATTTACCACAGTCAAACTATATAACCAGTGACCTACCATATTTTAATCTTCATATAGAGCTTCACAATAAAACTTAACTAATGCAATTTAAAACATTATTATCTAATTCACTAGTTAAAACAAAAAGGAAGCCAAATAATTAGGTTTTTAATTCAAGATAATTTTAAAAAATCTAAATAGTATCCTTATATTCAAGGCAAACAATAACTGTAGTAATTACATATAATTACCAACATCTTATACATAGGGAAGTTTGTAGAAGCAATACTCACACAGAAGGGAAGGAAGGGTTAATAATGTTAACTTTCAGATCCCAACTCTAACTAATCACTCACAACCATTAGAAAATAATCCTGTGACAGCACAACAAAGCACAACACAGCAAATGTTGCCATTTTTAACCAGGCCATCTTCCTTGTGAGTATTTGGTCTGACAATAGCATGCAACTTCAGGAAATATTCCAGGTCTTGTCCAAACAAAACCTCTCTGGGTTATATATGCATCTGTGTAGTGTGATTCAACTCAATGCATCATTCGGGGAAATTTCTGATTCTGTTTGGAGAATTGTCTGTGGCCAATAGAGTCAATTTTTAAAACCCTTTTTCTGTTTGAATAAAGGTAAGGAAGAAAGCATGAGCTTCTCCTGCTACCCTTTTGTAAAATATAAAATTAACATAGGTAAGGAAAAAGGAGAGAAAAGGCAATGAGACAACAAACCACCTCTTCAAATTAGGAACATGCACATACTCACAAAACAACAACAATTAAAGAAAAAAGAGGGCGGTACATAAAGGAGGACTTAGAGGGAAGAACGGGAAGGGAGAAACCATGTAATTATAATCTCAAAATATTTTTAAAAATCTGAATAAAAGTCAAATTAAATTCACTAATTCACTAAGCTAATTTAATGAGATTGAATAATGACTGTATTTATGAATTCTTCAAGTCATAAGTAAAGCATGCTAAAGGTTCTTCCTTAATGACATGCAGGAAGCTAACAAAGGTGAGCTGAGTCAAATTTAATAACCTTAAAGGATATCAAACCGTACTCTGAGATTGCTTGTGATTTCATTCACAACTTGAAACTCAGCAGATACCAATAAAAGATATAATTAGAGTTGCTTTTTTATGAAAATGAAAAGGGTAAAAAACAGTGCTAAGATATAACCATATTATATTTATATTTGGTTGACAGTTTAGGGAACAATAAAATTTTAAGAAGAACAGCTTGGCTTGTACCCTTTCTTGACACTTGACATTTTTACCTTAGTTTTTAAAAATGTACTGCAGGAAATGTTAAATAAATAAATTTAAAAAAAATGTACTGCATAGTCAATTCTTGAGTATTGATATGGAAGAAAATAAGTCATTATCTTTTTCTACTAGGATATTGGTCAAAACAGAATGGTAACTGATGCTATTTCCGATTTGATTAAATATTGCTGGGGGAGAGTCATCTGTCTGTCTGTCTGTCTGTCTGTCTGTCTTGGATGATGTAGCCACTGGTGGGTTCCCCATGCTCCAGTGACTGGTGGGTTCCCCGTACTCCAGTGACAGCCTTGTACCCATGCACATACGGGCAATATTAACAGAACTTAATGAGTCATTAAATAAAAATGGCATGAAGTTGGAAGGGGCTGTGTTAGAGATATTCAGGGGACCACAGAGGGAAGTTATGAGTAAATAGGATCATATTTCATTATGTACATATATGAGATTCTCAAAAATAAAGAAAAACATACTAAGACAAAACAAATATCTGCACACACACACACACACACACTTTCCATTCAACTCTTTATAAATAACAAATATTGGCTGAAATTGACAAAGTTCTTACTGAGGCAGATAGCTACTCACATAATTCTATGAGTTTTTAATTTTTAAAATTAAATTTACTATTTGACAACTTAATATATGTAAATAATGCATACTAACCACTCTTAATCACATCCTCACGCATCTCACTATTACTCCTATATACATACACCCCTCTTTCCCACAACTTTCTCACATTCATGTCTATTTGTTTTTCTTTGACCCACTGTGTTTAACCAGGGCTGTGCAAGTGACTGTGGGTTTGGAGCTATCAGTTGGAACCTGGTGGGTCAGCAGTGGATAGACAACTAGAGACAATTATTTCCCCATTCCCAGAAACTCAATAGCCAATAGTAGAACAGTAAGATGCATGAGTCCCTTCCATTTCCATGACTATTAACATGATCTGTCTCATGTGGGCCAGGGAGGGTAACTGCAGTTGCTGAGTTCGTTGGTTGTGACAGTTGTAGAGTCCAGAACATTGCCTCTCACAGGCTTTCACCTTATCTTCTGGCTTTTCCATACTTCCTACACCCCTCTTCCACAGTCTTCTGAGTCTTAGAGGGAGGAGTGTAAATGTCTTGTTTAGGACTGAGCCTTCAACCATCACCTATTCTGAGAATACTCAGAAGATTAGAGATCTATGAGATTAGTTTCTACATTCACTGCTGTTCATTGTAAAGAGAGGCTTTTCTCACTACAGTGGAGAGTAACCTTTGCCAATGAGTATAAGCACACATATTTAGAAGGCAGTTTGATGTTGGATCAATTTCGTTACCCCAGTTTGGCCTACAACCTCCTCAGGCATAGGCTGTTAAGTGGGCTTACTGTACTAGCTGTGAGTTCCCCTCTTGTAACAGGCCTCAAATCTTACGAGATGGAAGTTGGTTATCCCCAAAATTATGCCACTATTGTTCAGGTAGGCACATCTTGCTGGGCGGGGTTTTTTCTCTTTGTAGGGTACACAGATGGGTAAGACCAATGATACCTTTTCTCTCCCAGAAACCTGCAGAGTAGCACCTTCTAGGACTGTGAGAGCAGCCAGCAGGGAGGAAATTTCTGACTCAGTTTCTGCTTGCTTTCTCTCTATCTTGCAACCAGTATATGCAGTGTCTTTAGCAAAAAGGTCGTAGACTCTAATGGTAGATAACTAAAAGTACTGACAGAACCTAGGTTGTGTTGCGGATGTCTGGGGCTTCCCTGGTGAACTCCTATGGAGATATCTCATACCTGGGACTGGAAATTTTGCTTCTAGGAATATCATTATCTAGTCACACAGGTTCACTTCCATTTGAAAGATCCCAAATAAATAACTGAATGATGCATCTCAAGTCTCGGAAAAGCAAGAACAAATCAAGCCTGAAAACACTAGACAGTAAGAGATAAGATCAGGGCTGGGCACAGAGTAGTCAGGTTTCTGTGAGTTTGAGGCCAAAATGCTCTCTCTATATAGAAAGTTCTAGGCCAACTAAGTTTACACAGTGAGACCTTGTCTCAAAAAATTTATAGAGCAGAAATTAATGAACTAAACACAAACAGAGAAACAAATATAACACAAAGAATCAATAAAACAAGGAGTTTTTTCTCTGGAAAGATGAGCAAGACTGCTAAACTCTTTGCCAATTTCACCAAAAGAAAAGACAATGAAGACCAAAATCAATAAACTTAGATATAAAAAGTGAGATGTTACAACAGATACCAAAGAAATACAGAGTATCCTGAGGACATACCTTAAATCTATATTTTACTAACTTGGAAAATCTAAAAGAAGCAGATGAATTTTCAGATCATATGACCTACCATAATTAAACCAAATGAAATGAAAATTTAAGTGTGTGTACACACACACAACAAGAATTTATTACTATAAAAAGTCTCCCTACTAAAGCCATCTCAGAAGCAGGTAGAGTCACTGCAGAATTCTACTAGATCTTCAAAGAACAATTCTTACTTGATAATACATAGATTATTATGCAAAATAAGAAAAGGAGCATTTCCAATTTTTTTTATGAATCCTGTATTACCCTGATACCAAAGCCAGATCCAAAAAAACAAAACAAAACAAAACAAAACAAAACCTGTTAGGTAAAAGATTAATTAAACTAGAATATAGTGTATGGCTGATGGAGTTCTGGAAAGATTATAACTGCCCTATGTAGACACTGAATTATCTTCCCTTTTCATTTATAAGAAAAGTTAAATGTAAGCAATAAATAATTCTAATAAAAAGCTAAATATATTTGAAAAAAGAGACTAGAGTTACATGAAACTATGCTACAAATTATGATAGTATGTTGCTTCCCAGAATACCAAGATAAACTGAGTATAGTGAATCTAATTTATTTCCCAAATCTACTGGAAGGATTGGGAGGACAAGAGAGGTGAAATAGTAATAAATAAATTTGAGGGATAAGAATACACAATGATGAAGTGATGCTAACAGATGCAAAACACTTGGGAGAGCTGATTTGGAGAAAACAAGGAAGGCTATTTGAAAAAAAAAACCCTTCACATTACAGAATAATCAAGAATCTCATGAAGCTGGAATTAGAAGAAATATGTCAGAGAAGCTGTTAGGTCTCTAACTGTCAATACACCATATATTTAGGGACCGTCGCAGTCCTTTTCCCTAACAAAGAGAATGTTGAAAGTTGGATCTTTACCCTAAGACAAGAGATTAAAATTTCTTCCTATTGAATATCTGACAAGTCCAGTGGAAAAGATGAAAAGATAACATGAAGTTCCCAACATCATTGAACTATATCTCTGCTTACAATGTGGGATGTGACCCTATGAAACCACAAAGCGGAATGTGTCACAGACACAGCAGACACACAAAAAAATTATGGTGAAAGGTTTCTTGCACCCAAAAACCCTCCAAAAGATTAATTCAAAACCAAATGTGTAATGAATGTGAGGTGTTTTTGGCAGCAGTCACTGGTCTTGTGGCACAGCTTTGGCTTTGCAAACACAGCATGCTCATTTTGCACTGCACACGTCACCACCCCACTAACCACCAATGCATGCTTCCTAAAACACCTTAGCTCAGAATTGAGACTGATGTCAGGAACTACAGTGTGTTTAACGGACATAGAATGTTTTCTGTTATTACAGAAACATAACATTTTGACAATGATAAACAAACTTTTAATATTTTACCGCTATGATTCCTGAGCATGTAATAAATTAGTATGCCTTTGGATTGGATTGGGTTACAATGACTGACTTTCAAAATTGCTATTTGAGCTTCTGACTTTAGTTTCATTTAAAAAAAAGTTCAATGCATTTTGTTTGATATCAGAACAGAATTTTTAACAATTTCTAAAATGGCCCTAAAAGATTTCTATCATTGTATTTATGTAAACAATGATCTCAGCATTGACAATCGTAAAATCAGTATCAATCAACTCTGAAAAATATTTAATATGCTCTAAGCTCTTTGATTTAAAACATTCAGGCAAAATTTAATTCATGTAAAAATAAGCACATCCATTTAATTAGTGTGCAAATTTGCTTTCATCCTTAACAAATGGTAAAACTATACACACACAAAGGAATTGTTTTAATATAAATTTCTTTATGACTTATATAGTATTTGATCTGTATACATATTTTACCCGAAGCTGCATAAAGATTTCTCAGGTGAAAAGGAGTCATAATTAGAAAAAATTTAAGATGCCCTGAATTAATTAGATCACCTTCCAGAGAAACTTCTGAATCAGCTGTGGGATTTCTTAAGTTAACACTATTGCCATTTTGAGCTAAATTTTTTGTTTTGTTTTCTTGTCAGGAATATAAATATAAATACATTGAATATTAGTAGTAAACCCCTAGTGTTTAATAACCCAAAATGTCTCCAAGTGTTGCCTGAGTGGAGGTAGCACTACAGCCAGCCTTCTAAAGAAGAGTCTAATTAAGAAAACAGGAGCAAACACAAACATAAAGAATAATTTAGAGGAAACAGACCAAACAAGAGAAGCACTAAAATTAGCATTAATATTCTTAGTAAGATTTAATAACTATGAAACAAACCAGACATTTTAGAAAACAAAAGACTCTTAAATAATAAACGACAAATAACCCTAAAATTCACATAAAGGTTGCCAGGCAGTACTGAGAAAATCTCTCATAAGACAAGCAAAAATAATAAACATTCAAGAAAATAAATAACTCAAGTCTATACACACACTACTGTAAAGTAAAATTTTCATATTTCCAGATATGGAGGTAAGAGTTCACAGAAAGCAAAAGATGACCACACTTCATAGTGCTCCAGGCAGATTACTCAATGGCAAACTAGAACAAGAACACAGTAGAGGAAAACCTTCGGAATGAAGGAAAATGACTTTTAACCTTTTATTCTGTATCCAGTCAGAGCATCAAAAACTATTAAAGTATTCTTAGATACTAGAAAACCAATAACTTACTTAATATGCATACATTATAGAAAACTTATTATAGAGTGTATTTGTTCACAAGAGTGTATAATCAAACTGAAAAATAAAAACCACACGATCAACTCATTAGATGACCAAAAAGCTTTCAACAAAATACAACATCCCCGATAAAGGTCTTGGAGAGAACAGGGATACAAGAACATACCTAAACATAATAAAGGCAATATACGGCAAGCCAACAACCAACATCAAACTAAATGGAGGGGTTTTTGAGGTAGAGGAGTTAGAATGCACTGTTATAAAAGGTTATAGGGGACTTCTGATAAGGAAGGGATAAACTGGGTTGGGGTAGGGGCAGACAGGGTAAAAGAGGGGAGCTGAAAGAGATAAATCATACTAAAGAGTTTCAAAAAAAAAAGTCATATGGAAATGTACTACTGAAGAAGCTTCCTAAAATACATCTATACATAAACATAAAAAGTTAAAATGAAGCTAAAATGCCCCTACCAGACACCTGAGGCTAACAAAAAAAGGCATAGTCTCAGGAATTGGTTACTGATGAAGTCCCAAAGATCCCCAAATATTGTAAGTCATTAATAATGTTCTTTGCTACCCTCCAGAACTTGACAGTAGACCCTATTGCTGAAGATGCCATCCACTTGAGTCACAGAACATGGAGCTAGTACTGGACTGGAAACTTCATCCGTACTGGCTAGCTTTCATGGAAGCTGCATGAACGACCAGAGACTAAAAGTACGCATCAGTCTTACGCAGCAGTTAATAACCTGGGGAGCTACAATAATGAGTGGCTGCCCAAACATGCTCAGTAGTGGTAGAATAGCGGCACAAATGTGGAATTAACCAATCACTTCCTGAACAGATTTGTCAGGAAGATCCCTCCACAAGATGAAGCTCATCCCTGGCATAAAGTCAAGAACCCATGGTTAGACAGATCATAGACCCGAGGAGAGCACCTACTACTATATTCTGCTAAATGGACACAACTATTAAATAAACTCTTCATGACTTATCGGGATACCCAATACTACCCCCCCCAAGTCCTTATTAAGAGAACCTTCTTATTGCTGTAGATGATCAACACAGCAAACCACAACTAGTTAAGGTGCAGAGAATACAAGAATGCAGAATGTTCAGCCTTAAATGGAACATATATGCTGTACCCCTCCTCTAAAGGCTCAGAGATCATTGCAGTAGAGGGGGTGGAAGAGTAAGTGAAAGCCACAAGTGGTGAATGAACACAAGGAAGCAGTGTCTTCTACACACAGCAGGGAAGTTGCACATATGAACTCACAGCAGGTGTGACAGCATGTACAAGACCGGTGCAGACCCAATCCAGACCAAATCCCAGCATGAAGAGGGGAGGTGGGCACAAAGATCCATCCTAGCCAAGAAGCTATTGGCAACTGTTAGCTGCTAAGAGAGGAAGTCTCAGGAACTGCTGCTAAATGTTAACAACTAAAGATTGACAAAATACTTTGAAAACACAAAATAAAAGCTTATTTTGAAAAATTGGCAATAGATCTCCAATAACCTAACAGCACAAACTAGGTCCACCTGTATCTTCAGAGAGTTAACAGGTAACATTTACTAACTCAGTACTTAAACTGATATAATCAGTACCACTGTCAAACCTTAAGAGTACAATGAAAATTTTAGCAGGCCTTACTTTAGTTCTCATGTGCCATGCTATCATCCAGTCTAGCACTACATAAACTGGTACACTTGTCTTTTCTTTTATGAGGACTAGAGGAGATACATAGCTAATTCTGCTCAAATCAAGTAATCTAGAATATGTGGTAGTGGTAGTGGTGAAGTATGTCTGAAGAGTTGGGCTTGGGTTAGAACTAATGTAATGGACTTTGTCAACTCATGCAGGATGAAGAAAAACTCAAGAAAAAGAAGCTCAAGAAAAACCACTAAGAGAGGAAAAATTTTTATAAATGTAAGAAACAGAAAAGAGATTATACATCGGCAAAAAGAAATATGTAAAAAAAAACTGAAGGTTTCTAAGAGAAATAGCACAAATTACTTTGACTTCATTATACATGTATATAGATCCTCTTAGCTTAATATGTAAAGAACGTTCAGAAATAGATATTGAAGAACTGACATTTTAAGAATTCAATTGACATTTTCACATTTTGTTTATTCACATCTGTAGTAATAAGGGCGACGGGGCTGCGTCCCCAGCACCTCGGCTGCCTGGCTAGCTTATGCCCGAAATAACAACACACAAACTGTATTCATTTAATCACTGCTTGGCCCATTTCTATCTAGCCTCTTCTAGGCTAATTCTCACATATTAATTTAGCCCATTTCTAATCATCTGTGTAGCGCCCCTAGGTGCGCTTACCGGGAAGATTCTAGCCTATGTCCATCCTGGGTCGGAGCTTCATCGTGTGCGTCTGCCTGGGAGCTGGGAGCATGGCGTCTCTCTGAGGCATCTGCTCCCGAGAGGAGAGCTGTGGAGTCTGAGCTCACTTCCTCCCAGCATTCTGTTCTGTTTACTCCTCCCACCTATCTTCTAACCAATGAGGGCCAAGCAGTTTCTTTTTATTTAACCAATGACCTTCCTCCATCACACATCATTGTCTACAATGGAAAAATACAAAAAAAAAGTAATTCCTATTTCTAAAGAACTCCCACTAGATGACACTGCTATTGGTATATATATATATATATATATATATATATATATATATATATATATATATATATATATATAAACACAATGTCAATATAAGTCTAAGGACTCAGTACTGAAACAACACGATGCTATAAGCTTATTATCTATGTAGAGGAAAGTGCCCAGAGAAGTCTTCTATGAGACAGGGAAGTTTGGAAGGGCAAGTAATGGTCAACAGATTTACAAAACAAGAGGAGATAGAAAATTCAAAGGGTAGACAAAAACATGTGCAGGAGCCTAGAGTGACATAAAATACACAATGTGTGCTAGGTACTCTAAGCTATTTAATACTGGTGGCAGGAAAAGTTGGAGGGTATAAAGTGGCTGGAGAGGGAGAATGGAGTATGTGGGAGCCAGGATAGAAGTTATTACATTAGCCCAAGAAAGAGGTAAAGACCTGAACTAACTCAGTTGGGACAAATGAGAGACATTTTATTATATAAATTGACAAACAACCTTGAGGGACAGTGAGAGTGAACTGAGAGAATACTGATAGATTTCTGGCAATAATTATTGAGTAAATAATGGTATAGCTAAATGAGAGAGGCATCATAGGAAAAAGAACTGGGATACTACTCAGAAAATAAGAGAACATATTTATAAGTTTATTTAGTAAGAGTTATTTCCATAGGACACCCAGGTACACACTTAGAGCAGAAAGGTAAAAGTCTGAAATTTTAAGGAAGAAGTAAGGAGGCTGGGTAGATGGTTCAGTTGGCAAAATGCATGCTATACAAGTATGTGGTCTTGAGTTTGGATCTCCTATACCCAAGCAAAAGACGAGGGTGGTATACATCTATAATCTATGCCAGGGAGGCACAGACAAGGATTACTGGAGTTTGCTGGATAGCCAGTCTAGCCAAATCTGTGATCTCCATGTTCAGTGAGAGTCCCTGAGTCAAAAACTAAGATGAAGATCAGCTGAGGAAAATACAACGTAGACTGCTGGTTTCCACACAGGATATGCACACACGCATAAGTACCTACTCCACATGAGCTCATACACATACAAAAAGGAGGAATACGGGTCAGCATGGATATGGAAATTAGGACATTAGAAACTACTATTTATAACATACCAGAGTGCCATGCTGCTAGGACTTTTCAAAGATTCTCTTATTATTCATCATCACCCATAATGCAATACTTGCTCCTATTTTATACTATTTATACTATTGTGAAAGTAATCTAAATAATAGGGGAGGCAATGCACCAACTAAATATATTATGCTACCAAGTAAAACCTCCAGTATCAGGAAAGGGTTATACCTTGTTGAGTCATTGATCAAAGGAGTCCCATGAAGCCGCATCCCCATGCCCAAACATGACAGCCAAATGCCAAGACTACTGGTTGTTCTCCACTACTAATGATAAAGCTTTATGCGGAAGACAACACTACATATGTCATCAAATACAGAGAAGTTGAGCTGTTACCGTACTAAAAGTTCCACTCCTACTGACTAGCTTTCATAATGAGGGAGGTAGGTACTCTATACACTACTAGAAGAGAAAGGTAATCATCAATATCACACAACTATAAACCCTGCCACCTACAACAATGACAGGCTTGCAAGTGAGTAGCCAACTACTTTTGGTTTAAAGTTCACTCCATGAGATGGAACCTACAGCAAATATTGCTAAGAACCAGAGACTCAACAGCTCATGTGTCTAGGAGAAAACCTAATACTAGTAGTATCTTGCTAAAGGTACATAGCATTAAAATGACTCCTAATGACATATTGCTATACCCATATAGATCAGTGTATCCCTCGACCACATCATAGAAGCTTTCACCTACAGCAGATGGGAATTAACAGAGACCCACAACTAGACAGTGTGCAGAGAGTAAGAGACTGTGGAGCACTCAGCCCTAAATGGGATGTCTTCATCAAAGCTCTCCCCTTGAAGTTCAGGGATCTATGTGGAAGAGAACAAAGAAAGAATGTTAAGAGCCAGAGGTGATGGATGACTCCAAGGAAACTAGCTTCCAGATATAGCAGGACTGATGCACAGATGAACTCAAAGAGATTGTGGCAGCACATATAAAACCTGCACAGTTTCAAGCCAGATAGTGTCCCAGCACTGAGAAAGTTAAGTGGACCTGAGCTCCCATCCCTAAGCAAAAAGCTATTTGCAATTGATAGGCCCTGGCAAGGAGAAAGTCAGTTTCTACAATGGAGTGTCACTGGGCATATCAACCACACTGCAGGGCAAGTCCCATACCTGGGAGTAGTTGGTCACCACAAAACAAATCCCATACTTTCCATAGTTTTTATTTGTATTTGTATGTTTGTGTGTATGTGTGTGTTAGCATTCTTGTCTTGTTGCTTGTTTATTTTTATTTTTGTTTTTGTGGGTTTTATTTGGTTTTGGTTTTTATAAGAGAGAAAGAGAATATAAAGTTGGGGAGGTAGAGGGACCTGGACATGAGAGGAGTTGGGAATGGAGAAGGAACATGATCAAAATACATTGTATAAAAAACTTTTCTGACACAGAGTATCTCTATATAGCCATGACTGTTCTGGAACTGACTTTGTAGACCAGGTTAGTCTTGAATTCACAGAGACCCACCTGCCTCTGAATGCTGGGATTAAAGGTGAGTGTCACCATGCCAAAAGACAAGCTCTTAGATCTCAGTATCTTGCAGAAATGAAACACCAAGGCCCTAACGAAGTCTGACCTACACAGTATCACAGGGGAACTGGCCCACCGGAGAGACAATATTTTTGAAATCAAGTCTTCACTTTTTCTCCTTTTTACTAATTTTCTACTAGTGCTCATAAACAAAATTACTTATAATTAGTGCCAGCATTATCACAATTGTCAAATTATCTGTGTATAATCCAATTCTTATAAATTGAAACTAACAATTATTGAAGTCTGAGAGTGTGAAATTACATTGTAAACCACATCACATCATCAAAGTGATGTGTTTTGTTGGTATGTCACTAACACAGATTGTTTTCAAGACAGCACATTATCATATAATAGTATTGTTGGAAGCCATTATTATAACTGCAACTAAGAGTGAGGTGGAATTAATGCTTAGGATTAGAAGCTACCTTTAACTGTCGGCTTTTCAGTGATATCTATGTGGAATATTATTAATCTCTTCCTGTTCAGAACCATGCTTTAAAAAGCACTAGTTAAATACTAGTAAATTACATAAAATTAATGTATCTAAATTTAAGTTAGTAAAAAAAAACCTTGAGGCCAGCAATACTCCTTCCTTCCTCTAATACTCATTTAGTTGCTTAACATTATACAATATTGACATTACAATAAAAGAAACAAAATTTAATTTGCTAACAGTTGGAACTGAGGTTTTCTGAATTGGTATACTGTGGAGTTCTTTTTTGTTGTTGTTGTTTTGTTTGTCGTTTGTTTTTTGAGACAAAGTTTCTCTGTGTAGCCCTGGCTGTCCTGGAACTCACTATGTAGACCAGGATGTCCTTGAACTCAGAGATCCGCCTGCCTCTGCCTCCCAGGTGCTGGGATAAAAGGTGTGTGGCACCACCACCTGCCTATACGTGCAGTTCTTTAAAGAATAAAATCTATGTAAAGTGAGGCTGGAAAATATCACAGGAAGACCTACCTTATGTCTCCCTCATATTTCCTGTGACATGTTAAAGACCCAGTCTTGTGGTTGGGAGCAAGCATCCTTCCCTTGCTGTGCTGTACCCCTACCACCATGTAGAAACTACTAGTCATTGGTGTTCTCTGGAAAAAACTGATGTTACAGTGATATGAATCTTTCTCTTAAGGATTAAATTTGTTCTTTTACAAAATAATATATATACATATATGTATGTATAAAGCTTAATGTTTAGAATAACAACATGAATTATGATGTTGTAATATCTTAGGAGCCATTCAAATATCATTTTTTTTCTGTAACACCCAAATATGGCATGTAAACTGTTGATTAAATAACTTGGAGGCTGTTAATCCAATTGTTTGCTTAATAAAGGATGGAAAAGATTTAGCTATGTAATTTACATGTCTATTCATTAATACTCCCCAAAGTAATTTAGTTTCTTTTACAATTGTTAATATAAGCACATTCAGCAGTCAACCTCTAGTCTTTTAACCAAAAAACACTTAACACAATGGCAAAGCATGCAAAGGAAATAACCATTTACACTCAATTACCCAGCCCAGTGCAGGGCAGCAGAAAATGAGTTTTGAATTATAATTGTAGTAATCAGTTTGTAGGTCTAAAGAAGTATGTAGATGATCTGGAAAATAATTGCTTTGGGGAAAGAAAACTAAAAATAAGAATACAGTGAATGTAATTGTTTAAGCAAGATAGTAAAATATCAAAACATTTAGGGAAAAAAAATTAAGTTAGGTAAGAAACCAGAGTCCCTCAATGTAACAATAGAATATGCTGGTTAGTAATGATCAATTGTAACCAGTCCAAAGAACAGAACATCTTCTCAGTACTTAAATGACTTCCTATTAGTAAATAAGACACACAGCAGAACATGGAGAACAGGAAAAGTGAAAGTGAACTCTTTCTTGAGTGTCTTCTTCTTTCCTCTCCCTTTTGCAATGGACTCCTAATAGCTTAGCCAAAAACTATGGTACCATTCTTAACCACTTTCTTCCACATTCTAATTTTAATGAATTGGGTAATGCCCTGCGTGCACTTGGCAAATCTTTTCATTCAGCTGATTGTTGGGGCAACTTTAGAACTTGAACAATCTTCTTCATCAGATCATTCCAAATCATTCCAGATCATTAAAGACTCAGTCTTTAAGTCAGTTGAATACTTATTCTCATTTAAACTGTTTTTACCTGGTACTTGTGCTGATAGTATATGGTATAGTGTGTATATTATTCAGGGACTGGGGATTATGGAACGTTTTATTTTGGCAGGCAGCTATCATGTTCAGGTTGAGTGTATAGATCATAGAGTACTTTCATAGGCTTTAGTTCCAATGGAAGTTTAATTTTCTCAGCAATCACAAGGCTATTCTGGCTTATTCTTCTGGGGTTCTATGATAGCTAGTATTCATTGTCAATTTGACAGAGTCTAGACTCACCTTAAAGATGAGAATCTGGGCAGGTCTACAGAAACTGTCTTGAACTATTTCAGGTTGGAAGGCCTACCTTCTGTGAATGGTAGCATTTGCTGGCTCAGATCCTGGACTATGTAGGTGGAGAAAGGGAGCTGAACAATAGCAAGCCCAGTTTGTTCTCTGACCTCCGACTACACGTGATGTGACCAGCTCCTTCTAGCTTCTGCTACCTTGAACCCCTCACTATAATACCTTTACACTCCAAGCCAGAACAAATCCTTCCTCTCTGATGTTACTTGTGTCAGCATATTTTGTCAAAGCAACAGGAAAAGAAACTAAGACAGGCGCCAATTCAACCTCTACGGATATATATCATCTGTAGGGATAAAAGGTAATTCCCAGGGCCACATGTTACTTATCATTGGCCAGTTCTGAGGGAGAGAGCTCAGAAGCTATTGGGTTTTGATGTCCTTGAGACACACGCTAAAGGATAGGTGCACACATGAGTGCAACCTATGAAACACACCCCTTGTCGGGGGCAGAAGGAGTAGAAATAGGTATAACGTAAATTACATGAGTGCAACCTATGAAACACACCCCTTGTCGGGGGCAGAAGGAGTAGAAATAGGTATAACGTAAATTACATGAGTGCAACCTATGAAACACACCCCTTGTCGGGGGCAGAAGGAGTAGAAATAGGTATAACGTAAATTACATGAGTGCAACCTATGAAACACACCCCTTGTCGGGGGCAGAAGGAGTAGAAATAGGTATAACGTAAATTACATGAGTGCAACCTATGAAACACACCCCTTGTCGGGGGCAGAAGGAGTAGAAATAGGTATAACGTAAATTTTGCAGCTATCATTTCAGATCACAAGGACCAGCGTTATGGCACAGAGGATGAAATGACCAGGTATTGTAGTTGTTGTCAGATCAACAGATCACAATGGCTTAGAAAGACTGCATATTTCAGCTCCAATGACTGCCCACAGGGGTCCAGTGTGGAGCAGCAGGGATGAGTACATCTGATTAGGTCTCTGTTGGGCTTCCTACTTCCTGGTCCTTTTGTCAGAGAAAGTGAGCTTTGGGGATTTTTGTCTTCTGTGTCCATTGATAATATGTATTATAGATCTTTCCTGTGTTCAGTCTAGGAGCAAATAGAAGGTAAAAAGAAAATCTAGTGAGCTAATTAATGCTTGCTATTTTTATTAAAATTCTAAGGTTCCTAACTGCTCTCTCTATTTTTTAATACCAAACTTCAGGAAGCTTTTTTTTAAAATATTTATTTATTTATTTATTTATTTATTTATTTATTTATTATATTATGTGTATAGCATTCCTTCCACGTGTGCCTGCAAGCCAGAAGAGGGCGCCAGGTCTCATTATAGATGGCTGTAAGCCACCATGTGGTTGCTGGGAATTGAACTCAGGACCTCTGGAAGAGCAGTCAGTGCTCTTAACCTCTGAGACATCTCTCCAGCCCCCAGGAAGCTTTTTTTCTGTTTTTCCATGACCTCATTTTGAGGACAGTGAGCTGTATTTATAAGGAAGAAATGCTGTGGCTTAGATCTGAAATGTTCCCTATTGGTTCATGTTTTGAACAGTTGTTCTTCAGATGCTAGTGATACTTTGGGAAGTTGTGGAAACCTCAGTTTATGAAAAGGAACCTCATTTGAGGAAGGTCACTTGGGGCAGTCTGTGATTAAATACTTTATTATTCTAATGACTGAAAACATGCCTTGTAAACTTCAAATGTTTGCTAAAATAGTGCTTTATAATGGCAGAGAACCAAACATAGCTCTTCTAAAGCTTAGAAAGTTTTCCATCCTTAAGTTTTATAAAAGAATTATGACAGCAGTGTGTTACATGACTCTATAGTTCATTAAAAAACAGTTCAGTTTGTTTGAGTAAAATGAGTATCAGCTATTCTAACAGCTTATCTACAATAAGATATCCTAAGTGGGAAGAAACTTTTTATCCATATAATCACTATTTTTTTTCAGGTAGACAAAGACTTTAAAAAGTCATGGTTCCAAATTAATGCTGAGCATAAGTTTAAATTGGTAGACAAACATGGGACAGGCAAACAAAACCAAACAACCCCCACACAAAATCTCCAACACAGTTTAGCCAATAACAATTCATCAGTTCATTTTAAAACTAACACATATACAATTATCATGCATTAGCCTTGAGCCAAATCCTTTCTTTCCTATCAACTAATAGGAAAAAATATAGAATAATACATGAAAGATATCTAGTATAGACATAAAACAAATTGATTAATCATAGCAAAGAATATGTTTTAAATGTAAGGTTTCTTTTGGATGTGATATATGCATGAGTGTGTGTGTGCATGTGTGTTATGTGGATACATATGGAATCAGGTGTCTGGCTTTATCATGCTGCACCTTACTTACTGGAGGCATGATCTCTCACTTGATCTAGAGCTTACCATTTTGACTAGATTGGAAGTCAGCAAGTACCAATGATTCTCTCATGTCTCGCCCCAACAGCACTGAGGTTAGACCCTCAAAGAGGAACTGAAAAATTCCGTTAAAGAAATGGAGGAAAAGGAATACAAAAAAATTGGAAGAAATGAATAAATCCCTTAAAGAAAGCCAAGACGACTATGAAGAAACAATCAAACAAGTGAGGAGAACAGTCCAAGACTTGAAAATTGAAATAGAGTCAAAAAAGAAAAAAAACACAAACCAAAAGAACTCTAGAAATGAAAAATCTGGGTAAATGAACAGGAACTACAGATGCAAGCATAACTAACAGAATGCAAGAGATAGAAGAGAGAATCTCAGGTGCTGAAGATAGAATAGAGGAATAGAGTCATTGGTCAAAGAAAATGTTAAATCCAACAAATTCTTAACAAAAAACACTCAGGAAATCTGAGACACCATGAAAAGACCAAATCTAAGAATAACAGGGACAGAATTCCAGAAGAAAACTTTCCCAACCTAAAAAAGGATGTGCCTATGAAGGTACAAGAAGCTTACAGAACCCAAATAGACTGGACCAAAAAAAGTCCCCTTACCATATAATAATCAAAACACTAAGCATACAGAATAAAGAAAGAATATTAAGAGCTGCAAAGGAAAAAGGCCAAGTAACATATAAAGGCCAGAATTAAACCAGACTTCTAAATGGAAAATCTGAAAGCCAGAAGATCCTGGATAGACACTAAGAGACCATGAATGCCAAACAAGACTACTATGCCCAACAAACCTTTCAATCACCATAGAGGGAAAAAACAAGATATTCCATGACAAAACCAGATTTAAACAATACCTAGACACAAATACAACCCTATAGAAAGTACTAGAAGGAAAACTTCAACTCAAGGAAGTTGGCTGTACCCACAAAAAACACAGGCAACAGACAAATTCACAACAGCAAACCTCAAAGAAGGGAAACACACAAACACTACCACCACCAAAACCAAATGTAACAGGAATTAACAACCACTCATCATTAATATCTCTTAATATCAATAGACTCAATTTGCCTATAAAAAGACACAGGCTAACAAAATGGATATATAAACAGGACCCATCCTTCAGCTGCATACAAGGAACACACCTCAACCTCAAAAACAGACATTACCTCAGAGTAAAGGGTTGGGAAAAGATTTTCAAATCGAATGGACCTAAGAAACAAGCAGGTATAGCTATCATAATATCTAATAAAATAGACTTCAAACTAAAATTAATCGAAAGAGATGAAGGACATTTCATATTAGTCACAAGAAGAATCCATCAAGATGAAGTCTCAATTCTGAAAATTTATGCTCCAAATACAACATCACGGACATTTGTTAAAGCCCCACACACTAAGAGTGGGAGACTTCAACACCCCACTCTCACCGCTAGGCAGGTCTGCCAAACAGAAACTTAGCAGAGAAATAAGGGAACTAACAGATGCTATGACTCAAATGGACTTAACAGACATCTAGAGAACATTCTACCCAAACACGAAAGAATATACCTTCTTCTCAGCAGCTCACAGAACCTTCTCTAAAACTGACCACATACTCCTTAACAAAGCAAATCTCAACAGATACAAAAAACCTGGAATTAACCCCCTCTATCTTATCGGATCACCATCTGTCTTAAAGCTAGAATTCAACAACAAAACTAATTACAAAAAGCACACAAACTCATGGAAATTGAACAATCCTCAATTAAATCATCACTGGGTCAAGGAAAAAAATACAGTAATTAAAAACTTCCTAGAATTCAATGAAAATGAATGCACAACATACCCAAACTTATGGGACATTATGAAAGCCTTGCTAAGAGGAAATTTCATAGCACTAAGTGCCCACACAAAGATCATGGAGAAAGGTCACACTAGCGAGTTAACAGCACACCTGAAGGGTCTATAACAAAAAGAAGAAAACTCATCCAGGAGGAGTATACAACAGTAGGTAATCGTATTGAGGGCTGAAATCAATAAAATAGAAACAAAGAAAATACAAAGAATCAATGAAACAAAGTTGGTTTTTCAAGAAAATCAACCTAGACAAACCCTTATCCAAACTAACCAAAAGTCAGAGAGATAACATTCAGATTATCAAAATCAGAAATGAAAAGGGGAACATAACAACAGACACGGAGGAAATCCAGAGAATCACTAGGTCATATTTTGAAAACCTATACTCCACAAAATTAGAAAATGTAAAATAAATGGACAGTTTTGGATAGGTACCAATACCAAAATTAAATCAAGAACAGAGATACAATTTAAATAGACCTATAACCCCCAAAGAAACAGAAGCAGCCATAAAAAGTCTCACAACCAAAATAAATAAATAAATAATTAAACAAACAAGCAAACAAACAAACCTAGGGCAAGATGGTTCCAGTGCAGAATTGTACCAGAATTTCAAAGAAGAGCTAATACTCATACTCCTCAAATTGTTCCACATAATAGAAATAGAAAAAAAACATTGCCAAACCCTTTTTACAAGGCCAATTACCCTGATACCCAAACCACACAAAGACACAACAAAGAAAGAGAATTACAAACCAATCTCCTATATGAACATTGCAAAAATACTCAATAAAATAACAGCAAACCGAATCCAAGAACACATTTAAAAAAAATCACCCACCATGATCAAGTACGCTTCATCTCGGAGATGCAGGGATGATTCAACACAGGAAAATCTGTCAATGTAATCTACCATATAAATAAGGTGAAAGAATAAAAAAAAAACATGATCATTTCATTCGATGCTGAAAAAGCTTTGACAAAATCCGACACCCCTTCATGATAAAGGTCTTGGAGAGAGCAGGGATGCAAGGAACATACCTCAACATAATAAAGGCAATATACAGCAAGCCAATAGCCAACATCAAACTAAAGGGAGAGAAACTCAAAGTGATTCCACCAAAATCAGGAACAAGACAAAGCTCTACACTCTCTCCATATTTATTCAATATTGTATTTAAAGTTCTAGCTAGAGTAATAAGACAACAAAGGGAGATCAAGTGGATGCAAATTCGAAGGGAAAAAGCCAAACTTTTACTATTTGCAGATGATAATGATAGAATACATAAATGACCCCAAAAATACTACCAGGGAACTCCTACAGTTGATAAAACCTTTAGTAATATGGCAGGATATAAGATCAACTCAAGAAAATCAGTAGCCCTTCTGTATACAAATGAAAACAGGGTTAAGAAAGAAATCAGAGAAGGATCACCCTTTATAATAGCCAGAAATAAAGTACCCTAAGGGTAACTTAATCAAACAAATGAAAGACCTATATGACAAGAACTATTGTACAATAAAGGAACTTCCGGAGGCATCACAATCCCTGACTTCAAACTCTACTATAGAGCTATAGTAATAAAAAGAACTTTCTACTGGCATAAAAACAGACAGGATGATCAAGGGAATGAACTGAAGACCCTGACATTAATCCACATACCAAAGAACACCTGTTTTTTTTGACAAATAAGCCAAAATTGTACAATGAAAAAAGAAAGCATCTTGAACAAATAAATGGTGCTGGATGTCAACAAGAAGAAGAATGAAAATAGATCCCTAGCTGTCCCCATGCACAAAACTCAGTCCAAATGGATCAAAGACCTCAACATAAATTCAGCTACAATGAACCTGACAGAAGAGAAAGTAGGAAGTAGCCTAGAACGCATGGGCACAGGAGACCATGTCCTAAATATAACCCCAGCAGCACAGACACTGAGAGCAACAATTAATAAATGGGACCTCCTGAAACTGAGAAGCTTCTGTAAAGCAAAGGACACAGTCATAAGACAAAAAGGCAGCCTACTGAAAAGATCTTCACCAACCCCACATCAGACAGAGGACTGATCTCCAAAATATATAGAGAGCTCAAGAAACTAGACACCAAAATACCAAATAACCCAATTTTTAAAACAGGGTACAGATAATTCTCAACAGGAAGAAACTCATTAAGTTCAGCAATTCCTTAAGCCATCAGGGAAACACAAATCAAAATAACTCTGAGATACCATCTCAAACCTGTCAAAATAACTAAGATCAAAAACACTAATGATAGCTTATGCTGGAGAGGATGTGGAGTAAGGGGAACACTCATCCACTGATGTTGCAAGTGCAAACTTGTATAGCCACTTTGGAAATCAATATAGTGGTTTCTCAGAAATTTAGGAATCAATCTACTTCAAGACACAGCAATACCACTCTTGGGCATATACTCAAATGCTGCACTTTCATACCACAAGGACACTTGCTCAAATATGTTCACAGCAGCATTATTTTTAATAGCCAGAACCTAGAAACAACCTAGATGCCCCTCATCAGAAGAATGGCTAGCCGGGCAGTGGTGGCGCACGCCTTTAATCCCAGAACTTGGGAGGCAGAGGCAGGCGAATCTCTGTGCATTTGAGGCCAGCCTGGTCTACAAGAGCTAGTGCCAGGACAGGAACCAAAAAGCTACGGAGAAACCCTGTCTTGAAAATCCAAAAAAAAAAAAGAGGAAGAAGAAGAATGAATAAAGAAAATGTGGTGCATTTACACAATGGAGCATTACTCCGTGGTAAAATAAATAAATAAACAACAAACAACAAAAAATTGGCATCCCCAAATTTGCAGGCAAATGGATGTAACTAGAAAAAACCATCCTGAGTGAGGTAACCCAAACACAGAAAGACAAACAGTATGCATTCACTCACGAGTGGATATTAGACATAAAGAAAAGGATAACCAGGCCACAACACCTGAGAAGCAAGGAAACAAGGAAGACCCTAAGAGAGGCATTCATGGATGCCCCTGTGGGAAATAGATCTCCTGAGTAAATTGGGAGTACAGGGAGGGGGAGAATATGAAGGAATGGGGTGGTTGAGTTGGGCGAGTAACAGAGAGAGAGAGAGAGCAAGGAAAGAGATATCTTGATAGATGAAGTCATTATGGGGTTTGGGAGAAATTTGGTACTAGAGAAACTCCCAGGGATCCACAGGATGACCCCAACTAAGACCCTAAGCAATAGTGGAGAGGGTGCCTAAATTGCCCTTACCCTGTAGTCAAATTGATGACTATCTTAAATGTCATCATAGAACCTTTATCTAGCAACTGATATAAACAGATGCAGAGATCCACATCTAAGCACTGGGGTGAGCTCCTGGAGTCCAGTCAAAGAGAGGGAGCAGAGATCATATGAGCAAAGGGGTCAAGACAATGATGGGGAAACCCACGGAGACAGCTGACCCAAGCTAGTGGGAGCTCACTATCAGCTGGACTGATAGTTGGGGAACCTGCATAGGATAGAACCAGGCCCTCAGAATGTGGGTGATTGTTCTGTGGCTTGGGCAGTCTGTGGACCCACCCACTGGTAGTGGGACCAGGATTTATTCCCAGTGCATGAAGTGGCTTTTAGGAGCCCATTTCCTATGGAGGGATACCTTGTTCAGCTGTGATACAAGGGGGAGGGCCTTGGTCCTGCCTCAAATGATATGCCAGACTTTGTTGATTCCTTACCTTTTGAGGAATGGATGGGGGGGACGGGGGGGGGGAGCGGGAGGAAAGGAGAAAGGGGGAACTGTGGTTGGTATTTAAAATAAAATTTTTTTCAATAAAAATAAAAACAATTGTACCTAGGCACAGAGTAAAAAAATAATGAAATGGAAAAAAAATATTACTCTGAGTTTAAAAAAAATATTTTTAAAGATAGTATGAGAGCCAATAATAGAAATCAGAAGACAATTAAATAATGATGCATTTTATGTGTTGAAATGAAGTGTCATTCAACCATTTCTGTACCAAGAAAAATTACTTGATGATGGAAGCAAACTAAAGATAAACAGAGACTGATAGAGTTTGTCACAGCAGACAAATTTCTCAACAAATTTCTGAAAACTCAACAAACTTCTCAAAGATATTTCAGATATGCAGTAAAAATGGAGGGGAAAACAAGATGTACACACATGGGAAAATCTAAACAAAAATCATCTGTAAAAAACAACCAATTCTTGTGGGATTTTCAAATATAGAAAAGATTAAAATATGATAGATATTATATGTTAAGGAGGATTGAATTAAATGTCTGAATATCCTTGCATTGTGTTTGAGATAAAGAAAATGAGACTGGTTAGTATTACTTGGACAACTGGACAGTGTATGTTAAGGCTAATCACTAAAAAGGTTAAAAGAGGTGTCTATCTTTCAAACTAGGGAGGGGAGAAGATTTTTTTAAAGGTGATATATTGGGGAGTGATTTCAGAAAAATAACATAAAATAAAATGAAAATTAAGAATAAAACATGATATGCAGAGACTTAAATTTATTACTGCCATATATGCAAACAGGAAGAAATATACAAACAATAAACAAAAGAAAATATAAAGTGCAATAAGGGGAATGAGTCTACAGGGGGAAAAGCAGAATATGGTAAGGGAGTTGAAGTTCTAAAGTGGTGTTGGGATAGAATTTAGCATTCATGGGACAGCCAGGGGGGAGTCTCTTTAAGAAAGTGGCGTAGATCAGCACTGGGCACATACTTTTCATCTCAGCACACGAGCGGCAGGTAGATGTCTGTGACCAATGTTTTTAATATATTTTATCCTTCCCATATTTGTGAATCCCTCCATTTTGTTGGTGCTCCAAAGTTTCATAACTAGCTTGGACGTGTCCAGAGGATGACAATAGAAATATTGCTACCATTTTTGGATATTTGCTGACTGCTAGGTGATCTAGTAAGTGTGTTGCAAAAGGTCTTATGCAGTATTCTCAATACTTACAAAAGAAAAAACCATGAAGACTTTGTTAATTTTAAAATGTTGCACAATGCTCCACACTGCAAAGCTAGAGTTTTAACATAAACTCTACGTAGCTATAAGATCTTAGAGATTTTCACTATCTGTACTACATCTGGTGCCAACCACTATGGCCAAAAAAAAAAGGAAAAGTAAATTTAGGATGAGTATTTCTCTGCTACCCACCCCAAAAAAGAAAAGTTTGTAGATGCTTTTGGTCATTAAGGATGCTCATCGAGCAATTGGCTGGATGGAAAGTACAAAGAAGGAAACTATGTATTAAATAATGCACAAAGAACTGAGTTTTCAGACTAGAGTAGAAACCGACCAATGAGCTATTTTCAATAGCTCCATGCCATACCTCATTGCTAGTCATCCTTACTTGCTCTGGCTTCGAATGGTTCTCTTTGATTTTATCATCCTAATGTTCACAAATTCTTAGCTGCTCTTAATCTCTAGACAACACCGTGTTTCCCTGTCCTATTACCTTTGTCTAGCCTGAAATGTTATGATCCTGCTTCTTAAATTACATGTTGGGTGATTTCTCCCAAATAAGGAAAACTTCAAATCCAAAAAAAAACAAAGAAAGAAAAACTAAATTAACATTTCCAGGTGTTTTAAAGAAATTCCTATCTAATATTTTATTCTGCAAAGCCGGCCACACTACAATCAGAGATCTTCCTGTCACCATATCAGAAGTACCACAAAGACCTATAAGGAGATAAGTACTGAATAGACTACTTTCCCCAAATTTCTTCAATCTGTCTTTTTTTTTGGGGGGGGTGACTCTGGGGAGAAGGGCATATTCTCTAGTAGCGCAATGACCAGTAAGAATGTAACTATCCTGGCAAGAGTGAAGATACTCTAAAGCACCATTTCTCAACTTGTGGGCTGTGACCTTTTGGGGATCAAACAACCCTTTTACAGGCATCACCTAAGACATTGGAAAACAGATATTTACAGTACGATTCACAACAGTAGCAAAATTATAGCTATGAAGTAGCAACAAAAATAATATTATGGTTGGGGTCTCCACAATGAGGCACTGTGTTAAAGAGTCGCAGTATTAGGATGGTTGAGAACCATGCAGTTGTTCCCAATTTTTTTCAGTGTCCACATTATGACCACCTACTTAGTGATTAAAAAGTACGATAAATGAAAAGCTTACAGAAAAGTGGTCTTTGGCACAATAATTAAGAAGATGGAAAAGATCACTTGAATACTACCTGAAAGACATATTTTCACAAAGGCTTTTTATCCAAAATATTTAGTGATTATATTATTAATATTAAATTTGGGCCAAAAAGAAATGAGTGCTTTTGATTTGATCTAACCAACCTCAATTGCATTCAAAGAACACCCTGAGAAGGAGAGGCAAAGTCAATGCTGATCTTGCTTTCCTACTTTGGAGAAAAATTTGAGAATCCAATTATGTCTTCTAGGACACATTTATACCACTTAACATTAAGTGCTCCAAACAAAAGGCTAATACGGAAGCAAAACGTAAAAAACGCAAGCCGATTATGAGTGAGTACATCCCATATTCATCTTTTTGGGTCTGGGTTACCTCACTCAGGATAGTGTTTTCTATTTCCATCCATTTGCATGCAAAATTTGAGAAGTCATTGTTTTTTACCGCAGCATAGTACTCTAATGTGTAGATTATTCCACACTTTCTTCATCCATTCTTCCATTGAAGGGCATCTAGGTTGTTTCCAGGTTCTGGCTATTACAAATAATGCTGCTATGAACATAGTTGAACAAATGCTCTTGTCATATGATAGGACATCTCTTGGGTATATTCCCAGGAGTGGTATTGCTGGGTCCAGGTGTGACTGAAAAAGCATGGGATAAAACTGGACTCTCTGAACATGGTGAACAATGAGAGCTGATGAGACGCCAAGGACAATGGCAAGGGGGTTTGATCCTACGTAATGTGCTGGCTTTGCGGGAGCCTAGCCAGTTTGGATATTCACCTTCCTAGATATGGTCGGAGGAGGGAGGACCTAGGACTTACCACAGGGCAGGGAACCCTAACTGCTCTTTGGATTGGAGAGGGAGGGGTAAAGGAGTGGGGGGAGGGGGAGAAAGGTGGGAGGAGGGGGAGGGAAATGGGAGGCTGGGAGGAGGTGGAAACTTGTTTTTTTTTTCTCTCATTTTCTCAATAAAAAAATATTAAAAAAAAAATCACTGAGCAAAAAAAAGAAAAAAAAAAACGCAAGCCGAGAACCAAAACTTTACAAGTGCATCTGCTGTGGAATTCACTGCAGGTTGTAAACAATTAGGGTTTACTCAAATCTTTTTCAGAACGCCAGCTATAACAGAAGAAATGAGCTCTACTGCACAGACTTACTCTATTTTGGTTGTAATATTATTAGGAAAAATATCAGAAGCACTAAATAACACAGAATTTATCAATTGGCAAAATTATGACATAAACTCTTTCCGGGGAACACATCAAAAAAGCCATTACCGTTTCACTTACAAAAATCCTTGTACTTGCGCAGTGCACAAATTCAGAGTTACTATCCTTAATGAGAATGTAGTTTGTAACTTCCATATAACAGAGTGCATTTTGAAAGCTTCTTTTATGCCTCTGGTTTTCCACAAATAAGCCAAAGTACTACGCATCTGCTGCTTCCATTTATTATACAGATAAAATGGATTTTGATACTAGGTAAGCAAATCAAATTATAGTAAAAATCTCATATACAGGTAATATACTATTGATAAAACTTAGTCATTTTCAAGACATCATTCAGTTTAAACCTTAACTGTCATAATAAAATTTCTCATGGTAAACAGAAACTATGATTGTGATCAGCATGCTGCATTAGCAAAGGCTATTTCGAACACAGCTCTCTATACTTTTTTTAAAAATTTATTTTATTGAAAATATTTCCGCCTCCTCCCCGCCTGCCAATTCCCTACCCCTCCCCCCACTCCTCTCCCCCTCCCCCACTTATTTATTTCTTTTTATTATTATTATTAAAAATTTCTGCTTCCTCCCCGCCGCCGCCTCCCATTTCCCTCCCCCTCCCTCGCTCCTCTCCCCCTCTCTTTCCAGCCCGAAGAGCAGTCAGGGTTCCCTGCCCTATGGGAAGTCCAAGGTCCTCCCCCCTCCATCCAGGTCTAGTAAGGTGAGCATCCAAACAGACTAGGCTCCCACAAAGCCAGTATGTGCAGTAGGATCAAAACCCAGTGCCACTGTTCTTGGCTTCTCAGCAGCACTCATTGTCCGCTATGTTCAGAGAGTCCAGTTTTATCCCATGCGTTTTCAGACACAGTCCAGCTGGCCTTGGTGAGTTCCAAAGAAAAACATTTAGTTATCCTCCTGGATATTTTAAGTAGACAAGATTGCCGGGCAAGAACTGGGAACTGGGGGTGGGGTGGGATGGGGGAAAAGGGAGATGGGGAGAGAAAAGTGAGAAAGGGAGGATGGGAAGAACTTGGGGTAATGGGATGTTTGGGATAGGGGAGCAGAGAAGTATATATATTAATTAAGAAAGCCAACTTTAGAGCTGGCAAGAGACTTGACCCTAGAGGGGTTCCCAGGTGTCCAGGGAGATGTCCCTGGCTAGTTCCTTGGGCAGTTGAGGAGAGGGAGCTTGAAATGGCCCTACCCTATAGTCATACTGACGAATATCTTGCATAACATCATAGAACCTTCATCTAGGGATCGAAGGAGATAGAAACAGAGACACACATTGGAGCACTGGAATGTGCTTCCATGGTCCAAATGAGGAACAGAAGGAGGGAGAACATGAGCAAGGAAGTAAGGACCGCGAGAGGTGCACCTCTCTATACTCTTAAGCCTTGCCATAATACTGTTTGCCACAGAACACAAGACAGAATAGTAACAGATGCTTACTAATTTGGATTACTACTTGATTTGAATGTACAATGATCTAAAAATTAAATAAACTATTAACAACAGCACATAATGCTAAAGCCATTAGAGAAAATCTGTCTTCATTGCTTTATTCAAAATCTTGGGAGAGAGCTCTATCCTGAATCAAAGTCATTATTTGACAAGAGAGTAGTCTCAATAATGTGTTCTTTATAAAGTGAGATTCTGTTTATATCTTTGATGGGAGTGGAACTGATCTGAAAAGCACCATACTACTCTAAGTTTCTGTGAGTCTTCTTTTATTTAAATAACATTTTTTTTAATAATTTTTTTATTAAGAAAAGAAGAAAAAAAACATAAACAAAAAACAAGTTTCCACCTCCTCCCAGCCTCCCATTTCCCTCCCCCTCCTCCCACCCTTCTCCCCCTCCTCCCACCCTTCTACCCCTCCCCCCACTCCTCTCCCCCTCCCTCTCCAGTCCACAGAGCAGTCCAGGTTCCCTGCCCTGTGGTAAGTCCTAGGTCCTCCCCGCTCCGTCCATATCTAGGAAGGTGAACATCCAAACTGGCTAGGCTTCCACAAAGCCAGCACATTAAGTAGGATCAAAACCCCGTGCCATTGTCCTTGGCCTCTCATCAGCCCTCATTGTTCGCCATGTTCAGAGAGTCCGGTTTTATCCCATGCTTTTTCGGTCACAGTCCAGCTGGCCTTGGTGAGCTCCCAGTAGATCAGCTCCACTGTCTCAGTGGGTGGGTGCACGCCTCGTGGTCCCGACTTCTTTGCTCATGTTCTCCCTCCTTCTGCTCCTCATTGGGACCTTGGGAGCTCAGTCCAGTGCTCCAGTGTGGGTCTCTGTCTCTGTCTCCATCCATCACCAGATGAAGGTTCTATGATGATATGCAAGATATTCGTCAGTATTGCTCTCGGATAGGGTCATTTCAGGTTCCCAATCCTCAGCTACCCAAGGAACTAACTGGGAACCTCATGTTGGGCACTTGGGAGCCCCTCTAGGGTCAAATCTCTTGCTCACCCTAAAGTGGTTCCCTTAACTAAGAATTGTTTTTTTTATTTACATCTCAGTTTCCCCTCCCTTCTGTCTTGACATCCCCTCCCCCATCCACTCCTCCTCCATCTCCATTCAGAAAGGAGCAGGCCTCCCACGCATGGGCTTGAGCAAAGCATGGCCCATCAAGTTGAGGCAGGACTGAGTTCCTCCCCTTATGTCAAGGAGGGGCCAGGCAATCTAGTACAGGGGGTGGCAGGGGGACAGACATATTACCAAAAGCCAGCTAAGTGCCAGGGAGAGGTTCTGCTCTCACTGTCAGAAGCCTTACTAAGAGATTAATTATGCTACATGATTGTCACACACATACAGAAAGCCTAGGTTGGTCCCATTCAAGCTTCTGTAAAGTTTTCTTTACTGCCAAATTAAACATTGTGGCCTTTTTTCTCAGCTGAAGGTCCTGTGACTTCGTTTCTTTATTGTAATTGTAAGGCATAAGGCCTTTTTCCACCTCTGAATTCTGATACAGAACAGCTTGGCTAAGACATGCATGCTACTCTTCTAACCATCGGAAGCATTGCTACAGGGACACCTGACCCTCATCCTCTGTGCTAACATCTGCACCTGCCCAAGCTCTCGGACTCTAAAGTCAATGGGATGTTAGAAGATAGGGTATTAACAATATCACAGTGGAAGGAGGTTGATAGAAATGACTGGAAGGGAAACAAGAATGTATTTTAAATGAAGCATGACAACCATAAAGGCATAATAATGCTTCTTTTCAAAGGTTATATTGGCTTTCTGCTGTACACCTGCTGGCTGCTGTCGAACATTGATGATATAGCACCTCAGGCCACTGCTAGGGATATACTCTGGTGGCCAGAATTCTCTGATACATGTAACAGATGAGTTTACCTCTAATAAAGGAGATAAAGATTATATAATTTCAGTGGGAGTCTAATATAGCTACAAAACAAGAATAGCATAGTGATTAAGAAAATTATTGACATCACATACAGAATTTTAAAATGTGAAATCTGATTGAACTAGTTACAAATTTGGGGGCTGTTGTCAAGTTATTTAACCTCTCTGTACCTCAGTCTGCTCATCTGTAAAATGGGGCTAAAGAAACCACTACTGACTATAATTGGTTCAGAATTTTTGTAAGAATCAAGTGAGTGACTGGCATGTAGTAGGTATTTAATATCGAATTAATTACAATAACTTATACCATTTTGTGCTAGGATAACATTATCACAGACTGGGTAATTTATAACAAACATTTATTTGGCCATGATTCTGGGGTCTGGGATACCTAAGAATGAGAGCTGCGTATAACAAGAGCTATATTTCGAATAAGATAAAGTAAGGCATAGAGTTGATTCCAAGGCATCAGTAGACCTAGCCCCTTGTTTTGTTGACGACTCTATGCCTGTAAAACACAAGAGATGATCGCTAGCTTTCACACAGCTCAAATGAACCCATGCATGGACACACAGGCACTAGGGACAGAGATAGAGCTAAAAGGATTAACATTTTTATTTACATCATACTATTCTCTACTTCTTTTCCTTCTAAATGTCCACACTGACTCAAGAGTGAAGATTCATGTGAAACACCATGACCTTAGGAAAAGAGGGAAAGCCTCACTTGCCATGGGTAATTGGCTAGGCATGAATTCCCTTCTGCTGAGTAGCCCTTAAGTTCAATTAGAAAGCTGTTGGTTACTGCCAAAATATTAACGCCACTATTTTCACCCTTGCAATATAATTATTAAAATGCAGCATGACTCTGTCTTGTTGGCATATTGGTGAACAAACATTAAAATTCAAGTTTAACTTTTTACGTAATGAAAAGTTATTACACTTAGCTGTATGTATGTGTGTGCACATGTATGTGAGTGTATACCACAGCATATGGAGGTCAGAAGAAACTTGTAAGAATTAGTTCTCTCTTTACATTTCGTGTGTCCTGGGGAGCAAACTCAGGTCGTCAGGCCTCAGACACAAGTGCCTTTAACTGCTGAGCCATCTCACCAGCACAATTTTTGTGTGATTTTTATATTATTTAAATTGTCCTTTTAGGGCAACAGAGGAAGAACTGATCTGGTGGAGAGGGGAGACAGGGAGAGGGACTGAGAGAAGCAGAGGGAGGGGAACTGTGGTTGGGATGTACTGTATTTTTTTTCTATAAAAACATAAATTAAGAAATTGTCCATTGTGTAGGGTCCCTAGGAGCATTCAGGTGGCCATCAGACTTGTCGGCAAGTGGCTATCCACTGAACCATGTTGCTCATCGTTATATGCTTACTTTTAGACAAATAACTATTCCATCCTTAGTTTTGCAGTTTTCCAAGTTATTCCCTCAATCACTTCAAATTTAAGACGTTTATTCGTAATGCTGCAAATTAGCTCTTTTGGGTAACCTGATCCAATGTCTTCATAATCTTGGAGGGGGGGGTGTTTGTTTGCTTGCTTTTTACTTTGTTTCTGTTGCCTCTTGATACTCCTAAAAAGTGAAAAAGACTATTTTCCCCATTTTCAGATAAAATGATAGAACTAAAGGTAATAAAAAACAGGGCTTTTGTTGATGTTCTAATTTCTTTACTTGGGTGCTAGTTTACAGGAGCTAACTACATACACTTTTGATTTTCTGCTGTACTATATATCATGGTATATACCAAGAGGAAGCTTTGAAAAGTAAAATACTGAGTCACACTCCGGAACGCTCAATAGTCAGGGCTAAAGATTAGTAGTTTCCAGCTTCAATGCACACCATTCACAGGTAGTTCTCAATACTCTCTAGCAAACCCTGTGCTGCTTTCACTGTTTATTTCCTCTTAGTTAATCTCTTATTTTGTCCTATGATCACTAATAAAACACTCTGCTCCATCAACAGAAAATATCTGGAACACCATGGTTAAAAAAAAATATCTTTGCAAATGTGGAGAGATAGTCCAGTGGTTAAAAGCACTTGTTGAGGGGGCTGGAGAGATGGCTCAGAGGTTAAGAGCATTGCCTGCTCTTCCAAAGGTCCTGAGTTCAATTCCCAGCAACCACATGGTGGCTCACAACCATCAGTAATGGGGTCTGGTGCCCTCTTCTGGCCTGCAGGCATACACACAGACAGAATATTGTATACATAATAAATAAATAATGTTTTTTTTTTAAAAAGCACTTGTTGATCAGGTCCAGTTCCCAGTACCCACCTCACTAAGCTCACAACCTTACCTGTAAAATCCAGTTCCAGGGATCTGATGCCCTCTTTTGGCCCCCATGATGCCTGCAAGTACATGGTAAATACACATACACTCAAGCATAGACATACATAAAATAAAATACATAATTAATATATAATTCCAACTTCCTTTTCAGGGGCTATGATTCAAAGTCTGTGGTAGAGCACTTGACCTGGCATGCATAAGGCCTTAAGTTCACACCCTAGTACTTACAAAATAAAACAATGCGGATTCTTGGGACTGGGTTTGTAGCTCAGTGGTAGAGAGCACTTGCTCAGCATGGGCAAGTGTCTGAGCCCCATCCCCATTACACACACACACACACACACGAGACGGGGGATGGGGAGAGAGGGAAAAGGAAGATGAAGAGGGTGAGAGATGAACACCACCTTTCATTTCATTCAATCTGACTTGATCTTACACAAATGATAATACAGTCCTCCCCCTTATCTATGTGTAATGGTTCCTACTCTAGCTCCCTATATTAAATGGGATATTTTTACACAGAACTAAGGCAGATCCACCTACATTCTTTAAATTCTCTATTACTCAAAATACCAAATATAATGTAAATGCTATAAGTAGCTTCCATACTGGATTATATATATATAGGAAAACATGCACAGTGTGAGTAGAGATTCAATATTTTAATGTGTTTGCTTACACCCACAGATGTGGGACTCAGACATGGAAAGCTAACTCCATAATGTTTTACTATCTAAGCCTCAGCCCCTCGTGCATTTTACTAATTAATACCCTTGGCTTTTTGCATTAGTTACTTTTTTGCTGCTGTGACAACATAACATGATCAAAGCAACTTATAGAAAAAAAAGTTTATCTTATCTTACAGTTCGAGAGAGATAAAAATATTCACCACGGCAGGCAAGCATGGCAACAGGCAGATACAGTAGTGGCAGGAGGAGGCTGGGAGCTTACATCTTGAACTACCACAGTTGGCCCCCAGTGATCTATTTACTCCAGATAGACTCTACCTTCTAAACTTCCCCCAAACAGCTCCAACGACTGGACAGTAAATGTTCAAGTATCTGAGCCTTGGGAGATATTCTCATTCAAATCACTACACTTTGGCAATGTTACTTTAACCATTATTACTGCATCATGTATGTTTTTAGAACTATAAGACATCTCATTATCCAAACCACTTTAGTCAATATTGATATACTTTTTTTTTGGCTTTCAAGGCAGGGTTTCTCTGTGTAGCTTTGGAGCCTGTCATGGAATTCACTCTGTAGACCAGGTTGGCCTTGATCTCACATAGATTCACCTTTCACCTGCCTCTGCCTCACAAGTGCTGGAATTAAGAGTGTGTGCCACCACTATCTGGCTCATATAGTTTGCTTTTTAAAATGTTAGCAATTAGAAAATAGAAAAAATAAAATTTAACATTTCTTAGATTCACTGAGGTGATGGGAGAAAGGGTAATCAAATTATATTCTAAAAATTTGATTTTCATATTTGATTACATAAATATTTCTATCTTCTGTCTACCTTTCCTGACTCATTTCTCAACACAATCTAGGCCTGTATCACATTTAACTACACCAGTCACAATCATCTTCCTATGGTTAGCTTCTTCTCTTTCCCAGTGCTTTTGGGTAAACTTTACATAAACTTTTCCTCAGTCTAAAATACCCTTCTTTGCTCCCAAGGTCCAGATGAAGAGGAGAAGGAGGGAGAACATGAGCAAGGAAGTCAGGACCAGGAGTGGTGCACCCACCCACTGAGACGGTGGGGCTGATCTAATGGGAGCTCACCAAGGTCAGCTGGACTGGGACTGATGGAGCATGCGATCAAACCAGACTCTCTGAACGTGGCGGACAATGAGTGCTGACTGAGAAGCCAAGGACAATGGCACTGGGTTTTGATCCTACTGCATGTACTGGCTTTGTGGGAGCCTAGGCTGTTTGGATGCTCACCTTCCTAGACCTGGATGGAAGGCGAAGGGCCTTGGACTTCCCACAGGGCAGGACACTCTGACTTCTCTTAGGACTGAAAAGGGAGGGGGAGGGGAAGGGGGAGGGTAATGGGAGGAGGTAGAAATTTTTAAAAATAAATAAACTAAAAACATAAAATAAAATACCCCTCTTTTAGAACACCTACCTACAATCCATCGAGACTTAGCTCAAGTAGCTAAGAACTGCCTTTCATTTCCTTCAGATCAAGTAAAGCTCAGTCTTCTCCAGTGACACAAAGTGCAGGTCTGCAGTATACTTGCAGAAAGAAAAATGAACTAAGAGTCACAAAACTCAGTGATAAAATATTAGGTTATGGAAACTGAGAGACCTCTACTCAGAAATGGACTATCCCATTAATTGTCACTTTTGAAGTAGGTTTGATTGCATTTTTAATTTCCATCATAGAAATTCTGTGACTTTCCTTCATAGTAATCAGCATCAATGGAATTTAAACAATAGTTTATAGTGTTATCTCTCTCTGAATTGCAATGTCTATTACAGAAACAGAATCCTATGCAATACTCAGCACTGTATCCTCAAGGTCAAAAAGATCCCAGAACATAACTTCTCAACCAGTTTTGCTGAATATTTCCCAAAAGTTTCATCCTATTTGGGGTTGATATATCATTTTACTTCACTAAGCATTCCAAAGATCTTTTGCATATATAGTTTTTAGACACTGCAAAGGAACATAACAACTACATCTAAACTAAGAACATGAAATAATTCAATTTGCTCTATCTGTTTACTTCCCCCACATAATTGTCACTGAAAAGTTCAGACTTTAGACTCGAATTAACTTAGGCTTTCAACTTTATGGCTTACATCTCTCCAAGCCTCAGTTTACAAATCTCTAGAAAGAAAGGAAATGCTTTAGATCTTAAATCTCCCTCATGTGCTGGGCTAGGGAAATGGCTCAGTTGATAAAGTACTTGCCATGTAAGTATGAGGGACCTGAGTTTAGATGCCCAACACCCACATAAAAGAACCAGGAGGCATGTTCCTGTAAACCTAGTGCTGAGAAGGCGGCAACGAGAAGGTCTGAGGTTTCTGGACATATAGTCTAGTTAAATGCATGAGAGCTATGGGTTCAGTGGGAGACTCTGTCTCACAACATAAGGTGGAGTGTGATCAATGATGATAAATGGTGTCAACCTCTGGCTTACACACACAGGGTGCGGGATGATCCATGGGATAAATCTTCTTCCTTAGCACTACACGTTGGGAGGCTGTGTAACCTTTAAGAACTGGGCATAATGGGCAATCTTAAGATCAATGCAGGTGTGTCCCAGTAGGGCCCCAAACATCTTTCTCTTGTTACCCAGTCATGAGGTAAGCAGTTTACCTCCACAGTCATAATGTGCTGCCTTGTCACACATACAAAACATAGGTACAATTGATCAAGCTCCAAAATCTATGAGGCAAATATATTGTTTCTCATTACGAGCCTATTATCTCAAGTATGTGTTATTATGCCAGACAACTAATACAGGATATTATCTATCTTTAGGGATTATTCTATATTCTTTATTTTTCTTTATTCTATATTATTCTACTATTATAAATAGTAATATTTACTATTATGCCTGGTATTTAAGAAATACCCAACAAAACAACTATTATTTAGCATTATTAAGCCCTGACGTCTAATATAATAACTAACAACTGCTTTGGTTGGGAAGCTTCTTTTTATGGGGGTCAGTGGTAACTGTAGAGACTTATAACTGTTCAAAGTAGGTGCCTTTTGAATGCTCAGCTACAAGTGGAACCCTTATTAGGCTAAGAGAAAATCACAGAAGGGGAAGGAAAAATGTAAGAGCTGGAGGAAAGTGAAGAGAGGAGTACTTGTATAAACAGACTTCTAAACATACAATGTATATCACACTCTTTAACAAACACCAGCTGTGGGCACCTGCACAACACTGGGTCCATAAACAACGTGTTGTGGAGAGGGCAGGGATTTGTGGGGCTCCAAGTCCTCCCTGAGGACTGAGACACATTTAATGGTTAACGGGGGAGAGACATTTTTCCTCAGAGGTATAGCCACTTGAAAGGTACACATGATCCTGAAAAAGTTGTCCTGTAATCAACTCTAATGACACTTAATGGACCACCAAGAAAGACATGAAAGTGGCAAAGAAGAAAATCAAAGAATCAGAGAAACTGGGAGAGGGACAAAAGAAGGTAATAGGGTGTGTGTGTGTGTGTGTGTGTGTGTGTGTGTGTATGATCTGAACACATTATTATGGATAATCTAAATACATTCTGCATTTAAGCAAATTAAACTCATTATTTTATACAATTAATATGTTAGTAAAATATGTTTAAAACACCTGACAACTGGTGCACAAATATACTTTTTGATAATTCTTCTCTTAAAAAGTGTCAAAGTATTTGGCTGTTTTAGAAAATGAGATTCTAGTAAAGACCACATGCTATTTAGTCTCCTCTTTAACCACCATTTTTGAGAGATATGGTTAAGGAAAACTAGCAAAGTAGAAAATTATAAAACTAAAATATTTCAAGTTAAATAGCGTGAAAGCTAGAACTTGTCTTTCAGGTTAGCTTAGTCTAACACACTATTAAAAAGAAGTGTTTTTAAGGTTTCCTAAAACTGGGCATATTTTCATAAATGTAAACCTAAAAATATGTAAGGTAATAGGCATCTATATCAATGGAACATCTGTATCAACAACCTCCTTCTAACCCAAGGTTCATGGAACATCATATTAGATGGAGCAGAAAGAAAGTAGGGTAAGTGTGTGTGCTGTGAAATGCTGTCTTCTAGACAGAACATGGATATTGCAATCATGAATTCACGGCAGCTATGGGTACCCACTTAAGATCCACAAAACATCGAGCCAGTCAACATTCCAGCATGGATAAAGAAGGGACTCACAAGACCTCATCCCTAGCTGACAAGTTATTAACAATTGATGGCTATTAGGAAAGGAGAGCCAAGTTTTGCTAGGAGTATATAGCTGCTGGTAGGTAGCCCATGAATGGCCCCATTCAGGCAGCATTAAATAAACTGAGTTACACACGAAAAAGGTACACGTAAGTGGTAGAGGGGTGTGTGTTGAGAGGGTTCAAAGGGAGTGGGAGGGGAAACCTGGAGGGGTAAATATGATCAATATACACTGTATAAATGTATGAAATTATCAGATGTTTAAAAAACATTTTAAAAGAGTATGCAAGGTAAGTACTATAGAAAGCAGAGCAAAAGAATTGTTTTCATTTCAAGAAGGAAGTGACTATATAACAGTTCCTATTTTATTTGTCATCTAAAGTTTCCTTCACCAGCTCATGTTTTGAATGCTTAGTCCCCAGTTTGCAGCACTATTTTTTCTTTTGACAATTTTATTCGTACTTATTAGTGTATGTGTATGTGTGCTTAAAGATGAGAGAATAAGAGAGAATGTGTACTCCATCACATGTGTGGAGTCCACAAGACAACTTTCAGGCATTCATTTTCTTCTTTCACTGTGGCTGAGGGGAAGAATCTACTGCTGATGTTTTGCTTTTGAAAGATAGTCTAATGGCCTTCTAAGGATTTATATTTATACCCATAAACTAGTGTTGCTCTCAACTTGGATCAGAAGTTTCGTTGTGGCACTCTTTTGGACTGTGGATCTCCTTAAGACACAAGGTCTATCTGGAGAAAGGCTAGTAAAGGCCTTGAAGGTTACGCTCATCCCTGGTTCCAGATGGTAGGCTCTGTTTCCAGGTTGCTGTGATGAAAATCTACCTCTGCCATGTTCTTCTGCTGGTAGGTTTGGTTTAAGTATGAAGCCTTCCCATAAAAAGTTTGGTCCCTAACTGGCAATGTTACATAAGAGTGGTTCCAGAAACTTCGGGATGTAGAATGTAATTAGAGGAAGTAGGCTTACTGCCAGCTGGTCCTTGAGGGCTGTATTTTCTTCTGCCCTGCCCCTGTTTCCTGATATTCTATGAAGAAAGTCACCTCTGCCACAGGCTTCCACCACCACAGAGCCAGAAGCAGTAAAGCCAAGGACTGTAGGCTGAAGCCTCTGAATCTGAGCCAAAACTCTTTTCCTCACCCTAATGGAGAAGGCTGGACATCATCAAAATATTGAGGGCTTAAAGTGCAGATGTTTCTACCAAGGAAAATGTGGGCAGTTATCTGTACAAAAAGATAGTAGTATAAGGATCAGATAGATAGCTAGAAAGTTATTCTGTAGCAAAGATTATTAATCATCTGTTCAATACTTATTCTTCCCCTTTTATCAGAAGTCCAATGCTGTTGGGCTCTAATGTTCAAGTAAAATACATTGCCCAGTTTTGTAGCAGATGAGATAGTTACATGATATAATTCAGTTAGTAAGATAAAAGCATATTTCACTTGATTTTCAGGCTTATGTGGAAGCTCATTCAAGAGGGTTCATTCAGCTGGCAGGCACCATCTTGCCCTGCCTTCCAACATGGCTGGAACATAAACACAATGACTAGAGACTCAGGAACTATTTTGTAATTATAAGCACATAATAAAAATAGTTGAGAGGAAGTCTAGAAGGTGCCAGGTCCCAAATAATACCTTAGACACACCATGCTAGCCATGGAATATACTTTGGAATTCTCATTTTGAGAGAAAAAAATGGACAAATTTACTTAGGCTATTGTTTAGATTTTCTGTACTAGACAGGAAAATTTAACTCCTAATGATGTATACAAAATCTTGTAACTTACTATGATATTGGCTATACTTTTTCCTAACATACCTGACGAAACAGAATCTGTAAGAAAAGCTCTATGAAGTACTTTTTAAAAGTTGTAAGGGGTTTGGTCAGATTACTACAAATTTATCATTCTCATGTTAACATATCTTCACTTCAGGCATGGGCAACCGACCATGACATTCTCTGTCAATAAAATGGGAATATTCCCCTCAAAGGTCTCAAAAGCTATAGTTGCTATTGACTTATCACTAAATATTTTAGAACTTATTTTCTATTTGTATAAACTTCAGTTTCTTCTCAACTCTAGATCTCAGAGATTCAAAGACAAATTCTAGACCTAAGAATGAAGAAGATGTGTTAAGATTTCTCTACTTATTAAATAACTGTGATCTAATTAAATCATCTAACTCTTCAACTTCGGATCACATTTCTTTTTTAAAAAAAGCTGTTTATTCATCCAGAGATAAGAAAATTAGAAAAACTGATTTATCTCACATAACTGGCATGAAGGACATATACAAAATAAGTGTTTAAAAAGACTCTGAATTCTCAGTATTCCTCATTGTCCGCTATGTTCAGCTAGTCCGGATTTATCCCATGCTTTTTCAGACCCAGGCCAGCTGGCCTTGGTGAGTTCCCGATAGAACATCCCCATTGTCTCAGTGTGTGGGTGCACCCCTCGTGGTCCTGAGTTCCTTGCTCATGCTCTCTCTCCTTCTGCTCCTGATTTGGACCTTGAGATTTCAGTCCGGTGCTCCAATGTGAGTCTCTGTCTCTGTCTCATTTCATCACCTGATGAAGATTAATATTCAATGAGGAATAGTGAGAACTCAAGAACAATCGCAGTGGGTTTTTGATCCTACTGCACGTACTGGCTTTGGGGGAGCCTAGGCAGTTTGGATGCTCACCTTACTAGACCTGGATAGAGGTGGGCGATCCTTGGGCCTACCACAGGTCAGGGAACCCTGATTGCTCTTCGAGCAGATGAGGGAGGGGGACGGAAATGGGAGGCGGTGGCGGGGAGGAGGCAGAAATCATTAATAAATAAATAAATTAAAAAAAAAAAGACTCTGAACATGGAGAGCTCATGCAGTGGCTCAGAAGGTAGAGGGTTTGCCAATGAGGCATGACAAACTGAGTTCAATCCTCCGAAACGACACAAAAGTGGAAGAAGATAACCAAGGCCCAAAAGCTGTCCTCTGACCTCCACACACAGACCATGACATGAATACCTGCACGAACATATCATAAGCATACATACAATAAAAAATAAAACCCCAAACCCTAATATACTGTGATTACACAAATTATTAATTGAATCTATAATATGTACTCTATTCTCCACCTCTAATATAATAATTTACTACCCCTTAGCTGCACCCAACACCTTTTTTAGGTTTTCAGTTCATTTAAAGGGCACAGCTATAGTGTCCCACATAGAACTATATTCACTGTTCTGGGTTAATACCAAAGAAAAAATAGAGAGTGCATAAAACGATCAAAGGGCATATTCCAATTGTCTCTATTGCTTTGGTCTCACCAGACAGCACACAGTTGACTGCTGACTAAACATAATCATCTGTTGTTATGATAATATCACAGTTCCCTCTGATCTCAAGCAGAACAATGAAGCAGCCCAAGATAAAAATATACCTGAAATGTCAGTAATATTAAAAGCCATTCCCCATGTCTTTAAAACAGGTGCTATTACGCATTTCCCTCTGAAGTCCATGAACTTTTTCTCCCATGCTGATGGTGGAAACTAGGGCTCTGTGTAGGCTACACAAGTGCTCTAACCACTTAGTCAGTCCTAGCCCCCATTAACATTTTTCAATGTCCTTGTCAGCACACAGGAAAACACTTGAAAAGTCTAGAAATGTTACCTTTAAAAGACTATAAAGGAAACAACAGCAATGTAGAACAAGTTACAAAGACATCATTAAGGTCAGGTTGTTTAGATCACTTTTGGAATACCTTATACATTGAATATAAAAAATACAGCACAAATCCCAACTACAGGGGGAAAGGGCATATATGCAGAGAGCACAAATGAATTGTCTGCTCTACTGGAGGTTATAAGTTAATGTATCTAAATGCTAAAAGAACCTTACCATTTGTTTCTGGAGGCTTTTTGGTGGTGTTTGAGCTTTATTTAACCCAGGGCCCTATATATGTTAATCAAGCTGTCTACCACTGAAACTATACATGTAGCCCCAGGACCCAAGTTTTTAAAAAGTAACAATTAAGATCAAGCAAGTAAGAAAGTTCCAAGTGAAAATCTGGCTAAATAAGAAGGTCACAGGTTTCCTTCAAAATTACAGTTACCTGCTAGAGATAAAAACAAAAGATAAATCTGATAGCTAATCTATGTACTTGGCTGATGTAGATGAAAAGCTTCAGAAACTTTCTAAAAGCTACTTCACATAATATACATGCTGCAGCACACCTTTGAGACACTAGTTCACAAACTCATAATTAGGAGACATATGCTAGACCTATGGTATTAAAGGCTTTCTTCCTTGCTATTACTATCCATAATAGCCACCATCTGGGCTGACTTAGTAATACAAGTAAAAAAAAACCCAAAAGGTTTAAATATGTTTCATATTCACCTATACAAATTTATTTATATATAGTTACTTAAGTGGTATTAGATTTTGAAAAATGGAAGTAAAAACTTCTGAGGAATATGATCAAAAATTAAAAGATGCATCAAGATGTAAACATGAACCAGGCAGTTGTGGAGCATGCCTGTAATCCCAGCACTCAGCGAGGCAGAGAGGCAGGTGGTTCTCTGTGAGTTTGAGGTCAGATAAGTGAAACATTAAAACTTAACACATTAAGTTTTATACGTACATACAGTGAAATATTAAAACTTAACACATTAAATTGAGGAAATCACCTTGAATTCAATTAAATGGGGCAGTCAGAATACAGTGTTTGTTTAAAGCTATTTTAGCCTTTTATTTTATTTTTATTTTAATGTGTCAGACACATCAGGTAAACAAATACAAACACTCTTTTTGAAACCTTTACAAAGTAATGACACTTTTCTAATTAGTTTAAGCTTCATTGATGAAGACAATGGCAATAAATCCTATCTATGGAAGCTGGATATGATGGTTCATGCCTTTCCCAGCACTAGTTAGGGAGGCAAAAGGATGTGATCTCTGTATGAACCCAGCCTGGTCTATATAGCAAGTTCTAGACCAGCCAGGACTATAAAAAGGAGGAAAGAAGGGAGGGAGGGAGGGATAGAGGAAGAGAGGGAGGAAAGGAGGAAGGGATGGATATATATTATACCATAAACTCTTATAAATGCCAATTTGCCTTAGCTAATTCAAGGTGAAAAAAAAAAGTGGACCTGAAAGAAGAAAAAACAAAAACGATAGCCAATCCAAAGCAGCGATGCTATCACCTATCTACATATTTTGAGAAGTATCAGTATTTATCAGTTCACAGAAAATATCACAACTTTCTTTTCTTTATTAATTACTTTCATTTATTTTACATCCCATCAAAATTTTCCCTCCCTCTTCTCTTCCCATCCCCCCTGCCTCTCCTCTAGCCCCCTATCCACTTTTCTATCTCCATTCAGAAAGGGGCAGGCCTCCCATGGGCGTCAACAAAGCACAACTTTCAATATATCCTTTCTCCATTTCATTTCCACTTCTATTTTAGAACAAAAAAAAAACAAAACAAGATAAATGAAAGCCTGACACAAGGATCTCCTAATTTAGCCATCTGTCAACAGATCATAAGACCATCTGAAGTTTTAGACTACAAAGCAGCCACAGGTAGTTCCAGATGGTATGAAAAACTTGGGACACTGGCTCCATGTGCTTTGGTTGTACTTTCGAGCAAGAACATCCATGACTTAAACTTGGGAGAGGAAAAATATAGGTCTTGAAATGAGTGCATTCCAGGGGAAGGAAAGGAAACTACTTTAAGACACTGACACTCTGCAGTAGACACCAATCTCGCTGTTGGTTGGTTCTTATCTGTGTGCTTTAATGCAAAGCTGATGAATCACTGTAAAGTTACTTATGATGTCAATATAATAGTAGGAAGACTAAACGGAATCTATCAACACCAAACATTTTGAAGTTAAAATTAAACACTAGTCATTTAAAGCATTTTAAAAGCTAGGACTATAATGTAATAACATTTTCTACTAAGAACTTTTGCCTCCCAGCAGTTCCTTAGTACTGTTTTCTACATAATACTAAGAGGTCATTCATAGTCTTAAACAGCATACAGTCAATGTTTACTAGCTGATCTAAAGACATGAGCCAGGACAAAATAGTTGCACCAAAGGGAAACTTACATGAAAAATATCATATTTAAAAGATGAAGTATTTTCCAGAAGAAACTCACAAACTCAGAGAGCAAATCATGGTTTCAAGCTGGACAGTTTTATAGAACATTCTTTAATTACTTCTATGTTAGTACAGTCTTTATTAATGAACTACACTATAACTATGCTTATTAAACTGCTTAGGAAACAAACTACTTTATCCACTATTATCTAAATAGAGATTAGCTACCCCTTCAAATGTCCATTTGTGGAAGAGTCCAGGTACTATAAAGGGCACCTTGAGAAATACCTACTTCTAAATAGCGCTGTTCTTGCCCAAGTTTTCAGTCCTTGTTTTTCTTTCTCTGTCCCAGTTCCTCTCTACTGGGATGAAACTGCTATGTGTGCCCTGCTCTAAGCTACTCCAAATTGTGTAAAACAGTGGTTTTGGGGTGGTACTGTGCTCTGGGTGACTCTAGTCTATAAACAGCATTTGGCTTCATTTTGCATGCAATGCTCAAGCAGGATGACTCTGTACTTTACTGTACACATGAATATCACTATCTATATTCAGCACTGCTTATGAGACTTATGAGACTGATTAGTCCTAAAAGGTACCACCCTATAAGAATTAGCAAAATAGACTGGTATGTATCGACACGTAAGTATATTAAAACCATATCAGAAAAACCAGGCCCAAGAACTCATCAAACGTAGCAGATCCAAGAATGGTGCAATGCCCTCAACTGGACCCCATAAAAAGGAGAACACCTAACAAAGTAAAGGTGCTGGCCCTGATTGCCCTATAATCTGACCTGAGTCCAGAGCAAAAAGGAATTGACAGGATTCAGTTCCGTTTTCACTGCTGGCACAGTGAATGGCTACCCAACAGTCTATCCTCTTTTTTCCAACCAGGACTTGACCCTACATTTCACCCCCATGGTACAGTGGTCCTGAACCTCACCTCTTACAGACTCTACAGTTCTATAACTAGTCTCTGCAGCTATACTCAACTCTAAGGCCCACCAGCTCAACCCTGTGGACCTGAAACACCTACAGCTCAGCTTTGTATCTTCAACAGCTTTCCAATTCAGTGTATTATAGCTAAACACTGAAATGACTCTGCATTTCCCTAAGTTCTCTGCCTCTGCCTAGCTTTTATGGTCATTTTGTAACCTAAGTAATTAGGTAGATGATAGAGATAAAATGACTGTGAGATATATAATTCACAGGCATGCACGTGAGGGAGATCTAAGAGTTTAAATTTTAATAATTAAGATTAGAATAAAAGAACCGAGTTTACCAGCTATCAACAGAGTCGGGACTACTTGACAAGTTGCAGTCAAGGAAACTAACATAGCCAGCACATTTATTATTATTTAATAAATTCTGGCATTGTGGAAAACCATAAATATGTCCATCTATGTTTCTCACAGTGTATTCATAACATTGTGCTTTCCTCTACCCCTATTCCTCCCTCTTTCTCTGCTCTTCAACTCCATACCCCACCTGCCCTAACCCCAAAGGAGTAAGAGTGACTTTGCACTCCAAGGATAAGCCTTATTCTCTTCTGCTGACCACTGTTCTAATTATGAGAAAACAGAAATGATGTCTTTGATCTCTCTCTTTGAAGAAAGCATTTGCTATATGGGGGTGGGGGTATGGAGGAGGGTTCCTGCCACAGAATGAGAGTAGAAAAAAATCTACTTCACTAGGCATAATATCTTTATTATCCATTCAAAAACTAAATAAATGTCAGATTAACCAAAGACAGTAAGAAATCAAAACAAAGGAAGAAATGTAGGTGAATTTCCACATGGTGCTCAGGAAACATCAGAACAACTAAAGAAATAAAGAGACTGCTAGATTATAACTATGGGAGAGGTGTTTTTAGCCAACCTCCACTTAACAAACTTCCCAGGATGAAATCTAATGAATGCCCACAGCATACTGACTGCTCAATGCAGATTGGCTACTGGCAAGTGCACCTGCTCAAGAGTTCCACAAACTAAAATGTCTACGAACCAAGGGTCATTTGTTTGTTCGCAAATGTGTTTCTCTTTATGTTAGTTTTGTAGGTGTTTCTGGAATTCTTAATTATAGGTTGCTGCAAAAACCAGATAAAGGTGATCCTATCTGGATCTGCAAAACATTTGGGGGGACTGTAAGAGACACGAAAGGGTCCAATAGTCAGATTACAGCTTATTATTACTCCACTCTAAAGATGTATAAACTCAGAACTAGAAGACATTAGTGAAATCAGTCATCCACAGAAAGGCAAATACTACATGTTCTCACTTATATGTGGAAGCTAAAAACACTGTAGTACCCAGAGGCTGGTAAGAATAGCAGAAGGGAAGAACGTGGGTAGATGGAGAAAGCATAGTTAACATGGCTGACAAAAACTATAACAAAATAGAACAAAGAGGATCTTGGGCTGGGCATGGTAGTGCATGCCTTTCCTGGCACTTAGAAGACAGAGGCAGGCAGATCTCTGAGAGTTTGAGGCCACCCTGGTCCATATAGTGAGTTCCAGGCCAGTTAGAGCTACGTAGTGAGACCTTGTCTCAAAAACTCAAACCAAACCAAACAAACAAACAAAAACAAAACCTTGAATTTTCTCAACACAAAGAAATGACCAATGTTTGAAATGATGACCATATCACTCACGCTGATGTAAATGTTACATAGTATATATTATTGAAATATCATGATTACTAATAAATATGTACAATTCTGTCAATTAAAATTTGTAATACATATTTTACAAGATCTGCTCACATTAAGCTAGAAGCTGCGAAGGCTATAGCCATGTTTAAAATTGGAAATAATCCCTTCTCTCTTTAATAAACCAGCAATGAGATTCAATCACATCAAATAGAGGCTCTTTCTAAATGATTTTTAGTTTTTCAACATCCAAACTCATTAGAAAAAAATTTTAAATTAAATTTTAAATATATTTAAAAGGTAATAGCAGATTAGTATCTTTGTTATATGGAATTTATATAAATTAGAGAGAGGGAAAGAAAGGGTGTGGATTTGGATGGGTAGAGAAGTGGGAAGGATCTGGGGGTGTTGGGGGAGGGAAAACAATAATCAAATATATTCTATAAAAATCGACTTTTAAAAGAAAAGTACTGTGCAATGAGGGGAAAACAGATAAAACAAACTGGCAATTTGTAAAAGAAATATTTTAAAAATTGAACATGAAAATTAAGACTTTCATTGCTTAACAGAAAGATAAGATATAGTTCTATGTGTTACCACTTTTTGCCTATTAGATCAATAAATGTAAGCAATAAGTCAGGCATGGTGGTACACAACTCTAGTTATAGCACTTGGGAGGCAGAGGCAAGCAGATCTCTGTGAGTCTGAGGCCAGGCTTGTATATACAGTGAATTCCAGGCCAGCCAGGGCTGCATAGTGAGACCCTGTCTCAAAGCAAAGCAAAACAAACGTTTTCAAGCAATAAGCACAATCGACATTGCCAAATGCACAATACAATAAATTTACCACTAAAATCAAACATTTTGTTGTAAGTTTCCTAAAATTTACACTGGCAATCCTTCTAAACCTGGAGCTTTAGAAATGTCAAGACTGGTAAAATAGATCAGTGGGCAGAGCTATTTGCTTTGCTAGCCCAGCAACCTGAGTTCAACCCCTGGAATCTGTATGAAAGTGAAAGGAGATAATCGACTCCACCAAGTTGTCATCTAACACACAAGCCAATAATAATTTAATGTCTCTGTTATTTGACTAGGCAGTTCCATTTCAGAAACTCCATTCTTGGTAATACACACACGTACACACACACATAATAAAGTTTTGGCAGCAAGACATACTTTCTGAAAGTAGTAACTGTAACATTTTAAAAAGTGGGGAAACAAAAATTACTATGTTAGACGCTGAGGGTGAAATAGTAAAACAATTCCAGGCTTTCCGAGGTTAGAGCCTATTGGGAAAGTCAATCAAATTAAACAAGTAATTATCTAAAGTACAATAATAGGGGAATCACCAAGTAAATTGTGAGGCATTCAAATAAATGATGAGATGACACAGTCATCAGAAATTATAATGAATTATCAAGAACATGAGAAAATACTTGTATTAAATGAAAAGCTATCAAATTACAAATACAGAGTAAACCTATGGGGAAGGGCGAGATAAAAAATGGCACGAGACTTCTGCCTGCTGATGATAGGTAAGATCAGCAGGTCTGTGGCATTAGACATGGGGCTGTTTCCATCCCATACCAGTCTCCTAGCTTTGTGGACACTGCCACTGAAGGAAGTTGACCTAATTTAGAACACCATTGTTGGGACACTGCTGAAAAGAATAGTAATCATTAGTGAAAATCAAAAACCACAGCTGCTCAACCCTGCACTATTTCTTTGAGGCAAATGATACACAGCCAAGCATGGAAATGGAAGATCTTCGCAATGACACAATAGAGGGTTTATTAAACACTGATGGATTCTAGAGGTCCAGGAAGACTGCATATGTGCAGAGCTATGTGCATGTCCAAGAGGCACTGGAGAGGGTCCCAAATACCTATGTCTGCTGTCTGGTTATGAGGCTCTGCACAAACTCTGAGTGAAGTAAAGGTAGGCGTGTGTGTGTGTGTGTGTGTGTGTGTGTAATTTTCCTTTTCTTTTTTGAATTAGTTGACAAAGTAATGGGTTTTCATGCATGTTTGGTTTTGGCTGGCTCATTCACCATCCCTTGTCAGTCTGCCTTTCTCACCATACTTTCTCCCAGTATTTGTCCCTTCCACTTCAATTGTGTCCACTAGTGATCACTGGTAGAGCCTCTTTTTTTCCAGTCATATGCCCATTTCTAGTTTCCTGGCCTTTGCCCATGCTCCCTCCCACCTAGATATGCATATTTTACAGTTAGAGACTAGAATCTGTATATGGCAGAGGACATTCACATTTGTCCTTCTGAGCTTTCATTACCTCACTTAGTATCTTCCAGTTCCTCCCAAGTATATTTTTCTTTACCATGGAATAAAAACTCCATTTCTCTCTCTCTCTCTCTCTCTCTCTCTCTCTCTCTCTCTCTCTCATAATGCCATCTTCTGTTGATGGATATCCAGGCTGATTTGATTTCTTTGCTATTGTGAAATGAACTACTAAACAAGGATATGCAAGTATCTCTGTAGTAGGATTTGGCATGTTTGGGGTATCTACCCAGGAGTGGTATAGCTGGGTTACTTGATTTCTATAGTGGTGCATTAGCCTACACTTCCCATCACATAGAAAGGTTCCTTTCCTACACCCTAACCTGAATTTGTTTTCATTCATTTGCTTGAGGGTTGCCATTCTCAATGGGGTGGAATGGAAGCTCACAGTAGTTTCACTTTGTATTTCTCTAATGGTTAAAGCTGTTGTTAGTTTCTTTTACTGCACAGCAGCTTCATTTTCATGAAATTCCATTTGGTAATTACACAGTTGTTTCCTGTGTTATTGATGTTAGACTTAGAAATCCGTTGCTGTACCTACATTCTGAAGTGTTCCCCCTTTGTTTTCCTTCAGCACCTACAGTGTTTCCTGTTTTAAATTAGTATCTCTGATTCAGTTTGACTGGATTTTTATGCAAGAGAGATATGAATCTAATTTCACTCTTCCGCCAGCACCATTTATTGTATAGGCTTTTTTCCAATTCATGTTTGATGCCTTTGTAAAAACTACAGCGTCTGGTGTTGTATGCTTTGTCTCTGGGCATTCTACTAGGCTCATTGGTTTACAAGTCAAAGAGATGTTTAAAGATTTCATTTAATTCATGTATATGTGTGTTTATGTGCAAATTAGTGCAAGCACCTAAGGAGTCCAGAATAGGGTTTGGATACTGTGGAGCTGGAGTTTCAGGTGGTTGTGTGCTACCACTGCCAGACATGGATACTGAGAACTGAATTTAGATTCTCTGTAAGAGAAGTACAAGCTCCTGACTGCTGAGTCATCTCTTCGGGCCCTAAAAAGACTTTCAAACTATCTGAACGTGAAATGTATGCTCCACTCCACATACAATTTCTCCCTAAGAAAAGATGTGAGGCTTACTGGCTCAAAATGTTTAAGGAAAACTGGCCAATAATTGACTACCCATTAAGTTATCCTGACCCAATGGAAAATCTTAGAAATACAGATTTTAAAAACAAACAAAGGATTTAAAGAAAACAAAAGAAAATACTCATCTAGGCAGGATGCCATATGCCTTTAATCCTAGCATTCAGGAGGCTAAGACAGGAGTGCTACTTTGAGTTTGAGCTCAGTCTCAGCTACATAGTAAAGATAACTCAGACCACAGAGATCCTGTCTAAAATAAAGCCAAAACTTTCTAAGAAAACAGAACTCAACCAATTAACACAACAACAACAAAAAAATCTCTAGCATAGACTTCAGTAACTCCATACTGCTAAAGAGGAAGGCTATATAACTAGTCCAGGCAATCACTGAACCAAATGAAAACAAGAATAACTACTACCTTTGGAAGCTTATAACAGAATTGTTACAATATATTATTCAAAGTAGCAACATATTGAGAAAAGGTGCTGAAGGAAAATAGTAGCCAACAGAAATCGGTCCCGAAGGGACCCAACTGTTGAATTTAGTAGATTTTATGTTTTAATTTTTACTAAATTTTTTTTACAAGTATGTGCATATAAGCACATAAGAACATACCACAATAGGTATGTGGAGGTGAGACAACAACTGGAGGACTCGGTTCTCTTTTTAATATTTTTATATTTGTGTGTATTCATGCACATGCGCATATGCAGAAGACGACTTGTGAGAGTGTGTTCTTCAAATCAGGTCATTATACTTGATAGCAAGCACCTTTACCCACTGAGTCCTCTTGTCCGCCAGGAAGTTAGTTATCTCCTTCCACCATGTGGGTCCCAGGGATTGAATCTATAAGTCATCAAGCTTGCCAGCATGTACTTTATCCACTCAACCATCTCACCAGCCAGGGTTTAGGAGATTTTAAATTAGGTATTGTAAATATGCTCATATAATTAAAAGAAACTTTATCTAAAAACATAAAACAAAGGATCATGACTCATCAGATAGAAAATAATAAGGAGATAGAATCATACAGAAATTGTGATGCCAGAAATTATCTTTGTGCCCTTTCCCTTTACCTCCAAATTACCCAGAGAAGTGGCTGGCTTGAACGCACTCAAGATTAGGCTTCATTTGTAACTCACCACTATGGTCAAGGAAGATACTGCTACTAAGAGGTGCAATAGACATTAGTACTATACTGCTTTACAAGTGGTGTCCTAAGACCACCCTCATCTATGATAACCTAGTAAGTGGAGAGAGTAGAGCTGTTGACTTAGACAAGCACCAAGTTCATCCGTGGGATTTGAACAAGAATGGCCCCCATAGGTTCATAGATTTGAATACTTAGTTATCAAGGAGCGGCAGTACTAGAGAAGGGTTAGAGGAAATGTGGCCTTGCTGGAGTGAGTCTATCACTGGTGGTGGGCTTTGAGGTTCAGAAGCCCAAGCCAGGCCCAGTATCATTCTTTCTTCCAGCTAGATGTAACTCTCAGGTACTTCTCCACCAACATATCATCATGGACTAAACGTCTGAAGCTGTAAGCAAGCCCCAATTAAACGTATCCTACAACAACATTTCTCAAATCTCTCCAAGGTTCTTGGTGATTTACACACAGTGGCTTTTCTTTTGCTTGTGTGTGTGTGTGTGTGTGTGTGTGTGTGTGTGTGGTTCCAAATTGTGAATCTCAGTTCCTCTAGATCAGTGCTAGCTAACAAAACTTTGGGTGACAACAAAAATGTTCTAAATCTGTGCTACCAACATGTAGCCACTAGCAACATAAAGTCAGTGAGCACGTGAAATGTGGCTGATGTGACTAAGGAGCTAAATTTTTTAAAAAACATATTTTATTGAGATATTCATAAATCCTAAAATTTACTATTCTTTTTTTTTTTTTTTTTTTGGTTTTTCGAGACAGGGTTTCTCTGTGGCTTTGGAGCCTGTCCTGGAACTAGCTCTTGTAGACCAGGCTGGTCTCGAACTCACAGAGATCCGCCTGCCTCTGCCTCCCGAGTGCTGGGATTAAAGGCGTGCGCCACCATTGCCCGGCCTAAAATTTACTATTCTAAAGTATACAATTTGATGGGCTTTAGTATATTCAGTTGTGCCCTGATGAGCAAGTACTATTCCAGAGACCACAGAAGAGATCCCATGCCATTATAGTTATTCTTCATCCTGCCCTCCCCACAACTCCTGACAACCACTAATTTAAAGTCTCTCTCAAAAGTCTTATTTATCCTGGACATTTCATAGAAATGAAAATTATATCATGTGATATTTTATCCCTGGTTTCTTTCACTTAGCATAAGTTTTAGAGGGAATCTATGTTGAAAATTATACACATGCTTCACTCCTTTTATGGTCAAATAATATTTCAGTGTGCAATTACCCCATTTTCTTAACTGTTCACTCACCAATGAACACTCAGATTGTTTGTACAACTTGACCATTTTGAATAATGTCAGTATTAATATTTTTTTTGTTTTGTTTTGTTTTGTTTTTGGTTTTTTGAGACAGGGTTTCTCTGTGGCTTTGGAGCCTGTCCTGACTAGCTCTATAGACCAAGCTGGTCTCGAACTCACAGAGATCCGCCTGCCTCTGCCTCCCGAGTGCTGGGATTAAAGGCGTGTGCCACCATCGCCCGGCAGTATTAATATTTTATATTTATAATTTATTTATGAGTTTCATGTAAATATAAGTTTTTAATTCTCTTGGCTAGATACCTAGTAGTGGATTTGCAGGATCACATGCAACTGTAACTTTTTAAAGAACTAACAGCATATTTTCCACAGTGGCTGTACTATTTTATATTCTCACTAATCTACAATCTTGCTATCATTCATCTTTTGCAAGCAATTAAGCAAGTTTTTTGGTAATTTCATATGTATATAAGGCATTCTGGTTTCTTTTTCCTCCCACTCTCTTTTACCTTCCTCCCATCCATGTGAACCTGTCTCGTTTCCTCTAAGCCCTTTTCCCAGATTCACGACTTTTGGTTTTCTGAACCATTTAGTTTAACTAGGGCCACCTGTGGAAGCACAGTCACCCACCCTTGATGTGGGAGTGTCATCTATCAATCTGTTATTTCATTGGTTAAGCAATAAAGAAACTGCTAGGCCCATTTGATAGGCCCACCCTTAGGTGGGTGGAGTAAACAGAACAGAACGCTGGGAGGAAGAGGAAGTGAGCTCAGAGACTCCACAGCTCTCCTCTCGGGAGCAGACGCCTTAGAGAGACGCCATGCCCCGCTCCCGGGCAGACACACGCCATGAAGCTCCGACCCAGGATGGACTAGGCTAGAATCTTCCCGGTAAGACCAGTGCTCACAGATTATGAGAGATGGGTTGATCGGGATGTGAGAATTAGCCTGTAAGGGCTAGGGCTAAAGGGTCAAGCAGTGTTTAAATGAATACAGTTTGTGTGTTGTTATTTCGGGGCATAAGCTAGCCGAGCAGGCGGCCGGGGTGCTGGGAACACAGCCCCGCCGCCTCCTATTACTACACACCCTTTTAGTTCTAGCCATCCTAAGTGTAAAGTGTTTATCACTCTTGTTTCTTATTTGCATTTTTCAATGCTTTAAAATTAATTAATGTTGTACACTTTTTCATGAGTTCACTGACAATTTAGAAAACTGTTCTGGAGGAAGTGCGGGTTAGTGAGTGTTATTTAATAATGACTAACCTGAAATAGCTGCATCCTAGCAGCTACCATATTACCTACCTTTGCTCAAGATCAGGTTGGGTTAGCTAGTTGACTGAAAGTCAGTTCTATCCTCATGGAGTGCACTAGGTCAGCGGTTCTCAATCTGTGGATTGCAACCCCTTTGGGGGCCAAAGGGCCCTTTCACAGGGGTCGCCTAAGACCAACGGAAAACACAGATATTTACAATATGATACATAAAAGTAGCAAAATTACAGTTATGAAGTAGCAATGAAAATAATTTTATGGTGGGGTCACCACAACATGCAGTTACTATATTAAAGGGTCGCAGCATTAGGAAGGTTGAGAAGCATTGTACTTGCTGCTACTAGTGGAACAATTAATAATCCAGCAAGGAGAGAAGGTGAATCAATGCAAAATCTTGAAAAAGGTTGTGCCTAGTATAAAGTTTGATGCTTTGAAAAGACTAGGGAAACTAATTAGCTATTAGTACTAAATAAGATTATACCATTATGTTCAATATCTCCAATATAATTCTACGCTTACTAATGTGTTCAAAGAGGCACTGTGAGACTTCAAATTTCTGCTTTTGAAACAAGAAAGCATTAGTACTAAATTAGTACTAAAAGCAAACAGCCTTGTTACCTGGAGACTTGGGTGCAATGTCTATTCAGAAGAAGCTGAATCTGACACTGAAGCATAATCATTCTTAAATAACATTTTCTGCTTACTAAGAAATTTTGAACCTGAACATTATAGCCTTGAAAATGGTTCTTGAAAATGGTTCAAACTCCACATTCGGCAGAATTTATCTACAGCAGTTGCTTCTCCGAATGGAACACTCAGCTCCCAAGCCTAACTGGCTGCCAAGGAAGTGAGGAAAATTATTGAAGCTTACCTCCAAATCTGTGGGGCTGTCCCAAACAACTCTGCACGCAAGGACAACAGAGCACAAACCACCAGATCATTCCTCTTGCCTAAACTATCGTATGACTTACGAAACTTTCATCATCGCCCACTCCTGACCTCTATTTCACGCAGCTAAAACAGAAAGGATGGGGTTGTTGAGATGACTCCTGTGGGCGGATTATACTGTCTGGGAATATAACACTATCTTCTTTTAAAGAGTTCACATTTTAGTCATCACCATAAATAACTTTAAAAATTCTTCATTTCCAACACTATTTTGAGGAAACTGTAAAACTCAAATTATTTGACAGTCAGGTTGCCCTGGGCAATAGACCGGAATGACCACATTTTGTGTACTTGCCTTTGTCTGTATCTTTGTATCTCACCACTGGGATGAGTAAGCAGGGCAAAGGATATGAATTAAGTTGGTTGGAAAAGGCTAATTCAGGCATGTGCAGTCTGAAATTCATTGACTTCTTTCCATGTCTGGGATAAATCATGAACCAAAACAAACTCACAAGTAAGGTAGTTCAGAATCACTTAGTTAAGATCTATTTTCCAACTTAAAACATCAGTCACAGAAGCAAAAGAAATACAAGCATGGAATCACATCTGCAACAAAACCACTTTTTCTGTTTTTTGATACTAGAAAGCAGGAGACTATGGAATGGCCTCTTTTTTTTCCAAAAGAAAACCATTGGTTTTCCTTCAGTGATGTGAGGAGCCACAAGTAGCCCAGTCCAAACAGTAGTGCATTTTATGTAAGGCTGACCACCACTCACCTTAACAACTTAGAGCAAGTACAAAAGAAACATCAGGAGTTTTGAATGGCACCCCAACAATGAACATGAGCAGCTATCCTTGGTTGGATGTGTAAATGCTAACAATAACTCTCCCAGGAAATACTCAAAGATTACCCAAGACACTTGATAACTATATGTTCAAATTGTTCTGGTAAAGTGCAAGCAATTACAGCACTACAGGACAAGGGTAACAGTACTCCAGGCACAGCAATCAGCTCACACATATTCCTAAACATAGTGGTCACAAAGTAGGATTTGTCCTGAGGAAATAAATAAGGCAATAAGAATAGAGAGAAATGAAGATTACAATAGGTGATTAAGTTAGATTACACTAGAATATACTGAGGACACACGAGCATGGAATCAGTGAGAAAGGGTCATAGTATTATTAAACAGTTAGTACTATTACTGAGCACAAAAAGGGCAATGTAGAACATTAGTAACTGAGTTAATAAGTTGATATTAGAGAGGAATGGGCTTGTAGAAAAATGAAGGTCATGTGTAAAGGCAGAAATGGGTATTTACCTAATAAATAACTACTTACAAGAAAACAATTATAAGACTTCACCTCAAGCAGGGATCAATGAGCTTTTTTATTTATAGGGCCAAGTAACAAATAGTTGAGGTTCCACACAACTGGTTCTGCATAACTACTCAACTATGCCTAGAGCATAAAAAGCATCTGTAGACATTAAATAGGTAGTGAACCAATTTAGGATATAGGCCATCACTTACTAATCCAGAATTCTAAGGGGATAGTTCTCAAAATTTGGTGTGAATCAGAATTCTTGGAGCGTTTGTTAAAACAGTGATAGTGGTATTCTATTCCCCTAACTTCTGATCAAAGGGTCAAGGGGAGGCCCTAAATCTGCATTTCCAACACATTCTAGAATGTTTAAATTGTTCCTTACAGGCAAACCAGATGTTGAAGAGTCTAAGTTCATATCTGATTGGACACAAATGTTTCTTATGTGAACTTCCAAATTTGAAAGTTCAACTAAAATTTTACAATTTAAGGGAAAAGGGGGCAACATGCTAATTCAGATTATTTTTCTTTCCTTTGACTTCAGTGTAAATTTATTATTGCTCCATCAGTAAAATAAACATACTTCACCTTCAGACAGTCAACATTTTGACCTAATGTGTTCTAAGTCCTACCTAAGAGGCAAAGCATATTAAGTAAGACTCATAAAAATAACACTAAACCAGTTTAAAGGCGAAGGCAGGGTCCAGCAAGATGTTGGAAAGGCACTCACTACACAAGCCTTACAATTTGGGCTGGATCTCTGAGACCAACAAGATGGATGGAAAAAACAAAATCATTCAAGTTGTCCTCTGCCAGCCTGGTCTACAGAGTGAGTACCAGGACAGGCTCCAAAGCTACAGAGAAACCTTATCTCACCCCTGCCCCCCCAAATCTCATAAAACAAGCAATGCCAGACATTACCATCCCCTTTTAAAAGGGTGGATTTGCTTTTATTTTATGAGCGTGTGTGTGTGTGTGTGTGTGTGTGTGTGTGTGTGTGTACACATGTATGCCATGTGCATGCAGTTATTCACAGACACCAAACGATAGCACTGGATCCCCTGGAGCTGGAGTTAGAGGCACTTGTGAGACACCCAACATGGATGCTGGGAACAGAATCTGGGTCCTCTCTCTGCAAGAGCAGCAAGCTCTCTTCACTGCTGAGTCATCACTCCAGCTCCCCATTCTTCTTTTATGAGATGAAGAAATAGAAAATAATTCAAATACTGATGTCTCTCTGAACTATTTTTTAATAATTTTCCAACAGGCAGGGTGGCTTATGCCTTTTCAGTGCACAGGAAGCTGAGGGAGAAGAATCTCTGTGAGCCTGAGGCCTGCCTGGTCTACATAGTGAGCTCCAGGCCAGTCATGGAGACTCTGCCAAACGAACAAACAAACAAACAAATAATTCTAGAAATAAAATTTGTTTAGAATACTTACTTCTCTTGGTCTCTTTTGGAGGGTGTATTTTAAAAGAGTTCTCACTCTGTAACCCAGTCTGGCCTTGAATTTACAATAATCCTCTTGTCTCAGCCTCCCAAATGCTGGAATTGCAGGAATGAGTCATCACGCCTGGACTGACAATTACTAAACTGCACTTCTTAAAAATCCAACTTACAGTTCTCTATGTCTAGAAATGAATCTGGAAATGAAGGGGATGTGCTAATGAGACCATCAGGTCCACATTCATATTTGTAAGCCTCATACTAAAGCTACTAGGGTAAGTCTAACCAAGAAGCCTGAGATTCCAGATGTCAACTAAAGCCCACTGAGCTTGCTTACATGTCACAGAATATGAAGCATGATCTAGCAGTATAATGGGAACACTCAACCATGGAAGAAATATTGTTAAGAATCTAAAAGGTGTAGCAGCAAGCCTTGAATGCTCCCTCTTCAGATTTCCAGGCTTTTTCTGCAATGATGATAACAAAGCATTTTCACATGAATAGATGTTTACACAGATCAGTTTAATTGCCATGAGAGAAATCTCCTTAAAAAATGTTTGAGACTATAATTACGACATTTCTCCATTCTATTTCCTCCCTCTAAAACCTCCCATATACTTCTCCCCACTCTCCTTCAAATTCATGGCCTCTTTTTTCACTAATTATTATTGTATGCATGAATATATATATGTGTGTGTGTGTGTATTATTTATATACCATACATTTCTATATATGTATATACACACATATATATAACATATACTTAGACATATTTCTAAATGTAACCTGTTCAGTTTGTATAATGCTGTCAGTATGTGTGTTTTGGGGGCTGTTTGGCATAGGACAACCAATTGGTGTGATCTTCCCTGGGGAGGTCTACCTCTCTCACTCCTAGATTTTCTCAACTGTCTGTAGCTCTTTGTTTAGGGTTGAGGCCTCTTGGGCCTCTCTCCATCCAGTCTGGCATGCTTACTGGTGTCATCCTTGTTAACTAACATTTGGGCAGTCATTTTGGTGAGACTTATGAGTATGGCTTCTGATATTACTAGGAGACACAATTTCACTTATCTCTGGCTCTTAGAATCTTTTCACCCCTTCTTCAATGTTCCCTCAGTCTCAGGTTCGTGTTTTGTAGATGAAGCCATTGTGAGAAATCTTTTTAAGAAAAAGAAAGTACAGCTTATAACATGTATGATTAATAAAGTTTTTTCCCCACATCTTAGCATGCCTTTAAAATACACTGATTAGAATGTGAGCTAAATATATTCTCAATCTGACCTGTTATCTGAATAGTATGATTTTTTTCAAATTCATGTGAAATACACTTAAGAATGTTCTCAGTAAAAAAAAAAAAAGTTTTTTGCTTGTTTTACAAACACCTATTTTAACTTAAAAGAAAATATTAAAAGATAATCATGCCAGTGTGATGGCCAGGTAGTTAATGATGCATGCTACTCCTCCAGAGGACCCTGTTTCGGTTCCCAGCACTCACCTGGCTACTCATAAAAGTAAGGAAGCAGCCGGGCGATGGTGGCGCATGCCTTTAATCCCAGCACTCGGGAGGCGGAGGCAGGCGGATCTCTGTGAGTTCGAGACCAGCCTGGTCTACAGAGCGAGTTCCAGGACAGGCTCCAAAGCCACAGAGAAACCCTGTCTCAAAAAAAAAAAGTAAGGAAGCAGAGGTATATAGATATTGGTGAGTGAGGCCAGTCTGGTCTACGTAGTTGAGATCCTGTTTCAAAAAAAAAAATCTCAAATTTAATGTCATACTGATAGAACTAAGGCCTAATTAAGATGATATTAAGCCTAAGTAGAATACAGGAAGTTATTCATATACAAATAAAGTCAGACAATTCTCCATTTAAACTAATGAGTTAAAGGAGAAAGGGAAAGTCAGAAAAACTTCTAACCTAAACGATGCAATAAAAATAACACTGGTCCAAGATCATGGAAAAGATACCTTTAAGTGACCTCTGAAGCCAGCCTATGTCCATAGTCATGATCTAAGTAGACCACCCTCTTCCAGCATGAAGATCACAGGGTATGCATTTAGGTAATCTACAGTCATTGCCCAATCTTTCACAGACTACAATTTTCAGGTCTTTCTGTCTCATTTGTCCTCAGTTAAGATATGGAAATTGCTGCCAAAACAAAATTTGGGAAACTATTACATTATAAGTTTGACAAATCTTGTTGTATACAACTATTTTTAAAATATTTATTCTAGGATTTTCATTTTATTTTAAAATGTACCATAATTTGTATTGTATGTATATGTGTACACACACCAGAGAACAACTTGCAGGAATTGGTTCTCTCCTTCTACCACGTGAGTCCCAACAGGAAGCAAAGTCACAAAGTCAGGCTTAGTAGCAAGTGCCTTTACCCTCTGAATCATCTCACCATGGGTCCTAGATGTTCCTTTTCTTCAGCATGAAATCTCACATTATGAACAGTTAATTAATTAATTTTACTAAATATCCAAATGCAAAAGTGTGATACAAAACTCTCTTTTAATAAAATCTTTGGAGCTTTTAACAGCAGTGTAAAACTACAGCCTAGACAGATTTACAAATAAATTATGAAAATCTGTAGACGCAAAGAGTACCCTTCCTAGGAGTAGAGGAACTCTAATGACTTAGAAGGTTTTAAAGAGTATATTCAAGAGCATTTAGTGTCTTCTAGCTGCTTACTGGCTTGCTCAGCCTGGTTTCTTATACAACCCAAGGCCACCTGCTAGGAAGAGCACCACCCACTTGGACAAAGCCCTCCTACATCAATCATTAATCAAGAAAGTACCCTAAAGAGTCCTACAGGCCACTCTAATGAAGGCATTCATTAGTTGATGTTCCCTCTTTCCAGATAACTCTAGTTGGTGTCACGGTGACAAAAACTAACCAGCACAAATGACAACAATCCCATCTTAGGCTGACATACACCAAAATACATATTCATCATTGTGTGTGTGAGAGCGATTATTGATTATTTTGAAACATGTAGTCCAGGTTGACCTCAAATTCATTATGTAGCTGAGGCTAGCCTTGAACTCCTATTCTTCCTCTCTCTATTTCTCAAGTGCTAGAATTATAGGTGTGCCTCCCCATGCCTAGCAATATAGTATATTTTAAAGAATAAACCACAGGGGAGAGAGAAAAAGAATGGAGGGAAGGAGGATAGGTATGAATTATTCACTGTACATGATTAAAATAGTCACAATAATGATATTAAGCCAAAAAATACACTAAAAGAAATATAAAATTTGGTTTTTAAAAGATGTACAGGAAACCAATAACAGAACACAAGAAGCTGAAATTAAATGTATCCTTAGATAAAAAAATATATTGATTTAAGTACAATTAAATAACCATTTTCTATTGTGAATAAATGGACAATTAAAAGAGCTAATGAACAAATTTGAAAGGTGAGGGAAAGAGGATGACAAAAGGAGAGAAGGAACAGTACACTAGCACTATCCACGGTCAAGAACCCTTGACACTAGAAACAATTAAGATCTCTAGAGTGGAATAATTTAAGAAAACAACATTGGTGTGATAAATACCAAGAAATTAAGATAAAATTTAAAGGATCAAATATTCATTCTGTCACGCAATGAAAGATTTCATTATAATTCATGGTCATATACAAGCAAGAGAATGGAAATATTATCATTTTTGGAAAATCAAATTATTTTAATTAAAAGCCAGTAATCAAAAATCTATAAAACAGAAATATGGTGAAAAAGAAATCTGTATTATAAATTTACAAGTAAAAATTTAAGTCCCCAAATGGGAAAGCAGAACATCTTATCAGCTTGGTAGCTGCTAACAGGTACTTTCTCCACAGTGGTACCTGGACAAAACTAGCCTTTTGACTACTTAATTGAACAATGTTGGTAACCAGCTGAGAAGCTACAGTTTAGGACATGGTTTTCAAAATGAAAATACAATTCAGTTTTTATCACAGGACATAAGAATTCACCCCACCCTACCCTCCAACAAATACCTCTCTCCACAAACCTCACTACTTCTAACTTAGAAATGTAGAGTAATCAAGAAATTCGGGACCCCTGGACCCAGCAATACCACTCTTGGGAATATACCCAAGAGAGGCCCTATCATACAACAAAAGTATATGCTCAACTATGTTCATAGCAGCATTGTTTGTAATAGCCAGAACCTGGAAACAACCTAGATGCCCTTCAATGAAAGAATGGATGAAGAAAGTATGGAATATATACATATTACAGTACTACTCAGCAGTAAAAATCAAGGACTTCTTGAATTTTGCATACAAATGAATGGAAATAGAAAACACTATCCTGAGTGAGGCAAGTCAGACCCAAAGAGGAACATGGGATGTACTCACTCATATTTGGTTTCTAGCCATAAATAAAGGACATTGAGCCTATAATTCGAGATCCTAGAGAAGCTAAATAAGAAGGTGAACCCAAAGAAAAACATATAGGCATCCTCCTGAATATTAACCTTCATCAGGCGATGCAAGGAGACAGAGACAGAGACCCACATTGGAGCACCGGACTGAAATCTCAAGGTCCAAATCAGGAGCAGAAGGAGAGAGAGCATGAGCAAGGAACTCAGGACCGCGAGGGGTGCACCCACACACTGAGACAATGGGGATGTTCTATCGGGAGCTCACCAAGGCCAGCTGGCCTGGGTCTGAAAAAGCATGGGATAAAACCGGACTTGCTGAACATAGCGGACAATGAGGACTACTGAGAACTCAAGAACAATGGCAATGGTTTTTTGTTGTTGTTGTTGTTTTGTTTTGTTTTTTTGGTTTTTCGAGACAGGGTTTCTCTGTAGCTTTGGAGCCTGTCCTGGAACTCCCTTGGTAGACCAGGCTGGCCTCGAACTCACAGAGATCCGCCTGTCTCTGCCTCCCAAGTGCTGGGATAACGGACGTGCGCCACCACCGCCCGGCTGGCAATGGGTTTTTGATCCTACTGCACGTACTGGCTTTGGGGGAGCCTAGGCAGTTTGGATGCTCACCTTACTAGACCTGGATGGAGGTGGGCGGTCCTTGGACTTCCCACAGGTCAGGGAACCCTGATTGCTCTTCGGGCTGATGAGGGAGGGGGACTTGATCGGGGGAGGGGGAGGGAAATGGGAGGCGGTGGCAGGGAGGAGGCAGAAATCTTTAATAAATAAGTCAATAAATCTTAAAAAAAAAGAAATGTAGAGTAATTAGTCTGGAAAAAAAGCACTTGAAGTTAAGTAAAAGGGATGTAAAACACTTCAAAACCAATTATATTTTAAGACAGATGGTCAAGATTCCTTACTTCCTCTGCTAAGTAATACATAGATTTATCAGTTAGTTTGGTAAATGATATTATTTCATCATAGAGCAGTGGTTCTCAAACTTCCTAATGCTGTAACCCTTTAATACAGTTCCTCCTGTTATGGTGACCCCTAACCATAAATTATTTTCATTGCTACTTCATAATTATAATTTTGCTAGTGTATGAATCATAATGCAAGTATCTGAATGCAGGATAGCTAATATGCAAACCCTATGAAAGGTCATTCAACCCCCAAAGGGGTCATGACCATGGCTTGAGAAGCACTGTCACAGAGCAAGAGAAAAAAGAAGCAAGAAAGAAGGAGGAGTATATGTCACCAAAGAGATGAGAAACGTAACTGGAAAGAAAGAGATCATCTTTTATAGTAGTAAATTTTAAAAATGAAAATTAGTCTTATTTTAAAGAAGTCCAATGCAGTCTTAATCACAACCAGAATCACCAGTAGAATGTGGTCAAAAGGAACAATCTTTAGAAGCAGAGAGAATCCCATGTGATCTTGGCCAGATCACTCCACACCACCTTGTGCTCAATCTTCTCTGTAGAAGGGTTAAAATTAAATGAGATGATACATATAAAATGCCTACTATTAGAAAGGTGAGTCAATGTCCTTTGCCAAGTAGCCATTAGGTTATAAAACATTTTTTTATTTTAAAACTTACTGTGTCAAAGTTCCTTTAAACACAGTTAAAGCATGAAACATTTACAAAAAGACACCCATTCAAGCACCATCTCAAAGCAATGTTGGTATACCTATTTTATAGTTTATTGATCATAGCTATAAATAGAGATGCGGAAACTTTCAATATAAAGGAAATATCTAAGAACACAAGTTAAGGGAATCTAGAAATCCAGCCCATTGAATAAAGCTTATATATACAAGAGGAAAATGGAAGGTGAACTGCACATGTCAAACTGTACACCAAGTATCGTCACCATCATGGAAGTTAAGGGAGTCCACATGAAACAAATAACAACTCCAAAAGCAATTGGAAAAATCTACTAAAGAGATATGTACACAGACAAGTAACTAAAGAGCTCACTTCCTCCCAGAAGGCCCCAGAACCCACTGCTCAGGAACGGACCTTGTTCCAAAATTCTGTAAGCTGTCTTCTGCAGGAGGGCGGCTGAATCCCAAGTGTGGGAATTATCTAGATTCTTAGAAATGTAGCTGGTGATTGACTGTGGGTTTCATTTGCTTTACTACAAGGGTATTGCTGTGATCATGTTCTTTTTTCATGTAACACTGCTTGCTTTGGAAAGTTTTTAAAATCATTCAGACTTACACGTGACCTTTTCCTAACATTTAAAACTAGTTTATGTACAGTGTCCACTTAAATTTTCAGGAAGATTCTTCTGTATGATGTAAAATTCCCTCTGAGGTACTAGAATTCCAAAACACTGAGAAAATCAATAAATGAGAATCCAGAGTGATTAGGACAAATCAGTAAAGGTGATTTTTCCCTGTATGTATGTGTGTGTGTGTGTGTGTGTGTGTGTGTATACCACTATTTACATAAGACTGCATTTAACTCAATTCTCTGGCAAATTACATTATTGTAGTCACAGGTACAGAACTTAAAGTATGTATGTAACTTAACCATTCTCTTTTAACCAAATGTGTGTGCAAACAATCCATACGAACCTAATGAATTTCTTATTAAATTAAGCCATTGTAGTAGAAAACTATCATCTATGGTTATTGAAGCAATCCTTGTTCTGTGTTGTTCTAAACATCAGACAATCACCATGTTAGTGTTAGATGAGTGTCATAAATCAATGTGAATCTTAAAAGGCCCATGAAACCAAAGCCAAACACAGGCTGAAACTAAATTCTTCCACAACAGCCTCAGAGACATGAATGCATAGAACATAAAAATCCATGTTTTGGCCTGATAGCTGAAATGCATTACAAAACATATTTACTCTTCTTTGTAAAAATTTGAATTCTCTGAAAAGTTAGTCCCAGAAAACTACATTTATCAGCTAATTTTTAAAACAGTGACTCTTGAGCCGGGCGATGGTGGCGCACGCCTTTAATCCCAGCACTCGGGAGGCAGAGGCAGGCGGATCTCTGTGAGTTCGAGACCAGCCTGGTCTACAGAGCTAGTTCCAGGACAGGCTCCAAAGCCACAGAGAAACCCTGTCTCGAAAAACCAAAAAAAAATAAAATAAAATAAAAAAAAATAAAACAGTGACTCTTCACACAAGATTTATGTAGTTTAAAAAATACCTAACATGTCCCCGAGATTGCTCCTTGCACGGCTCTGTCACAGGGCCTGGCAATGACCGTTTTCACAGCTCCCCTGATAGTACACTTTAATCTAATTCAGCCTTTTGGGGCAATTTCTCCAAGGCTGATAAATACACTTTTTGTCTTTTAATGAGATTTTATTAAAACTACTCGATTTATTCCACAGCTAATGAGTGACTATTACATTGCAGGCAGTGTGTTTAGCAATGGAGAAAGATGCATGTTATATATTTCCCTGCCTTCAAGAAGCTACCTATTAGCTAGGTAGAGAGACCATAAATAAGTAATTGTAATTAAATATGATAAGTGCTCTTGGGGTGAAAGCAAATACAGCGTGCCTGGCAACCCGGCATGTCATCCTCGAGCAAGGGTCATGCTGCATCATTCCAATTTTAGTCTATGTCTTAGCAGAGCAGGAGAGTCACAAGTTACAGGTTACCTAAATCCTAAAATTCAGGACAAATATTCATCCTACACAAGCTAAAAATTGTACATTGTGTGATCCTCTTTCAAAGACACTACTTGTGACAGAAAGATGGTGTGTTTTTTATGTTTTAATTTAAATGAACTGTTTTAAAACTTCTTTCACATACTAATACTGATTTTACATTTACCTATAAAACTATAAATCTACAAAAGGGACAGTAAGTAGTTATGACATAAATTAGTCATTAACTTGTATTTGCATAATACCTTTTCTTTCCAGTAATTGCTACATTTGTTAGGACAAGAGGTTTGGGGACTAGATGGGTGTGGTGGTACTGGACAATTAATCCCAGCACGTAGGACGCAGAGGCAGGTAGATACCTATGAGTTTGAGACCAGCCTGATCTCCTATGAGTTCCAAGCCAGCCTGGGCTAGACACTGTAAGACCCTGTCTCAAAAACAAAACCAAACAAAAAAAGGAAGCTTGGGACTATAACTGAATTTACTTCAATAACTTCAAAGATGCTATATGAAAAATGTTATGAAAATAAGAGGCACTGAAGAGTTTCTGCAATTTTCAAAAAGGAGGGGTTTTTAATTTTTTAAAAAGAAATGGCACCTTGATGATAAGATTCTTTCAAAGATAGCGTTAGCAAGAGTAAAGGTTGCAACAACTACAAAGAAAATTTATTTCAAATAGCATCTCCTTTCAAACCTCCTTAACCAAAAAAAAAGACACCTAAGGGGGTCTAAATTACATCGGAATTAATGCCAGGAGTGGCAACACACACCTTTAATTCCAGCACTCTGAAGATCTCTCTGTGAGTTTAAAATCAGTTCAAACTACGTAACAAGCTCCAAGCCAGCCAGAGCTACAGTAGTGAGACCCTATCTCAATAAACAAACAAACAAACAAACAAATAAATAAACTGGAAACTTCCTTCACAGCAAAAATAATGCCTAGCTCACAAAGGATGGATGAGTGGGTGGATGGGTAAGCAGAGGAGTGAGTGGGTGACCAATATGTCTTGAAAACCAAAATCTATTTTAAAGAGCCTCAGTGAAATTTAAAAACTATTAAGACATTGTGGTGTAAACACAATTTGTGGTACTAATTTGCTATGAAAGAGAATCAAAATTCAGTGGAGTCTGGGTAGAAATTAAAAGGATTTTCAGGATGAATGATGATCTGCAAGGCCTTTCTGTTTAAGCTCATAATTGAACAAATTCTTAGTTTAAATGTATGCTGTCAAGGCCCCGGCAAAAAAAAAATCTGAAATGAATTTCAAATTCAGGATCAATATATAGTGACACAAATTTACTGGAGAAACCTTCAACCTTTGCCCGGGTGAGGACCACCATCATTACATTCTTTACCACTGAGGCTGCCTAGGATTCATTATTTCAAGAAATGCCATTTTATAAATGACACCAACCAAGTCAGATTTTGTAGAATAGGAATAAAATTTCACAGTTCACAGACATGCAGGCAGCCACTGACTACCTAGCATCTCAAAACAGAATTCTGCCAGGGCGTCTTCTAAAATATTGTGATCAATTTCACTTCAGCTAACACGAAGGTGACCACTTTTCAAAATCCAAAGCGATCACACTGTCATCCTTTCAGACCTGAAGGAATGAAAACCAGTCACCAAAATTGATTTAATGACGGCTATTTTCCAAGATCATAATATATGTAAGCATCTTAATTCCACATTTTCCAGTGATCAACTGCAGACTCACAACAGCCATAACTAAGATACAATCAATATCACTCACTCACACATGGTCATCTGGGTGTTTTTGAGAAACATCTCATTTAGCTTCTTTGTGTGCTCGAACACTGAAGAAATGAAGGCGATTTCTGATATTTTTTCTCTAGAGATGTGGTAGTTGATGTGGCTATTAAGCACTTGAAATGTGGCTAATCCAACGGAGGCAATAAATTTTGCATTCTGCTTAATTGATTAAAATTTAGAAATAGTTAATTCAGTTACTGGAAAACTTTTATGTATGTTTGGAACAATTTAAGTATGTGAATCTACTTTTGTACATGCAAATTTTATGAGACCTAAATACAGATCAAGTATTTCTGGTGAAAAATTTAGCTTAGCGTCAAAATTGAGATGTGCTGTTAGTATAAAACACACATTGGATTTCAAAGACTTAGTATGAAAAGATGCACAGTATTGCAAAAAAAATTCATGCTGAAATCACTAATTTAGAGGCAATGTATTAAATAAACATTGCTAAAATTAATTGCACCTTTTTGTTTGAAATCTTTCTAATGCGGTTACTTGAAAATTATAAATGACACGTGGCTCTCATTAAATAGCTTTGGGCAGCGCTGCTGCTCTCGGGCACATCCACGGCTCTAGCAAACAGACACATTTGGACTTCTTCCTCCTGACAGACAGGCTGGTCACTGAACAATGGGGCAAGGAGGAATGCGTCCTCGAAGCATATGGATCTAAGGAAAGAGGGTAGCAAGCTCCATCCACAATTTCACCGTGTGAGCAGCAATGTAATACCTCAATATAGAGGAAAAAATGAGTTATCAGCACTCAAAAAATTGAAACTGAGTATACTGCAGACAACTTAAAAGAGGTAGAGCCAACTGCTCTGTCTTGGTTTCATTTCCTAACTGTGGACCTTAAAATAGACAATAAAGCATCGCTTCCAAAAAGAGGTAAAATATTCCGATATTAGCTATCTAACGAGCACTATTAAATAAGCAAAAATTGCTCTTAAATCTTATCTCAACTTCCAAAGCCACAGAATACACGCTGAGCTGGGAAATCAACTTCAGATCGCCAGCATTTCCCTCACAAGCAAATTAGCAGGATTGTGCACTTGGAATACTGTTTGACAAGAATGAAAAGGAAACAATTCAAAACAGATTTCAGGACTGGACAATTAGATGAGGAACTGCAGATTTAATTCTCAATCAGTACTGTGATTAATCTGATTCCCTGCTTTTCCCTGGTGTAATTATACAACCCAGATGAAAGGATGAGCATTTGGACTGTCAGTTCTATATTCTAGACCAGCCCGGTGACTCAAAGCAGACGGCTCTACCACGCTAACCACCATCCCAACAACAGTGGAAGGGAGCCTTGAGCACTGATTGTACAGTCATTGCATAACGAGGCATTAAAAATTTGGGTGCCCCTAACTCTTTCTACGTTCGTCTAAGGCAGGTGAAGAAATTGCTGAAACTGGACGCACCCGTCTTCAATGACCCTCTTAAATCCGGGCACGGGGTGAACACAAAGGCATCTGTCTAATATCCTGGCACAATAGACACACACCCCACAATTAAAAACCCTGGACGCACTCTCTCGCTCTCTCCACACAAGCACACGAAATGCAGGCTGCTCTTTTCGTAAAAGGTCTAAGGTACAGGAAAGGTAACAATAACCCCAACTGTTCCCAGTAAGCAACTATAAAATCGGTCCTGCCACGTCCCTGTGTAACCGTCAGATAAAATGCAGGGAGCCCGCCCAACGCCTTATGGGGTGGCGGACCCGGGTTCGCTGGTCTCCACGGGTCGCTGAGAGCCCTCAGACCCTCTCTTGGCAGGAGATCCAGGTACACGTCTATAAATACTACAGGGTGAAGAGGACAGGGAAGGCAAAGGAGAGGGAGAGAGGGCAGGGGGCAGGCCCGGAGCGGGTGCGGGAGGCCCGGGGCACCGCTGAAATGCATTTTTCCACACTCCCGCTCCCTCGCGTGGAGACTCACTTGCCGATCACCTCGCACAGCTCATACACATCCTCGAACAGCACGTCGTCGTCGGCCATGGTCCGGAGGGGACAGTGGCCACAGCGTGGAGGGTTCTGAAACCTGGGTTGGGGGCGCCCAAGAGCTCAGTGCCCGGGCTCCGGGATCGCGTCCTCTCCACAGGACTCTCAAGCCCTGAGTGCCGAGGAAGCTCAACTGGGGCCGCGAGGCCCGGAGACTGCAGCGCCTCTCCTCTGCCGGCTGCCATCCCGGCGCGGGCGGCGGGGCCGGGGCGTGGGAGCGAGGGCGGCCCGGGCCCGGCGCTGCCCGCCCGCCCGCTGCTCTTGGCGCTGTCGCTAGCGCTGCCTAGCGTGTGGACCCTCGGGGATCCGCGAGGCACCGCTGCACTCTCCGCTCGTCAGCCCGCGCGGGCCGCGAGACCGCGACCGCTCCCTCTGCCCAAGACCAGCTCCGGCGCGGCGCGGGGCAGCTCGGGCTACAGGGGGGGCCGCGACAGCACCACGGAGGGAGGATCGTCGCGAAGGGAGGTGGTGGCGGCTGCTCAGCGCTGGGGACCAGGAGGCGGCTGCAGAGACGTTCCCTCCTCCTTCTCCTCCTGCTCCCGCCGCCGCCGCCGCCCGCCCGAGTGTGGGAGGGGGCTTCACGGGATGAGTGTTCAGTGCGGGCGGGAGCCGTGACCGCTGCCTTCAACTCCACCCCTTAGCTTCAGCTGCCGCCCGGCTCCCAAGCCTGGAGCTCCCGCCTTGAGCACGCTAACCCTCCTCTCTTTCAGCCCGCCGGCGCTAGACCCGAAGGCCCCGCCCACTCCAGCCCTTTGGGAGGCGGGGACCGCGGAAGAAGGCTGGGGACTTGGGAGGGGGGGCGGGGGAGAGGCGAGCGCTCCCAGTGGCGCCTGCGCGCAAAGCTCGCAATGTCATGGAGAACCGGCGGGCGCGGGGGAATCTAGAGGGCGCTGGGGGTCGGCTGGCGGAGCTTTGCGGGTTGCAGCTGCTGAGGTGGGGCTGGTGGAGGTCGTTGCTTCTTTTCCCAAGCTGCGACCAAGTGGAGAAAAGGGGCTGGGGACAAAAGGTTCACAGCAGTTTGCACGTTTTTTTTTTTTTGGGGGGGGGGACGGCGTGCTCAGTACTCTGGCAGCTTTCCCCTTCTTTCGTAACCTCAGGAAGCCGGTCCCAGTTTTTGGCTGGGAAAAACGCTGGGAAAGGGTTCTAATGAATGGAAAAGCCAGAGAGGAGGTGGAGAAAGATTGTCACTCAAGACCGCACTTGGCGGCGGACGCTTTTAGTGCCACTCTGTCATTCCTTAATGAAAATGAGGACTGGGGGGAGGGAGAGAATTGTCCAGGGAAAGGATCAAACAAAAACTACTGCAGAGAAAGGTGTGCAACAACGAACAGTGAACTAGAGAAACAGCTTCTCCTGCCGCCTGCCCCAAACTCCCCAAATATCTATGCAGTATCTGTTCCTGCTAGACAAAATACAGAGACGGGTCAGGAAGATAGTGACATAAGGAGACTTTAAAACCATTGTATATTGCTCGCCAGCCCCAGCATCTACTTTGTTTAGTGTAGTTCCTACAGATGTTGGAGCTCTTGGCATAAAAATGCAACAAGAACGAACGGAGGCACAGGGTCAGGCACGGAATAAGACTGTGGGTGTTGCCACTGTGCCGGGTTGTATGGCATATGAAGATTTCTGTTCAACTGAGCATGTGCAGAATGAGCCAACGCCGTGAGACAGGTATATGCCTTAGTTGAAGACCAATAAAAAAGAAGTCTTTGTTCCTCCACACAGCAGAAGTGTCCAATTAGTTTATAAGTCGGCTTTCCAGAAATCATCTGTTAAAATTCTCAGCGCGGTATTTTTAAAATAGTACTTACCAAAGTGCAGGGAACAGGGTGAAGACTGGGCTTATTTTCCTTCCAGAAACGATCTGCACAAACCCTTGATTGCCCCCTCAAGAGACTGGGAGATTTGCGTGTTAAATATTTGGGCGCTAAACCCCTTTCTTTTTCTTTTCTGTCTTTCTTTTTAAAAAGCAAATCATGGGAAAATATAATTAGATGAGGTTTTTCTCCTATCCCAGAGATTTTGTGTTTTCTCTAAAGAATGAGCTTCAGAGTCCAAGAAACTGTCTTCTGTGGAGGTCCGACAGTTACAAGTCACTTACCCCAACCTATCATGCTACCTGCCACCTAATGAGAAAGGCACCCTTCATTCTGCTCTGAAGCACACAGAAATCCTCACAAGTCAACTTGCCGGCTTAGCTTCCTTTCTCCAGCACAAATAAGAGCTATGCTAAGGCTTGCCCGCTTTACTTTGGAGTTTATCTTTCATGGAGAATTCCTCTCAGAAGTAGAAATGGACAACTACAAAGCAGAAAAGGAAGTGCGGGTAGAAAAATAAAAAGGACTGCACGCATAGGCAGGCTCTCTGCTCGAAGACAGCTGGTTTAGATCTGAAAAGAGTTACCGGCTAAGGGGTCCAACTCCAACTCTTTTATCTCCAGGAGTGGAGGGTTTATAGGTCGGTTGCTCGACCAAGAACTACCCCATGCCTCCACTATTCAATAGCAGTTCTAGGTTTAATGTGCAATTATACTCAATCTTTGTTGGAGAAGTAGAGGTAGATTCATTAAGTTAATCAACGCAGCACTCCACATACACAGTGGGTGGCCTAATCTTTTCTGCACTTGACACTTCCTGGTCAGTCCTTGCTTGAAAGGTTCCACATCTCCCAATCAGCACAAAGTTCAAAAGTTTTCCTCCAACTAGAATGTCTACTTCCGAGCTCCTAGGGAGGATTTAGTCACCCACAGGGTCCAGTAGTCCACAGCTCCAAGAGTTTGTAGCACGGCTGACTACAAGCAAAAGCTCCTCTCTGCTTCCAGGATGAAAATAACCAAACCTTTCAAATGAACTTATTTTTTTTCTAAGTTTCTTCCAAAAATCCAATACTTTCCCCCAAATGTTAAGTGGTGAGGTGTTAATAATTTAATTCTCTCTTAGCTAATTAAAGGGAATGTTCAAGTAACTAGTTGCATAAGTTAAAACTACATTTGATTTTGCTAATAACTGAATCTTCAAATAACAGTCATTTAAACAAATGAGGGTGGTGACGTTCTGGTTAATATGGAATCTGGAGCTGTGTGGTTGCTGACATTGGATCCACTACTCCACAGTTCCATCAGTGACCTAGTTTGTTCTTCCCACTCTGCCATCCATGATAGTTCGCCTCTTTTCCTTTAGCCGTTTTTGTCATCTCAAGATGAATGCCACTGTTTCAAACATTAGCAATGTGGAGCAGGAAGGCAGGAAGGGCAGGGGAAGTCTTTTTACTCCCTGTCTCGTCTCTATTAAAGAAATAAAATACATGTTCTCATCTCATTTGTCCATACCAGAGTCACCTAGCAGGCAACCTCTCTTGCAAAGGATGCTAAGGTCATAGTTGTTTTTGCCTTCTCTATGGAGATGGATGGGAAAAAAAAGCAGGTAGGGAACAGACTCCAGTTATCAATCAGCAATCTGTCTAGCATGGGAAAATGACCATTTATTATCATCATAATGTGGATATACCACCAATATATAACTGATAGGCCTGAATTCTTGGAACTCTCTGAAAGCCCCATGGATGTTATAGATGCTACATAAATTTGATTCTTAGACATCATTACAAATCTCAAATGATTTTGAGTGTTTGTTTGAATTTCTCAGAATTGGGATACACATTTGCAGGTTGCCCAGCTCCCATGTAATTTCAAGATTACACAGATATAGAAGGGGGAAACACACCCCAAGGAAATATTAGGATGAGGGCCACATAAAGGGCAGTGCATCATAAGCCTAATTTTTACAATTTAGAAATCAGTCTCATTCTGCAGTATGATTGTTTAATCGTATAAATTATCACTGAATTAGTGAATAAAACTAAGATTGACACTGTTCTCAACTGGAATAAATTTATTGCCTCGTGGCATAAGCAGAGTTTCTAAGCTCAAATGGAAGACACTACCCATAGTTCTAGTAAAAACATATAGATTACACTTATTTTTCAATACTTTGTGGTTTTTTGTTGGTTAGGCATTGAGAATGTTTAAACAAGCTACCAGGGCTTGTAACAAATAAGACAGCTGTACCCTAAAAAAGGATCAGACAAATAATTACAATGAGAAGTAATGGTCCTTAGAGTTTAGGAAGTTTGAGGGAGCAAATCTGAAGAAGGCCTATGGTGCTGGAGAGATAACTTTATGGATGAAATGTTTGCTGTGCAGGCATGAGGACCTAGATTCAGATCCCAGAAGCCAATCTAGTTGAAGCAGTGAGATTTGAACTTAGCTAAAGACCCTATCTCAAGAGATAAGTTAGACGGTTAGAGGAAGACACCGGATTTCAGCCTCTGACCTACCCATGTGCAAGATGATAGAACACACCTGCACACACACTCACACATACCACATCCATCCATCGATCAATCCATTCATCCCACAATTATCTATCAATATTATATATATATATATATATATATATGTTATTAATGTGAACATATATATTGGTTGAAGAAATGTTTACACCAAGACTGAAAAAATATAGAAATTAGCCACTTGAAGGATTGGGGCCTGTTGGGAATCAGCAGAGAGAATAACATTTATGGATTCATGGAGGCAAGCAAGAATATACTCTCTGAAAAAAAGACAATGTTCTTTTGGAATTCTGGATCATACAGTGTAGGAAGAAAGTGGCCATAATATGTTAAGAAATAAACAGGGGCCAGATAGTAGAAGATATTAAATGCCAAATTCAAAAGTGTACCTACTAAAATGCTTGATTTCAGTGATACTGACTCTTCTATGTCAGCTTTGGTTCCCTGGCCCTGTGTAGGAATGGAGTGCTACATTTTAATGATTTTGTATTAATGTATTTGTGTCTGTTGCTGTGTGTGCATGTGTGTGTGTGCTGGGAACTTATCTCAAGGCCTCTGGAAGAACAACAAATGCTCTTAACTGTTGAGCCATCTCTCCAACCCTGGAATTATGCTTTTAAGTAGTTCTTTCTTTTGTACTTGATGCACACTCTCTTCTCCCACCAATACTTTTTAAAATGTAGAAACTCCTCTAATACATTATTTCAATCCTCTTTGATCCCATTTAATATTTCTGAAGGCCCCACTCCAGCTTCAGGGTAGTTTTGCACACAAAGACTATTCTTGTGACTTACAGGATTTCCCACAAGCTGCTGGAACTGTTTTGCAATGAGGAAGCTTAGATCTCCTGCATCTGACTGTTAGCTATTAGCCAATCACTGATTGCGCAAGAATGTGGAGGTCCAATTCCCTCGGCTGGGAAAGAGGGAGCATTCCACTACATAGCTTCCCTGTAGAACTGAACTCCAGGTATATACGCTTTGCAGGCCGTTACCTAAAATCAGACCCCGGCTTAGCTCCTTTCCCTTCAGTTCCCCACTTCTCTCTTTTCCTGTTTTGTCTTGGAGTATTATTGCCTTAATGACTCACTTGTTTATGGTTATGTTATCAAGATTAACTTTTGGGGAACCCTATCTAAACCAGTGGTGTTTCTTAAAGTAGCTATTTCACCAAAATCATCTGGGAGTTTCTAAAACGTTTTTGTTTTGTTTCTTAATGTAGGTTCCCAAGCCTTACCCCAAACCTAACAAATCTGACTCCATTGGAGATGTCTCTGGAATGTATATTAGAATCTTTTTAAAAGAGATTTTAAAAGTTTTAATTTTATGTGTGAATCTCTCTCTCTCTCTCTCTCTCTCTCTCTCTCTCTCTCTCTGTGTGTGTGTGTGTGTGTTTGTGTGTGTTGGTGTGTGTGTGTGTGTGTGTGTGTATCCATAAAGCCAGCACCCAAGGGAGCTAGAGGCTCCAGAGCACCTTGGATCTGGAGTTACAGGCAGCTGTGTGCTACCCAATGTTGGTGCTGGGAACTGAACTTGAATTAGAGTCCCCTGCAAGAGAAGTACATACTCATAATGGAAGAGCCATCCTCCAGCCCCAGCAATCTATATTTTTATATGCTCCCACCATGTGAATCTTATACACCTAAAATTGAATAATACCCGCTCTAACACTTGCCTGGAGAACTATCTTGAGAAAAAAAAAAGGTTGACATCACTACTAGAGAATCCATAGTACTCCACTACTATGGGAAATCCATTGAAAATGTACCAGAGTGCTCTAGGGAGCAGGAAAGGGCCTGAATAGAAATGTGTTTGGTACCCAGTTTCTTCAAGTTCCAGTCCTGTAAACTTCCCTCTAAAGATCCATTTTGCCTTTCTTCCTTTAATAGCCCTGAACAAGTCACTGGCAACTTTTTTTAACAATAAAAACAATATTGCCTTTGGAAACAGCACAACATCAGCACATACTGAATATTATCATTTAAGAATTAGCCAAAATACATCAGTTCTTTTAGCCACTTATGATCACAAGTTCATCGGACTTCCAGAACCTCCAGTGTACTGCATGCTGGTGAGACTGCAGTGGACAGAAAGCAGCACACAATCCAAATCATCCTTAAAAATCCTGAGAATCCATTGACTCACAGAATTGAAAAATTGGGGCTTAAATTAACATTCAGCGAGGATTTGACTCAGGACTCAAGAAAAGTCATTGATGAGCCTCTTTCCCCAATTTTTATTATGCTATAAATTTTTATTATTTATTTTACTATGTGATAGTGGCTTTATCTTTGTTTGTTTGACTGGTTGGTTGGTTGGTTGATTTTTTTTTTTTTGAGTCAGGCTCTGGTAGCCTTGGCTGGCCTAGAACTCACTATGTAGACCAAACTGGCCTGGAACTAACAGAGATTTGCCTGCCTCTGCCTCTGTATTGGCTTTATCTTTCAATGCCATAAGACTGGGTCTCTAGGTGCTTGCCTTGAACTATCAAAATGTTTTTCAGAGTTTCTGACTTCAACTTATACACAAGAGAAAAAGGGTCTTGTCTATGAGATCCTATCCCTGCACAAAGATTCCTTCTTTCTCATTGGCCTGACAGTGAGGCTCCTAACTATGCTGGGACCAATCACTGTAGGCAGGAGACAAGAGTCTTGAACTCATTTCATCAATCAGGGCCCACCCTTATACAAAGGAAAATCATGAAAAAGGCAGAAGCCCCCCAGTTCTAGTCACCAAAAGCTAGCATTGGCTGTGTCTTTGCGCAATGCTGCCCCAAAACCCCAGTTCTAGTCACCAAATGCTAGCCTTGGCTGTGCCTTAGCCATCTGCGTTGTTCTCCAGTTCACCTAGTTACTGCATCCTGTCAACTTTTCTTTCAAAATTTCATCTAAATTCCTCCCTTCTCCATTTTTCCAGTCTCTGCTCCAAATCTACTGTCCTATCAGCTTACACTTACCTGTTCCCCAGTTTTCTCATTGGACTACTACCCCCAACTGCTTGTCTGTACCCCAATCTGCGGGTCAGTTATTTCAAGGTCCCGAAGAGGTGCTATCTGAAAAAGACCTGGGCGGGAGGGGGAAGGGAAACCAAGCAAAGTTCTGTTGTCAAGGTCTCTCTTTATTAGCAAAATGGTTGTGGCTCATACAGCCCTTGAATGAGGAACTTGGCTTGGGGTGGGGGCAGGGGCAAGGCAAGGGCAAGAAGGGACCTTGCCGGGGCAGCAATGGTCACAAGTTGACACACCTAGAGTTCTCTGTGCAAAGGGAATCGATCCTTTGTGATTCCAACCACAAACAATTCTCTAGATAGTTGGAATGTGGGGCGGGTTCCGCTAACAAATAGTTCTCAAGATAGTTGGGTGTGGGGCTCCCCGCAAACATCCTTAGGACGATAGTCCCTGCTATAATCTTTGGGAAAATGGCTCCTGCCCTGCTATAATCTTTGGGAAAATAGCTCCTGACACTTGTCCTGTCCCTGTTCACTGGACAGGGTCTGGGATATCCAGTTTGTGTTCGAGAAAGAGAAATCTCAACATTGAGAATTGTTTCTGGTGTGTGGTGAACATTCTGAAGGTGTTTTGCCAAATGTTGAATGAGTGAATAGCTTTACAGTTCTCATTAATTCCTGAGATTCTCTTTTATTGACTTTTGCTTATAGTCTTGTTTCTTCATGCCTTCCACCTCGAAAATGTGTGGAGCATACTAGTTCTCCCATGTGCATTTGTTAAATAAGTGAAGGATTGCTGACAGTCCCTGATTTATAATGGTTCACCTTATGATTATCTAACTTTGCTTTTGTCAAAAAGCGACATGCATTCAGTAGAAACCATACATTGGGTTTTGAACTTGGATAGTTATCCAGGATAGCTGTATGAGGGCTTATATTCTCTAGTGATCATAGACAGCAGCAGCAGCAGCAATGGCAGTTCCCAGTCAGCCTCATGATCATAAAGGAAATCAGCAATGCTCCCCAGTGTGTTGCATGACTAAGATGGGATGAGTGGGACATAGTATATTAAATGCATTTATATCTAGGGTATTTTAAGATTATGATGGGTTTATAGGCACATCATCTCATCATAAGTAGAAAATCGTGTGTGTGTGTGTGTGTGTGTGTGTGTGAGAGAGAGAGAGAGAGAGAGAGAGAGAGAGAGAGAGAGAGAGAATTCTAGGTAAATTCTCTACCACTTAGCAAGACTCTCACCTCAGTTCTTCACATCTGTCCTTAAGACAGTGTTAAGTCTCACTATACATAGCCCAGGCTACCTCCAGAGAGCTGAGATTACAGGGATGTGACACTATGAAGGACTATTTCGTGTGTTTCTTCAATCAAGTTATAGACTCATTTTATACTTAGAACTAGAGTTTGAAACCTAATGAAATAAAATGATTGAATTCTTAAACATGGAAATATGTGTCACGGAAAGATCAAGATTTCTATGGAGGAGATGGTCAGCACCAACCTAACTGAAAGGCTGTCAAGAGGAACAGTGGCAGACATAAAGGCCATTGAATTTATTTCTACTAATTGAAAAAGTTTTATTAGTCACCTTTTGTCTGGGGAAGCAAATTAAAATCTCATACGGCATTGGAGTTTTTCCTCCTGCTTAACTGTAAGAGCTTTCAAAGGTAAACATGGGGAATTAAATCTCCTCCTTAATTTATTTTGTCTGGATTTCCTAGTTCATTTTTTCCAGGCTGGCATTAAAATGTCACACACAGAAAAACATGAGATGAGCTACAATATGTTCAGTGCATGACTTATATCGAGCCTGGGCCTGGCTACATTACAAAGAGTCATGTTAAGTCACCCAAGCTTCTCTAGAAAGGAGTATAATTTACTATGCTAAGTGCACTGTAGAAAAGGTCAAGTGATTAATAAGTCACCGATATGAAATACAAGCCTATCAACAGTTGGAAGTTTAATCATTTAACCTCGGTGGGCTCGGGGGAAGCAGATTCTTGCTGGGGGTCTTTTGTGGCATTGGGGGTCTTTTGTGGTACTGTGGTCTTTTGTGGCACTGGGGGTCTTTTGTGGCACTGGGGTCTTTTGGAGCATTGGGGTCTTTTTGTGGCACTGGGGTCTTTTTGTGGCACTGGGGTCTTTTGTGGTACTGAGGGACTTTTGTGGCACTGGGGGTCTTTTGTGGCACTGGGGGTCTTTTGTGGCACTGGGGTCTTTGTGGCACTGGGGGTCTTTTGTGGTACTGTGGTCTTTTGTGGCACTGGGGGTCTTTGTGGCACTGGGGGTCTTTTGTGGTACTGTGGTCTTTTGTGGCACTGGGGGTCTTTGTGGCACTGGGGGTCTTTTGTGGTACTGTGGTCTTTTGTGGCACTGGGGGTCTTTGTGGCACTGGGGTTCTTTTGTGGTACTGTGGTCTTTTGTGGCACTGGGGGTCTTTTGTGGCACTGGGGTCTTTGTGGCACTGGGGGTCTTTTGTGGTACTGTGGTCTTTTGTGGCACTGGGGGTCTTTGTGGCACTGGGGGTCTTTGTGGCACTGGGGGTCTTTTGTGGTACTGTGGTCTTTTGTGGCACTGGGGGTCTTTGTGGCACTGGGGGTCTTTTGTGGTACTGTGGTCTTTTGTGGCACTGGGGGTCTTTGTGGCACTGGGGTTCTTTTGTGGTACTGTGGTCTTTTGTGGCACTGGGGGTCTTTGTGGCACTGGGGGTCTTTTGTGGTACTGTGGTCTTTTGTGGCACTGGGGGTCTTTTGTGGTACTGTGGTCTTTTGTGGCACTGGGGGTCTTTGTGGCACTGGGGTCTTTTGGAGCATTGGGGTCTTTTGTGGTACTGTGGTCTTTTGTGGCACTGGAGGTCTTTTGTGGCACTGGTGTCTTTTGGAGCATTGGGGTCTTTTTGTGGCACTGGGGGTCTTTGTGGCACTGGGGGTCTTTTGTGGCACTGTGGTCTTTTGTGGCACTGGGGGTCTTTTGTGGCACTGGGGTCTTTTGGAGCATTGGGGTCTTTTGTGGCACTGGGGGTCTTTTGTGGCACTGTGGTCTTTTGTGGCACTGGGGGTCTTTTGTGGCACTGGGGTCTTTTGTGGCACTGGGGGTCTTTTGGGGGCAATGGGGGTCTTTTGTGGCACTGAGACTCTACAGGCCTTTCAGGCAGGGATTTCCTTCTTATCTTACTTTTTCCTAAAATAAATGAGCTCTCTTCCTAAAAATCCTTATTCTCACAGAAATGATCTATAATGCCGGCTCTATATTCACACAGTATTTTCCATTTTGGTCAAGAGGGGGAAAAAACACAGACTGTTTGCCATAGTTCTCACGTCTGACAGGAATTTTTCCAGTGATATTTTCCTTCCTGGGTATTAATCAAATACCTCCCACTCAAACCCGTTTACCATGGTTATGGCTTTTAAATTGTCTTGTAAATAGGGACAATAACTAAAAAAGTAACCTTGTAAATGAACTAAGGGGGAAAGAGAGATTCTAATGATGTGTAAAGAAATAACTGAAAAACCAATTGTTGAGGGCTCATTATAAATGCCAGGCAGTTGGAGAAGACATTACACATATTTCATTCATCTATGCCACAACCGTATGAGGGAAGTATCATCACCTTCCTTTTACAGATGAGGAAACTGAGGCTTGAAGAAAGGTTTAGTAATGTGCCAAGGACCATATGATTAGAAAGAGATGGGACCAATGTGGGGAACAGCTCTGCAAGTCTCAAAGCCTGAACCATTCTGCACCCTGCCATTGGCTTTCTCTGAGGCAGTGGTAGGTAGGTCAGCCTTCTTAGGTTAAGCGGTTTGCCTTGAGCAAATGATACAATGGGTTGAATAACAATGGCTGCAGTTTCTGCTTCTTGAAGACTTTTTTTAAAGTGCCAAGAACAGCAGTGTCTATTTCCAAACACTTATTTGTTCATTGAATAAAACTTTAGTCAGTTAAATCAGATCCTCTCCCCCACACACACACACCTCAAGTTTGAGGACTGCTCCATTATTAGAGTTTGAGAGAAAAACCACAAAGCAGGCAAGCTGGAAATCTCAGCAGCTGCCAAGAGGAGGGAGCTGGAGAAGCAGAAAAGAGAAAGCGTGCCTTTTGAATCAAGGTCAGCCACAGAGGTCTGCAAGCAGCTGTGTGAAGAGAGCAGGAAGCGGGAATTCATAGACACAATGAGAGCTCCGAGTGAGGCTCAAGCAAGCTTAGGATCTCGGTTGGTATCCAAAGAAGAGATAGAAAGGAGTAAAGGAAATGGTAAGAGTTTAAATGATCTAATTTATTTATTTGACATTTACATTTTTAAGCATTCAAAACTTAAAATACATTTCTTTATTGTATTTGTGTGTCATCACACCTGGCTGGTTGTTCATTTATTTGTGTGGTGTTTGTATGTGTGCGTGTGTGCATATGCCTGTGTACTCTGGCCTCATGTGTAAGTCACAGGAAAACTGTGTGAATGAATTCTCTTCATCCACCACGTGGGGCCCTGGGATTGAAATCAGGGTATCAGGATTCTTCAGAAAGCTCCTTTACCTGCTCACCATCTTGCTAGTCCTCAAAAATTATATTTTTAAGTTAGAATTCAGAAAAGTAGGCAGACAACTGCCTCAACCTGATTCTTGCCTTCTCGTAGCTTATTAGTTACTGAGGGAAGCGATGTAATCCGTCACAGTAATAAATTTATGATTATTTTGATAATAGTGCAAGGATCAGGCCTGGGAGTGTAGCTTAGTGGGCAGAGTGCTTGCCTGGTAAGTACAGGCCCTGGTTTGATCTCTAGCAGGAGATGAGCGGGCATGGTGCTGCATGCCTGTAATTCCAGCATGTAGGAGATGGACCGGGAGCTCCAGTTCCAGGGGATCCAATGCCCACTTCTGGCTTCAAGGGTATCTGTGCACAAGTTGGCATACATTCACACAAACACATAAATAAAAATAAATCTTAAAAGAAGAAGAGTGCAAAGACAACTCAATAGGGAAAGAATCATTTCAATTAATGATGATGGGGAAATTGGATATCTATAATGGATTCTTTCTATTACCATATTGAAACATAACTGAAAAGGAATCAATCACCTAGTGTATGACCTAAAACCACAAAATTCTGGAGTAGAACAAATAGTAAAATCTTCATGACATTGGATATAGCAATAATTTCTTACATATGATATTAAATACAAAAACAACAAAAGTAAAAATAGGTAAATTATGCCATATCAAGACTTTAAATTTTTGGCATACCTCCTCTTTCTTCCTAGTCCACCCAGCTTCCATCCAGAACCCTCCCCACTTTGCCCCACCACCCTCTTTCTGCACATAACATCACCCAGCCCAGCCTGTCTGGGCACTGGGTCCGAATCCTCGGGGCACCCAAGCGGGCGGGAGTCTCTTTGTTTCTATGGCCTGCCTGCACCAAGCAGGGGAGGCGCTTTGTTTGCGACCTGCCCACCAGCACGGAGGCCTGATCTCTCGGCGCCAGGAGACCCAGTGTTGGGGAGACCCAGCGTTGGGGAGAGACAACGTTGGGGAGAGCCAGCATTGGGTAGGCAAGTAGACCTGATCCGGTAAAGAAGATCCATAAGGGAGCATTTGGAAGAAGAGATGGGTAGACGCCAAGGCAAGAATTCGCCCAACAAGCTGAAAAGCAACATGAAGCCACCAGAAACCAGCGACCTCACAACAGGAGGACATGAACACCTTAATCAAGAAGAAGTAGAAAAGATTGACTTCATGAAAGTGATTGACGCCCTTAAACAGCATGTAAAAAACGCCCTTATAGAAATGGATGAGAAATATAACAGAAAGTTTGAAGAATTGAATAAATCAGTGAATGATACCCTAGAAAACCAAGGAAAAACAATCAAACAGATAATGGAAACGGTGCAAGACTCGAAAACTGAAATGGAGGCAAACAAGAAAACACAAACAGAGGGCCGGCTGGACATGGAAAATTTAAGTAAACAAACAGAGTCTACAGAGACACGCATAACCAACAGAATACAAGAGTTAGAAGAAAGAATCTCAGATTCTGAAGATACCATAGAGAAAATAAACACACTGATCAAAGAAAACAGCAAGTCCAACAAACTCTCATCACAAAATATTCAGGAAATATGGGACACAATAAAAAGACCAAACCTAAGAATAATAGGAGTAGAAGAAGGAGAAGAAGTGCAGCTCAATGGTCCAGAAAATATATTTAATAAAATTATAGAAGAAAACTTTCCCAACCTAAAGAAAGATATACCTATGAAGGTTCAAGAAGCATACAGAAAACCGAATAGGCTGGATCAAAAAAGAACATCCCCTCGCCATATAATTATCAAAACACAAAGCATACAGAATAAGGAAAGAATATTAAGAGCTGCAAAGGAAAAAGGCCAAATTACTTATAAAGGTAAACCTATCAGACTTACACCTGACTTCTCCATGGAAACCATGAAAGCCAGAAGGTCCTGGATAGATGTACTTCAGAAACTAAGAGACCATGGATGCAAGCCCAGATTACTATACCCAGCCAAGCTTTCGTTCACTATAAATGGAGAAAATAAAATTTTCCAGGATAAAAACAAATTTAAACAATACGCAGCCACAAATCCAGCCTTACAGAAAGTAATAGAAGGAAAATCACTACCAAGGAGTCCAACAATGACCACAATAACTCAGACATCTAGAGACCCTTCACCAACACAAATCAAAGAAGGGAAACACACAAACTCTACGACTTAAAAAATGACTGGAGTTAACAACCACTGGTCATTAATATCACTTAATGTCAATGGACTCAACTCACCTATTAAAAGGCACAGGCTAAGAGATTGGATAAGAAAACAGGATCCAACATTCTGCTGTTTACAAGAAACACACCTCAACCACAAAGACAGGCACCTACTCAGAGTAAAGGGCTGGGAAAAGGCTTATCAAGCAAATGGACCTAAGAAACAAGCAAGTGTGGCCATACTAATCTCTAACAAAGTTGACTTCAAACTTAAATCAGTCAGAAGAGATGGAGAGGGGCATTTTATACTCATAACAGGAACAGTTCCGCAGGATGAAGTCTCAATCCTGAACATCTATGCCCCTAATATAAAAGCACCCACGTACATAAAAGAAACATTGCTAAAATTCAAGGCAGCCATCAAACCGCACACATTAATAGTAGGAGACTTCAACACTCCTCTCTCACCAATGGACAGGTCAATCAGACAGAAACCTAACAGAGAAATAAGAGAATTAATGGAGGTAATGAATCAAATGGACTTAACAGACATCTATAGAACATTCCACCCAAATAGGAAAGAATATACCTTCTTCTCTGCAGCTCATGGAACCTTCTCAAAAATGGACCACATAGTCGGTAACAAAGCAAACACCCACAGTTACAAAAAAAAATATTAGTAACCACCTGTGTCTTATCAGATCACCATGGATTAAAGTTAGAATTCAACAACAAGGCTACACTCGGAAAGCCTACTAATTCATGGAAACTGAACAGTCAACTACTGAACCGTACCTGGATTAAAGAAGAAATTAAGAAAGAAATTAAAGTCTTCCTGGAATTCAATGAAAATAAAGAAACAACATACTTAAACTTATGGGACACTATGAAAGCAGTCCTAAGAGGATAGTTCATAGCACTAAGTGCCCACTTAAAGAAAACAGAGAAAGCTCACATTGGAGACTTAACAGCCTACCTGAAAGCTCTAGAATAAAAAGAAGCAGGCTCACCTAGGAGGAGTAGAAGACTGGAAATAACCAAACTGAGGGCTGAAATCAACAAAATAGAAACACAGAAAACAATACAAAGAATCAATGAAACAAAAAGCTGGTTCCTGGAGAAAATCAACAAGATTGACAAACCCCTATCCAAACTAATCAAACGGCAGAGAGAGAATTTGCAAATTAATAAGATCAGAAATGAAAAGGGGGACATAACCACAGACACAGACGAAATTCAGAGAATCATTAGATCTTACTACAAAAGCCTATATGCCACAAAACTGGAAAATGTAAAGGAAATGGACACTTTTTTAGATAAATACCATATACCAAAGTTAAACCAGGACCAGGTGAACAATCTAAATAGACCTGTTAGTCACGAAGAATTAGAAGAGGTTATCAAAAACCTCCCTACCAAAAAAAAACCCAGGACCAGATGGTTTCAATGCGGAATTCTACCAGAACTTCCAAGAAGACCGAATACCTATACTCCTTAATGTATTTCACAATATAGAAACAGAAGAGGCATTGCCAAATTCCTTTTATGAAGCTACAGTTACTCTGATACCAAAACCGTACAAAGACTCAACCAAGAAAGAAAATTATAGACCAATCTCACTCATGAACATCGATGCAAAAATCCTCAACAAAATACTGGCAAACTGAATCCAAGAACACATTAGGAAAATTATCCATTATGATCAAGTAGCCTTCATCCCAGGGTGCAGGGCTGGTTCAACATACGAAAATCTATCAATGTAATCCAGCATATAAATAAACTGAAAGAAAAAAACCATATGATCATTTCATTAGATGCTGAAAAAGCATTTGACAAAATTCAACACCCCTTTATGATAAAAGTATTGGAGAGATTAGGGATACAAGGGTCATACCTAAATATAATAAAAGCTATATACAGCAAGCCGACAGCTAACATTAAATTAAATGGAGAGAAACTTAAAGCCATCCCACTAAACTCAGGAACACGACAAGGCTGTCTACTCTCACCATACCTCTTCAATATAGTACTTGAAGTTCTAGCAATAGCAATAAGACAACTTAAGGGGATCAAGGGGATTCGAATTGGAAAGGAAGAAGTTAAACTTTCGTTATTTGCAGATGATATGATAGTGTACATAAGCGACCCCCAGAACTCCACCAAAGAACTTTTACAGCTGATAAACACCTTTAGTAATGTGGCAGGATGCAAGATCAACTCCAAAAAATCAGTTGCCCTCTTATACACAAAGGATATGGAAGCAGAGAGGGAAATCAGAGAAGCTTCACCTTTCACGATCGCCACAAACAGCATAAAATATCTTGGGGTAACTCTAACCAAGGAAGTGAAAGATCTATTTGACAAGAACTTTAAGGCATTGAAGAAAGAAACTGAGGAGTATACCAGAAAATGGAAGGACCTCCCTTGCTCTTGGATTGGGAGGATCAACATAGTAAAAATGGCAATTCTACCAAAGGCAATTTATAGATTCAATGCAATCCCCATCAGGGTCCCATCAAAATTCTTCACAGATCTTGAGAGGACAATAATCAACTATATATGGAAAAACAAAAAACCCAGGATAGCCAAAACAATCCTATACAATAAAGGATTGTCTGGAGGCATTACCATCCCTGACTTCAAACTCTATTACAGAGCTACAGTAATGAAAACAGTGTGGTACTGGCATAAAAACAGAGAAGTCGACCAATGGAATCGTATAGAAGACCCGAATTTTAACCCACAAACCTAGGAACACCTCATTTTTGATAAAGGAGCCAAAAGTATACAATGGAAGAAAGAAAGCTTCTTTAACAAATGGTGCTGGCATAACTGGATGTCAACCTGTAGAAGAATGAAAATAGACCCATATCTATCACCATGCACAAAACTCAAGTCCAAATGGATTAAAGACCTCATTATCAGTCAGAACACATTGAACCTAATAGAAGAGAAAGTGGGAAGTACCCTTCAGGAGATGGGCAGAGGAGATCGCTTCCTATGTGTAACCTCAACAGCTCAGACTTTAAGGGCAACATTGAATAAATGGGACCTACTAAAACTGAGAAGCTTCTGTAAAGCAAAGGACACTGTCACCAAGACAAAAAGGCAACCTACTGACTGGGAGAAGATCTTCACCAACCCCGCAACAGACAAAGGTCTGATCTCCAAAATATATAGAGAACTCAGGAAACTAGACTTTAAAATGCTAATTAACCCAATTAAAAAATGGGGCACTGAACTGAACAGAGAATTCTCAGCAGAGGAATTTCAAATGGCCAAAAGACACTTAAGGGAATGCTCAACCTCCTTAGCAATCAGGGAAATGCAAATCAAAACAACTTTGAGATATCATCTTACACCTGTCAGAATGGCTAAAATAAAAAACTCCAATGATAGCCTTTGCTGGAGAGGCTGTGGAGGAAGGGGAACCCTCATCCATTGCTGGTGGGAATGCAATCTTGTGCAACCACTTTGGAAATCGGTGTTTCGGTTTCTCAGGAAATTCGGGATCAACTTACCCCTGGATCCAGCAATACCACTCCTGGGAATATACCCAAGAGATGCCCTATCATATGACAAGAGCATTTGTTCAACTATGTTCATAGCAGTATTATTCGTAATAGCCAGAACCTGGAAACAACCTAGATGCCCTTCAATGGAAGAATGGATGAAGAAAGTGTGGAATATCTACACATTAGAGTACTATGCTGCGGTAAAAAACAATGACTTCTCAAATTTTGCATGCAAATGGATGGAAATAGAAAACACTATCCTGAGTGAAGTAACCCAGACCCAAAAAGATGAATATGGGATGTACTCACTCATAATTGGTTTCTAGCCATAAACAAGGGTCACGGAGTCTACAATTGGTGATCCCAAAGAAGCTAAGTAAGAAGGTGAACCAAAGGAAAAGCATATAGTTGTCCTCTTGGCTATGGGAAGTAGACAAAATTGCCGGGGAGAAAATTGAGATCTTGGGGGTGGGGTGGGATGGGGGTAAGGGGAGATGGGGAGAGAAAAGGGAGAAGGGGAGAATGGGGGGGAACTTGGGGAAAAAGGAGGATTGGGATAAAGGAAGGTTGGATAGGGGAGCACAGAACCACAATTCTTAGTTAAGGGAGCCACCTTAGGGTTGGCAAGAGACTTGAACCTAGAGTGGCTCCCAGATGCCCAAGCCGAGGTCCCCAGTTAGTTCCTTGGGCAGCTGAGGATAGGGAACCTGAAATGACCCTATCCTATAGCAATACTGACGAATATCTTGTATATCATCATAGAACCTTCATCTGGTGATGGATGGAGACAGAGACAGAGACCCACACTGGAGCACTGGACTGAGCTCCCAAGGTCCCAATGAGGAGCAGAAGGAGGGAGAACATGAGCAAAGAAGTCGGGACCACGAGGGGAGCACCCACCCACTGAGACAGTGGAGCTGATCTATTGGGAGCTCACCAAGGCCAGCTGGACTGTGACTGAAAAAGCATGGGATAAAACCGGACTCTCTGAACATGGCGAACAATGAGGGCTGATGAGAACCCAAGGACAATGGCACGGGGTATTGAACCTACGTAATGTGCTGGCTTTGTGGGAGCCTAACCAGTTTGGATGTTCACCTTCCTAGAAATGGACGGAGGGGGGAGGACTTACCACAGGGCAGGGAACCCTGACTGCTCTTTGGGCTGGAGAGGGAGGGGGAGAGGAGTGGGGGGGAGGGAGAGAAGGGTGGGAGGAGGGGGAGAAAGGTGGGAGGAGGGGGAGGGAAATGGGAGGCTGGGAGGAGGAGGAAATTTGGTTTTTTTTTTCTCCTTTTCTCAATAAAAAAAAAAGTTAAAAAAAGATTTTAAATTTTTGTGCACTGAACATACAATCACCCCGAGAAAAGGTTGTTTTAAAAATGAAGAAAAAACATCAAAGCTACAGAGAAACCCTGTCTCGAAAAACTAAAAAAAAAAAAAAAAAAAGAAGAAGAAGAAGAAGAAGAAAAAAAAAGTACAATTAAATGTTGGGTGTGATGATAAAAAAAAATGAAAGAACAAAAAAAAATTCCAAGGATGCAAAAGGTTTAAGATTTCCCTGGGCGGGCTGGAGAGGTGGCTCAGAGGGTAAGAGCACTGCTGCTCTTCCAGAGGTCCTGAGTTCAATTCCCAGCAACCACATAGTAGCTCACAGCCATATGTAATGAGACCTGGTGCCTTCCATGCCAGCAGTACATTGTATGCTTAATAAATAATTAAATATTTAAAAAAAAAAGATTTCCCTGGGCACAGCACAAGCGAAGAGAGGGGAAGGAAGAACTAGGAGAACAGTCTGTCTGTCCCTTGGCGTTCTTACTACACAAGAGGAAATGACCCTGGGTGTGGGGGTCAGGGCGGGCCTCTTAACGGATAATCATGGCTTAGTTATTCTAAGCAATCCCACTTGTTTGTCCTAAGCTATCCTGGCTAAAATATGTTGTTTTCCTTTCATAAACAAATTTTTCTTAGCTGCGTGGTGGTGGCGCACGCCTTTAGTCCCAGCACTCAGAGGCAGAGGCAGGGGGGTCTCTGTGAGTTCCAGGTCGGCCTGACTTACAGAGTGAGTCACACAGACAGGACCGCCTGAGATACACAGAGAAACCCTGTTGCAGGGGAAAAAAAGGAAAAAAAAACCCACCTTTTCTTACTGACATGGTTGTTATGTTCATTTAACACGGGTTAGCCCCAGTGCATGCTGCCTTCAGGTTCCTCGGAATCAGTAAGGCCACTCTGCCTGCGTTCTTTGTCCCGGATCTGCCATGCTAACCTGTACTTGAACCTCTTTTTCGGTTTTACATGCTCCCTGATTGCGAGCAGTCTCTGCTAACATCTCTTTCTGTGGCGAGTCAGAACGTCTCGTGAGAGCTGTTCCTCTCCTTCGTTCTCAATTTGCTATTAGAAACTTTGTGGTGGGTGGGGGTTAAGTGAATGATTAGAAACGAAATGAAACACTCTTGGAACTGAAAGGTAAAAGGCTGAGAAGGCTTAGACCTGTAATTCCAGAGACTGAGGACTCCCAATTTTAAGCCACTTTGGGCTACGTTGTAGCAAGTCCCATAAAAAGGTAACTTATGGAAGGGGAGAAAATATTTATAAATCAACCCAACCATAAAACAGGTCAATTTAAAATGTTCAAAAAGGGGCCTGGAGAGAGGGCTCAATAATGAAGAGCCTGTATTGCTCTTCCAGATGACCCGAGTTTGATTTCCAACATCCACATCAAGTTTCTCAAGGTCTCCCGTAACTCCAGCTCCGGGAATCCCACACCCCCGACTTCTACAAGCAAAATTCACTGGTGCACATACCCTCTCACACACACCACATACAAAGCTCTTGGCGTTGGGGAGATGGTTCAGCTCTTTCATAGGACCGGATTCAGTTCTCGGCACCAAGTATAGTAACTCTCAACTGCCGGTTAACTCCAGCTTCAGAAGATCAAGTGCTCCTGCTGGCCGCCATAAACACAAGCACCCTCTTTCACGGACAAATGCACACAGACACACGGACATACACATATATAAAATATAAAAACAAATAAACCTTTAAAAAAGGTTTTCATCAGTCATTTTACATAAAAATTGAGGCATTCCTAGCCAAAACGCTATAGCTGGTCCCACCGAGAGTCGAACTCGGGTCGCTGGATTCAAAGTCCAGAGTGCTAACCATTACACCACGAGACCGCTACACTGAGTGTTGTCTATTATTGTGCTTTTATGGACATGTCTAGCTTCTGAAAGGCCAATTTACATGCCTAATTCATGGGTGTGGATGGAATTTGATTACATTTCCTGACCTTTAGGTTTATAGTTTACACTGTCACTCAGCTCAAATAGCCAGATCTAAAAATTAAAATAAAACGGAAGGCCAGGCGGTGGTGGTGCACGCCTTTAATCCCAGCACTCGGGAGGCAGAGGCAGGCGGGTGTCTCGGAGTTCGAGGCCAGCCTGGTCTACAAGAGCTAGTTCCAGGACAGGCAACAAAGCTGCAGAGAAACCCTGTCCCCAAAAATCAAAAAAAAAAAAAAAAAACGGAAGAAAGAGGAAAACCACCTCACCTCTTGATGTTTGGTGACCACGGTATGAGAAATCCCAAATCACTAGATTTAGAATGAAGTGTGCATATCAGTGGCTGTCTAGGTTGCCTATCTCCTGTAATTTTTCCAGCTTCTCTTCACATCCATCCCCATTCTAGACAAGGAGAAATGCATCTAAATGTGGAATTAGGATAGCAGTTTACTCTCTTTCATTTCAACTCTGAAAGCTTTCTTTTCCTTCTGCAGTGACGATAACACCCTAAACCAAAGTGGAGGTAGAGCCTAGAATTTTTTTAGTAGAGCAACTGCCTTAGAAACCTGTCTGAGGAACATATTTGGGTTCCTAAATATGGTAGCTGGTGGATGTGAGCTGGAAAGCCGTTTTCTCAGGGAAGAAAACAGGCATATGCCCGACTGCACCAACATGGGGGATGTTGGTGGTGTTATAACATGCTGGAGCTTGCTGAGATATTTCAAAGTGACGAAGTTACTAAAGCTACTATGGCACTAAAGAAAGCCACGTACATGCAGTGGCTCAACAAGGACTGTACTTAAGGACAAAAGAGAATTTCAGAAAGACAGGCAAGGAAAGGGCAATGGTAGTCTTGATAGAACCTTGGAAGGAATGTAACCCTGTCATCCAACCTTGGCTCTGAGGGGATAGATATAACTTAGGGTTGCACAAGCAGATTATGTTCATTACCAGAAGGTGGTCTGGTTATATAGAAATTCTTCTGGGCCTCGAATTTGAGAATATAGAAGTGGCTAGAGGAGTTGAGAGAGATTGTTCAGTGGTTAGGAGTAGTTGTAGCTGCAGAGGACCCTGATTCAGTTCCCAAAACACATGGGGCAGTTTATAATTGTGTGTAAGAACAGTTCTGGCGGATCTGTTCTCCTTTGACCTCTGAGTATTGCATGTGCATGGTGAACGTATTTGTTAGCAAGATTTTGATAATACAACTTCTTTATCTGATGTGATATTCTTCTATTCTTTCTTTCTTTCTTTCTTTCTTTCTTCTTTTCTTTTCTTCTTTTTTTTTAGACAGGGTTTCTCTCTGTAGCCCTGGCTGTCGTGGAACTCATTCCTATAAATCAGACTGACCTTGAACTCAGAGATTCACCTGCCTCTGCCACCCAAGTGCAGGAATTAAAGGTGTGCACCACCACTGCCCAACTTGATGTATTGTTTTAAAATAACATCAAAAACTAAGCCAGGCATGGTGGCACATGCCTTTAATCCCAGTACTTGGGAGGCAGACAGATCTCTGTAAGTTAGAAGCTCACCTGGTCTACAAAGTGAGTTCCAGGATAGCCAGGACTGTTACACAGAGAAACCCTGTCTCAAAAGAAAACAAAAGACCAAAGACTAGGCAAATGATCTATCCCCTTATCCTCTAAAATATATTCCTTATAATTGCCCTTTCCCCTTATTTTTATTTTATGTGCATGTATATTTTGTCTATATGTCTCTCTGTGCACCATGTACAAGTCTGCTGTCCACAGAAGCCAGAAGAGAACATTGGATCCCCTGGAAGTGGAGCAGCACACAGTTGTTAGCTATCACACCGGTGCTGGAAATGGAGCTAGGATCCTCTGAATGAGCAGCCAGTGCTTTTAACTACTAAGTCACCTCTGGCAGCCTCTCTTTTCTCCTTTTTAATAGAGCCCCACTTTGCAGCCAAGACAGGCCTTGAATTCACCATTCTACCTCATCTTCCCAAGTACTAGTATCGCTGGTATGTACAACAATGCCCAACTCTGTAATTCCTTTTTCTGGAATTGAGGAGGGATAGAAAGACAAGGAAAATTAAAGGGGTACAGGATAAGAAAGGAGTCTCCTTGAAGTCTCATCTAAGCTGTGAGTAAAGAATTTCAGAACAATTGATATTTGCTGGGAAAGTTGCTTCTCTAGAGACAATATTTCCCTTTTCCATACCAGAGACTGAACCTGGTATGACTGAACTCAGGCAAGTACTCTACCACTGAGCTACAACTCCAACTCTCAAAATTCCTTCACAGAGAAACATGTCATATAAGAATGTTAAAAGAGCAATGAAATATACTTAAGGTGAATATTAGCTGTAAAATAAAGGATAACTGTGCTACAATCCACAGACCCAGAGAGACTAGGGGACAAGGACGGTTCATTGGGGAATACCCAATCTCCCTGGGAAGGGGAAATAGAAGAGATTTTGTGAGTGGACTGAGTGCAGGTGGGGATGGGAATCAGAGTGATCAGGGAGGGGGAGGGCACTGAGAGGGAGAGTGCTGAAGGGGACAGCTAGGCAAAGGGCAGAAGCCTGGCTCGGGGAAATCTCCCAGGAGTCTTTGGGGAGGACTTGAGTTTAGACTCCCAGCAACAGCAAAAAAGTAGCCAGAACTGGCCATCTCCTGTAACTAGATTGGTGCCTGGCCCAGTAGTCACCAGAGAGGCATCATTCAGTAACTGGTGTTGAAAGACCCCCAGTGCTGGGGAGACTCTCACTCAAGTCTCAGGATAACATGACACCCCCCCCCCCCCAGTAACTCACCAGTGACCGTCCTTGCTGCAATCACAGGAGGCTTTAATGGATGAGTCGGGAACCAGTGCACTGGGGCCGAGACTCGTAGCCCACACAGGTGAAGAGTTTGACCCCGAGTAACTGGGAGAAGGAGTTTTTAAGGGAAGAAACCTCAGCCCAGTAATCCAAAAGGGTCAAAGAAAATTCCGAAAATCCAGTGATGGTCACAAGGGGGCAACTCCCTGCCTCTCAGGACCACTCCCAAGGTCATAATCAGCTAGTTCCTAAAACACAGTACAATGTTAATCACAAGGGGGAAACTCCCTGTTTCTCAAGATTACAATCTAACTTTATCTTTCCTGAAACACAGTCACTGAACAGGCTAATCCTAGATTCCTGATTCTTCTCTTCCTGCTGGGGGTGGGGGACCTGGATTTATCCAGGGCTTTCAGTGGAAACAGCTGCAGACCCACAGCTAAACATTAGGCTGAGTTCAGGAATCCTGCAGAGGAGGGTGGCACCCAGACATGGATAACTGAATTCACTGAAAGCCTGAGAAAGCTTGGGAAAGAATACAGTAAAGCATGTTTTCTTGGTAGCAACGATTTATTGGGTATGCTTTGCTTGCTAGAGGCAAGCAAACACTCTCATTTAAGAGAGGCTTCCTGACTCAGTTTTAGCTGCAAAACCTTGGAGCTCCTTTAAGAGGTCCTGCCACGAAACACTTAAATGGTGTTGATGAAAAGCTGAATGCATCCTTATCGGTTTCAGCCGTAGCAGGTGTTGATGAAAAGCTGAATGCATCCTTATCGGTTTCAGCCGTTGCACCATTTTAAAAAGCCAGCTTTCTGGGCCGTCCTGCCAGGGCAAACTCTGACTCTTTCAGGCAGGCAGTCCGACTGAGTGTGGTCTGTGAGCAGAATGTTGCAGTTTGCTTGCTGGCAAGGACCTTGAAACGCCATAGCGTTGTGGCAATAAACATGGCTCTTGCGGGTACCTCTGCCATGAGGCTGGAAAGCTAAGGAATGGGCTGGATCCAGCCATCAAAGCCATGGTTTTAATCCTCTCCTTAGACTCATGTAGTTAGAAAAAGAGAGATATACAGTAAAGAAAGAGAGATTCAAAGAGAAAAATAAACCTCTAAATGGTTTACAGTGTGTTTAAAAATATATGCAGGCTTGAAAAAAAAGTTCTTAAAGTAAAGAAAGAGAGTAGTTTGGATGTGGTGGTACACACCTTTAATCTCAACACTTGGGAGGCAGAGGTAGATTGATCTCTGTGACTTCAAGTTGTGGTAGCACACGCCTTTAATCCCAATGCCTGGGAGGCAGAGACAGACAGATCTCTGTGAGTTCAGGTGTGGTAGGACACACCTTTAATCCTAGCACTGAGGAGGCAGAGACCAGGGACCTCTGTGAGTTCAAGGACAGCCTAGTCTACAGAGTTATTCCAGGACAAAGATGTACAAAGAATCTGTCTCAAAAAGTAAAAATAAATGAAATAGAGGTTAAAATAAAGCCACACAAAGATGGAAAATACACAGAGAATCTTGATACTGTATGTTATTATGCTCTCTTTGAATTGTTTAAATGCTGAGGAAGGGGCAACAGCTGCTAAAAGATATTTGCTTATAAATGCTGCTGAACTAACCCAAGATAGATATTTTGAAAATACCTTGACTTCAAAATTTGGATCTAAGGTTATGATGCTTTGGAAAAGTCCTTTTGTTTTCACAGAGGATGAGACCCTATGGTATGATAGAACACACCCTCCTGAAAGGTTGCTGTGAACACCCTCAAAAAATTACTTTGCTCAACTGCTGACTGAGATGAACCTAGGAGACAAGTTATACCATGGAAGACCTGAATAACAGCACCCCCATCCAGCATGAAGCAGTTTGGAGAGAAATAACTTCACCCATATTCCCAAATATTGTTAATAAACGTTCTTTTACATTTAAAGGGGGATATGATATAGATATAAATAATTTGCATTGGCATGGATTTTAAGGTCAATTTTGTTATATGTATATGTGTTTTTGCTCTTGATTAAGGTATTCTGATTATGTAGTTCATTTAAAAATGTAATGTATAATTAGGAAATATAGGTTGCTAATGGATAATTATCTATAATAGTCAAGCTTGTAGTCATGTTAGATTTTCTAGACATGTAGAAATATATTTCAGTTAAATAGGCATTCTTTATATCTTTCAAAGACTGCAGAATATGGCATTTTTAAATGTTTTAATAACTTAGGGCTTTTCATGACACGTCTGCTCCTGGCAGCACCAATCTACTTCAAGAGGAAGATAGGCATCAAAGAGGATCCTTATGGAGTTGGTTAGCCATTTGGGCAAGAAACTGCTCTTGCCTGGACTGTTGCATAAACTGGACACAAAGAACCCGCAGAAAGAGTACTGCTGAACTTGCCTAAAGGTGAGGAGACGGTCTTTCGGGGCATAAGCTAGCCAGGCGGCTGTGCGGCAGGAACCCATCCCACTGTTTCTTCTGGGGGGGGGGTGGAGAAAGGAATGTAGAAGCCAGAGGGGTCAAGGACACCACGTGAGGCTCACACAATCAACTAACGTGGGCTTATAGGGGCTCACAGAGACTGAACCAAAAACCATGGAGCCTGCATCCGACCGCATATGTGTTGCAGTTGTGTAGCTTGGTCCTCTTGTGGGACTCCTAACAGTGCGAACAGGGGCTGTCTCTGACTGACTCTTTTACAGGCTTTTGGGACCCTACTCCTCATACTGGATGGGCTTGCCCAGCCTTAACACATGGGGAGCTGTTTAGTCTTACTGCAATTTGATATGCCATGTTTTGTTGATATTCATGGGAGACAAGCCCTTTCCTGGATGGAGACAGAAGAGGAGGGGATTGGAAGAGGTGGGAATGGGAAGGAGGGAGGGAGGGAGGGAGGAAGGGAGGGATGGAGGGAGGGAGGCAGGGAGGGACTGGGAGGGTAGGATGAGGGGGAGGCTGTGGTTGGGATGCGAAATAAGTAGATGAATTTAAAAAACAGAAATATATTAGCCGGGCGGTGGTGGAGCACTCTTAATCCCAGCACTCAGGAGGCAGAGGCAGGCAGATCTCTATGAGTTCGAGGCCAGCCTAGTCTACAAGAGCTAGTTCCAGGACAGGCCCCAAAGCTACAGAGGAAACCCTGTCTCAAAAAATTTTTTAAATTAGCAAAGAGCCCAATTGGTGACCATACCTATGTTCTTTAAAAGCTTTTGGATTCTGCACCAACCATCATTAGAACTGTTTCATTTGAGAGAACCATTAAAATCATTTGACCCAAACTGGTCATCCAAATCAACTTTCATTCTTAGTGACTCAGCTATGTTATATTAGATAACTTGCTCCCTTTAAACCTCACCCCTTTAATCCTCACCCCTTTAAACCTCCTTTACAGTTTGGTACTCTGTGTTAATTTGTGGTACCTCTCCCTGTTTGACTCTGCTGTATCTTTATTAATTTTATCCTTGTTGACCGTCCTTTGCTTTTCATTTTGGGCTTCATACTGTTTCAAAAGCTTCTTACTGATTCTTCCATCTGTGTTTTCTGGTTCTTTTTTCTAAGCACTCTGAAGTTCCACTTCTTCATTTAGTTGTTTTGCCTAGTTTAGGGAAAAAAAGAACCTATTAGTTTACATTACTGGAAAGAGTTGTTTTATGTGGTACTAGGGATCAGACTGAAGCTGAGTGTTTATTAGGCAAGCAATATGCCCAGTGAGAATGAGTTTTAGTGGGGAGAGTCATCGTACCTTTTAATTATAATCTAATACATCGTCCCATGTGAATTCTACCTTCAGGAAAAACATATATAAACTCTAATATAAAATCTCGCTTAGTCATCCTGATTTACTCTGATCTAAATCATGATAATTAAAAAAGAAAGCAGAAGCCAATATTAGATAACGTGGGCATTATATTGCAGACCTTGAGTATGGCCATCCTCCTCTATTAGCATGTGAAGTTTGAGGTAAATCACTACTTGTTAAATTGATTGAGCATTTGGGTTCTGTGGCCTTTGTTCAGGAGTGTCAAGCTGATGAGGGAGGGAGCATGCAACAAGGAAATCTACCTGTCTGTTGCGTTGTTTCATAAATGTCAACTGGAAGGACTCAATTTTCAGTTTTCTCTGTTTTCATTTTTGTTGTTTGTTTTGTCATGTGTGTTTGATACACACACACACACACACACACACACATGGTGGGGGGTTCTGATGTAATTCAGACTGATGTCAATTATGCAGTATTTGAGGCTGTCTTTGAACTCCTGATCCTCGTAGCTTCACCTCCCAAGGACTGTGATTACAGATATGTGACATCACACCTGGGTTTTATATGTTGTAAGACTTGGTTTGTACAAATATTTTATAGTCTAGGTTTTAAAAAACACCTTGCACATTGTCTATATATAGGGATTATATATAATTACATATAATTATATATAATATGTATAATTCTGTCAAGTCATGGAAAAGAGGTTTCAGAATGAGGATATAAACAAAACACTTTTAACATATGCTCCTTGCATTAGACAAGTTCAGGCAGTAAGCGTGAAAGAAGCATTATTCTGCTGGCTTGATTTGCAAGCAGTAATGCTCATGGTTTACTAATACTCTTCAGTTTAGAAAAACACATTTTCACAGGGCAGCAAAGAGATATCTAGGAAGAGTCTCAGTGAGGGCCTAGCACTGATGGTGCATCAGAGACCAGGGACCTTGAACCAGACCAATGATTCTTCTCAATAAAAGCCTGCATGTAAAGATGTATGGATAAAGAGGTTTACTGGGTGTCTCACTGTGTCACACTGCAGTTTCAAGGAATACATTTCCCTCCTCTTCCTTTTTTCATTCTTTTTTATTAAATTCTATTTTGTTTTATTTTTGGGTGGGGAGGGACAGGGGAGATGGGTGGTATTGGGAGGCATGATGTGAAAGACAGAAAGAATAAAAAAAATCATATTTTAGAAACTGCGCATTAAGGCATTTTTGGGTGCTCAATAGGTAGAACTTGAAGGCTTAGCAATTGTTTTGGCAGATGCTGGTGATGCCCCCACTGAAGTCTTTCCTTTTCTATGTCTAGAGAGTCTCCTCTTAATACTGGCAGCCCTCTGCCATAAGGCTTTCTGTGGATACAGGAGCATGCTTTGTCATTGCATGAAGAAGATTAGAAGTGTTGGTAATTCATTATGCTAGGATTAACTCTAGAGTCAGGAAGGACAAGAGCTGGTGGAAGCATACTTCAGCTTTATCACTTGCTGGAGTGGGACAATTTTGAGGCATGTTTTATAGTCTCTGAATGATCTCCAGTATGTTCCCAGCACTAATGTCATTAACTCAACCATTTCACTGCCTCTCCCATTTACCCTACCAAAGGAGGTGAGGTTTTCCTACTGTACCTTTGAGGTAAACTACTCCAGATAAGTTATTTGACAAGCACACTGCAGTGTAAAGAGCTTGCCATGAAGGTCTGGCAACCTGAGTTTGATTCCAGGAATCCATGGTGGAACGAGAGAATTGACTCCTTCAAATTTTCCTCTGAACTTTCACAGATGCCATGTGTGCTCCATTATCATATAACAATAAATCATACTAACAATAAATAAAAATAAAGAAAAATTTGGCTATATACAGAGTTGTTAACTTGACATCTGTCTTTTGTTTCCTGGGACAGCTGTAACCAAATAATATAAACTGGTGATTTCAATAAGAGAAATATACTGTGCTATGATTCTGGAGGCCCCCAAGTCCAAAGAGTATCAGCAAAGTTGATTCCCTCTAACAACTGTAAGGGGTAATCTCTCTCCCTTAGCTTCTTGCAATTTGAAGCTTTCTTTGACTTGTAGATGACGTTCTCCATATCTTCACATTGTATGCCCTCTTGTGTATATTTATCTTCATATTCAAATTTCTTCTTTTTATAAGGACATTAGTCACATTGAGTTAGATCTTTCTGTATGAACCATTTTCAAATCCAATGACTTAATCTTGATCATCTGCACAAGCCCCCTTTCAAAATAAGGCTACATCCACAGGTCCTGAGCTGGGTGTGGTGGCACATGCCTGTAATCCCAGCACTCAGGAGATTGAGGCAGGAAGATTGTGAGAGTTTCAAATCTGCCTGGACTATACAGGGTTCCAAGCAAGCCTGAGCTATGAAATTCTGTCTCAGACACAAAGCAGGCAACTAACAAGCACTACCATTGCCATTAACATCAGACAAGCAAACAAGCAAGCATGCAAACAAACAAACAAACAAGTCAGTTACTTGGTCTAGGATTTCAATATTATTTTGTGAAGAGAGTACAATTAAATCTACAGCAGTACTCCAGAAAATTTTTAAATGAATTCTAATGCACTGCACAGATGACAGTGTTTACCAACCTTAGGGCCCAGAGAGCTGAAACAACTTGCAGGGCTAGAGGAAGACCCTCATAAGGTTTAAATGCAGATACTTGAGGGAGAGACACCATTTGGCCGTTGATAGCGCCTCTGTGCTGAGAAGAGTTCCCACACTTGGACATCTGCAGAAAGGATGCTGGCTGGCTGGTGCTGCTGTTCTTCAGGGGGAGGAAGAATAAAATTGCTTTTATAAGTGCAGGAAAAACTGACAACTGGATTGCACTGCTTCTGTAGGGAGAAACTGTGGCTTCTGGGATTAGGGCAAAGAAGAAGTTAACAGGAAGAAGGAAGCCCTTTCTTCCTGCAGCCTTGTATCCCTTTCCAGGACTTGGCATAGGCAAGGGGGCAACAGAGAACTGCTGAATGGAAGACACTGCTTTGTAGGGTCCCAATCCCATAGTCTGAAAGCTGGCTTTGGATTTTCGTGTAAAAACTCAGGCAATTAGGCAACTCAGAAAAAGTAAAATTTCTGTCCCAAAGGAGAGGAAAGGGAAGGAAAGATTAGGCCCAAGAACAGTAGTACAAGTGCTTGATTAATGCTGGCCAGAGAGGCAATGATTGACTCAGAAAGAAACACCTTCTGCAGAGGTATGTCTAGAAAATTATGTGACTGATTTTTAAAAATCCTATTAGAACTCTGGCATACAAATGAGAGCAGTTCCCTTCGCAGTAGTTCTAGGATTTATTTTCCCTGCTGAGTCTTTAAACTGGCCAGGGCTTATTGCTGCGAGTGCCTTTGTTGGTACCTAAAGCCTACACTTTTGATTCCGCCCAGGGTGTCATTCATTTGTGTCTTGAGGGCGAATTAACTTTTTGGGGGAAATCTTGTCATCTCAAGTTACACATGGTGTGTGAGAGCTACTCTGTCAGGTTTGATTCCTCTTTTCTTTTGACAAGCTGAGAGCAGAGGTTTGGAGCGGTGGCATGTCAGGATGAAGGTCTAATGTTTTTCTAAAGATAGTGTCTAGTTATAATTCTCAGTTTGTCAATAAAATAACTCTGAACACAGAAAAGGCAAAGGCTTGCAATTTGAAGAAAATCAAGATTAATATTTTGTTATTTCCATTTCTATAGAATTTTATTCAAAGTGTTTTTTTATTCTTTGAAAATATTATACCTATGTATACTGTTGGTCATATTCATCTCTGTTCCCTTCTTTCAATTCCTGCTAAATACCCTGACATACCTTTCATATTACTTAATGTCCTTTTAAAATTAAATTTAATTAAAATGCAATTATTTCTCACCTTCTCCCATCCTGTCTATGCTTCCCCCCTCTCTCAAATTCATGGCCCTTTTTTCTTTAATTATTATTGTTACCCATGTATAAACAAATAAATATGCAAACACAATGTGCTGGTTAATGTCATTTTTACAAAACATGATCTGCTGCTCTAACTCATGCTGCCCATATACACATGCCCCCCTTTAGCAGCTCTTAGCTTCCAATAGCTCCTAAGCTAGAAATGGGCTTTTACCTTTCCCCACTTAAACATTAGCATTTAAACTCCATGCTAGAGTTTTTAAGATTGTATAAACTATTTATTCTCTTTCTCTCCCTTCCCCAGCTGTGTGTATGTGGTGGTCAGAAGGTGTTGGAGCCTCGGGATCTGGAGTTATAGGTGGCTGTGAACAGCCCTATGGAAGTGATGGGAGTACTGGGAACCACACTTAGGTCCTCTGGAAGAGCAGCAAGTGATCTTAACTTCTGATCTCTCTCTTCAGCTTCTTTTGATTTATTTTTTTTTAATATTGTGTGTGTGTGTGTGTGTGTGTTGTGAGAATTTATGCCATGTATGTAGGTGTCCGTGGGAGCCAGAGAGGGTATCTGATCCAGTAAAGCTGGAGTTACAGATAGTAGTAAGCTTCCTGGTCTAGATTCAGAGAACTCAACTTGGGTTCTCTGGAAGCGCAGAAACGAACCATTTATACAACTTTATGTTGGAATTTTTGACTGGATTGATCTTTTGCAGGTCTCATGTAACCACAACTTCCTGAGTTCATGTCTGCAACAGCTATTTTATATCCCAAGGACAGCATTTCACAACACTCCAATTTTCTTTTGAAAACTGTAATGTGTTTTTTGTTGCCAATTAAAGAAAAAGTCTACTAAGGTGATGAAAGCAATCATTCCAAGCCTTTTTCCTTCTTTTTTTCTGTGGCTCAAAATCATCAGATCTGGACTATTAGTAAGCATGGCAGCTAACTATTTCTCAATGGGAAGATTCTGTGAGAGATATGGAGCATTTGTCTCTACTCACCTCCTTTTCTATTAGTTTATCTCTTCATATATTTAGTAAAGAAAAATGATGATGTGCTAATCCCGAGCCACACAAAAAAGGGAAAGAGATTTCCTTCATCACATCTGCAAGATTTTTTCTGTATTGATGATAGAATTCCAGTAGATCATAAGTTTTTAAAAACAACAACAAGAACAAACTGTTGGCAAGTAAATAAAAGAAGAATGGGACTTTCTTTGGACCACCACCTCACAAATAATGACATGGAGACTTTTTATTAAGTATGAAAGCTTGGTCTTAGCTTAAGCTTGTTTCCAACTAACTCTTAACACTTAAACTAATCAGTTTATATTAATCTATGTTCTGCCACATGGCTTGTTAGCTCTCCTCCATACTGTACATCCCACTTCCTTTGTGTCTTGCTGGTGAATCTCTGACTGTCAAGTTCTTCCCCCAAGATCTTTCTTTCCCCAGAAGTTCTGCCTATCGCTATTGACCATTTGTCTCTTTATTAAACCAATCAGAAGGTACCTTGGCAGGCAAAGAAGGACAGACACATCCTCACACAGTGTGATCAAATATCCTGCAAATAGGATAGATTATGCTTCGTTGTAGTTAAAGAGACCAGAAGAACCATTATCATAAACGTATGCTAACAACTGCAGTTTTTCATGTTTTTTTTTGTTGACTGACAGTCTCAGAAAACCAAGCTCAAAGAAGTCTCTACTTTAGTGCATCAGAACTTCTGAAAATGATTATCTTCTGGTAACTCAACACTGGAATTAGAGCAATACACATCAACACAATTGAATTCTCCAAGGTAAGTTGATTAATGCCCAGAGGAAAATTAGAATAACTAAAGTCTGTTTTGTTTGTTTGTTTGTTTTAAATAAAGATAGTCAATGTAGATCCATGTTCACTTTGGGGATGAGAAAATAGAAAAAAACCTAAATTTTGCTATGAAAAGCAAGCAAGCAAACAACAGCATGGAAAAATTACAACCCAAAAGACTCAAGGGAAAAATATGGCTGGGAAAATGATCTTTAAAACTACAAGCTGTAACTTCTGTGAAAGAGGAGTAGAAGTTTGAGAATCTTGTATAATAGAAATGAAGACATCTACTAGAGAATAACAATAAAAACATTGACTTAAACAAAAAATTAAAAAATGAGTCCATAGTGAATTAAGACTTCAGTAATAGAATAAAAATTTCTTTCTAGAAAAAAAAACCACTCAGTTTTTTTGTTGTTGAATTAACAATACAGCAAACAAATACAATTTCCTCCTGAATGTGAGGGGGAAAGTGTGAGGATGTTTACCAGTCTAGAGGTAGTGGGACCTGGAAAAACAGTCTAAAAATGAGGCGGACTAAAGTCTCATGTTATAGCCAACTTTCTTCAGAACATTAGGCAGTTGATACTCTGAGGGTTAAAAAGAATCACATGAGCAAGGTGATCAATGACAAAGACAAGCTCTGTGGAGCAAAACCATGCTTTTCCATAGAGGCATATAAGCAAATAGCAATAGCCAATTGTAATGAACAATCTGAATTAAACTCATCTCTATGTGCTACACTGGGAAGGCCACGAAACCACCTTTCAAGAACAATTCCGTACTTTTGAAGAAACTGAGGTCATAAGGCTCTTGTCTTGGCTTCTTGGAGTTTTCTCAGAAGGACTCAGAATTACCTTCACTCAGCTCCATTTTTATACTGTGTTCCTACATAAGGCGAATAATGATCAAACCTAAAAATTACAGACATACAAGAGAGAGAGAGAGAGAGAGAGAGAGAGAGATCACCAAAGCTTAAGAACAATCAGACATAACTTTAAAATGTGTTCCTGAATTAGAAAAAGATATGAATTTGCAATCAAAAGAATGTAGGCTTTGTCTGTTGAAAAAAAAAACTATAAGAAATTCCCAAGAAGATACACTTTGAATCATAATATTTAATATCATCATAGTAACTTTTCTTGTCACTGTGACCAAATACCTGATAAGGAACAGCTTAGGGAAAGAAAGATTTATTTTAGTTCATGGATTGAGTGGGAACAGTCTACCACAGTGGGTAAGGCATGGTGGCTGACTGCTTACACCTTGGCACATCAGGAAACAAAGACCTTGATTAGAACCAGGGTCATATTAAGAAGTCTCAAGCCTATATGACTGCAAACTAGGCTCCACTAATCAAAAGACCACCATCAGCTGGGGAGTAATTGTTCACACAGAAAAGCCTATAAGGAATATTTCATTTTTAAACTATAACGAATATATCCTACAGATGTCTAGACATTTAAATAGCTAATTAAGAGGGGAAAGCCAGGCTAATTCCAGTGTTTACAACTAAAGTAAATGCTTAAGTACTGCAATGCTTTTGGATAATAATTGTTGGCTTTAACGAAACAATTTTCACTTGTGAATAAAGGCAACAGAAAGGCAACAGCCAACATCATACTAAATGGAAAGAAATTCCCAGCTATCCCACTGAAATCAGAAATGAGATAACGTTGTCCACTCTCTCCATATCTATTCAATATGGTTCTTGAGGTCCTAGCTAGAGCAATAACACAGCAAAAGGAGATCAAGGGGAAAAGATAAATCGGAAAAGAAGTCAAACTCTCACTATTTGCTGATGATATGATAGTTTACATAAACAACCCCACAAATTTTTACCAAGGAACTTCTACAACTCATAAACACTTTTAGTAATGTAGCAGGATACAAGATTAACTCAAATCAGTAGCCTCCTGTACACAGATGATAAAAGGACTGGGGAAGAAATCAGAGAAACATCACCCTTTACAATAGCCACAAATAGCATAAACTATCTCAGAGTAACTCTAACCAAACAAGTGGAAGACTTGTATGACAAGAACTTTAAATCTTTGAAGAAAGAAATTGAAGAAGACACCAGAAAGTGGAAAGATCTCCCATGCTCTTGGGTAGGTAGAATTAACATAGTAAAAATGGCAATCTTACCAAAAGCAATCTACAGATTCAATGCAATGCCCAGCAAAATTCTTCACAGACCTCAAAAGAACAGTACTCAATTTCATATGGAAAAGCAAAAAAAAAACAAACAAACAAACAAAAAAAAACAAACCAGGATGGCCAAAAAAAATCCTGTACAATAAAAGAACTTCTGGAGGCATCACAATCCCTGACTGAAAACTATACTACAGAGCTACAGTACTGAAAACAGCCTGGTATTGGCATAAAAACAGACAGGAAAACCAATGAAACCAAATAGAAGACCCAGATATCAATCCACACACCTACAAACACTTCTGAGTTTTGACAAAGAAGTAAAAAAATATATAATGGAAAAAAGAAAGCATATTCAATAAATGGTGCTGGCATAACTGGATATCAACATGTAAAAGAATGAAAATAGATCCATATCTATCACCATGGACAAACTCAAGTCCAAATGTATCAAAGACCTCAACATAAAGCCAGCCACACTGAACCTCATAGAAGAGAAAGTGAGAAGTACACTTGAATGCACCAACACAGGAGGTCACTTCCTAAATATAACCCCAGTAGCACAGACACTTAGAGCAACAATTAATAAACGGGACCTCCTGAAACTGAAAAGCTCCGGTAAAGCAAAGGACACAGTCAATAAGACAAAATGGCAGCCTACATCAGACAGAGGTCTGATCTCCAAAATATACAAAGGACTCAAGAAATTGATCATCAAAAGAACAAATAATCCAATAAAAATGGAGTATAGACCTAAACAGAGAACTCTTAATAGAGGAATCTAAAATGGCTGAAAGACACTTAAGGAAATGCTCAACATCCTTAATCATCAGAGAAATGCAAATCAAAACAACTCTGAGATTCCATCTTACACCTGTAAGAATGGCCAAGATCAAAAACACTGATGACAACTTATGCTGGAGAGATTGTGGGATAAAGTGAACACTCCTGTATTGCTGGTGGGAGTTCAAGCTGGTACAGCCCCTTTGGATGTCAGTGTGGTGATTTCTCAGAAAATTAGAAAAAAGCCTTCCTCAAGACCCAAGAATACTATTTATGGGTATATATTCAAAGGATGCTCAATCATGCCACAAGGACATGTGCTCAACTATGTTCATATCAGCATTGTTTGTCATAGCCAGACCTGGAAACAATCTAAATGCCCCTCGACCAATGAATGGATAAGGAAAATGTGGTATGTTTACACAATGGATCACTGTACAGCAGAAAAAAATGACATCTTGAAATTTGCAAGCAAATGGATGAAGCTAAAAACCATCATTTTGAGTGAGGTAACCCAGACCCAGAAAGACAATTATCATATGTACTCACTCATTAGTGGTTTTTAAACATAAAGCAAAGAAAACCAGCATACAAACCACAATCCTAGAGAACATAGACAACAATGAGGACACTAAGAGAGACATACATGAATTTAATCCACATCAGAAGTAGAAAAAAACAAGATCTCCTCAGTAAATTGGGAGCATGGGGACCATGGGAGAGGTTTGAAGACTAGGGGAGAGGCAGGGTGGGGAACAGAGAAAAATGTAGTGCTCATTAAAACTCAAGAAGAAAACAAAATATAACTATAATCTGTTATCCGTGTGTAAATATTTACTATGTCGATAACTAACATTTTATATTTATATCAATTAAGATAAGTTATATTACATAACTACTAACATATAGAAAGTAAGAAATATAGCAGCACACAAGGAAAAATAGAAGAGATAGGAGGTATATCATCATTTTAACCTAGAAAACTGGATCTCTAAATTAAAGCCTAGCCTTGACTCTCTTTGGTATACTGTATATACTATAACAAAATAATGTTTATGTTTTCTAAATGTCCAAATGTGATAAACATAAAACACTTTTATAACATGTTGTTTTAGAGGAACAGATATATAAAAATGACATACAAGCAAAGAAAGCAGGTAAAACAATAAATTGTTGAAACTACCTGTGGTGGTTTGAAAGAAAATACCCCCCAAAGGGAGTGGCACTACTAGGAGGTTAGAATAGGTGTGGCTTTGTTGGAGGAAGTGTGTTACTGTAGGTGCAGGCTCTGTGTTCTCCTATGCTCAGGCTACTCTCAGTGATACCTCCTGATCAAGAGGTAGCCAGCACCTTGCCTGCCTGCACACTGCCATGGTCTATGCCATGATGATAATGGACTGAACCTTTGAAACCTGTAAAAGCAAGCCACCCGCAATGAATTGTTTTTCTTATAATATTTCTGTGATCATGATGTCTCTTTAAAGCAATGAAACCCTAACTACAACACTACCCATTAAGGGGCTGAAGAGATAGCTCACTGTTTAAGAGCCCTTGCTGGTCTTGCAGATATCCTCAGTTTGATTCTCATCTCTCATGGAGGGTAACCCACATATAACTCCAGCTCCAAGGGATCTGATGCCCTCTTTTGGTCATCGGAGTCATGTACACTTGTATAGGTATCCTATCATACACATGAAAACCCTACTTGTTAAAATAAAAACATTTATAAGCCAGGTGGTGGTGGTGCATACCTTTATTTCTAGCACTTGGGAGACAGAGGCAGGCAGATCTCTGAATTTGAGTCCACCCTGGTTTAAAGAACGATTTCTAGGACAGCACAGAGAAACACTGTCTTGGAAAACAAAACAAAACATAAAACAAAAAAGGGATAAGATTATAATATCATTTATTATTTGTTAGAGACAGAAATGTTGAATTTTAATTTTAGGTAGGGTCTCACTCTGTAGTCGACCTGGAACTCACTCTGTAGGCCAGGGTGTCCTATAACTCACAGAGATCCACCTGCCTCTGCCTCCCGAGTGCTGGGATTAAAGGTGTGCGCCACCAAGCCTGTCCACAAAAGTTGATTCTTAAAAAGATTGGACAAGTGTTTTCTTTGTTTGCAGGTAGAAACAAAAGGAAAGCAGAGGCAGCAGTAGTATTTTCAGATGCAGAATTCAATGCAAAGGGTATTGTGAGAGGTAAAGTCTTAGTGTAGACATCAGGAAGCAGAAGGTGTCCGAAGCACACTCACAGATTCACACAAATCTGATAACTTTGAGGGCTTTTTGGTAAAACTCAGTCAGATAAAACAGGGAAACCAAAGGCCACATAGAATATAAATAACATAGCTAAAAAAGTTAATTTAATAAAATACATTGAATTTTGCTCCTTAAAGAGAATTTATTTTGTTTCCAATTAGTCACATCACTGTTATAAAATTGATTTTATTAGGAGTCAAAAAACTTCAATGTACTTCAAGAAATAGAAATTATGCATGTCGTGCACTTGAGCACAATGCAATCAAACTAAAAATAATGACAATAATTTAAGCAATCACCAAAACATTTAGAATGTAAACCTATACTCTTTTGTTTTGAGACAGGACCTCATTATGCAGTCCTGGAACTGCTGTGGAAACCAGGCTGACCTTGATTCTCCCTGCCAGCGCTAGGATTAAATGTGTGGACTACCATACCCAGCCAATGTTAAAACATTTAAATTATATTTATTTATTTATTTATGAGGTGGTTCACATGTGCCATGGTGCTGTGAACATCAAATGGCAACTAATGGAGTCGATTCTCCTTCCACCATTTGGGTTTTAGAGATCAAATCCAGGTCTTTAGGCTTGCTGGCAAACACCTTTACCCCACAGAGCTGTCTCACGAGCCTTCAAAGCCACAATCTTCTGGATTAAGAATAATATTTGTTATAAATGTAGCTGTAGTTTATAGGCCAAGGCAATTTAATAGTTTCAATTTTTGTTTCTTATTAACTTGAATAATGAAAATGAATTAATTTGGCTTAAGAATTAAGAGTTTCCAGCAGAGCTTGGCTTTGGTCTCCCCCACCTTTTATCTGAGGCTTCTCAGAGGAAAGTACTTTGACTGTTATACTTAGCTAGGTCTTCATATGTTCTTCCTTGTTGAAAGTCATAATGACAGAACACATGTACTTTCTTCCAGTCTTGATACAAACCTATGCTGGTCATTGAGGGCTTGTTAAACCTATTTTTTTTCCTATTTGGCTGCAGTTCTGAATGAATTTTCATAAGTTAGCTTCATCAAGAATGAAACTATAATATTAATTTTTACCTATTTCCTTTGCTTTAGTACCCAGTTAGGCAAAATGTGGAGAAGAAAAGAATAAAAGCATGGGAACCCTGGACAGTTTCTTTGGAAGAATAAACAGTGAAATATTCTCAAACCTGCTGAGTAAGAAACATTTGCTGAGCACCTACTATGTACCAGGTGTTGTGCTATGAACTGGACACAGAAATAATGAAGAGACACAGTTAGTATGCTTGCCATCTGGTAAAGAAACGGTCAAGTAAACAGTCAATGCCTAACATTATAGCACAGTATAATCCCTGTAATGCGAACAAGTCATTTTGGGGAAACTGGAAAAGCCACTTCAGTATTCCAAGAGCACAGGTTTGAAGGGGTCGACTGGTGAGAGATAAATTGAGAAAAAGCAGGAATCCAATCATGTAAGACCTTTTAAGCCCAAGGGATACCACATTCATCCTAAAGGCAACAGGGAGCCATTAAAAGGTTTCAAGCTGGGGAAGCTTAGAATTAGATTTTCATTTTGTGAAAATCACTCTGATCATAATACAGAGGATGACTTGATGAGGGCAAAACTAGAGTGCAGTTTTTACACTATTGCCCCAATCTACTTGGGAGTCTGTCTCTCCAATTTGCTTGACAATCTTTTTCTAACCACACTGTCAATTATCTAGAATATCTAGGTAATAGACAGCGGAAATGGGAAAGGGTGTGTATGGATGAGGGGAATCGATAGGAGGTAGATTGGCATGATAGGACCTTGTCACTGACTGCATGTAGGTAGTGAGAGGAAGAGTGACAGATGCCAAGCTTTCTGGCTTGGACAAATGCACATAGAAAGGGCATGCAAGAATGAAATTATTAGGTGGCATTATTGAGCTTCTTCCTTTCTCTATTTCTAGCTGTAAGGTTTGTGCATGCTTCTGTGGCTATCTGCTGGAGTAATTTACTTCGAAGGAATACACTACATGCAATTGGGATAGAAGGCTCATTAATATGTAATATACCAACTTTGCAGATACTTCATTCTCATTCCTTCAAGATTTTTCTGGGGTTCACAAACAGAAACTGCTGAGTCACACTGCAGGTGATCCAGGCTCTATTGCTATATATCTTTTTTTTTTCTTAAAAAATAAGTAGGTGGAAGCCTAATTAGTGTACACTGTGTAGGAATGAGTCACAATCAGTTAAAAAACTTCTTGGGACACACCCACCCATTACTCAGATTGATGTAGTCATGATTAGCCTTTGTTCAGCAGTACACCATCCCTACCAGGAAAGTTGTGATACTCCTAAAAGGCAGGTGGGTGGGAATAATTTATGGGTTTTTTTTTCTTCAGAAAATACTGGAGAAGGTCAAGGACTTTTCAGATTAATGCTCTGTGTACAAAGTAAGCTTAGTGCAAAACTAAACTAGGTAAAGATTTTGTTTGAAGCAGCATTTCCTGGACTGGTGAGCTTTCATCACAAAAAGTGGGCATGAAATGGGTCAAGCTAAAACATAACTTGACATGAATGTTATCTAATGTTCTACTCTTCAGGGATGGCTCCCTTCAAATAAAGACGGAGGTCTAGTCTGTGAAATAATTGATTTAGGTTGAAAAATTTTATAATTGGACCTGGGGAAATGGTTCAGTATGCAAGAGAGCTTGCTATGCAAGGAAGAGGACCAGTAGTTAAGTCCTCAGAACCCATATGTTCGGCATGGCTGTCCATGCCTACAGCCTGAGCATTGGTGGGGCGTGGGACAGAAACAACAGGCAGATTTAGGGAACTTGTTGATTAGCCAGCTTAAACCTAAATGGTGATCTTTAGGTTCAGTAAGAGATCCTGGCTCAAAGAAATAAGAAAGAGAGAAATCAGGGAAAATAGGCAGCGTCATCTGGTTTTCACATGTACGTGTATGGTGCACATACTTGCAAACACGTGTGTACATGCCCCACATCCCCCACCAAAAAAATAGTGACTTTAAAAAAAATAATATACAAACCTGAACTTTGTACTGAAGCTGTGCATTTAGAGTATAGTTCTCAAATTCAGGTTTCAGGGCCTAAATCTTGTCCCTAAATATCTAGCTAAATAAACAATACCACAAATAGAACTGCCAGGGCCTAGTGAGCGAGTGGAATGAAGAAAGAAAACTCACTGTCTGGGTCGAGCTACATAGCTGTGCAAATATATGCCAATTCTGACTGTATTTCTGCACCACTGTGATTTCTGCTTGAGCATGTTAAATACAAAGAGGGAACAGGAAAGCAAAGAGAAAGAAGGTGTGGACACACAACCATGAAGTTACTCTTTCATCTAACATTTGTCGAGTCCTCGTTGGGAGTCACACATTGTGTTAGTCTGTGGGGATAAATTAAAAGCCCCAAGGGCTTTTCAGTCTAGCCAGAGAGAGAAAGACAATCAGATGTAACACCTGTGATGCATGCTGGATCCGGGCTTCTGAAATTATCATATGTATGAAGAAATACCTGAAGAGATTGAATGATGCATACGCTTAGATAGAAGCACATACAGGGTGTGCTGAGCCAACGAAGAGGGAGTCATCTGTTTTTCCTGAAGGTAATGCTGGAGCTGAGTCAAAAAGTTAACTAAGTACGTAGATATTTGCCAGGAAAATCAGGGGAAGTGGAGAGAATCCAGACAGTTTACTGAATTTGTGTATGATAGGTAAGGATGCAGCAATGAGTGTGGGCTGTGCCGCTAACGGCCTGAAGTGCTGGGCTGAGGAGCTGAAATTTTATTCTATAGGAAGTGGAGAGCTGTTGAGAATTTTGAACAAGAGAATGAGCTATGAAGGTATTTTGTAAAGAACATTCCAGTGCTCGAAAACAACACGAGTAAAGTCCTTGTTGTTGAAGTGTCCTTGGCCTGCATCCAGACAAGCAAGGAGACAAGTGTAGCTGAAATATCAAATGAGAACTGTTTGGTGATGAGGTCAGGGATGTTGGTGGGGGCCAGGTCAAGTACGGATTCAGGGGCTATGGTAAAAACACTGGGTCTAGCTTCATTTGGTCAGGTATAGGCACAGTACGGTCAGAGTGGAGGTAAGAGAGCAGTTAGAAGATCACTGTGGCAAGCAAGGGTGGGGTTAATGCTAGCTTGAACTTGTAGTATTTTAATAAAGTCCTATATTCATGTACCTAACTATTACTACAGTGATAGTATAAAATAAATCAACTGCTATAAAAATTGCCTCAAATTGCCTTTTTGTGATCATCCCCCATCCCTTCACGTCCAACCACCAGAAATTACTGACCCCTTTTTCTGTCCCTATAGTATCATCTTTTCCAGAAATTCACACAGATGGAAGCACGCAGTGCTTAACTTTCTGTGTTTGGCTTCTTCTATTAAGCAAAATCCATTTGATGCTCACTCATAATGTGTGGTGGTGCCATCCCTGGGTTCTATCAGAAAGCAGGCTGAGGAAGTCATGGGAAACAAGCCAGTAAGTATCACCCCTCCATGGCTTCTACATCTGCTCCTGCCTACAGGATCCTGCCCTGTTTGAGTTCCTGTCCCGACTTCTGTCAATAATAAATAGCAATATGAAAGTGTAAGCCAAATAAACCCTTTTCTCTTCAACTTGCTTTTTGATCATGGTGTTTTGTCACAGCGATAAAAACTCTAAGGTAAGACTATATATATATATATATATATATATATATATATATATATACATAATTAAATATCACATAGTCTATACATTTAATATATATCATACTCCTGTATATAAATGTATATCTTGCATATTTAACTTTATAGGAAACTGCCAAATTGCCTTCCATAGCAACTTCTACCATTTTGCAATTTGCTAATAAAACAAGAGCTCCAGTTGCTCTGCAGCCTCATCAGCCTTTGGGATTGGTAATAGATTTATTTCAGCAATTCTAGGGGATGTAGAGTAAGAGTAGCTCACTGTGGCTTTAATTTATGGTTTCCTAACAACTAATGTTCCTGAGCAAAGTAGAACCAGATTTACTGGTGCAACGGATGTGGGGTGTGTCATAAAATGAGGAGTTAAGGACAATCACAAGATTTTGTACCTAACCAAGATAATAGCGAAAAAATAGACAGAATTTCAAAGCATAGTTAATCTGACATGAATTCAATGGCTCAGGAAAAGCTCAGAAGTAGTCACTAGGAAAGAGAGAATGGGTGATGTTACTTGGGCAAAGGAAAAGTGATAGCATACTCCTACCCCATATGCCCATGAGGAATTGCAAATGAGATTTATTCAAAGCAAATAGAGTTAAAGATGATTAAAGGACTTTTATGGATGGTGTGTGGGTGGAAAATGAAAGGTGCCACCCTCAAGGAAAGACATATTTGTCTGGGAAAAGCAGGCTCCTGTTAACATCTCAAGGATGTGATTCACTGTGGAAATCTGAAACCTGTTTTATAGTCTGGGTGGGTGCTGGCTGGTGCAGGGTTGTTTTTACTGACACAGAGCTGGGAGCAGTTGATGGACTGGATAATGGAATTTGGTAGCTGGGCATAATGAACCATGATATCACTTTGAATAAGCAAATCTAAGAAAACAGTTACCTTGCCCATACCAGTTAGATCACACAAAAAGCAGGGAAAGTAAAGGACTCTACCAGAAATACTCTGCTGTGGGTTCACTACCTAACTTCTCAGAGAAGTCCATGCTAAGTATACATAGATAGGTAGTCAGTTATCTAGAGTTAATATATAGGTGATAGTCATCCAAGAAACAGTAAAACCAGAGCTGGAGAGCTGGTTAGGAGCACTTTCCATTCTTCCAGAGGACCTGGGATTCAGTCCCAGAATCTACTTCAATGGTCTTTAATTGTTGTTAAATATATGCATTTATGTATTCCTAGAGATATAAATACAACCTTCTTAGTCTTTATAATGTTACTTGTGCGTGTATGTTTCTAGGAATGACCATTTGGTATAGGATAGCCAATTGGTGCTCCCTGAGCAACATTGTTTCCCTCACTCTCAGCATTCCCTCAGCTGCCTGTTCTTTGTCTAGGATTGAGGCCTCTCTAGTTTCCCACTTGAGAGTTAGCATGTCTATTGGATAATCTCAAAAATATCTTAAAAGGCATTATAAAAATAAATACAAATAAAAAACAAATCTTAAAAAAGGAAATGGTTAAAAAAGAGAAAGAATCTGTGGGAGCCCCTGACACTGGGGTCATAGTGACAGGTTCCAATCACAGAAACGCAAAGCCATGTTTCCATCGTATTTCTGAATGTTTCATTGCCTGTTTTCTAATTCTACTTTGGCTTCTTCATCCATTTCCTTTCTTTAACTTTCTACCTTTATTTTTATTTATTGCCATTAATAATGAAACATCTTTGTAGTTTTTTTTTTTTTACTGTTTACTCTTTGGGGACCTGCCATCCAGCTCCCAAATAAATACACACAAAGAGTCTTATTAATTATGAATGTCTGGCCTTAGCTTGGCTTACTTCTAGCCAGCTTTTCTTAACTTAAATTATCCCAACTACCCTTTGCCTCTTGGCTTTTACATTTCTTTATTTCTGTATACCTTTCTTTACTTCCTACTCTGTGACTGGCTGTGTAGCTGGGTGACTGCTCCCTGATGTCCTACTCTTCTTCGCCTTTTCTTGCTCCTCGATCTTCTCTTTTTCTCCTCATATTTATTTTTTCTGCTTGTCAGCCTGCCTATTTTTTCTCCTGCCTAGCTATTGGCTATTCAGCTCTTTATTAGACCAATCAGGTGTTTTAGACAGGCAATGGAACACAGCTTCACAGAGTTACACAAATGCAATATAAAAGAATGCAGCACACCTTTACATAACTAAACAAATGTTCCACAGCAAAACCACATTTTCAGCTAATATTCCACAACAAAACTTTTTTCTTTAATAAATTGAAACAATGAATTCAAGTATTTGTAAGAAAAACCTTTTCTGAAATCTTATAATTGCAGACTCCTCATCACTAATTTTTTTGGTCATACTTTCATGTTGATGTCTACATATTCTTAAAGGACACTTCTGTGTAAATTATCCCACATGCATTTTTAAATAATGAAAAAGTTTTGAAAAGTATCAAGTTTTCTTTTATATTTTTATTGACACTTAAACCCTCCATTGATATTCCTAATAACCAATAAAAATGAATTGTTTGTTTTTCTAGACATTGCTCCATAACCATGCAATTTGATATACACACATACACACATTGTTTCAAAAATCAGAATCTACATAAAGAGAGAAGGTATTTCAAAACAAAAAAGTCATATCTCACAAGTCTACAGCTAATATCACAATTGTGAAAATTAAAAACTTCTTGTCTAACATGAAAAACAAAACATATAGTACTGGATTTTTTGTTTTATTATTTTTTAAGACAGGGTTTCTTTGGGTAGCCTTGATTGTAATAGAACTTACTCTGTAGATCAGGCTGGCCTAGAACTCAGAGATTCACCTGCCTCTGCCTCCCAAGTGCTGGGATTAAAGGCATGTGCCATCACTGCCCAACCACTACTGGAATTCTTAGCTAGAACAAGTAAGCCAGGAAAAAAAACCATACAATCAAAAAACATGAAGGCATTCAAACACAAAAGGAAAATGTTAACTTGTTTTTATTTACAAAATTTTACATATAGCAATCCCCAAAGATACCACAAAAACCTGTTAGAACTAATTTTATGTATTTAGGAAAGTCAAGGATGCCAAAAATTACAAAACAGTAACATTTGTGTATTTTAGCAAATGGAACATGCTAAAATTCATTGAATTGTGGATTTTAAATGTGTGGATGTATGGAATATGAACTATATTGCAATGAAAGTGGTATAAATTTATAATTATTATATTTAGTTTCCATCCTAACTATTATAACATGTAATTGACTTTCACCATAAATGAATGCCTTTATCATTTTGAACAATGTTTCAGCTTTATAGCTCCTAACTCTGTTTGTTCTTCTTCATATTGCTATGCTACTAATGTCAGTATTGAATTATTTAATTATTTTTTTAATGTTACCATGAGATATGAAATCCTATGGATGAGCCCCAGGGGAAAAAAACTATAGCTATTATTCAGCTAAAGGAACATGGCAAAAAATGAGTCCTATGACTCCTTATAGCATTCCTCACCCCTCATTAGAGAAGCTTCTTCCTGCTGTAGATGGGAATTAACAGATACCCATAACTGACACAAGGTGTAGAGAGTGAGAGACTTCGGAGTATTTAGTCCTAAATGAGATGTCTTTATCCAACCCTGGTCCTCCAAGCTCGGGGATCTATGCTGAAGCGGAGACAGAAAGATTGTGAAAGCCAGAGGTCATGATTGACTCCAAGGAAACAGTGTCTTCTAGACACAACATGAAACACATATGAGCTCACAGAGACTGTGACAACACACACAGGACCTGCGCAGACCCAAGCCTGGCAAAATCCCCAGCACTGAGAAGGGGAAGTGGACACCAAGTTGGGTGGGTAGGGAAATGGGGAGGATCTATGAGAAGTTGGAAGAAACAAAAGAATATGATAAAATATATTGTATACCTCATAGCACTGCTTTTTTAACTAATTAAATACTGTGTGTGGTTGTTTTGCCTATATGTATGCCTATATAGTATGCATCCAGTGCCTCAGAGTCCAGAAGAGGGTGTCAGATCCCTTGGAACTGGGGTTATAGAGGACTGTTATGCTAGGAATTAAACCTAGGTCCTCTGGAAGAGCAGCTAGTGTTCTTTTTTTTTTTTTTTTTTTTTTTTTTTGGTTTTTCGAGACAGGGTTTCTCTGTGGTTTTGGAGCCTGTCCTGGAACTAGCTCTTGTAGACCAGGCTGGTCTCGAACTCACAGAGATCCGCCTGCCTCTGCTTCCCAAATGCTGGAATTAAAGGCGTGCGCCACCACCGCCCGGCTGCAGCTAGTGTTCTTAATTATTGAGCCACCTCTCCAGCCCAAGCCCTGCTATTTGAAATCCTAAGTTCACCTTCCATAGCAAATACAACTTCTCTCTGGAGTTATTCTTCTATCTTTGTGGGTACAAGTGACATTACTAATTATGCGCACCATCATGGCATTCATCTTTAAAAGTTACTTGAATAATTTTGCTCTTGGGCAACTCTCTGTTATTGTATTATAGTTACTTACAAATAAATTTCACCCCCCTTTCCAAGATATTTTATCCTTGAAGAGACAGACAAACCGTTTTCAGCATTTTGAACTTGCAGCATTTATCACAGTTGCTTGGCAGGACAAGAACTCAGTCAATGTTTGTTGAATAATTGTGACTCAAAAGAAACAGTGTGGTGAAGGCTGAATTGAATATGAAGAATTTGCTCCTTACTCCTAGCAGTAAGAGAACTTAGTAATTTACTTTTGGAATAGTCATCAATATTTGTTGGATGAGGTTTTATCTAGACAGTCAGATATTTAAATAAATGCCAAAAGGTGGTGCAAAATTGCCTCATGCCATTTGGACCACATAACACATGTATGGGAGGGTCTGTTCTGAAGTCATTCTTAGAACTGGTTAAGTATGTCTTCAGGAATTTTCAGACTTTTAAGGACAGATAAAATTTACTTTCTAATTTTGAGTTGCACACAATAATGAATTTCATTATAACATTTTCTTAAATATATATCCTTGTACTTTGTAACTACTCACTTCCCCACTGCCATTCCTGCTCTACTATTTCCCCCTCCATTCCTCTCCCTAATAGTTCCCTTCTGTTTTCGTCACACAGATGTTTTCTCTAGCTACTACTGGCCTTTGTTTAGACAAATGTAAAAGCCAGCATAGTTTCATTTGCCTTTTCAAAACAAAACAGAATAAACTGTTTTTGCATGAATTACAATTAATTTTTATAGCCATTTTTATATATTAAGTGCTATTAATCAGGAGAAGTAATTTGAGTTAAGGTTTTGTCCTAAATAAGTAAAAATGGGAGTATAATTGGCAATGGTTTTCCTTCTCCTATTTTTGTGCTGTTCTACTTAGTATTTGGCAGATGGAGTATGAATAGAAATGCTTAAGTTAGAATGCTTTATGGGGTTTTAAACTGTTGTTAATTAGTCGTGAAATAATTTTAATTACTTAAAAATTCCATTATGACCATGTTTCAAATATGTGCTTCATTTTGACAAACTACTACAGACCATCATTTTATAAATAATTTTACTTACACTTAACTTTGTGGGAAGGAAAATAAGGTGGATATACTTAATATATTCATAGAGAAGAAATCTTACAGGGCAAAGAGAAACTGTTTACCTCAAATTGGATTATAAAAATCTTGAAGTCTTTGGCACTTTATCAGCAGTTCAAAGCAAATTTTAAAAAGTTAGAAAGTAGTATGAAAGAGTATTGGTGTGCAAAAGAGTTCCACGATAGCCCAGAATGGAGTATAATAAAGGTTTATTTATTGGAGGATAAACTCACAGAAAGTGATATGCAGTCTTCTGTGTGCACTAGGAACTGAAACAAAATCCAGCAGTCAAGAGGCCTGTACAAAAGAAGACTTTTTGTCTGCATTTATAGTACATGAGACCACGCTCAAAATGGGCCAGTATTTAAGAGGCTATTGGCTGAAGGAATTCCCACAGAAAAAGAGAAGAAGGGATCAACTGAATGTAAGCATCTTCTACACTCTTCTTCTTACTCTATGTACTCTTTATTTGCCTCTTTGTATTTTTACTACTAGTGTAGAGAAAAGAGATGGCAGCCATTAGCTTCTCTTAAATTTCCCAGCTTTCATGAAGTATAAAAATTGAGTCATAATTAAATACAATTAATTAAACACATAATTAAACATAACATAAACACAAATTATGTATTCAAGATATACATGTATTGTCTTGATATAACTATACATTGTTGAATTACTATCAAAATCAAGGTGACTAACATGTTCATTTTTTCACAAGTTAGTTATTTAAAACATACTGTTTTTTTTTGTATTAGGTGAGAACAGGTAAGGTGTACTCACTGTAGCAATTTGCATGTTTATAATACATCACTATTATAGTCTCCATCCTGTGCTGCTGGCAGGACTTATTTACCAAATCGTGAAAATTTGTTCTCTTGACTAACATCTCTCCATTTCCTCCACACCCTGATTCCTGGAAAGAACCATTCGACTCTGGTTCTATGGGTTCAACTATTTAAAATTTTATATGTAAGTAAAAGCATGCAGTACTTTGATTTTCTGTGTCTTGTTTATTTCACTTACCATAATGTCTGCCACGTTGTCCAAATGTCTGGATTTCCTTATTTTTAAAACCTGATAAAGTAAACTATTTTTGATAGCTCTGGTAACTGTTGATGAGAAGGGGGATGATGCTATGTATAAGGCATGAAGGAGTAGAAACCCCTCTGTTTATTAATCATTCAAATATTTGTTGAATGAGTAAACAAAAGATTAAGAAGGCATGTTCTCAATTTTAAGAGATTTATAATCTAGTAAGAGACATAATGCAGCCTGCGAGTTTCTTCCTGCTGTCTGCATCTGGCCTCTGGCCTCTAGCCACTTCCCTCGTGTCATGGCCCCGAAACGGCAATCTGCGCTTCTGCCTCAGTCCAAGAAACCCAAATCGGCTCCGTCCCCGAAACTGGAGGACAAGTCTGCCTCTCCCGGCCTGCCGAAGGGAGAAAAAGAACAGCAAGAAGCAATTGAACACATTGACGAAGTGCAAAATGAAATAGACAGACTTAATGAACAAGCAAGTGAGGAAATACTAAAAGTAGAACAAAAATATAACAAACTCCGCCAACCGTTTTTTCAGAAGAGGTCAGAATTGATCGCTAAAATCCCAAATTTTTGGGTAACCACATTTGTCAACTATCCACAAGTGTCTGCACTGCTTGGGGAGGAAGACGAAGAGGCTCTGCATTATTTAACCAGAGTTGAAGTAACAGAATTTGAAGACATTAAATCAGGTTTTTATTAAATAGATTTTATTAAAATAGATTTTATTAAAATAGATTTTATTAAAATAGATTTTTATTTTGATGAAAATCCCTACTTCGAAAATAAAGTTCTCTCCAAAGAATTTCATCTGAATGAGAGTGGTGACCCATCCTCACAGTCCACTGATATCAAATGGAAATCTGGAAAGGATTTGACAAAACGCTCGAGTCAAACACAGAATAAGGCCAGCAGGAAGAGACAACACGAAGAGCCAGAGAGCTTCTTTACCTGGTTTACTGACCACTCTGATGCAGGTGCAGATGAGTTAGGAGAAGTCATCAAACATAACATTTGGCCAAACCCCTTGCAGTACTATTTGGTTCCTGATATGGATGATGAAGAGGGAGAGGCAGAAGATGATGACGATGATGATGAAGAAGAAGGCTTGGAAGATATTGATGAAGAAGGAGATGAAGGTGAAGAAGATGAAGATGATGATGAAGGGGAAGAAGGAGATAAGGATGAAGGCGAGGATGAAGGCGAGCACAGAAGACTGATGGATTCCGACTCTCTTTTTTATTTTCTTTTTATTTTTTAAATTTCTCCAGTCCCTGGGAGCAAGTTGCAGTCATTTCCCTCCCGTCCCCAATCCCTCTTGTGCTCAGGCGCCCTGTTTCTGAGGTCTCACTTCTCAATACCATGGTTCTCAATTTATTTTGGGGGAAATGTCTTGAGCAAAATACAATGGGAAAAGAAAGAATCTCCACTACTCTGTTCTACATTCATTTTTATCTTTTCTTGTCTTGAACTGTGGATTCAACCCCACCACCACCGTGTTCTGTGGGAAAAACGAAAAGCCCTCCAGCCCCTTTGGCTCTGCTGGAGGCTGGAGGGTGCTAGGCCCCTGTGTAGTAGTGCATAGAATTCTAGCTTTTTTCCTTTCTCTGTATATTGGGCTCAGAGATTACACTGTGTCTATGTGATACAGACAGTTAGTATTTACCAACATGTATCTGTCTATTTTCTCTTGTTTAATAAAAAGAAAAAAAAGAAAAAGGGGGGGGTTAGAAGGTCAGCAAGGGTGGGTTTGAGGTGTCTGGGGGGGTAAGTGGGCATTGTGACAACATGGCTTCTCCTTTGGCATGTTTGTGATGTTTAACAGACATCCTTGCAGTTTAAAATTACACTTTTAAAATAAAATTCTCTTCTAATGATGACTCGAGCCCTACCACTCAATGGGAGAATCAGCAGAACCTATAGGGATTTATTTGGCGTTCATATTCTCTGTTGTAACTTTATTTTTAATTTTTTTTATTTTTAGTTTTTTGGTTTTCACTGGAAGGAAAAGATGCTCATTTTAAATGTTGAAATGTACAAGTTGCTTTGTTACAATAAAACCAGTGTGTACACAAAAAAGAGACATAATGCATGCAGTCAAATGGCAATTACAAATTATAGACTAAGTATTATTGGACAGGCTATAATGTGTTTTTTTTTAAATGTTAAATCCTTCCTCAGCAAATCTGGAGAATCACTTCCTGTTTAGGAGTGCCTGTTGAGTCTTGAAATACTTTTATTTTTAATACAGTGTGTGTATGTATGTGTGTGTGTTATGTATGTGTATGTGGGTGTGGGCACATGAGTGGAGATCAGAGTTTGTGTGTCTTTCTTAGTTATTGTGTGCATTGGCTCCCCCAATGTACTTGTGTCTCACTAATTCAACCAGATGTCTCTAGGAATCCAGCCACATCCATGCCCTTCTCATTCAGCATTGGAGTTACAGATGTGGGCTCTGTAGATCCAAAGTCAGGACCTCATGGTTGTACAGGAAGAACTTTATCAACTGAACCATTGTCTCAGTTCTTGAAAACACTTTAAAGACACAGCATCAAATCTTATCCTGAAGCATATATAGAATCTTAATAGGCACTTAGGAGAATAATCACAAGAGCTATATTGTCAATTTCTTCTTTCTGATTGTGCTTTCCCCTCATCTAATGCATGTTGGGGCAACCTTGAGGGGTGCCCAGGTCACAGGAGGAGCCTAAAATACCAAATCCCCTGGAGACTGTGTGAATTGAGAATTGAGGAAATGATGGGGGGCTGGGTGGGGGAGAATCCTAAATATTTATACACTGAAGAATAACTAGATCAAAATCTAGGAACAGAATAATGGGAACACAATTGTTATAAGCAAACAACTACCATATGCAAAATTGTAACACATGTATTTCATGTGACATTACATGTTCACAGTCTGAAGGAATAGGGCAGTCCTCAGGTCAAAAATATTGGTAAGAATACTGCATCAGAGACCTGGATTTGAGTAGGGCAGACAGCCAGACATCAAGATTGAATAGTAGAGCTATAAGAGTGCTTGAACCTTGGCACAACTCTGTTAGGAACTGTATGTCATGACTCTATCACTCAGGTTAGATAGTTGATTCAATTTGTCATATCAATTTAAACATAGCAAACAGTGAGAAATTGTTCCCATTATATGTCCAGAACTCATTGCTGCTTTAATACATTGGTTTTGATCTACTGAACTGTTCAGCTTGGTTTTAAGTGGATGTCTTCTCCCAACACTCATTCTTGTCTCCAAAACAGGGGTGGGCTCTTTTGTTTTATTTTAATTTTTATTACATTTATGTGTGTATGTGCACATGTGTGGGCATATGTAAAGATCATAGGACAACTTCTTGCAGGAGTTTATTCTTTCCTTCCCCCATATAGATTCATGTTGTTAGGTTTGGTGGCAAGCACCTTTAGCCACTGGGTCATCTTATAGCTATTTTTGTTTTGTTTTAAGGCAGGATCTCACTGAGTAGCTCAGGCTGGTCTTGAATTGGTTAAATCCAAGCACAGCCTCTTCCTGAGTGCTAGGATAGCAGGCATGCACAACTATAACCATCTTTTCTATTACATGGCCATACATTCTCAGCTCTCTGTACTTACTTTCTATCCCCACTGTTAGTGCCTTTAGTTTTCCTGTAATTTTCCCCCTTCCTTAAAACAGAAAAAAACCCTCCTAATTTCCCTCCCTGGCTTCCATCTGACAGATTGTTTTGTCTTAATGACTTTGCTATGGCCAAATAAAAAAATCTTATTATGTTATTTGCAGGCCTTGTCTTTCATTACTCTCAGTTTTCACCTTTGCCATGATCATCTGAATGTGTGATGATACTCTCTACTTTTACACATGGTGGTTCTTTAATTTTAACCATTGTATTTCCTTCCTTCCATTTCCAGAATTTGATCCAGTCCTTCTCCAGAGTGGGGCTACTTAGGACTGCTCCCTTTCCCTCAAATCTCAACCCACACAGACTCAGGGCATTTGGTACTTGGGGTAGTCACTGGGCAGCAGAGAGCTGGCTGGTTCATATTTCAGGAAGTGTGATACAAAGTTGACTACCCTATCCCATTTCTCCAACTCTTATGGAGCTAACAGTGAGTGAAGGCTGGGCATTGAAGAGGCCATCTGTTAACTAAAGTCAAGGCAGCCAGAGATCAGGATCTAGAGGCCCATAGATTGTAGGGCAGTCTATAGTCAAGACGCATGGGAGTTGAAGGCTTTGGACTTGCATACCTTCTCTGTCTGCTACTTTTATATTGCGCAGTTTGTTTGGACCACCTTAAATTCCTAAAAGTGACTGATAGAAGTTATCTTGATGCTGAAGGGAACTTATTTTGTGCCAATTTAAAATCTCTTTATAAAATTTAATAACAAGTCCTCCTAAGTTTTGAATAAGTTTGCATTTCAAAAACTCTCCCACTAATAGTCATTGCTAAACTAATTTTATTCTACAGGTAGAGAGGGCTAATTAAATCATTCGTAAGAATGAGCTTTTAGGATAACTCCTCTCTTGTCTCAAGCAACATGGAATTTTAACTAAGTACCAGATAAATTAGTTCTGCCTCTGTGGCATTTTCCGTAGCTAATGTTTTACAACTGTTCAAAAACATAATCAGTCATTGTAGGACAACAGGTTTTGCAGCTGCATTAACAAAGAGAGCTGCATAGTTTAGATTTGTTATGTTCACTAATCTTAATATTAAACACACACTAATAAAGATTCAATAAAGTCCTTTATTGACAACTCAACTACATATTGAGCATCTGGTATAAAGAAAACAACACACGGTTTTAGGTACTGAATGGGGTGCAAGGAAGTGGAAGACCCATTCTAAATATCAGGGAGAGATTTGTAGGAAATGCAAAATACAGAGAGAAAAATAAAAACAGAAGGAAGAATGTAACGTATCACTAAAGAGGCATAAAATTTAGCTATTCCAGGGGAATGATTAAAGAAAAAAATTGAATCTTGAGTATATATAGGTTGCAGACATGAAAACAGCAGGAAATAGTAGCTAGGGAGAGAGAATCCCATGAACAAGCAGTATGTATAAAGATTGTTCAATGTAGTGATGAGGAAATATTTGGGAAAGATTATCCAAAGCTTTTAAAACATGCCAGTGGATGAAGCCATTTTAGCCAATGTTATGTTAAAAAATGTTATTGGCACATATTCATTGTACATAGGGATGGGTTTCATAAAGTATATCATGTGATTTAAGCATATCTACCCTCAACAACCTTCCCCTTCTCACATCTCTGCCCCATTGCTAAGCTCTTCTGTCCCCTAAATAATCTTGCTTCTAATTTCATATGGTCTTATGTACCTATATATAATCTAGAATCTATGATGAAAGAAAGCATGCCATTTGTCTTTCTGATACTGAGTTATCTCATTTACTATGATGATGCCCAGTTTCACTCTTTTTTTTCCAGGAAATGATTTAATTTCATTCTTTCTGGTTGAATAAAACTCTGTGATCCCTATATAGACCATTTTCTTTATTTCATCTGTTGATGGACACCTAGAGTGATTCCATAACTTTGCTATTATGAATAGTAAAATTATTAACATGCGTGTACTAGAATTTATGTAGCATGTGGACTTTGAATCCCTTTGGTGTGTACCAAAGAATGGTATAGCAGGGTCATGTGATTGGTGTATTTATATTATTTTAAGGAGCCTGCATACTCACTTCCACACTGGCTGGATGGGCAGTGTCTAAATATTCCATTCCCCGCTTGTCTTCCCCAGCACTTGTTAATAAGTTTTTCCTTTAGAATTGTCATTCTTATGGGTGAAATGGAACCTTGATTTTTTTTTTTTTGAGACAGGGTTTCTCTATAGCTTTGGAGCCTGTCCTGGAACTAGCTCTTGTAGACCAGGCTGGCCCTGAACTCACGGAGATCCATCTGTCTCTGGCTCCTGAGTGCTGGGATTAAAGGCCTGTGCCCCTACCACCCTGCAGAACCTTGATGTTTTATTTTGTGTTTCTCCAATAACCAAGGATACAGAATGTTTTTCTTTTTTTCTCTCTCATATATTACATCCTGGCTGCAATTTCCCCTCCCTTCCCTCCAGTGCCTGCATCTGTCCCCATCCATTCCTCCTCTGTTTCCTTTCAGAAAAGGCAGGCCTTTCACAGCTATAAACCTAACATGGCATAACAAGTTATAATAAAGCTAGGCACATTCCCTCAAATTAAGGCTGGACGAGGCAAATTAGTAGGAGGAGTTGGGTCCCAAAAGCAGACAAAAGAGTCAGAGACAGTTCCTGCTCCCACTGTTAGTAGTACCACAGAAACCCCAAACTACAGTACTGTAGAATATGTGCAGAGGATGTAGGTCAAACCCATACAGGCTTTCTGATTGTTGATTCAGTTTCTGTGAGCCCCTAAGGGCCCTGGTTTGTTGATTCTGTGAGGGCTTTCTTGTGATGTCTTTGATCTCTCTGACTCCTACAATCCCTTCCTTACTCTCTTCTGCAGGATTCCCTGAGCTCCGTCTAATGATTTGCTGTGGTCTCTGCATCTGTTCCTATCAGCAGCTGGATGAAACGTCTCTGATGACTGTTATGCTAGATACTGGTCTGGTTACATAAGATGGCCGGTTCAGGTTCTCTATCTCTCATCACTAGGAATCTTTGCTAGGGTTACCTTTGTGGATTCCTGGGAGTTTCCATTGTCCCCATGTGCCCCCAATTCCAGTCGTCTCTTTCTAGTACTATTCCCCTACCCCACTTCATGTTTCTGTCCCCACCCATTTCTAGTCCCCACATGGAATCTCTTTTATTTCCCCTTCCCAGTGAGACCCATGCATCCCCCCATCAGTCCTCCTTGTTACCTAGATTTGCTGAGTCTGTGGAGTGTAGCATGGTTATCCTTTACTTTACAGCTAATATCCCCTTATAAATGAGTACATACTACATTATAATAAAGCCAGACACAATCACTCATATTAAGGCTGGACGAGGCAACCCAGTAGGAGGAGTAGGGTTTCAAAAGCAGGCAAAAGTGTCAGAGACAGCCCCTGCTCCCACTGTTAGTAGTACCACAGGAACCCTAATCTTGTCTTTCTGGGTCTGTGTTACATCATTCAGGATGATTTTTTCTGGTTCCATCCATTTGCCTGAAAGTTCTATGATGTTAATTTTATTTTTTAAAAAAGCTGAGTAATACTCCATAGTATAAATGTGCCACAATTTCTTTATCCACATTATGTGGTTGAGGGGCATCTAGGTTGTTTCCAGGTTCTGGCAATTATGAATAGAGAGCTTCAGTGAACATATTTGAGCAAGTGTCCTTGTGGTAGGATTGAGCATCTTTTGGGTATGTGCCCAGGAGTAGTACAGCTGGGGTATACCTTGAAGTAGACCTGTTCCCAGTACCCTGAGAAACCACCATATGATACAGAACATTTAAAAATATGCTTATTAATTATTTATACTTCATCCTTTAAGAACTTTCTGCTCATTCTGTTAGTCTTTTTGTTAGCTGGCCTATGGAAGCCTGAGTTTGACAACAGGTGTCTTATTTTATCACTGTCCCCCTTATTTTTTCAGGGTCTCTTATTGAATCTGGAGCTCACTGTTTGGGCCCCAGGGATCATCCTGTCTACTCTATTCTTTATAATTATTCTTTTAGTACTCTTTTTTTTGGAGACAGGGTTTCTTTGTGTAGTTTTGACTGGCCTAGAACTCATTATGTAGAACAGGCTGGCCTCAAACTCACAAAGATTTATCTGCCTTTTCCTCCTGAATGTTGGGATTAAAGGCATGTGCCACCACCTCTTGGCCTATCTATTCTATTCTTAAGACTTTCTACTGAATCTTTTTTATTTCATTAACTGAGTTTTTATTTTCCAAAATTTTCAATTTGACTTGTTTATTGGATTCCTCTTTCATATCGTGCATTGCCTTATTTACTTCATTCTGGGGCTTATTTTTTATTCTCTTTGAATTCATTCATGAGTTTATTCATGTCCTCTTTTATTTTATGAACATTATTATAGTCATTCTTTTGAATTATTTGTCTGGTGTTTCATCTAATTAATTTTCATTGGAATCCAGAACTGTGGAACTGGAAATTTTGCAGAAGTTAAGTTGTCTTGGTTTTGTGTTTCTGTGTTGGACCATATGAACACAGAACTGTGTTCTTAATTGGTTATTTTAAAATCACCTGTGTTCTTTCAGCTGAAGTATTTAAGGTGTTTAAGTGGGGCTAGGTTATAATGGGGCTGGTGTGTCATTCTTTCTCACTGGACTAGGTGGCTGTGTAAATCATTTGCAAACCTTCAGCACATCTGCTTAAAGTACCACCCAGAGCAGAATACTGCCTTCAGAAGTAATCACAATAGATGGATATGCCCAATATGAAAATACAATAATAGACAAAATAGTCACCCCTTCAACCTTAACAACCTTTGGAGAATAAAGAAGCACGTATAGTGTCATATATAGAGAGATATTAAAGAGTGGAAAGAGAATAAATTAAAAGTAACAACTAGTGTTAGAGCAGCAGAGGAAAAAATAAAAATATGGACCAAGCAGTAAAGAAAGGGAGAGAAAGGCATCTTCAGGTGAAGGTGCAGTGAAAAAAAAAGACAGAGAAATAGAAGAGTGCGGTCACAGGGCCTAAAGTACTTTCAACCCTGGCAAGGCTGGGCAAGGAGACCCCAGCTCAAGGTCTGCCTGTGCAGTTCAGGACAGCTTACCTTATAAATAAACAAGTAAATAAATTAATAAGAAAACAAGTAAGTAAATGGAGAGAGAAAGTAGGGTAGGACAAAGTGATCTATAAAATTAAAAGTGGATATTAAAGAGAGTCTGTCTCTATGTGCTCACTTGTCTGGGCTCAACTGTGGCATGTTTCTATGTGGTTACTTGCTTAGGTGAAGGTCCAGATCTATCTATGTAGTCTTGTTTTTCCTTCCTTAGCTATTTGGGTAGGTATATTCTGATGAGCTCAGAACCTTTGTGCTATTACACTTTCTGTGTTGGTTTTTGTGTTATTTGCTGTGCAGCCAAGGGGTGTAATGTATGGATAGTGGGTACTTTAACTCTAGGTGTCCCATCTCCAGGTACATAGGGCTCTTGAAAAGCTTTCTACTAGACCCTAGCACCTTTAAACACTCGCTACTGCTCTTGCCTCGTCCACGAAACTAGCAAGCATCACATCAGTCTCAGAGCAGATTTCCAATGTGTGTAGCACTGTGTGTCTCTGATTTCAGTTTTCTCTTCTAGACAGAGGCATTCTGCAGGTCAGGACCCCTCACACATCTCTCGCATTCTTAGAGTTGACTGTACATAGAGACCTTTGCTTTTAGAACCTTCTAGCTAGGGTCTTTAATTATTTTTAAAAGATCATTTATTATTAGTATTATTATTTTGTGTGTGTATGTGTGTGTATATATATATGCCACAGTATGTGTGTGGAGGTCAGAGAACAACTTTGTGGAGCTGGTTCTCTCCCTCTAACTTTATTTGGTTTCTGGAGATTGAACTTAGGTTTCCAGACTTTTAGAGGCAAGCACTGAGCCATCTCACTGGGCCAAGGACCTTTCTTTTTTTTTTTTGTCTGGCTCCTAATTGGTCTTTTTTTTTTTTTTACTTTTTTTCTAAATTTTTTTCCGCCTCCTCCCCGTTTCCCATTTCCCTCTCCTTCCTCCTATACCTCGCCCCTCCCCCCACTCCCCTCTCCCTCTCCCCCTCCCCCCCACTCCATTACCCCTCCATCTCCAGTCCAGATTCCCTGCCCTGAGGGAAGTCCAAGGTCCTCCCAGTTCTATCCAGGACCAGGAAGGTGAGCATCCAAACAGGCTAGGCTCCCACAAAGCCAGTTCATGTATTAGGATCGAAACCCAGTGCCATTGTCCTTGGCTTCTCATCAGCCTTCATTGTCCACCACGTTCAGAAAGTCCGGTTTCATCCCATGCTTATTCAGTCCCAGTCCAGCTGGCCTTGGTGAGCTCCCAATACATCAGTTCCACTGTCTCCGCGGGTGGGTGCACCCCTCGTGGTCCTGACTTCCTTGCTCATGTTCTCCCTCCTTGATGGGTTCTTGCTGCTCTTTTTGTCAAGGGTTGAGAAAAGAGGATCTTTTCTCACAACCTGTGCAGTATGTGAACTTGAAGATTTATGTCCATTTGGGCTGAAAAATTTGCTTAGTGGTGAAGTGAGTATTGGTTGGGATTTGGTCTCTGAATTTTCTGAGATTCTTTGTCTTAAGTCACAGTCAGCCCTCTGCAGTTCATCCACACCACAGTGGGATCAATGTACCCCCCACTGTGAGTTGAGCCCTCCCGGGTCCTTTTGTTGTTTCGTTCCTGAAGCTCCTCTTTCCTCCTTCACTGTTGAATCTGTGTTTTTCTGCCACCATCTGCCTCACTGAATAGCCACTTTCCCACTTCCCACTTCCCCTGATTGGAGCCTAGCGTCATCTGCTACACTCTCCCCTAGGCCAACATTTCTTTAAATAGTATAAAACCTAATCTGTAAGCCCTAGGTAATTTCTTTAAGATTGTTTTTACAATGGAGGACTAGTTCTTGTTTCTCCCACGTCTATGTTTTGGACTAGTTGTGGTTGTGGATTCAAGTTTTCATCAAAGCATCTGTCTGGAGCATGGTTAGAAAGCAGGATGAAAGCAGAATACAGAAAGTCATGCGATAGTCTATAAAATGGTATAAGAAAAGATATGTTTAATTGGCTAAATTTTAATGTTATTTTTTTGTCCAAAGAACAACCTATAAAGCAAATCCAATATAATACATGTGACCCAAATCTTTCATCTTGAAACTGAAAACAGACGTAAGATTTCAGCCAAAGCTGGCTTTCATGATTAGATGACTCCAAATCGTACCACCGAGTTGTTTGATGAGCACTTCCTAGGCAATTAGAGCCATTCTGAAAAAGTAAATGATAATGATGTCTTTGCCCTAGTTGAAACCGGATGACATCACCAGTGTACAATGGAACTGTTCCAGGGCTTTGAATAAAGACATGGTAGGGTTTAGTCATCACAGGTGCATCACACTAGAGGGAAGCCAGAAACAACTACCACCTTTACCAAACCTATGCGGTAACACCCAACTCTATGCTTGTGTTTAAGAAGATAATTACCATGTAATTCTATGCCTAGATTTAAGGAGATAATTTAGTTTAAGCCTAACACTAGCTATCATATTAAATTATTTTTGTTAATTTGACTTTTATTGGTTTGGTAATTTGTTTTATTTAATTTGTAAAGTTATTTAGTTTATGTTTATATAAAATATTTAAATATAGGGAGTTTATATTACCTTTGTATTTGCCTATAATTAGATAACATGTTGATGAAACAATTTAAGCTTTCTTTTTTTCTTTAAAAGTATATCTAACCATGTATGGTGGTACATGCCTGCATCAGGAGGCCAAGGCAGAAGGATCATAAATTTGAAGTCAGCTTGGGCTCTTCTGTTAAAGACACACAAACACACACACACACACACACACACACACACAAACACACACCAAATGCATTTGCATAGGCCTGTAATCTCAACACTTGGGGTGTAGAGACAGGAAGATTGTGATTTCAAGACTAACCTTGACTGCCTAGCTAATCTGAGTCTCAAACCCTGTCTCAAAACAAGTTTTGTCAAACCGGGCGTGGTGGCACACACCCTTAATCTCAGCACTCTGGGGCAGAGGCAGGCAGAGTCTGTGACTTCAAGGCCAGCCTGGTCTACAGAGTGAATTCAAGGACAGCCAGGGCTACGCGTAGAGAGATCCTGTCTCAAACAACAAAACATAAATTTTGTTTTCATATTACTAAAGTTTGAGAGATGCTTAGTAGGGAATGGAAACTCCCTGAAGAATTTTGTGGCTCTGAGTGACATAAGAAACCTGGCCTGACGACAAGAGCAGTTTTGAGAAGATAAATACATAAATAGGAGGAATAATATGATTTTGAGGGTCCAAGTGTGTGACAATAAAAGTTGCTGGGAATGGAGCAGGCTATGATAACATATGCTTGTAATCACTACACTCAGGAGACTGGGCTCATGAGTTAAAGGCTGGCACAAACTTTATGAGTTTCAGGCTGCTTTCAGAAACCTAAGACTTTGTGGAAGAAAGAAGGGTTCATGGAAATGGTAGAAAGAGACAGATGGGGAGATGTAGGTAGAAGAGGATTAGTGGGAAATCTGTAGGAACTAGTTTGATATATGGAAGAGAGGTTACTTCTTGAGAGATCTTTTTTGCTCAGTTTTTTTTTTGACAGTTTTGTTAACTCTAAAGGGAAAAATTTCGGTAACATGAATAGAAAATTTGGAAGCAATCAGTTTAACAAAATGGAAGTATTTGACTTTAGACATGTTTTTGCTTTCAATGATAGTTTTCAAATAGACTAATGGATTACAAGTACATGAAAATAAAGAGAAAGAAGAATGCCTTTTAAGTGATTGAATCTAATGAAGTAGTTTCCCTACAAACAATTGAATTTTTATATTTTTAGTGTCACCTAATTGTCTTGTACACAGTATGCATTTGCTAAACGTTTTGATGAGCTAGATTTTCTGATACATTTGAAATAAGTCTACTTAAAACACTTTGCTAAAATAAATGTACACTTTAGGTTTTGTGAATGAATTTGAAGACTCCCCAGTGCTTCAGAACAACTGTATCCTTCACAGGACATACTTTTTGAAAAAAAAAAAAACCAGAGACTCCTTCATTGAGCCAACCCTTTCCAGATGAAGTAATCCTTTGGTTTCTGGAAGAAACAGAAGCAAAAATTCTCTAGAGGAAAACCTCTTCAAATTTCATCTGCAAAACTTACACTGTTGAAAATGAAACAGTGAGCTCATCATCAAAATCATGAAACAAATGGTAAGGAAAGTCACCCTGAGTGAAGGTCAGCACAAACAACACAAGCTCCACTTGGAGTCTCCACGGACACAGGTATCAAAACACTCATGTATCCAACATTGACCAAAAAGGCATGGGATTCATAAACAAAGGGCACAATAAGAAATATAAGCATTCAGTATGATATTACCAGAAACGACTGAACAGAAGTGAAAAATTTAAATTATAGAAACAAAAACTACAATTGTTGAAGTGAAAACTTAGTGGATGGAATAAATAGCACATCAGAGAAAACTTGAGGAAGAATTAATAAATGCAGCTTTGAAGGAAAAAAGATAGAAAACAAAAATAGGATTAGCAAGATGGCTCAGTAGGTAAAGGAATTTGCTGCCAAGCTGGTGACCTGGGCTTCAGTCCCAGGATTCACTTGGTAGAAGGAAAGAAAGGACTCCCTTAAGTTTTCCTCTGACCTCTATATGCCCTATGGGATGTGCGCGTGCACACACACACACACACACACACACACACTAACTCTTTTGTTTGAGAAAGGATATTATGGTTGATGTCAACTTGCCACAAATTAGAATCACGTAAGTAAGCATCCTTAGCAGAAGAACCGTCTGGATTGACTTTATGGATATGAGAAGATTGGCCAGTATTGGACTATGGGCAGCTCCTTCTGGTATCAGGACAAATTCAGAAGAAAATGTATAATTCAGAAAGAAGTTTACTTGGCCTTTGTCCTAAATGCTTTTCATCTTGCTGCCAAACTGCTTCGCCCTGCTGCTGCTGCTGCTGCTTCCACCACTGTCAGAACCAGCATTTGCATGCTTTCATTGCGGACTAGTGACCAGCAGATTGGAACTGCTGATGCACTCGTCCTTGTGAACTGAGCAATAATTGTCCCCCCTTCCCACCTTGCTCTGGTGTAAGAGGCAGTCATTGTGGGACTACTCTTGATTGTTGAGACATCAAAGTTAAAGGAACTAGTTACTACAGGGTTTTCAGCCTCAGGTTTGACAATCAACTCACACTCATAACTTTATCCCATTGATTGTGTTGCTGTAGAGAACAGCCTGATTAATACAAAGGGTCTCACACTGTAGCCCTGGCTACGTAGAACTCATAGAGCTCAGACTAGCCTAAAGTCATGGTTTTAGCCTCCCATGTGTTAGGATTACAGCTGTGAACCAATGTGATTGGCATGAAACACAACTGGTAAAAAGAAATCAAAAAATTAGAGACTAGTTGAATAAGTACCTAATATAAGCGCCAGAGGGGAGACCAGAAAAACTTGTGGAAAGATAATAATGAAAGGAAAGTAAATGAAAAATTTTCATACCTGATGAAAAATATGAATTCTGAAGCCCAGGAAGTGCAATGTCCAAACAGGATCATAATATACAATTGGAATGACAGCATAATTCCAAAAGCAACAATGGAAATCAAAAGTACTAGAATAATGCCTTCAAAGGCTCAGTGGTTAAGAACAACAGCTTCTCTTCCGGAAGAGCATGTTTTGATTCCTAGCATCTATATGGCAGCTCACAATGGTCTGTAACTCCAGCTCCAGCAGATTTGATGCCCTCCTTTGGCTTCCATGAGCAATATACACAAGTGGTACACAGGCAAAACACCCATACACATAAAGCAAAAATAAAATATGCAAAGTTTCAGAGAAAATAATTACAAGATTGTTTTTCAAAATTAACAGCAAAGCTAAGACATCTGCAAAAAACGAAATTAAGGAAACATCATTTCCCAAATAGATACACTAAAAGAAATTCTAATTATTTTCTACCTGTATTTGAAAATTATCCTACAAAAACATATAAAATGCAAGATGAAACGATTCATGAATAAAATTATGGGAGTTGGGGAGATGGCTCAGTTGGTAAAGTGCCTGCTGTCAAAACAAAGTTGCTAAAGATCCTGTTTGAGTTTGGGTCCCCAGAACTCATGTAAAAAGCTAGGCCTGATACTGTGTGCTTGTTACCCCATCATTGAGCAAGTGGATACAGAGGGGTCCATGAAATCACTGGCCAGCCAGTTTACTGCTATCATCGAGCTCTAGGATAAGTACAAGACTATGCCTCAAAAAAAAAAAGGTGGAAAATGATTGAAGGGGACACTTGACATTGATGTCTACCTACATATGCACGCATGTGCACAGGCATGCACATATATACACATGGATATATACACAAACAAGTACACACCATATACAAAATAGAAATTGCATATATTGACTTTATTAGCCCATCTGTTGATTGGCAGTTTTGTTTTCTTTGTGTTTACTTTTTGCAGTTCTTTGTAAATTCTGGATATTAGCTCCTGCCTGACGTGTAGCTGGCAAAGATTTTTATCTTTGTCTGCAGTATAATTTGAGGACAGTAATTGTAATACCTTCAGTTGAGTTCTTTATCCTTAGAGTTGTTTTGGCTATTTGCGATTTTTTTTGTGATTCCATATGAATTCTTTTTTTTCTGTAGTCCTATAGATTTTATAAGTTCTTTTATTATTATACAGCTGTTATCCATTGCTTAAATTTTATCTGGCTGCTTTTTTTCCACATGAATTCTTGAACTATTTTTCTAATATTGTGTTTTAAAACAATGATCACAGAATTACTAAATTGGTAAAATAATAATACATCAGAATGGGGATAATGAACATTAAAGTGTTAAGGAGAAGTGAAGGTTTTACTTATCATCTATTTATATTTTGCAAGCTAAATAGTAATCCCAAAAATCCATGGGCCATTATTAAGAAATAAAGTGAATAAGTTTGATACAAGTATAAAAATGAAATGAATTAATTCAACTGAAGAAACTCAATTCTACTAAGTATTAAAATAGAAAAATGGAGCAAAATGAAAACAAATCATAAGAGAAATAAAACTATATATAATACAAATAAGATGATGTATATGAATAATCACATGAAACAAATGCAATGATACAAAATCGTAGAACACTCAATTGACCAGAAATATATGAATATTCTAATTTTATACATATTTAATAAAATATCCTGAAAAGTATAATGCAAAGTGATATAACTATAAGAATATAAATAGACAAAATGAACATCATAGTGTATTTTAATATTTTAATATATTTTTTCTTACATTTCAAAGTACATGGAAGATTCAAATGATCAGCAATCTTGATCTAATGATCATGGACTGAACTCTCCACTCAATCTTTAAAACTGTATGTTTTTCTTCATGTCATGTGAAACATTTATAAATGGTAGGTTAGAGCTGGAGAGCTGGCTTAATTGGCAAAGCACTTGCTGTGTAAACATAGCACTTGAGTTTAGATCTCCAGTACTCACATAAAAAGCCAGGCATAGTGGTAATGACATGTAATATTAATGCTGCTTTCAACCTTGAAGCTTCTTCTTGCAGTGGGCAGTGGTTAACTTCAGACTCACACTCTCAAAATGCTGGGGAAAGAGACTGCTGAGAGTGCCTGGCTCTAAATAAGACATCTCCATCATTTCCCCCACTCCACAAGACCCAGGGAGTATCATGGAGGAGAGTGGAAAAGGTGTGAGAGGCAGAGGGTGGGGAAGGAGTGTTGGGAAGTGCTGTCATGTGGACAGGACATGGTTGTTGTATTCATGAGCTCACAACAGCTGTGTTTACCTGTACCAACTGTAACCTGCCTAAGATCTAACCTGTTAGCATGCCAGCATCCACTGGGAAGTGGCCCAAGTCTTCCCTACCTGAAGAGCTCTTGACAGTTAATGGCTGCTGTGGGGTAGGCAGAGAGGTTAGTTTTCTTCAGGGGTATAGCCATTGGTAAGTTGTCCTTACTCTAATAAGTAATCCTGTACAATACAAGCAACTTAAACTCTGTGGGTTGTTGACATAGACTGCTTGTTCGTTCCCGGCTGTCCAGACCCAAAATAATCACATAGACTGTATTAATTAAAACACTGCTTGGCCAATCACTTAGGCTTATTGTTAGCTAGTGCTTATATCTTTAATTAACCCATTTCTATTATTTTATATTGTACCACGAGGCTCATCATTTACCAGTAAAGCTCCAGGGCTTCTTCCTCCTCTGGCAGCTACATGGCTTCTCCTAACTCTGCCTACTATCTTCTCTATTTCTGCTTGAAATTCCCACCTTACTCTATTCTGCCCTGTGATAGGCCTAAAGCAACTTCTTTATTAACCAATGGCACACAGAGAGGGCTCCCACATCACTGGATAGTAAAACAAGACATGAAATATGAAAGCAGAAGGAAGATGTGTTATGAAAAAGGGTTCCAGGGAGACTGGGAGGGGTATAAGAGAGGAGAGTAGTAGGGGGTCACTGCATGTGATCAAAAATGTAAGTGTATGAAGTTGTCAAATAATAAAATTTAAAATATAGAGAATAAGGTGGAACAACTGAGAAAGACACCCACTGCCAACCTCTAGCTTCCAGACCCACATCCACACATATGCATACATGAACATCAACTTCCACATGTAGACAACTGAACACACACACAGAACAAACTTTAATATATTTCAAATAACTGATATTGTGCACAACACATTCCTTTGCCATAATGTATCTAATCTAGACGTTAAAAATTATTTTTTAATATTATAATGTATTTAGAATTATATAAAGTCTTCCTTCTGAATCAAATAAACAATTAGGGAAATTAAAAATAATAATATTGTACATCGTATTTTGGAGGTACAGAGAAGTCAGAATTATTGATATACATAAGGAACTGCAATCTTAAAATGTTTATGTTAAAAAGCATATATAATACCTTAAATTAATGAGCAAAATGACCAAGTAAGAAAGTAGAAAAATAGGAATATAATGAGTCAAAATAAGTAGAAGAATGGATAGGGATACAACAGAGAAGACTGACAAAGCCTAGCTTGTTTCCTTGAAAATATTAAAAAGGATAAATGTCCATACAATTCTTCTTCTCTTTCTAAGTACAGATAACATATTCTTACTCAAATATTCTGAGAAATGATTTTCCAAGAAAGATTTCCTGTTTTGAAAATCTTCTGAAGTATTTCTGGGTCCTCCACTTTGACATACAATCTCTTAATCTCTGCTGAAGGAAATGATGCACCCTCGGGGACAAGATCACATGGCCTCTACTTTCAGCTTATCAACAGTGCCCATATCAATCTACTTACTTCATGTTTACACTCAACAGATGAAATGAGCCTATATTTTTACAGAGAAAACAGAAATGTGTTAGGCATGAGGTTCCTTAAGACTCAGTAGCATCGATTACTGATCATTCTGGACAAGTAGCTTAAATAGGTGCAGTGAACAAGTGAATCTAAAATGGAAAGTGGGGACTGGCTGGACTAAGAGCTAATCTTCGCTATGTGAGAATGTGAGCTCAGATCTTCTGAGTTTTCGAGAGAAATTGAAGCTACAGATTTTAAATAGCTACTGAATATATATATATATATATATATATATATATATATATATATATATATATATATATATGCGTGTGTGTGTGTCTGTATTTGTGTGTCTCTGTGTGTGTCATGTTTTAACCCTTCCTATAATGAACATTTTATGGTATTTTTGGCTACAGTTTGAATATGGAATAGGGAATATACCTCAAGGTCCACATATTGAAGATTTGCTTTTCAAATTATGGTACCACTGGGAAATGGGGAAACCTTCAGAAGAGGGGTGCTAGTGAGAGGGAGCCAGGCCACTGTGAGTTCCTTTTTCCAAAGCCATTTCAAAGGCCTGGAACATAGTAAATTGGTCACAGTGCATGATCGCAATGTGTTCTTGAATTAAGTGTGAAAGAATTTTATTGAGAACTTCTGTCTATGCTCATCAAGAAATTTGGTCTATAGATTTCTTTGTTGTTGCTGCTGTTGTTGTGTCTTTGTTTAGTGTTGTTATCAATTAACAATTGTTTTATATAATGAATTAGGCAGTTTTCTTCTCTATTTTATGAAATAGTTTCAGGAGCTTTGATCTTAGCCTTTCTTTAAAAGTTTGGAAGAATTCAGCCACAGATATGTCTAGTCCTGTGATTTTCTTTGAGGTGAGACCTTTTGGCTATTTATTCATTGTACATAGTACTCTGCTCTACAAGGACAATTCTATACAAGTATATTATTCATTTTGAGCAATTCTTCACCTACCCCCTCTTACCCTTACCCCATCCCTCTCATTGGTCCCCTTTGCTCCCCTAGACAGTTTTGCTTCTACTTTCTTTTTTGAAAATTATTTTATTAATTTTTTCATATAGTTTTATATTAGTCTTTCCCCACCCCAACTCCTCCCAGATCAGCCATACCTCCCTACCTACTCAACTTCTTGTTCCTTCTCTTTTAAAAAAGAAAAAAGTGAAAATCAAAACAAACAAGCTAAAATAAAACTAATATAACAAAAATACCCCAAATCAAATAAAACAAAAACAAAAAGGACACAAATACATGGAGTCTTCTTGCATTAGCTAACTACTCCTCAGTTTGGGACCTGGAGTGGGGTTGATTTACCCAGTGACACTCCACTGGAGAAAACTGATCTTCCCTTTCCCAACATCTATCAATTGCAAATAGCTTCTTGGTTGGAGGTGGGACTTTGTGTCCTCTTGCCTTTCTCAGTGCTGGGATTTGCTTGTTTGAACCTGTGTTGGTCTTTGCCTGCCGTCGCATCTTTATGCCTTCATTTGTGTGTCAGTCCTAATATGTCTGGATGGGACTATTACCTTGTTTGTACTTTCACGTCACATATGCATATATGATTTTATGTATCTATATAAAAATCTGGAATCCACAAATGAGAGACAATGTGATATTTATCTGAGACTGACTTAACTTGCTTAATATGATAACCTCCAGTAGCATTTATTTTCCTGCAAATGACATAATTTTTTCATTTTTATGACTAAAACTAAATTGTATGTATATATGGTATTTGTTCTTGATTACTCTATTGATGGATATCTGGGATACTTTTATACTTTAGCTATTGTGAATATTGTTGCAAGAAAAATATAGATGTGCAAATATTTCTGTGGTCTGTTGCCTTTTACATCCTTTAGGTGAACATCTGGGAGTGCTAGATTTAGAGCAAGTTGTAGATTTGTTTTTGAGGAACATCCATAGAAATTTCCACCTGACTGATCTAGTTTGCCTTCACATTAGAGGTCCCTTTTTCTCTGCATACTTGTCAGCATTTGTTATTTATTTTTCTAAACGACTGTCATTCTTTTTTTAGTTTCTAGTATCACAGTACTAAAATATAAAATACAACAGATTATTAATCTCTAATGCATTTGGTAAGATTTGATTTGTGGCCTCAAATGTGATCTACTATAGAAAAGTTTCCATAGGGTCCTGAGAAGAATGTGCATTCTCTTTCTTTTGGATGAGATATTCTGTAAATATCTGTTAAGTCCATTTGGTCTGTGACTTAGTTTAACTCTGAGTTTCTTTGTTGATACTTAGTTTGCAGTGCCTGTATAGAGATAAGAGTAGTATATTGAAACACCATACTATTTATTGTATCAAGTACTTTCTGATGTTTTGTGTCCATTACTGCTTGCTTATCAAATTGGGAGCATCAGTATTTGACACATCTGAATTGACAGCTGCTATGCTTTGTTTATGTTATTTACATTTTTTTGGAAAGTTCATGCACAGGTATTTATATCTTTTCTATCCACCCTTTTCCAAACCAACTCATATATTAAACCTACTAAGCCAAATGACTATTCTATGTAAGCACATGTGTTTAAGGCTTATCACTCAGGACTGGGGGCTTGTTGGTGAATAAAATTGATTTCATCCCCCAGTAGCCATTTACTGTATGTGGCACTTCATCTAGAAGCAGTACCCTGTGAAATTAGGCATGCCAGCTAGTGTGGTCTTTGAAGGTCTGGTGCAGGCAGCTATATCATTGAGATTTCATAGGTGCAACATTCCTGTCATGTCAAAACACAATATCTCAGCAGTTGTCCCTGTCCCCAAGCGTTTGCAATATTCCCATGCCCTCCTCCTTGATGTTCCCTGATATTTAAGTGTTGTGTTATAGATGTCCATTATGAGAGTGGACATACCATGGCTACTTAATCTCTGTATTTTGATAGATTGTAGATACCTTTAATGGTCTCCATCTGTTGCAAAAGGAACCTTCTTTGGTTATGGAGGAGAACTACACATACCTATGGGTATAAAGATGATTAATTAGAAGGCAATTGGAAACTATTAATTTAGCACTATGGTAGTAGAAAATTCTACTATAGGGTTGTATCTTTTGGTGAATTACTGCCTTCATTGTCTCTCTTTATCTTTTCTAATTTTGGCCTTTACACAAGCTTTGTTTTGGTTTCTGTTCACTTGATAGATGATTTTCCATCCTTTGATTCCCAGTCTGTGGATGCCCATTTGGTCTATAACACAGTTAAGCTCTGAAATTTCTTTGTTCATTTTTATTAAAATGACCTTTCTAGATATTAGAGTGAGGTAATAAAAAACTTTGGAATGCTTTATGGATTTGTGCACTATTGCTGTGCAGAAGCCATTACTACTCTTCTCTGCATCTTTCTAATTATAGTCCATATAGTGCAGAAGCAAGCGCTAAAGGCAAACCAGTTTCTCAATCTGTGACTTGTGACCCCATGTAGGATCATGGCACTAAATGTGGTGGTTGTGAAAAGTTTGGCAATGCTAAAAGATTTCTGAATACATAATGATCAAAATTAATTCAAAATCAAGTGTGTTGTGAGTCTGAGGTGATTTCAGCCATGCTCATTTGTGTTGCCTCACAGAACTGCACTGCAGCTTGGAGTCAGAACACACAACGCATGCATTGTGTACTGTTCATTATGTTATATCATGCAATGTGAATTAACACTGCCTGGGCCCAGATTTAAGACTATTGCAATTTATGAATGACAAAATGGACATAGAAAGTTACTACTCCTAGAGAAACTTAATGTTTTAATTACAGAAAACGAAGACTTTTAATATTTTCCCACTATCACTACTCAGCATGTAAGTATCAAATTAGTATATTTTTCAACGGAGTTGTGTTTGAATGTTTAATTTTAAAAATTACTGTTTGAGCTGCAGACTTAAGTTTTCTTAAAAAAGATGAAATGAATTTGGGGTTGAAATTAGATGAGATTTTCAATAATTACTGAAATGTCCCAAAACATACTATTGCTGTTTTATATTACATATTTATATGAAATGGCATTCTCAGTATTGATAACTATAAAATCAGAATATTGATCAACTCTGAAAAATATTGGAGGTATTCTGCAACTTATAGTATCAAAGCCCCACCAAAGACTTAATTCTTCATGCCAAAATTCAGTGAAGTATCTGCTTTCTTTCATGGTTAATAAATGGTAAAATTATATGTATACCAAAGATTTTTCATAGCAAGTTTCAGTATGATTTATTCTTTAGCAAGTGTTTGGTTTGTCTACTTATTTTATAATTCTCTGTATCTTGGGTCACATAAGAATCTTTTGGGTTCATTGGAGTTTGAAGGGGGTCAACCTTGAAAAGACCTGTCTTAGAGCAGCCTTCTGGACTCATTCTGAGGCAAGTGCAAAGATGGTTCTGGTTTTTCTTGGGGATCTAAACAAGCCTTTACAACATTGCTTCTAAGGAAAAACACACCCAGGCTTCCAAATAATAAAGAAACACACTTTTAAAAACATGATCAGTGCCTATGTTAGAAACAGCCTGTTGTAGAAGCCAAAATATTCTTTAAAAGTGCATTGCAAAACTCAGTTTTCCTGGTTTCCTCAGGATAGCTATCCTTTGCTGAGTCTTATTCTGTATATTTTGCTATGTCACTTAGAAAATATTTTCTCTGAAGTTATTTCAGAACATCTGTCCATACATCTATCAATGTATCCAGTTGCTTCTTGAATATGCTAATGATAGTGTTTTTTTAAAGTTTTTCCACTATTTACATTTATACTTGTAGCTATACTTCTACTTGCTAAGAAATTTGTATTGGTTTCTTACAGTTTTCAAGCATGTATTAACTGAATAGAGTAAAATGCTTCATTGTGATTTCCCTATGCCTGTGTACAGTATACTTTGATCATATTCATCACGTCTATTACTCTTTTTGTATTAATTAAACTTGTTCCTTGACAATTTCATAGATGTACATCATGACACTGACTACTCTCATTCTCTTATCCTCTCTCATTTTTTTTTACTATTCTTGTCTACCTCCTCTTCCCTATGAATATCTCTTGTGCTCAGGTTTATGTTCATGTTTCACGACCCACTAAGTTTAATGAGGGCCATCTGTGTGAATATGAATCTGAAGTTATGTATTGGAGTCAGTGGGGTCAGTAAGAAGTTATTATGCAACTAAAGATGATGTTGTACATTCTTCTAGAATATATCAATAATCAATAGTTCAGCAGTAAGGGGTAGGAAGGGCTATTACTCTTTTCCCCCCTTCTTTGTCCCTTACACATTCCTAGTAGTCTCCTTTTTTGTTATAGCTGGGTGAAAGTGAAATAAAAGTTCTATTGGTCTATAGTTTTCTATTGTAGTATGAGGCCCACGACTAAATCTTATTCATCTTTGCACATCCTCTCTCTATCACAGGTCTTGAATGGTAGACACTAAAGAAATCCTTTTTACAAAGAGCTGAAACACTATTGTCGTGTTTCATTTTGAAGTATGTTACCATAGCTTCTGGCAACAAGAAACTTAACGCATTATAACTTCCTTGACTACTAAAATTAGTCAGGTTAAAAATCTAAAATCACAGTTGCTATTTTTAGGAACAGGAAAACTATCTTATCCCCTTGTGATAAAGACTCCTACTTTTTCACTAAACCCACTCTTTGAGTTCATAGTTAAAGTGCATTTCCCAAGATATATACAGCTGAAAGTAGCCTAAATTCTGGGCAGTGTTTTCATATATAACTTTCCAGTGCTCTTTCTCCATTTTTTTTGGTTGAATCTGAAGACCTGTGGCACCTAGGAGAAGGTGAAGACTTGAAATGGAAGGCTATTTAATCAGGAACACCAATTTTGAATTGTATATGGGCAAGAAATAAACTTCTGTTGAATTTAGCCACTAAGATTGAAAGGCTTGTCACCCAAAATAATACATTTCCTGAACATTCTTGAGAAGTGTTTTATTCCTTTGTATGTGTGTAGAATGTTTGTTTTCTGACAGCAATTCTCTGACACCAGTTCAGTGTCCTACAACTTGATTGAATTTTGGCATTAAGTAACTGGAGCCAGTGCAGACCTCGCAGGTTAAGGGGCTTAGTCTATGGGGCTTTCTTAGCCTTAGATGCCAGTCATAAATCTTTGGTGTTCCAAAGTCACCTGGGCATTTTTCTAGTCAGTAAAAATTTTGAGTGATCTCAAGACCACTCCCTTTTCAAGTTCAGCAACTTGCTTGATTGATCCAGAACTCACAGAAAGCACTACTTTTAAGACAAACTTTTTGAAAAGGATGCAACTTATAAGCAATCCAAATGGGAGAGATAAATAGGGCAAAGTCTGGGTGAGGAGGAGGGAGGGACATGGAGATTCTATGCCTTCCCTTCATGGAATCTGAACATCCACTTTCTAAGAACATCAATATTTTTACCAGTATGGAGGTGTTATTGAGTCTCAGGGTCAAAGGATTTTATTGAGGCTTTTATTACACAGCATGTCTACTTAAATCATTGGCCACATGACTGAATACAGTCTCCGTCTCCTCTCTTCTCTTTCCACATTGGGAAAAAAAGTTTCAACTTTCCTGCTTTGCCTTTTTAGTGATCAGCTTCCATTGGAAGCCATCTAGGAGACCCACCGTGAGTCATCTGATTAGCATAACCTCAGGTATGAATGAAAAAGGATTACTATGAATAACAAAAGCAGTCCTACTAGATATTTCAAGAGTTTTTGTAGCTTTGTGCCAGGTAAAAAGCCAGATATACTCTTTATTATATCACAGTGGTAAATGACAAAGGCCAACCTTTGTAGTATAAAAAATTGGTTGTTGGAGATTATTGATCAAAGAGTGTCTGAACTGGGGCTTGCTTATGAGGCCTTCCCTGCTTAAACTCTAAACTTTCCTCTTTTGTATTGGATATTTTCAGTTCTTCACTCCTATTACAGATTCAGCACATATTTGCTTTCAAGTTAACTTAGAAAGGAAGTTCCCACTAGTGCTTGACTAGCCAACAGGTAGTTTAATCATCTTAACTTCACTATTCCTTTGAATTGTTTTATATCCAGAATTCTACTATGCTGATAGTTTACTTGTTGTGATAACATTTTTTACTATTTTTGATTATAAAATGCATCTATGATAACAAAAGTATAGTAAGAAATAACAACTATTAATATCAGTATAATTTTTACAATCTTTTTGTCTGCATATGTTTTACAAATTAATATTTTTACTTACATATTTGGAATTATATTGCATCTAGAAATAGTACTTTTTACTTTGTTTTTAAAATAATTTCTTATATCATTCAATACTTTTTAAAACTATTTTTAATAATGTAGTAAAAAAGTAACAAAAAAATCACATATCTGCTTTATTTGCAGATATATCATAAATTATTTACACATTTACCAATGATATGAATAATTTGTTTTTTTGTATTTTTAGTGTTATAGATAATATGATGAACATCTTTTATAGTAATCATTGTGATTTTTGGACCATTTCTTCCCTTTCTTTTTAAATATAAAATTTAGTATATTTTGAGTTATTTGCATTTTCAGCAATGTGAACCTTTCTGTTGAACAAATTTGGTACTAGGAAAAAGAATAAAGGCACTGTATCTTTTGATGTGGTGGTTCTTTGATTATGGAGAAATGAAAGTGAATAAACAAACAAAAACACAAGAAGTTTGTTCAGAGATTTTGTAGCAGTTCTTATTTATAACCATGAACCATAGCAACTAGTCAAACATGTCCAACTACATATACATATACAAAGTCATGAGCATAATATATGGATGTAAAATGATTTGTTGTGTATACACGTATTTGGAAATTAACAATAGGTTAAAAAGTAGAATGGGTACAAGAAGTATACACTGACTGCCTATGTGAAAATATATTGCTCTGTGCTGATAAAAATTGGATGAAATTTATTTACTGTGATATCAAGACTGGTGATTTAAGTTTATGGAAGTCTTTTCTGTAAGCTTGTTTAAATATTGTGACAGTTTGCCTTTTAAATTCCCTCCCTCAAATTACTTCAGGAAAGAAGAATTTATTGTTTGAATGTTGATCTACTGGAAATAAATGATAGGAAGTTGTCAACAAGTAGCAAAGTTTGAAGAAGAGCTTCTCTCCTTTAGTCCTGTTAATCTTTGTGCATCATTTTTACTTCATATAAGGCTCCACCCAGATTTGGTTTTCATAATTTCTATGCAGTCCTTTTGGAATCTGCTTTCCATTAGCCTATTCAGATGTTAGAACTCCCAAAGTCATTTTAAAGAATGAAACACTCTACCCTGCTTGAGGAAATGTTGTTTGAGGTCTCGGGATCCTGAAGCCACTATCCAATCTATATCTAACCTGGTACTGCTCAACTCATTCTTTTTTTAAAATTTCTTTTATCTATGTGTGTGTGACTGTGTATGTGCATGTGTGTGGATGCCCATGGAGGCCATAAGAGGACATTATAATTCCCTGGAACTGGAGTTAAAGGTGGTAGTGAGTTGCCTGACATGGATTTTGAGAACTGATGTCTCAAAACCTAGGCTATCTTGAAAGAGCAGCCAGTGCTCTTAACCACTGAGCAATCTTTCCAGCCCTTCTCAGTTCATTCTATTGATAATGTATTTGGCACATTGCCACATTTGTCCACTTTTCCTTTGAAAGGGACAGACCATGTGATGTCATCCCAAGTCAAAACAGGGACTTTGAAATTTAGGTGTGCTTTGTTTTAAGTTGATAGATCTCTAAGTGATTGAATTTCAGGTATATAAAGCAGATATTTCGGATGAAGTCTGCCTTATTTAACTATAGTTGGGTAAAAATCCAATTCTTTTCTAAGTTTTATGAAAGTTTTAATGATACCCTATATCATTAGATACTTCTTGGAATAAGATATCAAAATGGTGGGGATAAAAAAGACCTGGGCTATGGAAAACCATGAATATTCAGAATATAGCTTACAGGTTTTTTCATGTAGAGAAACCAGCTTCCCTGAAAGTGAAATATGTAATTTATAGGTGGTGAATTTCATATAATAACTAAACCAAAGGCTTCTCTCTGGATCTATTCTTATATTTTAAAAACTTCCTAAGTGTATACAAATGGTCCGTGTTTCCAGTTTATAACTCATGTCATCTTGCAGCTTCTAGGTTGTCCTGGTGTCAAGGGATTGGCATGTGATGTTAAAAGAAAGCTTGGGAAGGGCTGGTAAAGTGGCTTAGCTGATAAAACAATTGGTGTGAAAGCATAAGGGATCACTTGAACTCATGTAATGTTGGGTAGGTATGGTAGTTCCTTCCCCTTGATTCTAGTGTTCAGAAGATAGAAACGTAGAGACAGGGATCCCTAGAGCATGCTGATTGGGTAGCTGCTCTGGTTTCAGGTGAGAGACCCAGCCCCCCCCCCATATATATATAATGATAAGGAGGACACCTGAAACTAGCCCCTGGTCTCTATGCATAGGCAAACACATGGATGAGAGCACCTATACACAATTGCACATACATACGTACATACAAATATACATAACATTCACAACACACAAATGTACACATGCGCACATATATACACATAAAGCATGGAGGATAATGTACATGGAAAGTCCTTAGTTTAGAATTGATGATGATGGATCTCACTGAAATCCCTTGGCAAGAATTAGGCACATGTCCCAACTCACTGCAGGATAGTGCTAGGTTAGTTGGTAGAAGTAGTCTGTTGAAATGGCCACTTTCAAGCACTGGAGAAGGTTCTAATTTTATTGGCCAGTTTATTGTCTCTATGCCAGTCTCCCAACTTATTTTCTGTCTACTTAATTAAATCTACTTTACATATTCACAATGGATTAAGCAGCTCTAATCACGTTAGTTAATTACTTTAAAAAAATCTATGATTCCCCACTGGCTGCAAAGTATCGCCTCTTTACCCTGGTACTTAAGACCTGAAAGAACATAATCTCAGCTTGACATTTTGGCCTCATCTTTCAATACTCTCATACCTTTTTCAAATGTTCTAGTCCAACGAGACCACTTGCTGTTCTTCAAGCACAGGGTCTTGGATTCATTCTATGTGCCCATCTGTTGTTCTGCCTACCTCTCCATTCTGTCACTCATGGGCAGTGTACGTTCTAAATCATTTCAGCATGGTTTGCGCATTTTATGCTTTTCTTTCAGAGCCCTTCAGTGAGGGCAGCCACTGAATTCACAACTGTCAGTGTCAAAAAATGATATTCTTGTTGAATGTTACTGTACTTGGCAGCAGCCAGAGCCTTGGCCTGCCAGCCAGAGAAAGCAAGTCCCTTCTTGGACATGTTACAATTAGCGCCCATGGAGACAGCAGCTTATGCACATTCTACTGTTTGTAAGTACTAGTTGAGAGCTTTGGCACGAAGTCATTTCCTAGGGCACAGTGCTTATCAGCTAGACATCAGAATTTTACTTCTTTATAACATAAAATTCAAGGCTTTTCCTTATAAGTGCAAAGGCTCATCAGAGTAAAAGAAAAAAAAATAACACACATATGAAACAAAAGACCACACACAGAATACAGCAATGAGGGCAGCAGTGCAGTAAAGAAATGAAAAGAAAATATAAGGACTTCTGAAAAGTCTGCTTTAGATTTATTACTCAAAGTTTCTGATGCCAGAAGGTCAGCTCTGAAAACATACATTAAAGTAACATTATACCATCTGAACAGGTTATATTTAGGGATACACACACACACACACACACACACACACTCACAAAGACAATGAAAAAAGATACCATAAATTTAAAGGAGAGCAGACTTTGGAAGGAGTAGCGGGAAGGGAGGAATGTTGTAATTGAATTATAATCTCAAAAATAACAAAAGGAAAAAAAACTAAGCAAGTTACTAATTCTTGGTTCCCTTTTCCTTGGACTTCTCTATCCTCTTTAAGTATGCCTCTTTGAAGACATAGATTTGATATCTGTTAGCTGTCTTTTCAGCATTCACTACACAGATCATGAATCTATTCTGCCTTGGCAAGCTCACAGTACCCACTGTCATGTTCTTGATAGATAAAATGTCATAGAACACTGATGAATATTTGGTTAGATTGAAAGGAATGTTTAAAATGAATATACAAAATCTTGTAGACTTTAAGATATAAGGAACCCGAACTAATATGGATCCTCTCTCTAAATTATTAAGTGGAGAAACTTCCTTGACCATGTTCTTTCCCACCTAATCTTTAAACATCCCTTCCTTCTATCGGGATATTTGTCCACCTAGTATTTTCTGTAAACTTATTATATATAACTATTGTGCTTGTTTCTCCCAAGGCTGTTCAATAAAAGACATACAAAGCTTCACACTAAGCTTTAATCTTTTCAGAACTCCTGGATATTTTTGAGTTATTTCCTCTTTTTTTTTCCTTTTTAAAATTTGAACATCATTAGACCAGATAAGTAGCCACCGGCTGCATTGCTTTCATGAACTGAAACTTTCAGTATTCTTGAAAACAAGCAAAACGCCCAAATCTACTGGAAAACACAGCAAGAAGGAGCTAGAAGTTTGTCAGTTTGCAGTTCAAAGCTTACTCTAATGCAGCTCCCACTAGCTTTTGTCCAGCTTACTTCCCAGTCCTCTCTTTCTTCTACTTATCTTAGCTGATCTTTTTGCAATTCTACGATGTTCTCTTCTCCATGTCCTATGCCAAGTGCTTTCCTAATGTGATCTCTTTATTAATTTATGTCAAAATTCTATTTTCCCAGGTCTGATGCAACAGGTTCTTAATGTTTCCTTTTTAATTTACATTATTTATCCATTTATCCTTGGCTATGCACAATGACAATATTTTATATGCTATGTGCTTGTGTGCATATTTTTCACAAGGTATTTGATAATACACAGACAACTTTAAAACAGCCCATTTCTCCCTCCAATTAAAGAAGATCCTTCTTAATCATTGAAATCTAGAGTCTCTGGGAATGCTGATATGCACAGCTAGGTTTGCAATACGTTTTTGTTGGGTTGTCTAGGCATGCTCACTCATTTAAAGTCTATTGAATGGAGAGCAAATGGCTAGGGAAGAATGGAGAGATGACAAAGGACAAGGGATAAGTTACTGTTGTGAATGAGAAATTTTTAAAAAGCATCTTGATCTCAAACAAAGTGAGACTGGAAAAGGGGTATGGCCATCAGGGCCCATGATGTGGGATTCCTCTCTGTATGCTGTGAATATGTTTTATTACTATTGGTTAATAAAGAAGCTGCTTTGGCCTATAGTAGCACAGATTATAGCCAGGCTGGAAAACATACAGATAGACAGTAGGAAGAGTCAGGGAGACATTGGTAAGCCACAGCCTAGTGGCACTACACACATTAATAGAAATGGGTTAACTTAAGATGTAAGGGTTAGCTAGAATATGCTTAAGCTATTGGCAAAACAGTGTTGTAATTAATGTATTTTCTGTGTTATTATTTGGTTCTGGGCAGCCGGGAAATGAACAAGCAGTTTCTGCCTACAGGCCCATGCAAAGAACAAATTCTAGTAGGAGAAGGGAACTGAGAAAACAGGAGCATCCTTAAGAAGCACAAAAAAGAGTGCCTTGGACAAACAGGAAGTGATACAAAGCAAATAATGAAACCAAAGCTTCAGGTACTGAGTTAGAGGGACAGACAGAACCCCAAGGAGGGCCACGGCAGGTTGCTAGAAATGTGAAATTGCACCTTTGTAAGGCCCTTGACTTGAAGGTGATGGTTGGAATTAAAGAGGAGAAAACTCTTTCTAGAAGAAGCCTATGGGTCAAGGAAGAGAGCTGGAACTAGACCTTAGAGAATGGTGATATGCTCAGAGCATTGTCCCCGGAGATGCTTGTTCTGTACCATTTGCTGAGGTAATGATACCCAGCCTTTAGCTGCTATTTCACAGTGGCTGCTGAGATGCTTTCTGTTTTCACAAGCCTCCTCTCCTTCTCCCAGAGTTTATAGGCGAGGGAAGAGTGCTACTTTCTAAACCTTGAAATTTGGTCATTTAGAAGGCTCTAAACAGAGTAGTTACTTTTTAACCTGGGAACAAAGCACAATGTGCAACAGTTAAAGATAGTGAACTGCATTTTGCATATCAGAGCTAAGTGTACTTTGAACTTGGAGTGGTGAGCAAAGAAAAGTACATTACTGGGAAGGAAAGCAAATAACTTGGGTGGGAACAGACAAAGCAACCTTGGGGGATTTTATGTTTAGATAGGAGATAGACCACAAATGCTTAGTTATTCATTTATTTTACATATCGAAAAGCCTCCTAAAGAGATCCAATACACATTTATTGAGTATCTGCTTTCCACATTTAATCAAGTTTATTTTTTATGTATTTAATCCCTCCCCAAGTCCTGGTGACATATTTTTTTCATTTTAAGGAGCAAATGTCTTGGGCATTTCTGAGATCATAAACTCTGAACTCGTTCTGTTGACCCCACTGCCAGGGGCACTGAATATTGAGCCTCCTGTATGCATCAAATGCCAGGGGCACTGACTATTGAGCCTCCTGCATGCATCAAATGTCTTTTCCTCAATTGCTAATTTAGTCTCAGGTGGCACTGGGTCATATCTGTGTCCTAGCTGTCAGGACTGAACTTTGTGTAGCTTCATTTCATTGCTTCCTCCAAGGTTCATACAATAGGGCTCCCCTCCTCCTATAGAAAAGAGAACAAATTCTGGAAAGGCTCCAAACTTTTAATAAGAATCCATTTCAGTGAAGAAAGAAATTCTATGTCCAGGAGCAGTGGAACTGAACACAATCCTGGATACACCTTTCTGTTGGACTCTTGGTGTCTTTATGTACTTATTTTTTTAAAAGGACAGTCAGTTCATTTCCTTCCTCATTCCAAAACTGCCCACAGTCAACAAAAATTTTGGGGCACTTATGATGTAAATGCTTTAAAAAAGCCCACATGGTTTACAACTTATATAAACCTTCTAAAATTACTGTAAGGAATTAGTACACCCATTTTATAGGTTGAGAAAACTGAGGTGTAGGACCATTCATTATATGAGTTGGTCCAGAATTAAGTGTTAAGTAGAGGGCTCTAGCCAATTACAAAGTTGGTGACCTTTCTATAATATCATGGCTTCTTCTAAGGCTGGAGAGTGGTAAGGATTTGGTGTGTATGTGGGAGGATGAGACAGAGTCTTGCTATGTAATTAAGGTTGACCTGGAACTCGTTGTGAAGCAGAGGCTGATCTCTCATGCTTGTGATTTTGCTTTGCCTGGCTGAGAAGGGTAAAGATTAAAGGCTAATTTGCTTTTGCTTTTCCTTGTACATCCAGCTCTTAATACAGTGGATGATGGTACTTATTAAATGAACTATTTGACATAATTGAGCTAAATGAAGTAGGTGGGAAATAAAACTTAAGTAGGTATGAGCATATTACAATGGCGTTGATTTTTTAAAAATGGATTTATTGGGGCCAGCAAGATGTCTCAGTGGGTAAAAGTGCTTGCTTATAAGCATGCTGATCTGGGTTAGAGCTCTAGAACTCATGTAAGGCTGGCATGAGAGAACAGATTTTGCTTTTCACAGGTGCCACGGCATACATGTCCCCCCAAATACACATCATTCATTCACACATATATAGTAATGATAATAATAAGAAAAGATAATAAAAAGAAAAGATGGGTTGGAGAGATGGCTCAGTGATGAAGAGTGCTTGCTGCTGTTCCAGAGGACCCGAGTTTGGTTCTCAGCATACTTGTCAGGCTGCTCACCACCACCTGCGACCGAGTCCATCTTCAGGATATCTGATGCCTCTTCTAGGCTCTGCAGACATCTGCATATATCTCCACAAACATACATATACACATAAATAAAAAGAAATCTTAAAAGTTTATTGATTTATTCGTTGGTGTGTGTGTGTGTGTGTGTGTGTGTGTGTGTGTGTGTGTGTAGATGTGGAAGTCATAAATGGGCATTGATTGGAAGTTTTCTTCTATTCCTCTCTACCTATTCCTTTGAGGCAGTGTTTCTTCCGGAACCTGACGCTTTAATTTTCTTTGCTAGGGTTAGAAGCCAGAAAACCCCAGAAATCTTATCCTTTCTGCACTCAGAACCTCAGTTACAAATGTGAACTCCATGGGTGCTGGGATCTGAATGCCAGTCCTTATAATTGTGCAGCAAGCACTCTAACTGCTAAGACAGCTCTCCAGTCCCTAAAACTCATCAATATGTACTAATTAAAGAATAATTTCAAATGTAAATAAATTCCTCTTCCAAAAAGGACACCTTTCCAGGGTGATTGTGAGGGTTACTAGTGAGGGGTTTGTGAAGGAGGCAAGAAGACAGAATACAGAGAATGAGAAGTTTGCCTCTCACTGCACTGAAAAGCGAAAGCAAACGACCTAGAAGGTAAGGCACATTTAGAGAGCTCCCACGGTGGACGTTCCACCTAGGACTACGAAAGGCCAGCTTCCTTTTCTCAGGTTTGCATGACTCTGCAGTGTACCTTCCACTATAGAGTTCAGGCTTTGTCTAACACGTCCTTTTACTTGGCCTCTGCCTAGCCCCTACCCTATTTCTCGCACTCATTTCCTAACTTTGCTGGAAAGCAAGTGCTTTCCTACTAATTTACATGAGCAAAGATTCTTAAAACAGTATCTGCTTCTGGAAGCCCACTCCCGAAACTGGAAATCATTCGAATACAGTATGTCTGATACTGCCAAACACTCTGTAAACACAAATTGAATGAATAGACGCACGAGTAAATGGGTTTCAAAGATGTCTCTCTCCCTCATGCTAAATATGCATAAGACTGTTAGAGCTATCAAGAAGTTGATATTCTTATCTATATTCATGTCTCTGCCCTTCTATTACCACTGTCTGGGCTAAAACCTTGCTTACTCCTCACCTCCATTATGTAGCTAGTGCCTCCTACAGGCTTCCTAGGACTATCATCTACATTCTTCACTGTAAGTACTAATTCTGAAGTTCATACTGCCCTCTTATACCCCTCTTAAAGTTCTTTAGTAATATCACCTAACTCTCAAGATGAAGGCCAGATTCTTAGTACAGCTGGTTCCACTTTTGTCTCTCTACCTCACTTACCCCCACCAACTCTCTTCTAGATATGTCCTTTACTATAGAAACATTGGGATACTGGTATGTTTAAAATTTTAACATTTCTGTTTAAATCTTTGTTATAATTTCCATTCTGTTGTTATGATAAAACACTGATAGAAAGCAACTTGGGGCAGGGAGAAAGGGTTTATTTCAGTTTATGCTTTGAGGTCCTATTCTATTGCTGAGAAAAGTCAGGGCAATACTCAGTGAAGGATCAGAGACCTTGGAAGAATGCTGCTTCCTGGCTTGTTTATTGCCTTTCGCTCAGCTACCTTTCCCCCAAACCAGACAGACACATAAACAAACCTTTGTTTTTAGAACTTCATGCATAAATAATGCATCTATATGCCCCTGCCTCTCCCCCAACTCCTCTAGAGGAGTCCCTTCTCTCCCTACCCAATTCATGACCTCTTCTTATTAAATTATTGTTTCACATCTAAACATATATGTTTATACAACTTAGAGTCCACTTAGCCTTGCTCATATTTGCATGTTTCCAAAGCTGACCACTTATATTTGGACAGTTTAGGTGAGAACTCATCTCCAGAACAAACTGATTCTCCTTCTCTCACCAGGCTCTGACCACCTGGTAGCCCTTTACTAGATCCTTGTGGTATTTCCACTATCCACATTGGCATGTCAAGTGGTGTTATCATTATGTAGATCTTGTTCAGATAACCATAGTGTCCTTAATAGTCAATAAGACACAAAGGCAACCTACTGATTGGGAGAAGATCTTCACCAACCCCACAACAGACAAAGGTCTGATCTCCAAAATATATAAAGAACTCAAGAAACTAGACTTTAAAATGCTAATTAACCCAATTAAAAAATGGGGCACTGAACTGAACAGAGAATTCTCAGCAGAGGAAGTTCAAATGGCCAAAAGACACTTAAAGTCGTGCTCAACTTCCTTAGCAATCAGGGAAATGCAAATCAAAACAACTTTGAGATATCATCTTACACCTGTCAGAATGGCTAAAGTCAAAAACACCAAGGATAACCTTTGTTGGAGAGGCTGTGGAGGAACGGGTACCCTCATCCATTGCTGGTGGGAATGCCATCTTGTGCAACCACTGTGGAAGTCAGTGTTTCGGTTTCTCAGGAAATTCGGGATCAACTTACCCCTGGACCCAGCAATACCACTCCTGGGAATATACCCAAGAGATGCTCTATCATATGACAAAAGCATTTGTTCAACTATGTTCATAGCAGTATTATTTGTAATAGCCAGAACCTGGAAACAACCTAGATGCCCTTCAATGGAAGAATGGATGAAGAAAGTATGGAATATATACACGCTAGAGTACTACGCTGCGGTAAAAAACAATGACTTCTCGAACTTTGCAGGCAAATGGATGGAAATAGAAAACACTATCCTGAGTGAGGTGTCCCAGACCCAAAAAGATGAACATGGGATGTACTCGCTCATAATTGGTTTCTAGCCATAAATTAGGGCCACGGAGTCTACAATAGGTGAACCTAAAGAAGCTAAGTAAGAAGGTGAACCCAAGGAAAAACATATAGTTATCCTCTTGGCTAAGGGAAGTAGACCCAATTGCCGGGGAGAAAATTAGGATCTTGGGGGTGGGGTGGGATGGGGGTAAGGGGAGATGGGGAGAGAAAAGGTAGAAGGGAAGGAGGGGGGACTTGGGGAATCAGGAGAATTGGGATAAAGGAAAGGTGGATAGGGGAGCACGGAACCACAATTCTTAGTTAAGGGAACCACTTTAGGGTGAGAAAGAGATTTGACCCTAGAGGGGCTCCCAAGTGCCCAACATGAGGTTCCCAGTTAGTTCCTTGGGTAGCTGAGGATTGGGAACCTGAAATGACCCTATCCGAGAACAATACTGACGAATATCTTGCATATCATCATAGAACCTTCATCTGGTGATGGATGGAGACAGAGACAGAGACCCACACTGGAGCACTGGACTGAGCTCCCAAGGTCCCAATGAGGAGCAGAAGGAGGGAGAACATGAGCAAAGAAGTCGGGACCACGAGGCGTGCACCCACCCACTGAGACAGTGGAGCTGATCTACTGGGAGCTCACCAAGGCCAGCTGGACTGTGACCGAAAAAGCATGGGATAAAACCGGACTCTCTGAACATGGCGAACAATGAGGGCTGATGAGAGGCCAAGGACAATGGCACGGGGTTTTGATCCTACTTAATGTGCTGGCTTTGTGGAAGCCTAGCCAGTTTGGATGTTCACCTTCCCAGATATGGATGGAGGGGGGAGGACCTAGGACTTAACACAGGGCAGGGAACCTGGACTGCTCTGTGGACTGGAGAGGGAGGGGGAGAGGAGTGGGGGGAGGGGTAGAAGGGTGGGAGGAGGGGGAGAAGGGTGGGAGGAGGGGAAGGGAAATGGGAGGCTGGGAGGAGGTGGAAACTTGTTTTTTGTTTATGTTTTTTTTCTTCTTTTCTTAATAAAAAAATTATTAAAAAAAAACAACCATAGTGTCCTTAAATGGTAGATCAACTTTTAGCTTTCTGAGAAATCTACACACTGATTTCTATAGTGACTTTTCAATCCCACCAATAGTGAATGAGGGGTCCCCTTTCCCTCCATTCTCATCTCAACTAGATTTCTTATATAGTTGAGGATCACTTATCTAGGAATGGTGCTGTCCACAATGAGCTGGACCTTCCTATATCAATCATCAATCAAGACAATCTCTCACAGACATGGCTATCGGCCTATATGATCCGGGGATTCTCTCAATTTAGACTTAGTATTCCCAGGTGACACTAGGTTGTGTTGAGTTGACAATAAAAGTAACCAGGACAGTCTTGGTTCGTTTTGAATCCATTTTTTGTATATGGTATAAGGTCCAAATTAATTCTTTTATATACATGTATCTAATTTTCCCAAGATCATTTGCTTAAAACACTATCATTTCCCTAGTGAGTGGTCTTGGCACCCTCATCATAAAGTCACTGGACATATGTGAGAGTATTTCCAAGCTCTTTTATTTTTTATTTTTATTTTATTTTATGTAGATTTGTCTATACATCTACCCTATACCATGGTCATAATACTCTTTTGCTTATTGTAACTGTAGTAAAGTCCTCCAACTGTTGGGGGAACTCCTTTAACCAATAGCCAAAGATTTCTCCTAAAAAGTTTTAAGGGGTTTCACTCCTGTTTCCACAGGAGAAGAAAAGCTATGGATACCATAAAAATTAATAAAGACTTGTTTTTTAACTCTTAAAAAAGAGAAACAAGAGCTCGTCAACAGAGGTGACAATCATATGGGGATAAAAACAAAAACCTTGTAAGGGTTAGGGCAGGGTTCTGTTCTTGTCTTTACAGGAAAATACCCATCCTCAAAAAATTGAGAGATCTTGGACATCTAAACGCCTAAAAAAACTATCCCCAAAAAAAAAAATCACCAAGCCAAAAAGAAAAATCTGACTTATGGTGATATAACATCCGCAGGGTAAAATTTCTTCACTTAAACATACACACACACTTAAACATTAAAGCTGGTTTTAGAGTGAGACAATGGCTATCCTTCTCTAAATCCAAGCATGTTGTTAAAAAAAAAATTCAAAATTTCTGTCTTATATCAGGAGCCATCTGGTATAAGACAAAAAATTTTAAAAAGATTTTACTTTTCCCCGTAAATATTTTTCTCTCTATTGTACCTTTCATTAAATTTATGTCTATATAAATAATGTTTAAGTTTTCCACAATAAACAATAAATTTTCTTGCAGTAATCTTTAAAGTTTCCATAAAAAATGACGGGGCCCCACAGCAATGATTCCACGTGGTTGATATGATGTCATAGTGCTACTTTAAGACTGGTTTTGGATGCTAGCTGCTCAAGGTGATTCCATCTTGGTTAGCTGAAATGGTGCACCTTCTTCCAACGTTCTGGCCAAACTTCAAACAAAAACTTCAAAAAAAAAAAAATCCTACCTACTACTCAGAGACTATTTACAATTATACCAGACAGAAATCTCAAAATTTAACCATCATTTTAGTTTTACAGGATCTCATAAAAAATTGCCCTATGACAGCCAAAAGTAATTCTAAAAGATTATGTTCCCTCTCCCAACAAAGTTTATCTTCAGGGTTAGGAATATCAATTAGAGGTTGGGGGTTGGGGTGGAAATTATGTAGGCTCAGGGATCTCTTTTGAAAAAAAAAGGGAAACTGAATATGATAATAGGTAGATTAGTGTGAGCTTACTCACAATAATAATAATAATAATAATAATAATAATAATAATAATAATAGTGAGTAATAGAGTGATAGAGTAATAGAGTGAATACTTGTGAGCTATTATTTATAGACAATTTACATTGGTATAGATTCTTGTGTGTTGATACAAATTCAAATTATATTTGTTACATTGAATATGCTCTTATTTCTGTTTTCAATATTTGTACACCTATGCAAAGTTATTTTGTCATATTGTATGTATGCCTGCCTCTACCTCTGCTTAAGACATTTTTTATATGGATACAATTTTATGATATATTTATCATATTGCTCTATAGATTTCTACTTCTGATCAGGATACTTATACACTGTTTACATTTTGAGGCTATTGTCCTCATTTGTTGCACAGTTGTTTAAAGATTGTCTATTATTCTAATATAAAGCCTTAGTCTTTAAGCTATATAGGCATTAAGAATTATAGGTCAATAGTCATCTATGTTTGTCATACTTATAGTTAGACTAATCAGGTTGTTTAGATACATAGAGATTGTATTATGCATACATTGGTAATCTCCAACCACTTAAAAGAACTGTAGAATATGGCATTTAAATAGTTTAGGGTTCTGTTGAAGTGAGACACAATTTCTCCTGGCAGCACCGATCTATTCCCAAGAAAATGTTAAGAACTGAAGACACTCCACTTGGAATTTTTTTTCTTCTTGGCAAAACTGGCCTTTGGGCAAATGGCTGCTCATGCCTCGAACACTGACAAAATGCATGGTGTCTGGACTAGAGCAGAATACAAAAAAAAAAAAAAAGACTGCCAAACCTTACCAAGACAGGGTAATGTAGGGATAAGCCCAGCCCATTAGGGGGCGTGTTCGCTTCGGGCTAATGTTTTAAAAATTTTCCTGCCTCTAAAAATGGTCTGTCAATTACTCTAGGCCTTAGCCAAAGTTGTTTGCTCCAACATCACCAATGTAGGTGATTGCCCAGGTAGCCAGTTGTCTCTGTCATTTATTACACTTCCTGTTTCCTCAAGTAATATTATATCCTTTCTCAGGTCTTGGATGGGGTTAAAGTCTAGATAGTCATAGTTACTTTCCTCTCATGACTTAGTCAAACCATTTCTAATACAAGACTTAGACTCCTTATAATAAGATAATTATTAAAACATTTAGCATATGTTTCTTGCTTAATATTGTTTATGCTGGTTGTAATTCTAATTTTATACTTGATATATGTTCTTATTGTATATAGTTTTGTATTGGGTTTGGAACCGTCTTTTTTAGACAGAAGAGGGAGGTGCTGGGAGAACTCCTTCAGCAAATGGCCTTTAAGATGCTGGCCTACTTTGGTCGTGGCTTTGGGTACTATATAAACAGATGTAGAAACATGTAAGTGCGGCCTCTTGGCTGCTGGATTCAGTTCCTGTTCTGCGCTCATGCAGAGGACTGTTGATCTGTGAGTCTACAGCTGAATAAAAAAGCCCTTTATTACACTCCATTCTGAGCTGATGTGGGACTACTTTATTGTAATCGTCTACATCCAACTTTGATTGTTTGGGCTTCTTTGAGTCCGTTGAAATTCTCTATTATAGTTTTGCAAAAATATTTTGTATGCCTTTCATAGCTATAAAATTTCTTTATAACTTTAGTTCAAAAATCACAGCTTTAGTTGCATCCTATTTATTTTAGATGCCATATCTTAGTTATTAATTATCATGAAATATAGTTTCTCTCTGGATTTATTCTTTGATTTAATTATTTGAATACATTGTTTATTATAATTTCCATGTATGTGTAAATTTTCATAATTGATTTTTAACTCTATTTTTTACTTTTATTTATGTGTATGTGTTTGGTGGTCTCTGTGTACTAAAAACAATTGCATTACTATTCTTAACTTTCTGTTCTAGTTTTGCCAGACTAAATGAAAAGAAGAATTTTAAAAAAAGGAGCAAGCAAACTGAGCAGCAGCTTTTCTCTCTCTGCTTCCTAGCTGTATATATAACATGAGCAGCAGCTCCAAAAACCTCCTTCGGTTTCTTCTCTCACATCAAGCAAATTGTGAGTACAAATAAACCCTTTTTTCTTTAAATTGCCCTTCTCAGGTATTTTATGTTTTCATGTGGTCTGAGACCCCAGCCTGTAGAATCATGAGTACCCTTAGAGTGCATCTTCTTGCCTCAACTAGCCCAGTCTTAAAACTCCCCAGAGATATAGCCAGTGGTTTGGCTCCTAGGTAATTCTAGGTTGACTTGAAAATCAGCATTAACCATCACAACTACCAAATTTCAGAAAGCAGAGTTTCAAACAAGGTCATGATGTCATGTGTTAAATTGCAACAGTGGATGTGGCTTCACACAGCAAAAGAAGCTCATAGGTACATGAAAGGAGCTCACCCATAGCTCTTTAATGGGGGAAAAACTTACATAGTAAACTTCAAGAAAATTGGAGCAAACAAAGCATCCATAGTTAGCTAATAAAGCCCACCTCCTAAGCAAAATTTTATTGAGGGGCATTGCTATTAGGTTTTCATGCAATGGGCACATTTAATAGATTTAATCATATTGATTATGCTCTTTTATATTTATGACTTGATGATAATCTAAAAATATTTTCTGGGTTGTTTCATAGTCTGTATTATTAGGATTTGATAGACTCTAATTTGTTCTTCCAAGTTAATGCAACATAATTCATTCATAGCTTCCATTTTTAAACATGGTAACAATGAACATCTTCATCAAGTGACCAAATTTTCTGTTTAAATAACTTTCTTAATACCTTCAAAGTTAACATTCTTTGTCAAAAGGAAGGAATTGGTTCTTGTCAACAAAAATTGTTCTAATTGCTTAGAGGGGAGTAGAAACAAACCCCCATGCTTAACCCAGGGCTATCTCCAAGTGATAATTGGTTGCAAAGAAAAAAATAGTTTTCTCCATTGGAGTCTCAGTGAGTATATCAACTATACATAAGGGCAGGCTTCATGTACAGCGGTAGACAGCCAACACAAAACAAGCTCAATGGTGCTTTTGGAGGTTTTCATTGTCTCACATCACTTTGTCTGGGCATTTTTATAAACCTTACACAACTTTTGCTTATGTGTTATAGTTTCTGATTTTGAGTTTTTCTGATGGAATTTTTGTGTGTGCAGATGTGTGTCCTTGTATCTGTATGTTTCTTGTGCTTTATCAATTCTTTCATTTGTGTGTTTGTTTTTTTTTCTTATTCTGATTTGCTTTTATTTTATTTTTTAAATGCCTTTTTTTCTGAAGAGAAAGACAGAGAAAGTAAGGGTGTAGATTTGGTGGATGGGGAGGTGGGGAAGACCTGGGGGGGATTGGGGGAGGGGAAACCATGATCAGAATATATTACAAAAACTAATTTCAATAAAAAATAAAAATTCTAATTGTATATTAGCATAAATGATAACTCAGTGTTGGTGCATATCTAGAATCCTATTTCCATGGAGGCTGAGGGAAAAGACTCATGAATGTTAGGCTAGCCTGAACTACATAGTAAGAACATTAAAAAAAAACCCATTATATTGCATTTATTCATTTGGGAAGATACATATATTCTCATGTCATAATTTCCTGATGTTAATTATGTGTTTAGCTCACTTAGTACAGTTGATTTAGAACTGACACAGCATACTGGACATCCCTCCATCTGTTCCAATAAGAACTCAATGAAGAGGAATGCCCTTTTGTTCTGTATGTTCTGCATAAGGTGTCTGCTCATAGTACATCTAGTATTTGTTTTTAAGACTTTCTTTTTGCAGCTCAGCCTCTGCAATATAAGTGAAAGTTTTTCAGTACACTTGTCCTTAATGAGAACACTGAATTCTGCTGTCTTAAGAACCTTCCAAGAATAATGCAAATGTCTACCCTTTTTATTTTTTTTCTCAGCCAAATCAAATGGTAGATTTCACCATCTGTGATCTATTTAGTTAAGATGTACTTTAGTGGTGTCCACTGTAGAAGTGTTCCTCTTGAATTAAAAAACAATTTTTCTTTTGACTTGCAGATTGCTACCAACTGATTTCTTCAGATTGCAGCTCTTAGAAATTTTCTACCCAATGCCTTTTTCCTACCTTGGTCCTAAAACCATTAGCATCAGCAGGGAAATTTCAGTAACAGCCATAAATGCTTTCCCCCAAAACCTTTACTTTCCTTTAGGTCCTATGTTTTACTGGTGGTTGAGCGTCAATGCATATATTAGTCTTAGGTGCTTCCATTGTAAGTGGAATAAATGTGTATAGCATTGTATGTTTTCATTCTCATTTTATGATTTCATAAAAATAGCATTGTAATATCATCCCTAGAGCCTGCCCCATGGTCAGTGCAAACCTTTTCTGTTAGAGACCAGATAGCAAATTCTTTAGCTTGTGACATAGATCTCCATCTCTCCTACTCCTTACCTCCTTTCTCCTCCCCTCTGCCTTCTTCTCCCCCTTTTCTCCCCATTCCTCCTTCTTCCCTGCTGTGGGACAATGGTCTGTACCCTGTCAATTGTATTTTAATAAAATGCTCATTGGCCAGTAGCCAGGCAGAAAGTAGAGGTGGGGTGACCAGGCAGGAGGTAGAGGCGGTGCAATGAGAACAAGAGAAATCTGGGAACAGGAAAGAGTCAGTCTACAGTTGTTACCCAGATACAGAGGAAGCTAGACACAGAGCAAGCAAGATGTGACTACCTGCCACAAAAAGGTACTAAGCCATGTGTCTAATACAGATAAGAATAATGGGCTAATATAAGTTATAAGAGTTAATAAGAAACCTGAGCTACTAGGCCAACCAGTTTATCATTAATGTAGACCTCTGTGTGTTTATTTGGGACTAAACGGATATGGGACCTTGTGGGACAGAAACCTCAGTCAACACTTGCCTTAAAATATAAAAAGCATTCTATGTCTAGACCTTACTAAAATAGTATATGGTTGTATTTGGGTTTGGCATGTAAACTATAGTTGGCTACCCTTGAGCTAGGATAATTCCAAAAAACAAAATAAGTTTAAACATTTTAGATTTATTTTAATTGTGTGTGTGTGTGTGTGTGTGTGTGTGTGTGTGTGTGTTGGGGAGCATGTGTACGTATGTATAGGTACTCACAGAGTGCAGAAGAGGACATCTCTTTCCCTGTAGCTGAAGTTGAAGTTACAAGGGGTTTTGAGTCTTCTGATGTGGGTTCTGGGAAATGAACTTGAGCTCTCTGGAAGAGTATCAAGAGCTCTTACGTGCTAAACCATCTGTCCAGCCTCCTACCCCCAATAAGATGTTTATGTTTTACTTTTGGAACTAATTAATGCATGAATAAGATTATTTAGCTAGTTGTGTTTTTTCCCTTGTAAATAATAAAAATGCATGGCAGTAGGGAGGGGGGGCCTCATCTGAATGGCTAATGTTACTTATCTCAAGACAGCTATTTTTACATCACCATTGATATTCTCTCAAGAAAGAAAAACTGGCAGGCAATACTTAGAGCTTGGGCTTATTTATTTCACTTCTGCAATTTCTTGCAATTGGAAACCAAATGACTGCATTTCCTGATGGTGTATTGAGAAAACTAGTAGTGTTTATTGTAAAAAAAAATTGAGTTGAATTAAAACATGGTAACTTAAAGGGTTTCATACTAATATTGTTTTCGTACTTAGATTTGTATCACCAGTGTGCCAGCCAGCTATGCTTTATGTGAACCACCAGAACTTATTGCACAAATATGCAAATGAGTATCAATTGTGGCATTGGATTTTACTTCATGACATATTTTTTGTAGGTTACAAAAAGGAGCACTTCTACCAATCTTTATTTTATAATACTGTATTTGATTTTTAAAAATTTATTTATATTTCATGCACATTGGTTTTGCCTGCATGTCTGTCTGTGTGAGGGTGTCAGATCCCCTGGAACTAGAGTTACAGTTGTGAGCTGCCATGTGGATGTTGGGAATTTAATCTGGGCTCTGTGGAAGAGCAGTCAGTGCTCTTAAATAATAAGCCATCTCCAACTCCTTGCATTTGATTTTTTTTGAAGTAAATTTTTACTCATTGTCATGAATGAAATATACTGGAAATACACTGATTCACACTGTGTCCTTCCACAATGTTAGAATTTATTAAATAACAACAAATTTCCAAGATGCCACAATGTCTTTCACTATAATATGTCATATACCCACAATTTCCATTGGTAGCTAGTCTTTGACAAATACAAATTCTTTCATTCTAATCTTAATTACTAATATGAACCCTCAGATCACACAATGACTACAACAAAATAATTACTTATCTCTCTCTCTCTCTACACACACACACACACACACACACACACACACACACACAGACACATAGATTCATGTAGGCTACAGGAGGGCTACAAAAGGGTCAAAGAGGCTACAGAGTTCAAAGAAGCCTTGTAAGAGGCAGAGACCAGAGCAGATACAGGTGCAAAGAGGGTCACTTGAGGTGGCTAGAGCAGAGATTAAGGAGCCCAATTGGAAACCTTCTGGAGGCATGCAGGGTCAACCGCAGAGGCTTAGGACTGAGCAGGGCTCCAGAAACACAGGACCATATGAGATTGCAGAGACAAGGTGCGAGCTGCGGTTCAGATGGATGGATGGAGGAATGAAAGAATAGTAATTTGTGAGGCTGCTTTAAGCTTGAGAAGTCTGCTTGCCTTGAAAGCCCAGTGGCAGTCAGACATTTTTTTTTTGTCATTTTCTTTACATGCTCATACCAGGGGTTCAGTTGGTGGAACAGTCACCACTAAATGGTAGGTAGCCTATTCTTTATGGGGTCCAGGGGAGGGTTTTGAGCCCTCTGTTAGTCTGGTGTGTTTAATAAGTCCTTGGGCTTTTTGGAGGATATGGTTCCATTCTATTTTGATGAGTTTCATAAATAAAAAATGGTACCTTTTTATTTTTAGGAATCAGTTATTTAGCAGGCTGTTTCTCATGGGTGGTGCTGGACAAGTAGCTGTGTTTAGGTACACAGTCATCCTGCCTCTACATTTGTAAAGTAGAGCCACCCAGGGTGAGGTACAGCCTCTGACAGCCATTGTTTACATGATATGACATACTTTAGTGCAGGGAAAAGCCTGATTTCCATACCCATCCAGAAATCTCACCTATATATATGTAACACAGGGAGGTTGCCGAAAATGATCACATTTGTGCAACAAAACAAAATAAAAACCCAAAAAAGCCACTCGGTGGCTTGTTATGAAGTCTCTCCACGCACTCATGTCTTGGGTACTTGGTACTCAGGTGATGATGCTATTTGGGGAGCTTGTGGAAACCTTAGGAGGCGGGGCATAGCTGGAGGAAGAGTATAACCGGGATTGTGTCTTTGATGGTTATATGTGGTTCCTTACTCCTTCCTTGACCTACTTCCTGCTTGCCTTTGCCACATGTTCCCATCCCTATGACATTCTGTGTCACTGTGTTCCAAAAACAATGGGGTTGACTATGAACCGAAAACCCTGAGGCTGTGTGTGAAAATGAGCCCTTCTGTCTTTAGCACAAGGGTAAGTAGAGTAAGCACTCCAGTCTATCAGTGTGCCGAGAGTGCCAAAGTAGAGCCCTAGATAGGATCACTTACACAAAAGCTTTAGTTTGTCACAGTTCTCAGTGCTGGGAGTCCAAGATCAAGGTGACAGCAGACTTGGTGGCTGGTGTCTGTGAAGGCTCTCTTTCTAGCTTAGAAACAGCAACCATCTTCCTGTGTGTTCTAAGCATGAAGGCTTTCCTCTCTAGTATTTTCTTATGAGAACACTAGTTCTAGTTCAGAGTGGTGGTGTTCCCATCTTAATCTTAGTTCTTGGGATGTGGAGGCAGGGGAATTAACAGTTCAAGGTTGTTAGCATGTATATACTGAGGCCCTGTCTCAAAATTAAAATAAAAAAGAAAGCACCCTATACGGTGACCTCAGATAACTTCTGGTACCCTTTTCTATGTTTTCTAAGTACAGTTGGACTGAAGGTTAGAATTTCAACACAGAAAGTTGGAAGAGGAAGCACAATTCAGTCCACATTATAGGCAGAACAGAAAGCCCAGTCTGGATTGATTCTGTAGCTCAGGCTGCCCTTCACCTTGCAGGGATTCTCCTGCCTTGGCTTTCCTCATGCTAGGATTGTAGGGGTAAACCTCCATATCCTCCTCTGCCTTTCAGTTCTACAAATGTTTCATTTCAACCCGACATTCCCACAAATGTTTGATTCGGGGACCCACATGGTGGGAAGTTATTGCCAACTCCACAAGCTGTCCTCTGATCTCTGCACATGTAGCAGGTGAGTACCCAGTCCCTACACACTCGTGCGAATGGGTACACACACAACAAATAGATGTGAAAAAGGGAGCAGATGAAAAAACAAAGGAATGGACCTGCTATTGGAAGGCTTACAGAATGACTGGATAAAGGAAGAGATATGGCTAAGAAACTGTTTGTGGTTAGCAGATGAGAGAAAAAATATGAAAAGATTCAAACACCTGTTAGCCTGGTAAAGTGGAGCTGTTGCATGCAGAGTGCTGACCTTACTGATTGGCCAGAACCTAAAGGCACACTCACTGGAGCTGCCTTGTGATGCATAACAACCATGTCAGTAAGAAAATGCTTCTGGGACTGGAGAGATGGCTTAGCAGTTAAGAGCCTAAGTGCTCTTAGTATTTAGAAATTCCTTAGTAGTTATAGTAAATCCTCCTGTGTAGGACCTGGGTTTGGTTGCTAGCACTTCCATGGTGACTCACAACTGTCTGTAACTCCAATTCCAGGAGATCTGATGCCTCTCCTGACCTCCACGGGCTCCTTCATGCATGTGATGCACACAATACACTTAGACAAACACCCAGATCATAAAACTCAACTTTTTTTTTAAAATTTTTCCTTTGATAAAGAAAATGTTCTGTTTGAGAGGGGGGAAAAGTATGCTGGGTTCAGTGGTGCATGCCTTTAATCCCAGCACTTGGGAGGCAGAGGCAGGTGGATCTCTATGAGTTCAAGGCTAGCCTGGTCTATGTAGTGAGCACTAGGCCGGCTAAAGCTACATAGTCAGACCCTATCTTAAAAAAACAAATGGAAACGAGGAAAAAGTGTACTTTAGACAGGACCGTGTAGGACAAGAAAGTGGAATTGCTTAGAATGATCTAGTCTTGATTGGCCTGGAGATTCCCTGGCTCCCTTCAAGGTTATTTCTGCCTGGGAAGTAGGAACTTGGCCCACATTCCTGGTCAACTTGCAGTCCTACCTCTTTCTCCTTTTTCCTGGCCTTTGCCCAGAAGTATCTTCCTATCTTCTAGGTTCTGGAATCTTCTTTCATTTTCCCTTCAGTCTGTTCTGCATTCCAGTGACTCTTTTTGCAAATAGAGGATTAAGCTTTTGTTAGCCAAAGGCAGCAAGCATGAAGACTGCTTTGACCTTTGGCCCAGGTTCTTTTCCTACTCCTGCTCCAGGCAAGGAACTTGTACTTGACTCTAGCCTTGAGTCGGAAGTCAGCAAACCTTGGAAAACAAGGAATGTGAGGAGTGGAGAAAGTCCTCAGGAAGTGAAATCCTAAGGGAATGTGTGCTGTTGACATGGACATGGACACCTCAGGGCCTCCAGAACCTCAGACTCAGGAGTGACAAAGCCTTCTTTGGAGGACTGAGTGAAAGCGTTGTTGGTAGTGTGTGCAGAAAATGTCGGCCAGAGCTTTCTCCACCCAAGGTTTTCCAACATGAAGACTCTTTCCTCTAGAGACTGCTCCTATCTAGATTAGCTCAACCTGTTCCCTTGATGAAGTATATACCAGAAACTCAGTCTTCTTGTTTATCTGTATGCAATAACCCTGCCTCTCCAGTCAACTCTATATAATAGACTCTCTGAACTTCCAGGGTGCTGTGGTTTCTCCACCAGGGAGATCCCAGTCCACCTGACCTCAGCCTTTCTTCTCATCTGTCCATCCATCTGTCTGTCATTTCTTTATTCCCTTCACTACCCCCAGTATGGTTAGTCTCCGGAAGCCCTGCAAGGATGCAACAGAGGAATGTATCCATTGCCTCCCAGAGCTTGCATGACAATACATTGTGGTAGAGCCTTATTGTTCCTTTTGTGGGGAGTGGAAAATGATACTCTGAAGTGTTAAGTTGCCCAGAGTCAAACAGAGAGGATAGTATAGTCTGGGCTGAGGCACAGTGTTAGCTGCACATAGTGGGGAAAACCTATCATTGTAGCATTTGGGAGACAGAGGCAGGAGGATTGCTGAGAGTTTGAGCCTGGGCTGGGTTACATACAGAGCACGTTTTGGACCAGCATCAACTACATAGTAAGATCCTGGGTCCAAAAAGTTAGAGAGAAGAGACTTAGTTTTCCTGCTCCTATGCCTAAAGGTCCCTCCATGTGTCCTCCTCAGAAGAGCAGAGGATCATCACTGATGTGATAACTCTTTCAAGGAATGAACTCTGAATCATTTTTTTAAAATTTAACTTCTTTATTGATTCTTTGGGAGTTTCACATCATGTACCCCTATTCCACTCACCTCCTGGTCATTCCATAGCCTCCCCTCACCCCTGCAGTGCCCTGCAAAGAAAACAAAGCAAAGCAAGCAAGGAAGCAAGCAAGAAAACAAAAATAAGAACTCCCCCCAAAACCTAAACAAAATAAAAACAACAACAAACCTTTTGCTTCTCCTTCCCTGCCTCTCCAATACCTCTTCATTCATCCTGGTGGCTTTGGGAGCAGAGTGTCATATAGTCCTTTTGTCCTGTCAGCTTTGCTAGCAAATGTTTGTACTAGCAAATGCTCATTGTAATGAATCACGGGTCTGGTTCAAGGCCTCTGGTTTCTGGTACACCGTTATCACTGGACCCTCACCGGAACTCCTCTGGGATATCCTGTTGTTGCCAGAGTCTTGGGGATCCTGCTGGTATTGTTCCACAGGACCAGGTTCTAGATGGAGAAGATGTCAGGGTGGATCAACTCCAGGCCCAGCTGTGGGCCTGGGTGGTAGCTAAGTGATCAGTCTAGGCCACTGGGGCCACCAGCCTCAAGTGAGGGGGGGCAGAGCCAGCTCCCCTACATGCACGCCCTCAGGGTCACTTCACCCTCACCTTTGGTGAGGGGTGGGGCCATTTCTCCTGAGTACAGGCTTGGATAGCAACTCTCTTGCTGTAGTGTCCAGTGAGAGGCATTGTCAAGGCCAGAGAAAGATGGGGCTATCTCAGCATGATCCTCTGATTTCATCTTGCATGGTTCTTAAGGTCTTCTGAGGTGAAACAGGCCGCAGACATCAACACAGACCCCTGCTGCATCTGGACCATGGGCATGGTAGCAGCTTGGGCCTGGATGACATCCCAGCCCTGGGTGGAAGAAATGACCACTCCACTCAGATTGTAGTTCCAGTGGCCACATGACAGCTGGACACAAATCAAGGCCTCAGGTCATGGCCCCAATCCTTGGCTTCTATGTGACCTTTGGTGACAGTATGGGACTTGGACTTCAGCCGAGACCCCAGTCGTGATAGGGCCATGGACCCAGACATGGTCCTCAGCAGCAGCTGGGTCTCTGGATGTCACCACTGCCCCTGGTGGTAGTGCAGGTTGGTGCAGGTCTCAGCATCAGTGTGGCCCATAGACACCAACATGGTCTTCGATCTTGGGATCTGCAAGGCCTTTGATGGTAACAGGAGCCTTGGACACCAGCACAGAGCCTGGCTGCATTAGGATGATGGACCCTGACATGGCCCTCAGCTGCAGCTCTGGGCCTGATGTCACCAGGATATTGAGTAGCAGCGCAGGCCACTCAGATCTGCATGCATCCTGTCCTTCAAACACCAACCTGGACTCAGGTGGGTGATCTGACCCTGGGCATCCTCATGGCCCTCAGTGGTAGCAAGAACCACATATGTCAATCCAGATACTGTCTAATATAGGACCACATACCCAGATGTGGCTCTTGGGAGCAGCCTAGGCCCAGATGACCCCATGGTCCCAGGCCACTCATATCTATCTGGTCTCTGGCATGGCCCCCAGATTCCAAACAAGCCACAAGCTCTGGCCCAGATCTCAGGTCTCTGTGTGGGCCCTAGTGGCAACCTGGGTCAGAGATTTCAATATAGACCCTGGTTGTAGTTTGGCCATGGACCCGGACATGACCCCAGGAAGCTGCTCAGTCTGGTTGACATCCTTGCTCCAGGTGGTAGCCTTGGCTACTGAGATCAGGAAGGCTCTGGCAGCAACATGGCCCCAGGATACCATCAAGGCCACAGATTGTAGCCCAGATCACAGGCTTCTTGTGGCCTTTGGTAGCACATGGTCCACGAACATGAATCTAGACCTGGACTGCAGTAGGACCATAGACCCAGACATGGTCCTTGGCAGCAGCCTGGGTCTGGATGTCACCATGGCCCCAGGTGGCAGCAAAGCCAGCCCAGATTGGTACAGCCCCATTGGTAGTGTGGCCTTTGGACCCAAACAAGCCCCAGAAGGTGGCCCAGACCACTGGAATCAGGATGGCACTCAACAGGACCAGGGACCCCGATATGGCCCTTAGCAGCAGCCTGGCCTGAACATCATCATGGATATCTACTATCTGCCTACTCCTCACTGTCTTAATGTATTCCTTTCTATGTCTTTCCACAGTGTGTGAACAATTTTGCTTCTCTTTCTCTCCCATTTCTCCACCATAAATTTCCTTGTGGCACCAGGTAGGCCCAGGATGTTTTCCTGCCAGCCAGGGCCTTGAGAACCCTGGCTGGCTGGTCCCTGTCTGTGCGGAATAGCCAGGCAATGGTTGCTTCTACAGTCCTACTTTATGGGTCTCATATTTCTCAGCAGCAAACCTGTGACATGGCAACTAAAAACAATCATGGAATAAAAACCAATACAGACCATGAGGTCTAAAGAATTGGGTTCAGTAAAATATAGAAATAGTATACTAAATATAACAAGAGTGTATCCTAGTGCATTCTAGCTGTTTAATTTCAGGGGCAATATATTTTCCTCTTCTTTGGTTATTTGAGACAGGGTGTCATGTATTCCAGGCTGACCGTATTCCATTGGTGATATCTAGTCATATGGCCAGAGTTGGCGAATAAAGAAGGTTGGGGAATGGTGTTCTGTTGGTGTTTATAACAAGTCTACTCTACCGAAGAAAAACATGAATTTTAGTAGAAATCTTACCATGTTTTTGTTTTTCAAAACAACATATTACATCATATTCATTTTGACAGCAAAATAGAAGTTAGATTTGTAACTGCAGGAAAAGGAAGCTGTTCTGTTATTGGAAAAAAACAAACCTTGGGCCTTTTAAAAATTACAAAGTCGTAGGCTTGTCTGAAATGACTGAGCAGGAAATATATTCTTAGAAATAAAGGACTTACCTCAACTTTTTTTTTTGCCACAGAGATATATCCCATACCTTGAGGTATTTGAGAATTTGAAGAACATATTTTGTGATGTTGAGATCAGGTTATGCTCTTTCTACATTACTCCATATTGTATAAACTGGTGGGTTTTCAGTCTCCCCTGAGACACTCCATTTTACATACAGACTGTGACTCTGTTTTGAGGATGGAGAATCACTCTGCTCCTTGGTAGATGCATAAATGGGCACAGACTGATAACTTATTCCTAAAGCCATAAAGGGTGCCACCTTACACATCTTTAAAAGAAAATTGGGACTGTAGGAGTACATTATTTACTCAAGCGATATCCAGAAAACCCATCCCAAGACTACTTGTACACTCCAGACTGAGGAAAGGGTATACACACCCCACTTTGGCTCAATAAAGAGGAAGACACCTAGGCCGGGTGGTGGTGGCACACGCCTTTAATTCCAGCACTCAGGAGGCAGAGGCAGGCAGATCTCTGTGAGTTCGAGACCAGCCTGGTCTACAAGAGCTAGTTCCAGGACAGGCTTCAAAGCTACAGAGAAACCCTGTCTCGAAAAACAAAACAAACAAAAAAAAAAAAGAGGAAGACACCTAACACTGTCATGGCAATGGCTACACTGACCTGTTGTCTGACCGTCCCATGTATGTGTCAAGGGACTGGTGGGCAAAGAACTCCTGGCTGTGTCAAAGTTTCAGACATAGCATAATTGAATTTCCAACTGCTTGTCCTTCTATTTGCCTGTCTGGACCTGACATCCATTTGCCTATGTGTTCATTTACCTGGCCTCAGTCACTGCTCTTGGCTTCCATAGTTTTTACTGTCGCTGGCTTCTGCAGCTCAATCCTGACCCTGCAGCAACAATAGCCGCTGCAGCGGTGGTGCCTCCAGCAGCCTGCTAGCATAATTCCTTATCTCATTCTTGCAGGGGCTCTCTTTGTATGTCTGTCAGGCCCACTGCTCTCAAGCTGCTGTGAAACCTCCTGAACTCTAATGTGCCCCCCCTTTTTTTAACAAAAAAACCAGTTTGTAGCTATTCTGCAACCCCCTCCATTTCTTCCCTCAATCTACCTCTATCTCTCTCATAAACACATATGACTTACTGGAAGCCCTGCTGTTGCTCCTAATACACACACACACACACACACACACACACACACACACACACGAGTATATAATGTGTAATGTGTGATCTGGGCGTTAATATTAGTAATTTCATCCAAGGCTATTAAGGAAAGTAGGACTATTTGGCAAGCTTCTGAAAATAGAACTCTTATACCTTGTGAATTTATTGTTCAATAACACTGACATAAAATACATAAATATGATCATCTATGTTTGTGGTAACAGCATGCTCATGACCAACTAGAAGAAAGGACCAGTGAAAAAGCTGTGTGGAAACATATGATTTGATATTTCACATAAACTATAATAAAAGGGATAATAGAACACATGCGATATGAAATATGAAGGGACAGGGGAAGAATACTGGGCACTAAAGATTTAAGCAGGGACATGTTGCGGGAGCTCCTCCCGCTCCTTCAGCCAATAGCTGCTGAGATACCAGCCCCTTGGGGCGTGGTTTTTCTCCCTTTAAAAAAGCGGCCACTTCCCTCTCCTCTCCCACTTCCTGCTCCGCTTCAGGCGACTAGACTCCCTTCCTGATTGCGCAGAGGGCTGTTGTCTGGGACAGTGATCTGTAAGTTTTTCCCCCTTTAAATAAATAACCATTCTATTAATCATAATTCCAAACTGGTGTGGGATTGTTGTGACTTACACCTTTGCCTTCAGGGACGGAAATATGAGGATGAGGGGCAAGAAGGTGTAGGGAGTGGGTTAACCAAAAATAAGGAAGTATGAAAAAGCCTTAGAAAATCACTAATCTGTAAGTTGCTAAGAGTAATCTTGGTTGTCAATTTGACAAACCTGGGAAGAAGGAACCACAGTTGAGGGAATGCCTCCATCGGATTGGCCTGTGGTCATGTCTGTGGGTCATTTTCTTGATTGCTAATTGATGCAGGAGAACCCAGCTCATTTTTGGGTACCATCCTTAGCCTGGTAGGTCTCAGATATCCTAGCTAGCTCACAGAGTTTGAACTGCCTACCCGGGAGCCTGTATGGGACCCACCTAGACAGTCTGCATATATGTGACAGTTATACAGCTTGGTTTACTTATGGGACTCTTAACATGCGAAGCATGTTGGAGGCTATGGACCCAGACCCTGAATTTCCTTTAAACAAACTGTTATGCTTGCAGTTGCTCTGAGCAAAACAACTTGTTTCTCCTGTGTTTGCAGCTGCTCTGAGCATGAGACCCTCAGGAGTTCCTGATGGCAGGGGAGTGGTTTCTGGTGGGTTTGGCTGGGGCGTGTCTATCAGTTAAGGATTCATATATAAGCGGCTCTGGTACACAATAAAGGGGGCATTCTTGTTTCAAGGATGACCGTGTCTCTGTCTGTGTGTCTTTGTGTGTTTAGATCTCCAGGCCCTTGCCCGGCTCGTGAATGTACTACAGTGCAGGTGTAGCACTATAGGCGTAGTACAGTAGTACACATAGTAGTACGGATGGTACAGAAACAGGCGCTGTCCCTAATGCTTTGGCTGCCTCTCGGGAATCTATTTTTCATACTGGGTTGCCTTGCTCAGCCTTAATACAAAGGGGAGGTGCTTAGCCCCTTTCTGAACAGAAGTGGAGGAGTGGGGGGCACAGAGAGGAGGTGGAATGAGAGAATGGGAGATGAGAGAGGGCAAACTGTGGCCAGGATATAAAATAAATAATGAATAAAAAAGAATGAAGGAAGGTAGCTGAACATGAGCTTTGAAACAAATTTTCTCCTGTGATTTCTACTTCAAGCTCCTATCTTGAGCTCCTGCCTTGGCTTCTTTCAATGATGGGCTATAACTTATATGACAAAGGAAATGCATTCCTCCCAAGTTGCTTTCAGTAATAGTGTTTACCCCAGCAATGGAAAACAAATGAGCTTTAAAAAATTTCAAAACCAGAGGTTTGTACGCAGGCACCTGGAGTGTGTGAATAATGCTGCTCCCAGGAGACAGGAGTTAGTAAATGAAGCTGTCAGGGCTAGGAATGCATTACTCCCTATGAGTACTAGTCAGGAGGCCCCAGGGGCACCACCACAGATTATTGCCGATGCTTTTGATTGCCCACCATAAGGACTCATAAGACTCATTTGTAGAAGACACCATATACTTTGGTTGTAGTACATGGAGAAATCAGTCTTGATCTGACCAGGATGCTCTCCCTGCTGAGCGCCTTTTATTGTGCTGGAAGGTGCTATGCAGACTGCTGGAGGAGAAAAAGATACAAGTGGTCTTATCAAGCACTGGCCCCAGCATGCTATAATACTGACCTACAAGGCAAGATGTTTCTACCTGTGCAATGGGAGAAGACTAAATATGGGAGCAGCCAACTACTCTCTTATTGAACTTGAGGCCTGTAGTGCAGGAGGGAATTCCTACTTGGCACCATAAACATGATCAAAATCCATGACCAGGGAGGATGTAGGCCCTGGTTGGGGGAGCAGGATACCTGCTATTGTTTTTCTAAATGGGCATGTTGTCAAACTACCTTCTAAATGTTTATGCTTATATCCCAAAATTTGTGCTGCTCTTAACCTTGAACAGAGAAGATTTTTATTGTAGTGGGCAGTGATTAATATAGAGGCTCAAAACTGTTCAAATTGCTAAGGACAGTCACTGTGAGTGCTCAGCTATAGGTATGGAATCTTTGTCAACCTGCCTCTCCTCAAGACGTCACAGGAAAAGCTGAAGAAAGAATGTAAGAACCAGAGAATGGCAAGTGTGCTGTGAAATACTGTCTTCTGGACATGCCTTGGCTGTTGTACACACAAACTTATAACAGCTGTGGTTACCTAAATAAGACTTGAACAAAATCCATTTGGTCAAACTTCAAGCATGGATGAGAGAGGCAGTATGGCGGCTCAACCTCTAACTGAGGAGCTATTGGCAGTTGATGATGGCTGCTAGGAGAGGGACAGTCACTTTCCTTGGGGTAGGTGGCTAAGGTGGCTACTGGTGGGTTGTCTATGTTGTAGTGGATGACTCCACACCCACTTGATCTAGGAAGAACTAATTTATTTCAGTGAGTTAAAAATAACCAGACAAATAAGAGGACATGAAGTTGGGACGGAGATGGTTTAGAGGGTCTTTGGGGGGAGTTGGGTGGGGAGTGGGTGTGATCAAGATATATTGTATACGTGTGTGGTGGTTTGAATGTAATTGACCCCATAATCTCATAGGGAGTGGCATTATTAGGAGTTGTGGCTTTGTTATAGTGGGTGTGGTCTTGTTGGAGGAAGTGTGTCACTGTGGAGGTGGGCTTTGAGGTCACATATATGCTCATGTCATGCCCAGTGTCTTAGTTCACTTCCTGTTGCTTGTGGGTCAAGATGCAGGACTCTCAGCTCCTTCTCCATCACCTTGTCTGCTTTCATGTCACCATGTCATACCATGAAGACAATGTACTAAACCTCTGAAAAAGTAAGTCATTTCAATTAAATGTTTTTCTTTTATAAGAGTTGCTGTTGTCATGTTTTCTCTTCACAGCAATAGAAACCTGAAGGCAACATGCATAAAAATTTCAAAGAATAAATAAAAATTATTAAAAATAACATATATTTGTCTGTGCATGTGTATGTGTGTATTTCTTTTGAGTCCTTCTTTCTTCTTTTCTCCTGTGCTCAAGAATATAAGACCAATTGTCAGGGAATGATGTTGAAAGTGATGTTGATCTATTTTCCTGGTCATAGTAACAGAAATATGGGCCAGGATAACAAAACAAATCTATTTTCTCGCTTTCTGTCATAAGCATCAAAGCAAATTCCAAAGCTTTGCATGGCATCTTGAGTTTCTCAAATACTTAAATTTCAAATTATTTGAAATTAATTTGGGAACAAATATGCTTCCTACTGAGAAGGGAACTTAGAGAAATATCATTATTATTATTATTATTATATTTTCAAGACAGGGTTTCTCTGTGTGGGATTGTCCTGGAACTCACTTTGTAAACAAAGCTGCTCTTAAACTCACAGATCTGCCTGCCTCTGCCTTCCATATGCTTGGATTAAAGACATGTGCCATGAACGCCCGGCTTATTTTTATTTGTATCTTCCATATTAACGTATCTTTTCCCTCTTACTTCTCAGTTTTATCTTCTGAGAGCTTAAAATAAGTCCTGTGATGGTCAAAGTGTCCTAATGATGCCACTCAGGTTATTTGTATGTTACGATATTGGGAGGTTGTTGTTCAAATCATCGTTTCTATTGTGTTCATACTTATCTACTGCATTTTAACAGTCTTCCATGAATCAAAATATCAATAGCAAGCTAATAAAATAGTATTGAGCTGGGGTTGAATGAGAGGAATCAGCGAGCCACAGGATTTTCATGCTCTCTTTTGGCATATAGATTTAACATCACATGTGATTTAAATCCATACAGAAGCTAAGCTTACCATGCACTCTTCTCATTTTTTTTCAGACTCCTCAGACACATCTTGCCAGGTCTATCTTTTTTTCACTTTTGTACCTTTTAAATGATTGAAAATCAGATTTTCCTACTGACTGTGCCTTTTGTCCAGAATGATAAATGATGATTTCTGCCTCCTCCCCTCTCTGTCTGCTTCTGAACGTTGTTCAGAATAAGCTGGCTCTTTGCGAGGAGTTTTGCTGCTGTCAGGGGATTTATGTAGGATGTGAGCTGAGCCATGGCGACTGAAGTGATTGGATAATGGTTCCTACAGAGCTGCATGCATAGCACAAGCCATGATGGGGCTTTTTTTGGTTCTTCCTCAAATAGCTACAGTCCTTGTTTGGGGAATTTAAGATGTTCATATATTTCTAAGTAAGAGAAGGAATGGCAAAAAGTTGACAATTTATGATTTGGCAAATGAACCTTATTTTGTCACATTTGATGTGTGATTTGGACAAATCATGTAACCTTTCTGAGCCTCAATTTATTTATCTGTAAAATGAGAATGATGCTGTGTGAATTTTATGGTCCCTTCCATGTATAAAATTTCATGTTTGGAGCCTTATATTACTTGACTCAAATGCTGTGTGTGTGTGTGTGTGTGTGTTTGTGTATGTATGTGTATGTGGGTGTACATGTGTGTAGATACACATGCATATGTGTGTATTCATGTGGAGTCTTGAGGTCAACCTGAGGTCGTGTTCTTCAGATACTGTCTACCATTTTTGTCTTTCACTAGGGTCTGGGCTCACTGGTTATGCTAGGCTGACTTTCTAGCAAGTCCCCGAGACCATCTTGTCTCCATTTCACCAGTGCTGACATTTCCAAGCTTGTTTTGGCACCACATTTGCCCTTTTACATCTGTTCTAAGTATTGAACTCGGGTTCGCAGGCTTGTGTAGATAGCACATTATAGGCTGAGCGACCATCACAGTCCCTGTGCCAAATTTTATATTAAAAATTGATTACCACCAGGTCATTAAAAGTTGATTAGGTGGTTAAGAAGAATTAATACAGCCAGCAAGAGACTGAATTTGTTATTAGATGAAAGAGTGGGTTGTTACAAAGTAAGGTTGCCTTGTGTGTGTTATTTCTTCTTCAGGTGCCTACCTTTCCTTCCATCTATTTCTGACACAGTGAAGTAGCATATATGAAGCAGAACAAGCCTCAGCACTATATTATTGTGGTCCTCAGCCCATAAAAATGCTCCCCAACCCCCTTTCCTTTATTAATTATCTGGCTTCACACATTCTACTACAGTAAGAGAAAACAGGCGAAGACCCCATGGTAACAGCAGATTTATAGGCTTTTTTTTTGTTTTCTGTCTTAAAGCTCTGATCACTTGGATGGCTAGGAGGATGGGTGGTCAGTGAAAGTGGATGAATCACTTTGATGTGTTGCCATCTCCCACCCAGCTTCATGACTCATCCACTGTGCCCTGTACACAAGAACTATGCCCTTCAGCTGTTAAGCACCATTTTTCTTACTTCCCACAAAGATATAAGCCTGCAAGTTTAGTTTTCTCCACTGATTGTTCATTTTACTCTGGCGTTCTTCTTCCCGATGACTGAGCCACCCTCTGTTCCCACTTTGTGTTACTGAGCAAGCTAGATGGTATTTTCCAAAGATGGGCATAGCATAACTTTCATCTTTTAGGATCTTCTACAATAGCAGTGGCTATCACCCTTCCTAATGCTGCAGCCCTTTAACACAGTTTCTTGTGTTGTGGAGACCCCAACCATAAAACTATTTCATTGCTACTTTATAGCTGTAATTTTACTACTGTTATGAAACATAATGTAAATATCTGTGTTTTCTGATGGTTTTAGGTGACCCCTGTGAAAGGGTCATTCGACACCTAAATGGGTCACGACCCATGGGTTGAGGACTACTGTACAAGAGGACCAGCCGCACCCTCATTAGGAAGTAGAACCTAAACTCCCCTGTATTTGTGGGCTAGCCTTAGTGAATTAATAAATAACATTGAGATTATTTTTATTTCTAGGCCCTATGAGAGGTGATTGTAGTGGAGTATATTCATGAAGGGATGCATGGATCATGATGTCGGTACCCACAGATATCTTAGAGCTCCTCTGATATCTTAGAGCTCCTCTGCTGAGCTAGCTGACCACGCAGCTGCATGCTGTGGCTACTTTTCCACCATGGGGTGTTGAGAGGTATAAGAAAAAGATGCTGAGGTCTGCTGTGAAGTAATTTGGAGAATGATCTTAATCACAATAGTTATGTTATCAAGGAAAAGACAGCGACTCAAATAAAAATCACTATGAAATGAAAAGTTGTGAAGACTGGCCATCCTCCTTCCTGCTGAGTCACCTAAGAAAGGTCCCAAGAAGGTGGCATCTAGTATCTCATCACTTCCTACAGCTGTCCTCAAGTTAAAACTTTCAATATCTCTGAGGCTGGGGAGGCAAACCCTAAAGAAACAGAAAACAGGCATGACACCAGGCACTCTGAATAAATCCAGTAGCAACAGTGACCTGGTGGATACTACAGAGCTAGGAGAAACTCCTTTAGTTAAGAAACCCAAGTTAACCAGACCCGGCCCTGAATTCTGGCCTTCTGTACCCTCTGCTGATGCTCGGCTACTATACTCTGGAGCCTTTCCAATTCACTGGTGTAAGGCCTTTGAGGTGTCGGTTCTTCAACTTACAATGCCTTTTCTGCCACATTCTATTGGTCAAATTTATTATATTTATTAAGGTTAGTGATTAGTGGTGGGGGTGTGCTGCAGTGGCTGAGTGCTTACCTAGCATGTTCAAGACTTTGTATTTGATCCCCAAGCACTGCAAAAAACAAAACAATACAGGGGCAGTGCACTGGTTATTTTTACATCACTGTGACAAAATATATGACAGGAAGCATCTAAGGGAGGAGGTGCGTATTTGGGCTGACATTTTCAGTCTGTTGTGGTGTGCAAGGCATTGGAGAGGTGTGGGATTTGTGACAGAGGGGTCTGACATCTTGGCAGATCAGGAGTGGAACTGGAAATTGGGTGGAACTGATTCTTGAAGATTCACTTTAACTGACCCACCTCTGCCAGTGCCAGCTCTACTCCCACCTCAGAAGTTCCTCAGTTTCCCTAATCAGTTTCACCAGTTAGAAAGTGCTGGATGGCACCTTCTTATACACAGTGCTTAACTTGTCAAATAAGACAAGGGTCATGATAACCTGGTGTCTTAGTTTGCTTTCTGTTGCTGTGCTAAAGTACTGACTAGAAGCTACTTGGGGCATGGAAATCAAGATAGGAACTCAAGACAGGAACCTGGAGGCAACAACTACAGCAGAGACTACACCACAGAGGAACACTACTTACTGGCTTGCTTAGCTACCTTTGTTATACAACCCAGGCTGACCTGCCCAGGTATGGCACTGCCCACAATAGGATGGGTCCTCCTACATAATTAACAGTCAAGAAAATGCCCCCACATACTGCTGCACTGGCTCATCTTAGTGATACAATTCACCAGTTGCGGTTCTCTGTCCCCAGGTGTGTCAAGTTGACAACCAGGGTTAGTCCTCTCGCTTAGTTCAACCAAACTCTGCAGATACTTAGCTGTCTCTTTCCTGCTCCTGTCCTACGCTCTCGCTGCTCAATGTCTCACCATTCCTTAAACATATGCTTGTATTTCTCACACCACAAGGTTACACTGTTTTCTACGTGTGATAGTTAATTTGGATCCCGAACTTGATTGATCAAAACATAACTGGGGATGGGTATTAGTGGGATAAATTTCTGGTTGTTTTTATGAGGGCATCTCCAGAACTGAGTATATATCATAAGGCTTTCGACTTAGTTACCTCTTGATGGATTCATGATATGATGGCAGTATTGGGAGGTAATAAATAAAAGAGATGGGTCCTAGCTGGTTGCTGAGGATGCACTCTTAATGGCTATATATTGTTCTGTCCTCTTCCTGTATCACCCTTTTGCCTGATTCCTAGATACTGTGCTGTGAGCTGTTCTCTTCTGCCACATCCTCCTTCTAGTAATTTATCTCCACGTCTTTATAATGTTACTCTCACTGCACTCTAATTGTTTGCTTACATGCTTAATTATCCTAATAGATTGGTACGTTCTGAAGTGGAAACACAATGTCACGTCTTGCTTTTGGTACAAGTCACTAAGCATATTTTAAAAGCTAATAATTTTTCTTTGTTTCCTATTTGTTCTGGAGTGGTAGCGGATTTGCCAATGGAGAATGACTGCTTTTCTTTTATAAAGAGAAAAAAGACTTTGATGAGGCTTTTGTCTATCTAAAGCCTGACTTCTCACACATTTTGTAGGGGAGTTACGGGCAAGGCAAAAGTGCATATTTGAACATGCCTCTGTCTAACAATTTGTCTCCTAGTGCTCACCATCTTAGCAGGAACTCAAACCGTGCAAGTTAAGCCCAAAGGAAACACAGCACAGATTTCTTACAGAAGATCGTAGTTGAGGCTCTTCTTGTTTGGATATCCTAATCAGATTTTCTGGCGTGACATGTTAACTAAGATGACGTGACAGTTGGACTCTAATAAGAACTGTTTCTTGCTATTCTGGGAAACTATTGAAGAATATTTCTAGATGTTTCAAAGTTTCACAACCAGGCAAGTACTTGGAGTAGCTGAATGATTTTGTTTTGCAGTTTGCGTATTAGTTTGATCTCTTTCCTTTTTCTCTTGCGGGGCTAAGAGTTGAACCCAGAACTTTGTACATGCTAGGCAAAGACTCTGCCACTGAGCTACATCTCAAGACCTAGAATTTCTTCATTTTATATAATTTTTTCCTGTTTATAAAAGATTTCATGACTCATGATGCCTGCATATATATGTAATATATATTACATACACATCTATATACACATGAATGCAAAAAATAAATGAATCAAATAGTTTAAAGATTTATAACTATTTTTTAAACAGAATTGGGGTTCTAATACATAGACTCTTGATGTACAGATCATAACATTACCACTAAATATTCTTTGAGAAAAATATTTCCAGTAATGTAGCATAATTTATTTAAACATTTTCCCACCATTTACTGTTTTTAGACACGGAAACGATGTTCTAAAGTACTTTCATGTAATAAACTTTTGTGTTTATTATTATTTCCTTGGGATATGTTTCTTAATGGGTAATTACTGGGTCAGGGAGCATGATCATGTGCATAGGTCTTGTTCTGTATTACCACACTGCCCTTTAGAAAGGTTGTAAAATTATAAATTCTTTCAAATGTGTAGAACAGTCAATGTCTATGTACTTGCTTCTCCAATATAGGTAATTTCATTCGAAATCGCTTTGCTCAGCTGTTAGGACAACATGCTGTTGTGATTAATTTGTTCTTTTTGTGTACTGATGAAGCTTCTTTTGCAGCAAATCACAGCTTAATCTTTATAGTCTTACAATCAGAATGCCACAGCCTGTCTGTCTACTTGGATTCAGGGAGTTTGTTTTCTATTTTCTTAGTTAGAACTGTAATTTCCTTTTACTGGAAGTAAAGGCCAGATAGGTGCCCGGTGTCTCTACAGCAACCTTTCTGAGTTCACCAAGAGAAATCTACTCCCTCAAAACCAGCAGTAGCCAACTCACTGAACATTTGCTGGGGAGACAGAGATGCTACAATGGCTTGAAAGCTTTGGATATCTCCCTTACCACCAAGTCCTTTTTTTCTCCCTGTTTCCCCCAAAGTTCAGATTCTCTTTCATTGTATGTTACTTGTGACATTCTCATCAAATTCTCCCTATTCCTGAACGTTATTTTACTACTTGAGGCAACTAGTGATTTTAAAAGCCCCATGCTTTTGAGGATTCCTTCTCCACCTTTATATTTCACCTATTACTATATTGTACATTCGGGGGAAATGACTAATACCATAGTTATTAATGGAACAACATTCCCCCCCCAGGTTGTTTCTGTAGCATTATATACAATCACTGATAAACTTAAAATGATATATCTCTTAGACTGTGTTTCCAATTTGAGGGGAAGCCATTGGGTGATGTGGGATTCCCCTCTGTATGCTATGAATATGTTTTATTATCATTGGTTAATATAAAAACTCCTTTGGCCTATGGCAGGGCTGAATATAGATAGGCAGGAAAACTAAACTGAATGTAGGAAGAAAGAAGGTGGGGTCAGAGAGACGCCATGTAGCTGCTGAAGGAGAAAGACACCAGAACCTTACTGGCAAGCCATAGCCTTGTGGCAATATATAGATTAATAGAAATGGGTTAATTTAAAATGTAAGAGCTAGTTAGGAATATGCCTGAGCCATCATTGGCTGAACAGTGTTGTAATTAATATAGTTTCTGTGTGATAATTCGGGTCTGGGTGGCTGGGAAGTGAATGCACTCTCTCTGTTTACAATTCGGGCTACACCAAGATAAGAATTTGTAAAGGAATGAAGAAGCAGGATTGGGCAGAGGAAGACCTTGTGATGTGGTGCATCAAAGCAGAGACTTCAGCTGCCCCTCTGGTCACTTGTCATGATCATTCAGTCTATCTCCAATTCGAGACAAGAGGGTTGGACCTTCATGTCCCATACCCATGGCCAGTCCTTGGTAATGGCCACCCTAAAGGGAATGCATGTAACTTTGGAAAAAGCTTGTCTACCAAGAGCCAAGTAGGAGGGTTCAGTTCCCAATATTTAGCAACTGATGCTTTCAGCAGTGAGGAATAAGAACTTTCTCTGAAGGGAGAATTGAATGGTTTCTCAGGCATTTTGTTATTTTTGTTTTATGCTGTAAATCTCCTTGACTCTAAGCCAGTGTAAGTTATACTGAACAATCAAGTCTGGAGGGGTAAGAGCAGAGTGAGGATTTTCAGTTGGATAGAAGTTGGCTTTCAACTCTTGTTCTTGCCCTTTTATCTCTATGGTCTTATGCAAGTCATTTGTATGTACTGAGACTTTTTATCCCCATATAAAATGGCAAAATTAATACCTTACCTCTTAGAAGGCAGATAAGAGAAGTTAAAGATGACTAGAACTAGATACTGATCATTGTGCCTCCTGACACTTTTAGACACTTAACTAGTGACATTATATTTTCTTAATTTCTTCATCTTGTATAGCATTTGTTTTAAGAAATTTTCTTTCTCTCGACAATATGAAGACTGTATTCATTTAATATTCTTGAATAACTTTTTGACAACTTAGAAGGCTGGGCTGTAAAATTAGAAACTTAAGAGTGCATGGTTTTTAGACTTAGTATTACCATTTTAAAGTTCTAACAGTTTGTGATTTGATGCATTGAAACATGCAGTGTAATTAATTCATATCCCATTAGTATCCTCACCATTATCACCTTGGTTTTAATGAGCTACATTGGTAATCCTGGCACATTGTGTGTTAGATGTTCCTGATGATTAGAAGAAGTACAGGAGGAGAGGTTTTTTTTTGGGACAGTTTCAAGACCTGTGGCATCAAATTGGTATTCCTTTGTTGCCACCTTCTTTGGAAGGAAGCACTGATCCTGCATCTGCACAAAAAGAATTCCTGCTGCAAAAGTGTCGCAAGTGAGAAGAACTACATAATTTAGCAACATCACTTTCTTAACTCAACTGTTGGCAGAAATGGCTTCTTCTGATTCTTATACAGCTAAGCTTTTATCGATTGACTAAGCTTGAAATCCCTGTGACAAACCATTACTATTAAAAACACACACACACACCACACATATACCTACTGATCACTATAGCAGCTGAGTCAATTAGCTTCTATGTTTGCTAATTGACCTTAAGCATGGTCTGGGAATCACTTTGTGTATTGTGAACTTCTTAACTATCTTACATTAGTCATTTGGGTTAACAGCAAAAAAATAATCCAGACCACATAGGCTAAGCAGCAGAAATGTACTTTTTCACAGTTGTAGAGCCATCTGAGTACTCCTTTTCTCCTTTGTAGATGTTCAGCTGACAGTGTTCTCAAATGACTTTGCCTCTGTGTAGCTAGATGTGCTGTGTATGAGTATAAGGAAAAAGTCAAGGGTATCAGTTTTATAGATTGGGCTCAACCCTTATGAGCTCATTTAAACTTGGTTACTTGTCTAAAGACCCTGTCTCCTAATACTCTCATTTAGGGATGCAATGAAGCACATAGCAACCTCTAAATTTGGTTTTGGCTCCTGTAGAATTATTTAGACACTAGGCAATCGGACAGATGAGTCACTTGCAGTTGTAATTATTTAGTTATTTAAAAATTAACTAGGGCCTGAGAGATAGCTCAGTGAGTAAAGCTGCATGGCACCAAAACAAACAACCTGAGTTCAATCCCTGGGAACCACATGGTAGAAGGAAAGAACCAACTGCTTCAGTTTGTCCATTGTCCTCCGCATACACTGTAGCTTGCATATAGCTCTCTCTCTCTCTCTCTCTCTCTCTCTCTCTCTCTCTCTGTCACACACACACACACACACACACACACACACACTGAAATAAACAAATAACAAACAAACAATGTTAAGAAATAATTAGTTTGGTGTGGTGTCATATGCCTTTTATCCTAGCACCCAATAACCTGAGGCAGGAAGATCATGACTTTGAGGCTGGATTAGGCTGTGCTTATCTTGGGCTATACATGAACACCCTTTCTCACAAGAAATTAAACTACTTACAGTTGTATATATACAATGTAATATGATTTGTTCTTAAGTCATCCTAAGTGTACACAGTTGTCAATGTCAAAAAGAAGAGCATATCTTCAGACCTTTTAAAAGATCTATAGAATGAGGACTTGTTGAACTTGACTATTCTTACTTGGAGATTTCTTTTTAATGACTAGTTGTGTGGTTGTCATCTTTTAGCTCCTCTTTGTATTTAAGCTTTCATTGTATTGCAACTTTTTTTCCCAGCACCGATTTGCAGTGCTGTGATTGGCTTTCAGAGGCAATGCTTTTCTGTTTTACTGAGGCTGAAAAGTTGCTGTTTGAAGCTGTTTTATGAGGATTTTGCTTCTTCTTTCAGAGCGAATAAGTTCTGTTTATTTATTTTCAAGGGAACTGTTTCTCAGAAAAATGATTCCCTACAGGTTTGTGATGGTTTTAATACATCTATAAACAAGGCCGTTTCCCCAGAACTGCCATTGTTACTTAAGAGAATTCTTTCATTTGTCTTCATTCAAACCTATATTTGAAAATAATTGATTTTTGTTCTATCTATTCAAATCTTCCTTTAAGCTATGTTTATCCATTTCCAAGCCCTTTGGAAAATTTGACAGTAGGTATCCATAACTGTGTAAGACTGCCTGTTCTCAGCTTTATTAGATGCTTTCCATTTATATTTTCATGAGTCTGAGTAGCAAAGCACAGAAGAAAGGAGGTTTGCATTTGATCCCCGATTCTCCCCATTCGAAGATATTTTTCATATATATTAGTTTCATTTCACTCTGAAGAAATTCTTGATCAACTTTTCATTATGGCAACTGAATTTATGCTCAGTGTGCCTTCAGCCTTTTTATGAGTGTCTACTATCAGAGCAGAGTGGTATTTTCTAAATCAAAGCTGCTTGTGACTTCAAGATAAATCCAAAGAAGGGGCCAATGACCCTTAGAAATATTTCCAAAAGTTGATCAGAACTAAGAAAAATTGCTTAAAATGACCGGTCCTTGCTTTACTACACAAGACAAGGTTAATGTTGAGAATAAAATAGGCCAAATATGTGTGAACATGGCATACATGGGCCTATTCCTAAGTACAATTAATAAATGCTGACCTGGTGGTACAATTGATGGAAATGACAGTTATCACTGAAAGTCCATAATTCAAATAGATCATGCATTTGGGAGAGAGAGGAAACATGGAAGGAATTGGAGACAGGAGGGAGGGGTGAGAGTGATGGAGATGCTGTGTTCACATATTAGTTAAGTGATCAAAAAATGAATAAACGTCATTACTCTTGACTCTACATATGCTATGAATTTTCACAATTATCTGCCATTATATACCATACAGATAGTTTCATTGCCTTAAAGACTCTCTGTGTTCTGCTTAGTGTTTACTCCCTCTCCTTTGACTTCTGGCAACTGATCTTTTCATCTACACTGTCTCCTCAGCTTTGTCTTTTGACAATGTTCTATAGTTGAAATCATATACTTTATGATTTTCATATGGGCTTGTTTTGTACTAAGTAACGTGAATTTGGGTTTCCTTCATATACTTTCATGATAGTTCAACTATCTAATGAAAGGAGTCTCTCTTTCTCTGTGTGTGTGTCTCTGTCTTTTTCTGTCTGCCTGTCTTCCTGTTCTCTCTCTCTCTCTCTCTCTCTCTCTCTCTCTCTCTCTCTCTCTCTCCCCCTGTATGTCTGTGGTGCTGTGGTTAAAGTTCAGGCACTTGTGAATGTTAGGCAAGCACTCTACCATTGAACTATATTTCCAGTCCATTACTACCACTTTAATTTACATTTTATAATTACCTGTAGTGTTGAACTTGTCCTCATATGCTTTTTGGTAAGCTTCTTGTTCATGTCTTTTGGCCATTTTTATATGAGACTGTTTGTTTTCTTATTGTTGAGGTCTAATAATTCTTCAGACTTTTGATATGCCCTTTATAAATTTGTCTTTTGATATAACTGGAGCAATGACTCAGCAGTTAACAGCTTTGGATGCTTTTGAAGAGGACCCAGGTTTGGTCCCCAGCACCCATGTGGTGGCTCACAACCTCGGTAACACCATATTTTAGGGTATCCAACACCTTGTTATGATCTCCACAGGCACTACACACACATGGTGCACAGAATCATGCATACAAAACATCTGTACATATAAAAATAAATAAATAAATCTGAAAATAATACTTTTTTTGTAACTACTCCTTTACTAGTCTGTGGTTTGCCCATTCATCCTTCTGGCAGTATCTTTAACAAGACACAACTTTTTAATTACCATTTATTAATTGTACTTAGGAATGGGTCCCACTATGGCATGTTCACACATATATGGCCTATTTTGTTCTCACCATTAACCTTGTCTTATGTAGTAAAGCAAGGACTGGTCATTTTAAGTAGATTTTCTTAGTTCTGATTGATTTTTGTAAATATTTTTGAGGGTCATTGGCACCTTCTCTGGGTTTTTCCTCAAGTCACTAAACACAGCAAAGTTACAATATGCCACAGAAGTCTGACTTGCATCAAGTGGATGTGACCTTAAAGGAGACGGCGTGCCACTTGAAAGCCTTCATTTCTCTACTTCATGAAGCCATTTGCCACTACAGCAGGACTGTTTGAGGTCATGGATACCCTTCCTCCGTGGCTGTAGCTCTTTTGATTGCTGACTTTTTGAAATGGGAATCTGACTGTGCTGTCCAGGCTAACCTTAAACTCTTTTCCTCATGCTGCCTTCCTGCCTTAGCCTTCTGAGTGCCGGCACAGGCTCAGTACAGGAGCTGTTTCCTGGTTTCTGTTCATTTGATCAGTTCCTCATCACCTCTGTGTTTCCCACATTGAGGGGAAATCTACTCTTTCCTTTCAACTTGAGGTCCAGTGTTGTCTCCTTTGTAAAATGTTCTCACCTTGAGTTTGAACCTGACTTATAGGACCTCCCATAGTGTTCTTTATTACAACTGAACAATTACCCAAACATATTATAAATATGGTCCAGGAGGCCTCCCTTTCTTGTCATTCCCTCATATTAATACATTTTCTTTATTCATCTTCATAATGATAGTGGCTAGGCAAATGGATGCATACTACAGTACTTTCCAACTCTCTTCAGACAGCTGCAATGTAATTTGTAAAATCAGGAGCCTATTTTGAAAGCCCAGTATTTATCATTAATTCCAAAGATATTTTTGGTGAATTTTTTTTTGCAAAAGACTATCCTGGTTACTGGAGATATGATTTTTGCTATCTCAAGATGCTTTATAAGTTATCCTTTTCTGCCATTTAGTCTCTGAATCCCATTCAGTGGAGAAATTGCTACTTTGTGGGTCTTGGTAGAAGGAGGCATTCATCTCCATCTAGGATCACACAAAACGTCTCACCCACATTTCCTCGTGTTCCTCTAGAATGAATCCATTGACACATGGCCAGGGCTCAATGGCTCAGATATACTTCTTTCACACTGGACCTGAGAGTACTGGCTCAAAGAAGCAGATACCATGGGGACTCTTGGCTTCCCAGAGGTATTCATCCCTTCTCCTGTGTGTTTGTCTCTCTCTGTGTGTTGGTAATGTTTGGCAGCAAAATCCTTTGTGGTCTGTGGAATGATTTGGGACACTGCTTTGAGCTAGGTTCTTAAGACCTGCTGGCATTTCTATGAGCCACCTAATGTTCCTCTGGTAAATTTTCTTTCAGTATAAATCAGTCAGTGTTGCTTTCTATTGCTGACAACTAAACATACTGACTGATTCACGATAATAAGAAATAAATACACAAAAAGTGAAGCAATAATTCAACATCCCAGGATAGAATGTGTCACAAAAGCAACAGATTCACTGCAAAATGAACCGTGTGGGAAATATGCTTTTATTGAATAGGCAATGGTCTCAGCTTGTTGCTGCAGTAGTCTGAGAGACTTTCTTAGGGAGTTGGCTTAGCCTCAGGCTTGGATAGTGGACGGGATGTACATATGGACCCACTGCTGGGAGAAACATGAAGGAAATGAACTGGGAGTGTGGGAAATACAAGGCCCTGTGTTTTCTTTCCAGCCCCATAAAAAACAAACCAAGAAAAAGAACTACAAATTATGTATCCATCCATGAAGCAGATTAAAAACCCAAAGAATCTACAGAAAATCTCAAAAATAGGAAAGGTTAATATATCGTTGAAAGGAGATTTACTGGATTCAGCAAATAAAAAGGAGGATGATCAACTAAAATTAGAATCTTGGGTAATGGATAACTGTTCAGAATATGTACCAAATGCATATTTTCAGATGTCTGTAATATTTCATATAGCTTAGAAATTTACAGTCTTCTAATTTCTTTTAGCCCATGTGCATCCTTCGTTTATGTCACAAACTCACCTTGGAGGAATTAGCGAACTTGACAGAAGAGTCTGGAATTAACAATCACATTTTTCCAGTAGTGAGCTTTGAGCTCTGCTTTAAAGAAAGTCTGAGATATGGAGTAAAAGATGATGAAGGAAATTAAAGAGCAAAATAAGTAAGTAGGCCTGGCCTCTACCTATTTCTGTAATCATTGTCTCTGTCTCTTTGTTTCTCTCCATCCACATTATATAGTCCAGGTTGCCCTTTGCTTTGCATGCTGTCCTTTTTTTTTTGATACAAGGTCTCACTGTGTACCCCAGGATAGCCAGCCCTTCCTGTATAGCTCAAGCTAGTCTGAAACCCTTGATCCTTGCCATAGCTTTCTGAGGGTTGGGATTACAGGTATGTGCAAGCATGCCTGGCTCCTGTAGGCACTTTAATTTATGCTGCCTCATCCCAATCTCAAAACAGGTAAAATTAGCCTCTTCTTTTTTAAAATTTTATTACTTTCTATTTTTTTAAAACAAACTTTTTTTCATTTTACATACCCATTCCAGTTCCCACTTACTCCCCTCCACCCATTCACTCCACTTATACCCCCACCATCCACTCCACAGAGAGGGTAAGGCACATTACTTTGGGGAAGGTCCAAGGCCCTCCCTACTATATCTAGACTGAGCAAGGTATCCATTCAAAGAGAATAGGATCCAAAAAAGCCAGTACAAGCAGTAGGGATAAATCCTGGTGCCACTGCCAGTGCCCCCACAGTCTGCCCCAGACATGCAACTGTCACCCACATTCAGAGGGACTAGTTAAGTCCTATGCTTGTTCCTTCTCTGTCTGGCTGGAGTTGATGAGCTCCCATTAGCTCAGGTAAACTGTTTCAGTGGGTGAGTCCATCATGGTCTTGACCTCTTTGCTGGAAATTATCTCCTAGTTAAATGAACTGATGTTCAAATGCTTTTTCCCATCCTGTGTAATCTTCAAGGACTTCTGTGGAATGCAGGAGAAAGTGTTGATGGAACTGGGCTATTAGAACCTAGCCTAAGTGAAGGCCAGGGACAGAGACAGGAAACAGGAACATATCCTGCTTTTATAGGACATTGGGAGCTAAAGATTTTGTAAGCAGATTTTTGTAACAAATCAAGAGCCAAATGTAATAAAACTTACTGGCCAAAAAAAAAAATACCAGTGAGGATGTGGATAATTTAAGTGGGACTAGAAAATAAAGCTGTTTGTTTGGAAAACAGTCCAGCAAGTTCTCAAAACTTAAATATAGAGTTGCCATTATAACCCATGAATTACAGTCCTGACTATACATGTGAATATATTTATGAATATATGTCAAAATTGCTCATGATTAGTTCAAAGTGGAAAAAAACTAAATATCCATTGGTAGATGAATACATAAATAACAATTTTAAAGAAATGAAAAGGAAAACTTCCATATGATGGAATATCACAGCAGGTTTAGTGTGGAGAACTATAAAAATGTTAGGTAAAGGAAGCCTTGCCCCAAAGACCACAGATATATGATTCCATTTGTATAAAATGATGGGACTGTGTCTAGAGACAGAAAGAAGGTCCAGAGTGGGAGAAATGAGAATGTGAGCAAAGAGGCCAAGACCACGAAGAGTTCATCCAATGAAACAGCTTCCTTGAGCTAATGGGAGCTCACCAACTCCAGTCAGACTGGGAAGGGACAAGCATAGAACCAAATTAGTCCCTCTGAATGTGGGTGACAGATGCATGGCTGGGGCAGACTGAGCGGCCACTGGCAGTGGCACCAAGATTTATCCCTATTGCTTGTGCTGGCTTTTGGGGAACCTATTTTCTTTGGATGGGTACCGTGCTCAGCTTAGATGTCGTAGGGAGGCCTTGAACCTTCCCCAAAGCAGTGTGCCTTACCCTCTCTTTGGAATGGATGGGGGGTGTGTGGAGGGAATGGGAACTTGGATTGGTATGTGTAATGAAAAAGATTGTTTTCTTTAAAAAAAAAAGAAACAAAAAGAAAATGTCCAATGTGATGGTTGTGCAACCCTGAAATCTCTCCTCTATACAATTAAAGACATAAAGTATATTTCATGTGAACTATCTTAATAAAACAAGAGATTTGGAAATTAATATTTCTATTAAAATGTAAAAAATACATAGCTAGTTCCAGGACAGGCTCCAAAGCCACAGAGAAACCCTGTCTCGAAAAACCAAAAAAAAAAAATACATAGAAAAGAATAATTGTGGGAAAGATGATTTTTTTTCTTTACTGCGAGAGGCTGTGAGAGTATAGCCTTCTGTAAAACAGGAAGAGAAGCCTGGGCCGACCCTGCTCTGCTGACACTTTGATGGGAGACTTTTTATCCATCAGCACTACGAGGAACACAGGTTGATTTTTTAATGTTTCTAGTCTATGGTACTCTGTTACAGCACCATAAACTAACTAAGGCAGTTTGGCTTAACCTATAATCTGATTTTCACATTGTTTTACAGGGAAGACAATTAACTTAGGAAGCTATCCTAGAGAACAGCTGTAGGATAGCATAGGGAAGTGATTCAGGAATGGAAGGCAGCCAATTTGGGGTGTAGAATGCAGCAAGTGACTATTGTGGGCACCTGGGGTCAATCTCATTAGGGAGTTCTGGGAGATGGACCGTGCCTCAGAGTCACAAAGCTGAGGTATTATTGCCATACCTCTCCCCTACCATCTGTTTAGGGCTAATCCCAGAGGAATTAGCACTGGAACAGTCTCTTCATTCAATTTATAAACACTATGAAAGGGAAAGACCTGTGGTTTAGATAAAATGAAAACACTGGCATATTTAGGAGAACCAATGTCTTTCTTGATTCTTGACTGTTTCTATTTGGTATGTCTTTGGGGTAATGGGATTTGGTACTAAATTCAATTTCTGAGTCCTTCTCACTCGCTACCAGTTGAGCTAAGAACCCATTTTTTTTTTTCTGATCTGAGAACTCTGCTTTTTTATTGCCCTAGGGATTGCTCCAAAGTCACCCTACTTCTGGTTCCCAAATAAACCATTCCTAGAATCTTACTCTTTCCCAAGCCCCATTGCCATAATAAATTTTTTAATATTCTTTCTTTTGATTTTATTTTAACCAACTTGCCAGGTATATTTCCGACCTATACCCTATGCTTCATTCAAATGAAGTTATGCTGATTCCGTTTTAGACTTTTTCTTTCCCTTTTTCCTTCCTTCCTTCCTTTCTTGTTCTTATTTTTTTTTGAGACAGGGTTTCTTTGTGTATATTTGGCTATTCTGTAGCTGGCTCCATAGTGTATACTGGCCTCAAATTCATAGAAATCTGCTAGCCTTTGCCTCTTTAGTGCTGGGATTAAAGGCATATACCACCACCACCTAGCTTCTAGAATTCCTTTAATCTGCATTCCTACCTGTATTATTTCTTCTACTTAGACTACTCTATGAACCTGTTCTTAGTTTATTGGAATCCCATCAATTTTTGAAACTCTAACCAGTATTCTTTATTCTATGAAGCATTTTTTGTGACACTTTCATTACTGTCTTCTATTATTGTTTCTGGTTTGTGCTTTTTTCTTTCAGTTAGATCTTAGTAATCTTTGCAGTGGTCTATATTTATCTCGTTAGTTAAACAAAGATTCATGAAGTGTTAGTGATTTCCCTCAGCACTGAGCTCCAAAGATGGTTGAGGCGTGGTCCTCACTCTCAAAAGAGCTCAACAGCCAGGCATGGACATACACTCTTGTAATAGCAACTCTTCCAGGTGGAAGAAGGAGGAAAGGAAATTTGAGGTTAGCCTAGGCTATACAGTAGGATCCTGTCTCAAACAAAATTTAAAAAGCAACAACAGAAAGAAAGAGATTAACATGCTAGGCTTAGAGGAATGAAGTGAAAGCAAGTATGTGTCCATGTTGATGCTTCAAAACATTAGCGAAGGGTTAAAGATCATGAGTACACAGAGTGAAAGAAGGAATAGGGAAAATTTGTCTTCAGTGTACTTCCTGTGGATGCTCAGAAATTATCTTGTAAAGATAGTTTTAGGGAAAGAAAATGAACATAATTGGATAATGGTAAGAAAAATTTTGTGTAAGAAAGGGCTCTAAGTTTGAATCCAGCTGTGCTGGTTTATAGTGATGCAACCCTAAATTAGCTATTTTCTTACTTCATATGTTAAATTGACAGCACACGAACTAATAACACAATTGTGAAATCAGTTGATATAATACTTGCACAGTGTCTAGCTTATGTTTAGAAAGCATTAGAATCTTGGTAACTTAGTATGCTTTTGCCTAATGTCTCTGCTCTTAGAAAAGAAAGATTTTTGAGTTTTCTCTGTCTGTATTAAAACAATCTGGACTGAGAGAGATTTGATCTTCTGTATATATTCTTTTAAATTAAAATATAACTTTTATGTTTATTTTTGTTTTTTATCATTTTTAAATTTTCTACACCCATTTCAATTATATAGTTGGGATAGTCTTGGACTCAGAGGTTGGGGAGAGGCCTGAAGAGTTGGCTTTTTCTCGGCATGTAAAGGAAGACCTTTAGACAAGGAATTGTTCTAAAAGTGGAGACTGCTTCTTGAAATTAGATTTCCTTTTAATCACATTTATGAATCAACAGAAATTGAAGATTACTTATAAAAGTAATATATGGCCCCTCTACTTTTAGGTCATTTCCTTTAATTTTTTAGAATAGGATATGAAAAGATTCAGGGTATATTGCCTTGACATGTACTTTTTTCATTTCTCTTTCAAAAAGCAGTTAGTGGGTACCTACTGAATTCCAGGTGCTAACCACTGAGCAAGTAGCAAACAAAAGAGCCTTACAGTGTGTGAGTTGAGACTGGCACTGAGCAAGCAATTACATGTGTAAATGTGTAATGCCAAAGTCTGCAAAGAATTGGAGAGTTCAGTCAATAAAGTGCTTGCTTTGTACCTACATGAAAACACCCATGGAAGAAAGCTGGGATTGGTGATGTGTATGTATAATCCCAGCACCAGAGAGAAAGTGGCAGGTGGAGTACTGGGGCTCACTGACCAACCAGTCTAGCTGAATTGGTAAGTTCCATCCAAGTCAGAGAGAGATCCTGGCTCAAAGAAGGAGGCTGGCCTTCCAGAGGTTTTCTGGATTTTACATGCACTTTCAGAATCTTACCACACTCTTAAGCACTTAAGCATGAACACACCACACACACACACACACACACACACACAAACACAAGCATGCACACACACACGACATGCCACTAATAAAAGAGAAGTCGTAAGTAAATTACAAAAGAGTCCTTTTTAGTCTGCATGATAAAACAGAAAATTTTCTAGAGGAGGGGACACTAGAGTTGATTTGGGTTGGTGGGTGGGAGTAGCAGGGAAGTGAAGACAGTTAGGGAGAGCATCAATATGCCAGGAGAATGGGCTAACATTTGAGCCCAACTTGAGGCTGTCAATCATAACCCTGTACTGGAAGGAAACAGGACAATGGAGCTAAAACAGATCTGTAGGCTCCAGCCTCTGAAGGCCCTGATGTGCCATGGTAAGATTTGATTTTTTATGGGAAAACTCTGAAAGATTAAGTAGACTGGTGCAAATAAGTTTGCATTTTGAGGAAGTCATTTTTGCTTGATGCAAGAATAATAGATGAGACAGAGAAAGAATGGAAGTTAGGAGAACCACAGGCAAACTTGGTTTGGGGACCTCACTGTGAATAGAGAGGAAGGATTGGGGTTCAGAAAAGTTTATGTAAACTTAGTTTATTTATCGCTTTGATGTTGCTTTGACAAAGTGTCTGACATAACAAATTAGGAGAGGAGAGCTTTTTTGGTTCATGGTTTCAGACGGCTTTGATCCATCAAAGCAGGGATGGCATGGCGGAATGGCTCCATCCATCATGGCAGGAGCATGAGGTAGAGACTGTTCAAGATACAGAGGACCAGGAAGTAGAGAGAGAAACATGAATAAGAACCAGGATACAACTTTCAAAGTCATTCTCTTAGTGACCTACTCCTATGGACTTTGTAGTTTCCTAAAACAGCATCACCAATCGGACAACAAGCATTCAAAAGGAGCCTGAGAGGGACATTTAAGACTCCAGCTACATGACTCTATAATAGTAGCTGATGAACAGATCACAAGGGGTGGGGACTGGTTGCAACCTTTTCTTTTTAACCATTGAAAGTCTTGGGAGCTGTACACCTGCTCATAACCATTCTAGACATTGTCTGCAACTTTCAGAAGTATTCAAGGACAATCAAGGGCCCAAGAGAATGTTAGTCTGGGTGGAAGGAGAATACTTTCCAGGTGACAGATCTGCAGTCTTCACAAGCCACTGAACTCTTCTAGACATGAACTTTGTCATTTTCAAAGTAAATGGTTTGTGTTAGCGAATCTCCACACATGGCTTGCACATAGCTCTCCTTTTATTCTTTAGAGAGAAATAAAATTTAGTTTTTTTATATGACTACTTTACTCTTGCAGTTTACATTTTAAACTCTATGTGTATATGTGAATGTGTTGTTTTACATGAATTATTACATAGACATTCATAGCAACCTCATGAACTTTAAGACTGTTCTCCACAGTCACCAGACAAAAGAGACAGAGAGCAAGAGAAACTAGGTTTGTTTAAAGATACTAATTGGCAACATTAGAAGCTCTTAAGTCTCCTAATTCTGTCTGACTTCTTTCTATTAGGTGTTTCTATCTTCTGTTGCATACTTATGCGCCTTTGTATTCTCTTCATTCCCCTGCCATTCCATTGTTTTTAAGTATTCCATCCAGGGAGACAGAGTGAGGCAGTGTAATTCACTTCGGGCAATTCAGATATTTGGTTTTAAATTGCACATTTATTTGAAACTTGAGACTTCTTTTGTGATTATTCTTGCCACTTCTGACCCAATTACCAAGAATAATTAATAACTTGGGCAAATTCCAAGTGTTTATAAACAGAAGCAGAGAGAGAGAGGACCTGAAAGACTGGCCTGATTAGGAAAAATATGATTATGGTGTTTTTCAACTTTTGCTTCCAAAAAATAGGCAGCTACTATTTTATAAATGGGTTTGTTTCTAAATAAATGGTATTGGGTATTGGGGCTGCTTGCTTCTTAACCATATTTAAATTTATTTTCCATCTCAAATGACATTCAGCTCAAGAGGAAATCCAACAGCTATGATTTGAGAGCAGTCTTTTCTTCCTGTGTATGTGGGCTGGAGAGTTACAGAAGGTCATATGGTCTCCATTCACAAAACAAATATCCAGTCAGTTGTACTATGTTTCTTCTATATAATTATCTTCTGTGGAATCCTAGAGCTTTCTAAATGGAGGATATTGCTTTAGCGATCCATACTTAAGAAGCAGAAAGAAGACCCAGAGGGGCTCAGAAATCCCAAACTTCTCATTGACTTAATACCTTAAAAAGTCCATAAGCCCAAAGGCTCTTTAGCCAGTGATTACTATGTATTGGAACATAAAAAATGATTCTAAAATATAGTGTTCCTCATTAACAAATGTTTTGCATCTTGTAATCTTGTGGGTCACAAATTTGATGCAGGCTTATCCTGACCTTCTGTTTGCAGTCAGTTGGTGGTACTCAGTAAGTGGACGCTGTCTATCACATGTATTGCACTCTGGTGGATGGTCATTCATACAATTTCAACCCCTCAGCCTTTCCATAGTGTAGTTGAACTCCGGACAGATAGTTCAGGGCTCCAACAGTCCAGGTTAGAAGCAGCTGATTTTCTTGAAACCTGAGCCTAGAGCTAACTCATGATGATTTCATCCATCTTCTGTTGATCACAGGAGTCACAGAATAAGCCACGTTTAAGAACTAGAGAAACAGTTGGCTGTGTTGGTGCATGCCTGTCATAACAGCACTTAGGAGTTAGAGACAGGAGCATCAGGAGTTCAAGGCCACCCATAGCTGCAAAACAAATTCGAGACCACCCTGAACTATAAGAAACCCTGTCTCAAAAATAAAACAAAACAACTGAAAAGCAAACATAAAAGCAAAGAAACTAAACAGGAAACTAAACAGCATCACTCGATGGGGTGTGTGATAATTAATATATAGTTATCTTTAACAAGCCTCACTTTTAGATTTATAATTCTTTCATTGTTTCAGTTCCAACACCATCTCAGTATAACATTCATCCTAGGAGCTAGCATTGCTCTAGCTCTCTTTAATGTCCCCAGACTGACTTGGTTACAGTTTGGACTCACTAATGAAGAGTGCTTTCCCTTATATTCAGTCCTCAGGACCCACTTGCTCAGGGCTGATATCCATTCAATTTGGATGTTGTTGATGCTTTCTTTTTTTTTTTTTTTTATTTTAATTTATTTATTTATTAAGAATTTCTGCCTCGTCCCCACAATGTTGATGCTTTCTTGAAGTATCCTATCCTTATGAAGTTTGTGAGGTGCTGGAAGATGCTTTTCATTTTTTTTATTTTGTGTATGGGTGTTTTGCCTGCATACACATCTGTGTACCACATGTATTCCTAGTGCCTGCATAAGTCAGAGCATCAGAGCCCCTGGGACTGAAGTCACAGATAGTTGTGGACCATCATGTGGGTTCTGGGAATTGAAATTGGGTCTTTTGGAAGAGTAACCAGTGGTCTTAACTGCTGAACTATCTCCCCAGCCCTTAGTGTGATACTTTTTTTCTTTCTTTCTTTCTTTCTTTCTTTCTTTTTTTTTTCACAACAGGGTTTCTCTGTAGCTTTGAGGCCTGTCCTGGAACTAGCTCTTAGACCAGGCTGGCCTTGAACTCACAGAGATCCGCCTGCCTCTGCCTCCCAAGTGCGAGGATTAAAGGACTTGAGCCACCACCACCCAGCTAGTGTGATACATTATAAGAGAAGTAATCCTAGCGAATCTTTACATGTAAAATGAAGTTCTTTTTGGTTGATTCTTTGTGTATGTGAAAAAAGTAATACACAAAATGAATCAAGAAAGAGTATCGGAAAAATCATATTTGGGGACAAAATTCCACCTACTTGATTGTGATAGTTTGAATGAAAATGGCCCCATAGGCTCACAGGGAGTGGCACTATTAGGAGGTGTGGCCTTACTGGAGTAGTGTGGCTTTCTTGGAGGAAGTGGGTTACTGGGGCAGGCTTTGAGGTCTCAAATACTCAAGCCATATCTAGTGTGACGTTCTCTTTCTGCTTCCTGCAAATCAAGATGTAGAACTCCCAGCTCCTTCTCCAGTACCATGTCTGCCTGCATAGAGTCGTCCTTCCTGTCATGGCAATAATGGACTTTCTGAACTATAAGCCAGTCCCAGTTACATATTTTCCTTTATAAGACTTGCTGTGGTTATGGTGTCTCTTCACAGCAATAGAAACCTAACAAAGACAATGGTCCTTCTTTAGTTCTTCAAACAAAGCCGATTCTTTTCTAATATAAGAATTTTATGCATGCCTTTCTCTCTGCCTAAAGTAGCCATCTTCTTTCCACTTGACTAGCAGTCACAGTTAGGACATAAAGTGTGATGGGGTGATGCACTAATATCCAGAGGAGGAACTTATGGAAACAGATTGGATCATGAGAGCTCTGACTTCAACGGATAAAGCAATGATGCATTTATAGTTTCATAGGCTAAATATTAGGTACTCTTCTCATGTCTGAAAAGTACCTTAAGGAAAGAAAATGGTACTTTTTGTGCATTGTTTATGGGATGTATCAAGATGGGGAAGGATTTGTGATGGGACCAAGTTTTGTCCGTGGGACAAGGACAACTTGAAATGACCTCTTATCTGAAAATGCAATCTCAGAGTATTATTAAATGTGTACTAAGATAAAAAAACAAAAAAGACACTGGAACAATGATAAATTTTTGCCTTTTAGAAGCTTAGTTTAACTAAGCATGTATGTTTTGGAATAATGAGTGCAATTTTAGCTTGCCTTATAACTAGGTTTGGCCATGTGTCTCTTATTCTGTCTAGTACGATATATGCAAAAGTCTATGTACCTTCTTCTACTAACTATCCTTTTGCCTGTACTAGTCTCTAAAATCCAGATGCCACTGTGTTAGATTGTGAAGACAATGGCTATATTCTCAGGATGAAAGAGCAGTGATTGGGAAGGTATCTGGGTGTTGATCAGGGACTTCGTGGACCAAGTTTTCGTTTTAGATTTGGCTAACAAATCTTCACACTAGGAACATAAAATAAAGTTCTACCCTCTAACAGAAAAGCTGAGCATATTGACATATGCCTGCAATCCTAGCACGAGGGAGGCGGAGGCCTTGAGGATGAAGCCTTTGATGGCAGCCTGAGCTGTGAAGTGTCCTTTTTTTATAGATATTCTTCCATTTCTGGGAAAACAAATCTTAATGAGAACAAAACTGGCCAGTTGGTGGTGGTGTACACCTTTAATCCTAGCACTCGGGAGGCAGAAGACTGCCGATCTTTGTGAGTTCGAGGCCATCATGGTCTACAAGAGCTAGTTCCAGGACAGGAACCAAAAAGCTATGGAGAAACCCTGTCTCAAAAATCAAAAAGAAGAAGAAGAAGAAGAAGAAGGAGAGAGAGAGAGAGAGAGAGAGAGAGAGAGAGAGAACAAAACTGGGTCTTGCATTAGATTATGTAACACTGGTTTGCAGCAATGTGAAAAATCCACATGGCGAGCTAATACCAAAGGCAGGATAGAGGGTGTCACTCTGGGTGCACTGGGCTCTGCTGTATTTCCTGCAGTATTTCTAAGGTGGATTTTCACAGGGGAAAATGACTCCTCACTTCAGACTTTCCTTTCTAGACTAGCACAAAGGGTTGAGGAAATTATTCCACTCCTAGAGGGCTTTCTGATTTCCCCAGCAACTTGTGCAATATCTTAGAGCATAAATTGATTCCTTTATTACTGTTAGAAAGTTCACCTGCCAGATTATACTGATTTCCCGAAGTCATTTTGGACAAAGGAAAGGTCACATTGTTTTTCCAGTAAAGATGTGTTTTTTCCTCTTTATAACTTGCCTGGTTTTCTTCTTTTCAGCCTTTCCTTTGTGATAAATGTTTTAAATAAGACACTTTCCCAGGATATTTAAAGCAATAATACTTAACCTTTGTATAACCTTTCATCTTTCGAGTCTTTTACAATGGGTACCGAAATCAAAAAACTCCCTTCAAAGGCCAGTGCTGCTACAAACTAGTGTGGAAAGAGTTTGCACTCATCAGCTATCAGGTAGAATGTTTAAAGTAACAGAGAAAGCATCATCAAGAGCCAGGTTGCTCAGAATGCTGTGTTTGGTGTTCAAGCAAAGAACACTGGTGTCTAGGGAAAGAACACTGGGCACTGAAAATCACATCAAGCAGAAAGTCTCACATGGATGAGGCCATTTGCACTGGGCATGCATGGTAGATCCTATCATAATGGCATTTTTTTGTTGTTTTTTTGTTTTTGTTTGTTTGTTTTGACTTTGTTAGTGCTAGGGATGGCATCCAGGGCCTTGTGTCTGCCAGACAAGCCCAGCACTGAGCTAATATCTTAGTTATGGTTTCTACTGCTGTGATAAAACACCATACCAAAAGTGGCGTGGAAAGGAAAAGGCGCATTTCAATTATACTTTCACACCAGGGTCCATTCATCACCAAGGGAAATCAGGGCAGAAACTCAAAGAAAGCAGGAACCTGGAGGCAGGAGGTCATCCAGAATCTATGAAGGAGTTTGGCTTACTAGCTTGCTCTTCATGGATTCCTCAGTCCACCTTAATATAGCACCCAGGACCACCAGACTTCTGTGGCACATCGCACACACAGCGAGTTAGGCCCTCTCACATCAATCATCAATCATGGAAACTGATTGATTATGCATAGGCTCATAGCCAGACCAATCTGTTGGAGAATCTTCTCAGATCACTCTGGCCTGTGTCAAGTTGACATAAATTATCAGCACAGCTACTTTCAAAGTATCATGACTGCTTTGGTCCTGGTTATTTTCATGTAGCTCCTCTTCCTTTCTCGTTCCTTCCCCTTTTTTTTTCTGAACTCTTCTTTTCCAGTATTTCCCACTGACTCACAAAGCTACCTTCTCTTAGTTTTCATTGCTCTACAAATGGACCCTGAAAAAGGTTTACACACAAGAAGTGCATAAGAGATATCTAAGTGGATTCCCACTGGGGACTTTTAAAGAAAGTGAAGAAAGGGACTGAGTTATCTCACCCAAGGGAACAACTTATTTTTTATAAATAAAACATATAAATTAAAGGAAAATGTATAATACAAATTATCTCTGTCTATTTCAAATAAAGATCTGATGATTTGAAGACTATGACCGGGGCCCTTTCTACACTGCACCTGCTGATGTTTATTTAACTTTTTGAAATATTTTATTATTTATTTAAGAATTTAATACAATGTTCTTTTGAGCATTTCACCTCCAAACAATCCCCTTACTACCCTCTACATATTCTTTTTATTGCTGAGTAACATGTGGTTGAATGAATATACCACAATTTGTTTATCCATTCTTCCATTAATATTTCCAGTTATGTACTCTTTTTTTTAATAATTTTTTTATTAAGAAAAGAAGAAAAAAAAACATAAACAAAAAACAAGTTTCCACCTCCTCCCAGCCTCCCATTTCCCTCCCCCTCCTCCCACCCTTCTCCCCCTCCTCCCACCCTTCTACCCCTCCCCCCACTCCTCTCCCCCTCCCTCTCCAGTCCACAGAGCAGTCCAGGTTCCCTGCCCTGTGGTAAGTCCTAGGTCCTCCCCCCTCCGTCCATATCTAGGAAGGTAAACATCCAAACTGGCTAGGCTTCCACAAAGCCAGCACATTAAGTAGGATCAAAACCCCGTGACATTGTCCTTGGCGTCTCATCAGCCCTCATTGTTCGCCATGTTCAGAGAGTCCGGTTTTATCCCATGCTTTTTCGGTCACAGTCCAGCTGGCCTTGGTGAGCTCCCATAAATTAGGGCCACGGAGTCTACAATAGGTGAACCTAAAGAAGCTAAGTAAGAATGTGAACCCAAGGAAAAACATATAGTTATCCTCTTGGCTAAGGGAAGTAGACCCAATTGCCGGGGAGAAAATTAGGATCTTGGGGGTGGGGTGGGATGGGGGTAAGGGGAGATGGGGAGAGAAAAGGTAGAAGGGAAGGAGGGGGGATTTGGGGAATCAGGAGAATTGGGATAAAGGAAAGGTGGATAGGGGAGCACGGAACCACAATTCTTAGTTAAGGGAACCACTTTAGGGTGAGCAAGAGATTTGACCCTAGAGGGGCTCCCAAGTGCCCAACATGAGGTTCCCAGTTAGTTCCTTGGGTAGCTGAGGATTGGGAACCTGAAATGACCCTATCCGAGAGCAATACTGACGAATATCTTGCATATCATCATAGAACCTTCATCTGGTGATGGATGGAGACAGAGACAGAGACCCACACTGGAGCACTGGACTGAGCTCCCAAGGTCCCAATGAGGAGCAGAAGGAGGGAGAACATGAGCAAAGAAGTCGGGACCACGAGGCGTGCACCCACCCACTGAGACAGTTATGTACTCTTATGAAGACACCTGAGAACATTCTTTACTTGCTTGATGGGGAACTTAAGCCAATCACATTCCGTTTAGGGTGTGTCCCCTGGGGCCACACAAAAACAAATAAAAACATCCAGGTGTGCTTGCTTCTTCCTCTTTGCCCTCTGCGCTCCTGGATCGCTGGAACTCTGGTTTGTAAGTTTTCTTTATTCTGTTTATTAAAGCTAAATATTATTTTAAGTTGGTCTGGTTAATTACAACTTCCGATCGACCACGCCCATCACTTGCTCCACATGGTATTTTTTTTTTGTGGATGCTGGAAATGAATTCTGGGCTTCATGCACACTAGACTAGTGATCTACCATTGAACTTCACCCCGAGTCCCTATTATGACTAGGATTTTTGTATATGCATTTTGATTAGCATACATACTCATTTCTCCTGGGTACATAATTAAGAGTGGGGTCATAGAATCATATGGTAAGCATATGTTTTCATTTAGTAACTCTTATCAAATAGTCATCCAAAGAAACTGTATAGGTTCTACCCACACCATGATAACTGTATTAGTTCCCTAAATTGTGAATACTTATCATTGCTAATTTTTTATTTTTGACATCCTGGTGACTGTACAGTAAAAAAAATACTTTTGAAAGAGAGAGATGAGATACTAAGATGAATCGAATGGGGAAGGAGACTAAATGAAGGCAAACCAGTTGCGAATGCATCTGGATCCACTGAGAGGGCACTAGAATCTGGCCTGGAGGAGCTGCCCAGATTGGGAAGAGGAGGAGATTAAAATAAGTGACTCTCTAGAGCTTGGCAGAGGTGCAGAGCTCAGTTCTCAAAGTGTGCCTTCTATCTAGAAAAATCACTTAGCTCTAAGTCTCTTGCTATTCACGGTAGCCAGAAGGGCAGGATCAACGTTAATTAATGTTCCCGAAAGGGATCTATACTGAAGAAACTGCAAATATTTGAAGAAATTTCTTAGTAGAGTCTGGAGAGGGCCTTAGAAATGAGGGAGTTTGAAAAATTGCCACACCATGATTTTTGATGTATTTTTCTATTTGTCCCTTGCCTTGGTGGCCTGATGTTAGCATTCTCCCCTCTCTCCTCCTTACTCTTTGTTAATCTATCTGTGAAGATGTATTTGTTGAGGGCCTGCTCTGTGCCAGGTCCTGACTGGGCGCCATGGTAGAACTAAAAATAATCTTGACATGTTGCAGTCCTCCAAGACGTCAGTCCACTCAGTAGAGAATGGGACAAGTGTAAAAGATACAACAGCAAGCAAGGCCCTGCCCAACTGTTGTGATCACTCCTCCCCTCACTGCCACACAGGACTCCCCAGTGAAGAATGAGTACAGCTGCTTTCCCAAATTTGATGAGGGGCATCCGTAAGAAATAGGAGCCTGAAAGTGCATTTACTGTGTCTAAGTTATGGCCCATCATGGCCTAACAACACAGCGCAGTGGAGATGTGACAGTTAGCCCCACAGGGTCCAGAATTACATGGAAGAAGACCTCTGGACATGTATGGAGGACATTGCCTTGATTGAGATAATTGGGGTGTATGGTACCATCTCCTGGCTGTGATCTTGCATGGCATAAATAGAGATAACGAACTGAGCAATAGAATTCAACGGCAGAGATGAGGGAAGAGTTATGATGGTAATAAGGAACAACTTAAATAAAGTCAAGGAGAGGCAAAATTTAGGGCACAGCAACAAAAATGACAAGTGGAATTTGATCAGAGTCCAGTGTGCAGAGAAGAGTACTCCTAGTAGGTTTAGAGGCAGACTATGGGCCAAAGCAGAAGGCAGGCAGCAAATTTTGTGCATTTGATGGGCAATAGGGAATCACTGGATATTTTTGGAGAAAATGTCATAGTTGAAATCCTTTTTTTTTCAAGATTACTGTGGCAGCAAGAAACTTTAAGACTGAAAGCACGGGACTATTTAAGGAGGCTCTTTAATACTCCAGTAAGGGAAAGGGAAAGAGATGGGGAGGAGGTGGGAGGCAAATAGAAATAAAGTATAATGCTATATAGCCATGCATGCTAACTAAAATAATTACACACACACACATATACACGCACATACACATGCACACACACATGCTATATATATGTATATATATTCTTACTATTTGAACAACCAGTATCTTTAGTAAAATGTTTCCTTTCCCAAGTGTCACTGAAGCCAAATGGCATTGCTAATCTCATTTTTGCAATGCCCGTAGGGGATGGAAATATTGTTTTAGAGAAAAGTGGGTTTTTCTGGAGGATTCCCAGCTAATCTACCTGGGGAGGAGCATGCTGCAGAGGAATATTCTTGTTTGTTTCTATTAAGAACATATGAAGTGTCTGGCTGGGAGCAACAGTGACTGGATTAGAAACTTAAATTTAGAAAAAATTAACTGTCAAAGTGAATATTTTTATGGTTTCTCTCAAACCGTACTGTATAATATACTTCAAAGAATACCAGTGTTGCTTTGTAGATGAAAGACTAAATACATACGAAGAATTAGTAAGATTCTGATTTCGTTATATAAAGTGAGATAAATAAAACCCAAAATATCTTTAATAATGAATTGCACATGGCATGCATTAGGTTGGCTGGGGTAGACAGAAAGGGATGATCAATATGAGAACCAATCAGAGAAAAGGAAGGTTCAGGGAGCCGGGGGAGGGAAGGCAGACAGAAGCTGCTGCTGTGTTTTGTCTTTCACAATGCTGTGCTTTGGAAGTCACCCTGACTTAGCAGGAGGTAGGGGTGAGTGTTGATCAAGATTGTATTTTGGTAGGAAAGCAGAGGCAAGCTATGGTGCAGAGGCCAGGCAGAACCCAGAATGCCATATTCCACAGAGCTCAATGAGGCATTCCTTAAGACACAAACTCATCCAAAGCCAAAAGCCCCATTCCTGCCTTTTGTTGCCAAAAAGTCTAGGCCAAGTGTCACATTCTCACTGGCATGGCTTCGCCCCTTCCTGCTTGCCCGACTGGCTCCTTCTTTGTGGCTTTCTTAAGTCCCCACGCTTCTGTGTGCCAGAGGTGCAGGGGACTCTTTCCGTCCCAGCTGAACTGCGCTCTCTACTGAACCCACCTCTCCTAGATTCTGGGACCCCACTTGTGGTTTCCCTGTTATCCCTCTGCTTTCTGATGATTAGTCCTATTTTTTCAGGTAATTCTTCTCTACAGGGAGGAGTGTGCATAGGTTTTAGGCAAAAACTGTTCTGTTTTCTATAAGGGTTTTCAGCATCAGTGGATCTGGGTATCTCTGCAGAAGGGCTTCTAAAACTGAGATAGGTTAGACAGATATGGGGGGATAAGAGAAGCAAGCTGCAGAGCGGCTCAAGGCTGATGCAACCAAAGTGCTGTATTAGAGCAGAATTCCAAGTGATTAGTCAAACAGTAAACAAACAATAGCACATCTGGGCTTGATGGCTTAGGCCTGTAATTCTAATTACTCAGAAGCACAAGGAGCACAAATTCAGGGCCTGCCTGAGAAAGTCAGCAAGAATCCGTGGCAAAATAAAAACAACAAGGGCTAGGGATGCAGTTTAGTGGTAGAGTGCTTGGCTAGTGTGCTTGGCTAGCGTGCTTGGCTAGCGTGCTTGAGGCTGTGGGTTAGATCAGCAGCACTGGAAACAACAACAGCCCCCACATGATCACTCAGGACTGTCTAGGTCAACACAGCTGCCTGAGACGGCCACTGATTGTTCCTCGCTTCATTATGACAACTTATCTATATCAATAGCTTTGCAAAACAAATGCTCCCAGTGTGCATCTGATGCCGTGAGATATCTAAAACAGGAAAGAGGAGTAGACACAATTCCAGGAAAACCCCAACCCACTCCTGGAGGTCCCTGTCTCTCCTACCCTCTAACTCACCAAAGATGCTTCACTCTGTTAAAGCCTTCCCCTAAGAGCTGACCAGTATCCCGAGCAGGACGGCTGCCCCTTGAGAAGCCTATTCTTACCTCTTCAGCATGGACTTTCTCCATGTAACAAAACTTTCTCCTAAGCCTTATTTGTCTGTCTCTGAACTCTTTTGCTGACTGTGACAAGAACTAGCAAACACTGGCAAGGAATTTCCATCTTGTCTCTCAACCTCTGAGAGCTCCCAGCCTTTATCATCCACAGCAGAACCTGTGGATACCAAGGATCAGCTGCACTGTCTTCCTAAAAAGCCTCAAGGATTCCTCATTATTCATATTTTACAAGGGCTAGCCATCACTGTCCTCTTCAGCTTTATCACCTCTGTCCATTCTTCCTCTAGCTCTTTATGCTTCAACAGCCCAGACCTTCTCCCTGTCCCTCCTATCTACCCAGAAGAGCTCCTCCAACAGGGCTTCAGCAGCTGCAGACTGGCAACAACAAACCCCACCATTTCTATTCGTGAGTAGAGTCTTAGATTCAATACCATTTGCTTAGAAAAGCCTGCCTTGCTGCTCTCCATTAGGTCATTCCCACACTCCCTTTTTATAAATTTCTATAACACTGGGTATTATGACTTGAAAACACTTTGTATAGCTTAAAATGATTCACCTATTTCCATGGTTATTTTGCCAAAGTTCACCTACTCCAGAAGGCTCTAAGTTCTCTGAACATACGAACACCATCGACTTTGGCTCATCTTTGTGTGGCCAGAGTAATTGGTAGTGTTGTACTCCAGTAAGCGTCCAATGAATACACAAGAAATAAACTGACAAATGAATGGGTAGAGCTACGCTATATTATGTTGTGTTGCACAGAATATATTGGAGAAATTCTTGGGGTTCATAGTGATTTTATTGTCAGCAATGTTACTAAATATTCCAATTTGAGGTTTATGGAAAGAATGAAAAATTATGATCTAGGTACCCTGGAGATTTTTGAAATGGAATGGGGATGACTAAGGAAGCAGAATTTAGAAAACCCCTCAAGCCACTGGTTGGGATGTGAACTTTGATCTTCTCTACTCTTTGACTTCAGGTACTGGAACAGCCAGAACAACTGAGTGATTGCGTTGTGTCCAGAGGCTCCAGATGTGTATCAAGAAGATATCACACTCTTTAGCGTTTTCTCTTGTTCACACATTTTTTAAATAGTGGTCAGTCTCCTCTGTTCTTATCCATATAAGCTCCCACATTTCCTGCCTTCCTCAGAACCATCCGAACCTGACTCAGGAATTGCAAATTTATAAGCCCTCCCCCCCAATAATGTATTTTCACTCTTGCAGTTTCTGACTTTGGATTGATTGGCAGGTTGAAGATTGATGATTCTGGACCACCTTATAGAAATACTTTGTTGGCATATGCAATGCTTTGTGAAAAGCTGAAAGGCATGAAAAGATTTCAGAATGCACAGATTTTATTTACAAATCTGAATTTCTGGAGCTTGGCATGGGGAGGTGGGAGGAACACGAATTCAAGGCCAGTCTAAGCTACACAGAACATCCAAGGACAGCCAGTAATACATAGTGAGAAAACCAAACAAAATCTGAATTTCTGTTTTTTTTTTCTGGAAAAAAAATGAAATTCTGACAAACTAGGCCTACCCATCTTTACAGCAACAATCAGATGGAGTGGGAGGGGAATGCGCCATCCCATGCGGCACTTTCTCTAATTCACTAGATTCTCCACCTGGCCTTCCCCACTCATTTAATTACCAGCCTGGCCCACAGAGGCATATTAACTCTTACATTTAGTGTTCTTGGCCTGAGCTTCCTTTATTAGAAATCAGCAGACCCAAACAACTGGACAGTCTGAGAAAGTCCCTGAGTTGTTGTCCTGAGCAACCACGTCATTAATTTGTTTTCCTTAATTCTTAAGTGACTTTAGAAATGCAGAAGCCTTTCATTTAGTGTTGCGGGAGGTCCTCCCACTCCTCCAGCCTATCACCGCTGAGGTACCAGCCCACTGGGGCGTGGTTTCTCTCCCTTTAAAAAAGCGGCCACTTCCCTCTTCTCTCTCTCTTCACTCTTCCTGCTCCGCCTGCGACTGGACTCCTTTCCTGGTTGCAAAGAGGGCTGTTGCCTGGGACAGTGATCTGTAAGTTTTTTCCCCTTTAAATAAATACCACCCTAATAATCATAACCCCGAATTGGTGTGGCATTGTTTGTGACTTACGCCTTCATTTTGGCGCCCAACTAGGTTTTAGAACCTCTCCTTTCCCCACTCGCAGCCGCGAGTTCGGCTTGGCGGCCCCAAGTTCGGCTTGGCGGCTGCGGGCTTGGCGGGCGCAAGTTCAGCTTGGCGGCCGCGGGCTTGGCGGGCTCTAGTTCGGCTTGGCGGGAGCCCTCCCCTTCCTCAGCCGCCAGCGGCCTTGGACTCCCCACGTGGATTTAAACTCCACAGGCCCGCGTAGTCTCTGGCCGCGTGGTTTGCTCTTTTCTGAGTCATTTTTAAATCTCCCTTGCAAGTACAGCTCTTAAGTGGCACTAACCAGAGCACGTGGTTGCTGAAAGCTGCAACCCCTCAGGGTGACTTGTTCCGTCTCAGGAATTGATTTAATTACATTTATTTTGTTGAGAAACTTGAATTTTCCAGTTTTTAACATCTACTAAGGCACTGAAACAGGACCATGTTTTCACCGCGACTCTGCAACAGCGCCACCTGCTGGATAATAGGTAATATTGCAGTTTTTGTTTCTAACGCAAATTTTACTGCTTTGTTTTCACTAATACAATGGATTAGTAAATTTATATTTACTAATACAATGAATTACATCATACAAGGTTTATATGATTATGGGGATACCTTAATTTGCTTGTTACTAGCCTTCAGTTTTCTTTTCCATATTCTATCATTAAGGAAGAATATGGCACTCCTAAGAACGATTGAATCTTTACGTACTAATAATGAACAGAAGAATATGGCACTCCTAAGAATGATAGAATCTTTACGAACTAATAATGAACAACTAATTGACAGGATTAAAATTATTGAAAATCAGAGGTTATCTGAACAAGTGGATACTATGACAGACAAAATTGATTCCATATCCAAGGGTATTAGAAAGTTACCTGAAAGGGTTCAGGCTGTTGAATTTGACGTTCAGACTTTATCACAAAGTTTTGATAAGGTAACAGACAGAATGTACCTCCAAGATGGGAATCTACATGATATACAAGAAAAGTTTAAGGAGGACATGTTATCTTTGAAGGAAAAAATTAAAGCTTTGGAATCACAGGTGCAGAATGGGGACCAAAAAATTGATACCTCAGTGAAATCACTGGAAATATATACAGGTCAGGAGATTCAGGATTTAAGAGAGACAATGATAAAAAGATTTGAAAAGATTGGGGAAATTATTGCAGCTGGTGAACAGAGTAAGGAGGCACAAGGACAGGATACAAGGCCTCCACCAGCTATTAGAACTGGCTTACCCAGGGTTCTAGCGACATACCCTATACTTAATTCTGAAAAAGCATCAACTTCTAAAGGCTCAAAGGGAGTCAGAGAAGCTAGATGGACGCCAATAGCAATGAATGATCTGAAAGAAATTAAGCAAGCTGTTGTTAATTTTGGCTTGCACAATGCATATGTAAAGGAAATGATAAGGACTTGGGCTTCTAATGCTAGAGCTACTCCCCATGATTTCCATCAGTTAGTGTCTGCAGTTTTAGATAATGGACCTTCCTTGATGTTTGGAATTTATTTCAGAGAAGAATCCAAACATATGGAACAGCAAGGAAGAGCAAAAGGTATTGAGGTTTCCCAAGATCAAATTCTTGGTGCAGGAGAATATGCTGATCCACAGGTCCAAGCTCTTTATGACGATGAAGTACTGTGTCTATGTCACCAAGCAGCTTTAAATGCTTGGAATAGGATACAAGATCCAGCAAAAAGGGTTGAATCATATACCAGAATTAGGCAGGGACAGAGAGAACCCTTTATTGACTTTGTGCAAAGATTAATTAAGGCTCTGGACATAGGGGTAACAGACCCAGAAGCTAGACGAATACTTCTTGAATCTCTAGCTTTTGAGAATGCAAACATAGAATGCAAAAAGATAATTGGGCCTTTAAAGTCTAGATCAGCACCTATGGATGAATGGATTCAGCATACGATGAATGTTGAGACGTTTAGCTATAATGATGAATCTTGGGTAGGAGAAGCGATTTCCAAAGCAATGAGGAGACATCAAACTGCCAGGTGTTTTAATTGTGGTAAATTAGGACATTTGCAAAGGAATTGCAGGCAAAGAATTTCTAGGAATAATATCTCTTCTGGGAATGACAAAAATAGGAGACCTCGGCCTTCAGGTATATGTAGGAGATGCGGTAAAGGCAGGCATTGGTCCAACGAATGTAGGTCAACAACAGACAGACGGGGCAATCCGATATCATCGGGAAACTCCTTGGGGGGCCTCTCGCAGGCCCCCAAGCCAACAGTGGCCCAGTCATTCCCAGTCACAGTGGAGAACGTGCCTCACCAAGAAAATTAAAAGCTCCAATTTCTGCTGTAAAAAGTAATACTGGTCTAAATGAAGAATTACGTGTGGAGGATGAGTCAAAAAACCCAATAGGACAGAGTAAACGTATATTTTGGCAGACTTCTATTAATGATCAAAGACCAAAGCTAAGAGTCTGTATAAATGGCACTTTTATTGAAGGCTTATTAGACACAGGTGCGGATGTAAGTATCATTACCCCAGAATCTTGGCATCCGAATTGGCCTCTTCAAGAGGTAGATGTTCAATTCCTGGGAATTGGAACCCTATCTCGTGTAAAACAAAGCACAAGATGGGTTGAATGCATAGGGCCCGAAGGGCAAATAGGAAGACTAAGGCCATATATAGCCAATATTGCCATAAATTTATGGGGCCGTGACCTGCTACAGCAATGGAATACCCAGATTAACATTCCTGTATTTCCAGGAACTCATAATTCTGGGAAGGATATGATGAGGTATTATGGGAAAAGGTCACCAGCCATTCAGGCTGTACAAGAACATACAGCAAATACCAAACCTTTAGAGGTACCAACGGCCCTACCTTTAAAATGGCTAACTGAGAAGCCAATATGGACCAAACAATGGCCTCTAGCTGAAGATAAACTACAGGCATTGGAACAGCTGGTGCAAGAGCAACTAGATGCTCACCATATTGAAGAATCAACCAGCCCTTGGAATTCTCCTGTGTTTGTTGTAAAAAAGAAATCTGGTAAATGGAGAATGGTGACAGATCTAAGAGCTGTCAACAAAGTAATTCAACCTATGGGCCCACTACAATCTGGAATTCCTTTGCCTTCTCTGTTACCAAAAGGATGGCCTCTTATAGTTATTGATTTGAAAGATTGTTTTTTCACTATACCGTTACAAGAAAAGGATAGAGAAAAATTTGCCTTCATAGTGCCTACTTATAATAATTCTCAGCCTAATAGGAGATATCAGTGGACTGTCCTCCCACAGGGTATGCTCAATAGTCCTACACTGTGCCAATATTTTGTAAGTAAGCCATTGGAAATAATTCGTAAACAATTCCCCAAGTCCATCATTTATCATTACATGGATGACATCTTATTATCTGATTCAAATAAAGATACTTTAGAAAGGATGTTTGAAGAAGTAAAGAAAGTCTTGCCTAGGTGGGGATTACAAATTGCCCCTGAAAAGATTCAAAGAGGAAATTCTATTAATTACCTAGGTTACAGAATAGGGTTAGAGAAAATTAAAACGCAAAAGGCACAAATTAGGAGAGACCGGTTAAAGACTCTTAATGACTTCCAAAGATTGTTAGGAGACATTTCCAGTCTATGACCAGCTGTTGGGATAACACCTGATCTAATAGTTCATTTAAACAAAACCTTAGATGGTGATAAAGATTTGAATAGTCCAAGAGAACTGACAGCTGAAGCAGAAAAGGAACTGACAATGATTGAGGAAAAATTACAGGAGGCACATGTGGATAGGGTGAACCCAAATCTTAGCTGCATCCTAGTCATATTGCCTTCCAGAATTTCTCCTACAGGGATTCTAATGCAGAGGGAAGATATTATTTTAGAGTGGATATTTATACCTAATAAACCAAGTAAAAAATTAAAAACTTATGTGGAAAAGGTCTCTGAATTAATTATAAAAGGTAAGCTGAGACTTCGTCAACTAGCAGGTATAGACCCAGCAGAAATTATAGTGCCTTTTACTACTGAAGAAATAAAAAAGTTATGGGAAGACAATGAACCGTGGCAAAGAGCTTGTGCTAACTTTTTGGGAGAAATTAATAGCAACTATCCCAAAAGTGATAGACTTAATCTCATAAAAAGAACTTCTTGGATTCTTCCTAGAATTGTACGTGATGCTCCAATAACTGGAGCCCGTACGTTCTATACTGATGCAAATAAATCAGGGAAAGCAGGTTACAAGTCAGATGAATTGAGTAAGGTGGAACAAAGCCCTTATAATTCTGTCCAGAAGGCAGAATTATATGCCATTCTTATGGTGCTAAGGGATTTTAAAGAACCTCTTAATATAGTTACAGATTCACAATATGCAGAAAGAGTTATCTTGCATATTGAAACCGCTGAATTTATACCAGATGACACAGAGTTGACTTCATTGTTTATCCAGGTACAAGACATAATCAGGAACAGGCTTTGTCCGATGTACATAACACACATCCGGTCCCATACAGGTCTGCCTGGTCCTCTAGCCCAAGGCAATGCTGAGATTGATCAATTATTGATTGGAAGTGTGTTGCAGGCCTCAGAATTTCATAAGAAGCATCATGTCAATAGTAAAGGCCTAAAGAAAGAATTTTCCATTACTTGGCAACAAGCTAAGGACATTATAAAGAGATGCCCTACTTGTTCTTTCTATAATCAAACACCGTTGCCTGCAGGGAGTAACCCAAAGGGTACTAAGAGAAATGAAATCTGGCAGATGGATGTGTTCCACTTTATGGAATTTGGTAAATTAAAATATGTACACCACACCATAGACACGTATTCAGGTTTTCAATGGGCTACTGCCCTGAGCTCAGAAAAGGCTGATTCAGTAATCACACATTTATTGGAAGTTATGGCCATCATGGGTATACCTGCGCAAATAAAGACAGATAATGGTCCAGCATATGTATCTAAGAAAATGAAACGCTTTTTTGATTATTATAATATAAAACACATTACAGGTATACCAAATAATCCTACAGGTCAGGCAGTTATAGAAAGATCAAATCGTACTATAAAGGATATGCTGAACAAACAGAAAGGGACTGAAAATACCCCCAAAAATAGATTACATAATGCTTTATTAACCTTGAATTTTCTTAACGCTAATGAGAAAGGAACGACAGCAGCAGAAAGACATTGGATAATGGAAAAGTCTGCTGAACTAAATCAACCGATTTATTTCAAAGATGTGCTGACCTCTCAGTGGAAGCCAGGAGATGTGCTACGTTGGGGAAGGGGTTTTGCTCTTGTTTCCACAGGAGAAGAAAAATTGTGGATACCATCAAAATTAATAAAGTTTCGATTTGAAGAGGAGAAACCTCTTGGAAAGGAGAAATGACAACTCATCCACAACGATGATATTCATACAGGTGGTAAGAAAAACATATAGAATGGGGGCAGGGTTCTGTTCTTATCTCCACAGGAAAACACTCATCTTTGAGAAATTCAAGGGACCCTGGATGTTTGGATACTGACAAATGGAAAAATACCTGCCCAATAGGAAATATGAAGACAACTGAATGGATTGTGTAAGTAATATTAAACCATATTTCTAAATTTTTATAAAGCTGGTTTTGAAGTTGGACTTTGGCTCAGTCCCTCTCCAATTCCAAGCCTGTTAGTAAGAGAAAAACCCAGAGTTTCTGGAGTTTCTGTCTCATGTCAAGAGCCATGATATGGGACAGAAAGAAATATGAGTTTAGAAAACATCTTTGCTTTTCTTCATATCTATCATACTTTTCATTGAATATATCTATCATGTCTTTCATTGAATATATATATATATATGTTTATATATGTCTATATGATTAATGTTTAAGTTTTTCATAATGAACAATGAGTTTTTCCTGAAGTGACATTTGAAGTTTCCAGGAAGAAGATGGGGCCCCATAACAACAACTCCACCTGGTTGATATGACGTCATGATACTGATAGCGCTACTATAAGACCTGCTTTTGGTACCAGCTGCACAAGACAGTTCCAACTTGGTTAGCTGAAATGGTGCACATCTTATACAACATTTTGGCCAGACCTGCACAAAATACTCAGAGACTATTGGCAATTTTAAAAGACATTGATCTTGAAATTTAACCATCATTTCACTTTCACAGGATCCCCCAGAAAGAACGTCGCCCCCATGACAGCTGGAAGTAATTCTAGAGGACGACGTCCCCTTTCCCAGTAAAACTTGCCCTTGGGTTTAGGGACATCATTTAGGGGTTGATTATAATTAGTACACGATTGAGGGTTGGGGGAGGAATTTTATACGCTCAGGGATCATTTTGAAAAAAAAAAAAAAGAGGGATGATGGGATAATAGATTTGTAATTGTGAGTTACTGTTTTTAGACAAATACATTGGTATAGATTCTTGTATATTGATACAAAGTTAAATTATATTGACTATTGTACGCATTCATGTTTCTACCTCTGTTTAAAACATTTTTTTATGTATTGACATATATTGTATTGATATATATATATATATATATTGTATATATTTACCATATTGCAGTGTACATTTCTACCTCTGATTAAGATACTTATATAATGATTGTGTATTGATATATATTTGCCTACTGCAATGTATATTTGTACATTGTTTATATTTGGAGGTCATTGTCCTCATTTGTTTCACAGTCGTTTATTGTCTTAGTCTTTAAGTTAGATAGATATTGAGAATTATATAGACTAATAGTCATCTAAGTTTGTCATTTATAATAGACTAATCAGGTTCTTTAGATATATAGAGATTATACTCAGTATAGATAGATAATCTTCAACTTCTTCAAAGAGCTGTAGAAAATGGCCTTTAATCTAACTCAGAGTTTTGTGGTAGTGAGACACAATTGCTCCTGGCAACACCACTCTATTCCCAAGAGAATGTTGAGCACCAAAGACACTCCACCTGGAGCCTTTCTTTTTGGCAGAACTGGTGTTTGGGCAAAGAAATGCCCATACCTCAACAACTGACAAAGATACAGAGCATGCATCAATGGATAAAACAGGACTGTCATATCCTGCCAAGACAGGGTAAGATAGTTTTGAAAAGTTGCTTGCCTTAGAAAATGGTATGTCAGTTATGTTAGGCCTTAGCCAAAGTTGGTTGCTTCAACGCTGCTAATGTGACTTTGGGTGATTGCCCAGGTAGCTAGTTGTCTCTGTAATTTGTTGCATGTTTTGGAAGTTGTTCTACTGAACTTCCTAATTACCCAGGTAACATTATTTCCCTTCTCAGATCTTCGATGGGGTTGAAGACTATATAAATGTAGTTACTTTCTCTCATGACTTGGCCAAGTTATTTATTATACAAGACCTAAGCTAGTTAGAATAGGATATTTGTACTTATTGTATATAATTTCATAGTAGGTTTAGAACTCTCTTATTTAAACAAAAGGGGGAGGTGTTGCGGGAGGTCCTCCCACTCCTCCAGCCTATCACCGCTGAGGTACCAGCCCACTGGGGCGTGGTTTCTCTCCCTTTAAAAAAGCGGCCACTTCCCTCTTCTCTCTCTCTTCACTTCCTGCTCCGCCTGCGACTAGACTCCTTTCCTGGTTGCAAAGAGGGCTGTTGCCTGGGACAGTGATCTGTAAGTTTTTTCCCCTTTAAATAAATACCACCCTAATAATCATAACCCCGAATTGGTGTGGCATTGTTTGTGACTTACGCCTTCAATTTAGCCTTTTCATTTTGGAGAGAAAAGAGCTGAGGGCCAGAGCATGTAATGACGTGTCCAGGTTGACAAAGGTTGTTTTTTGTTTTGTTTTGTTTCTTCTTCTTTAGGCTGATATTTCTACATTTAGTAATATCAAAAAATTAGGGAATATATTCTTTTATGAAATTGCCATTTAAAATGGCATGTTCTTCAACCTAGAATAATAATTACTTGAAATATGGTAATTCATCTTCCAGTCTCAAGTCCATGCAGCAATGGTAATGTAGTAGTAACAGCAAAAACCAGAGTTAAAATGTCAATCAGTAATCTGGGGCTAATGGTTTCCTTTTATAGATGCTGCTGATTTTGTGTTTGTTTGTTAGTTGGTTTTGCTTGTTTGTTTTTGAGACTCTGGATTTTAATTTCTGGTGGAAAAACTTATTTGAAAATGTGTGGGTCCATTGAAGCACTGAACTGAGCTCCCAAGGTCCAAATGAGGAGCAAAAGGAGGGAGGACATGAGCAAGGAAGTCAGGACCGCGAGGGGTGCACCCACCCACTGAGACAGTGGGACTGATCTAATGGGAGCTCACCAAGGCCAGCTGGACTGGGACTGATGGAGCACATGATCAATCCGGACTCTCTGAAGGGGCAGACAAGGAGTGCTGACTGAGAAACCAGGGACAATGGCACTGGGTTTTGATTCTACTGCATGTACTGGCTTTGTGGGAGCCTAGTCTGTTTGGATCCTTACCTTCCTAGACCTGGATGGAGGGGGGAGGACCTTGGACTTCCCACAGCGCAGGGAACCCTGACTGCTCTTTGAACTGGAGAGGGAGGGGGTGGGGGGAGCGGGAGGGAAATGAGAGAAGGGAAGAGGTGGAAATTTTTAAGTAAAAATTAAAAAAAAACTAATACAAAAAAAGAAAGAAAATGTGTAGGTCAATGTCACCAAGAGCATTTACAATGTTGTACAACCATTAATTCGACTTCGTTCTCTCTGCCCAAGTCATGTCCTGCATGGATATTCTACCTGAATTTCTGCCTGCCTCTACTTTTGTTTATCTTTGAGGACAGCCTGCTTGTAGATCTCTTCAGAGTTCTAAGATGGCTGCCAGTGTGACCAAAGATGACCTCTACCTTCATTGTAACCCTCTTTGTATACTTGATGATATCTTCCCTCCTCCAGTGTCAAGATGCTTGACAATTGCCATGGAAGTCACCATGACTGATCTAATGCAAGCTCACCAAATCCAGCTGGACTGGGACTGAACGAGCATGTGATCAAACCAGTCTCTCTGAATGTGGCTGACAATGGGGGCTGATTGAGAAGCCAATGATAATGGCACTGGGTTTTGATCCTACTGCATGTACTGGCTTTTTGGCTAGTCTGTTTGGATGCTCACCTTCCTAGACCTGGATGGAGGTGGGAGGATCTTGGACTTCCCACAGGGCAGGGAACCCTGCCCTCTCTTAGGTCTGGAGGGTGAAGAGGAGGTTGAGTGGGGGAGCAGGAAAAAAATGGGAGGAGGGGAGGAAGTGGAAATTTTGAATGGTATTATTTATAAAGCAATAAAAAAAGAATAGATGCTATATAGCTAACAAAAAGAACCATAAAAGATACAAACAGCAAATGAATTCTTGTTTAAATTCATACAAAATACATTTTTTTCCTTTCTTAAGTATTTTTACTCTCACTTCTGTTGCAAGACTATAGCTTCCACCATTTCTTGTTCAATTGTGAGTTTATCTCTCACTTTTCCTATTCTTCATCAGGTTTCTTCAGCTGCTCAGTTGGCACTTGGCCTTTTGATGTTGCTCTACATTTTTAAGAGTAAAAAGGAACCCAATTTAGGAACAAAAATTGGTAAGAATTTCATTAAATTTTTACCATCTATTATGAAAATCCAGAATCTATATTCCCCACAGTTCCCAGAAAACATTAGTTTGTTTTCTGGATCCATGGATTTGGACATTCATAATGAATGGGATTTACAAATTTAAGATTTGTATTGCTTACTGCTGGACGAAAAATTTGAGACGTAGGAATTAAAAGGAAAAAATACTATTATTTGAGAGGAAAATTTTTCATCTTAAATCCCCACCTTTCTGGAGGTGTCATGTTAGAGTTGTTTGGGGCATCAAGGAGCTCCAGGAAGGTCTTGGGCAGCAAGTTCCCATTCTAGTGAAACTCTTCTTCCACAGTGTTGTTTCATTCTTCTTGCTTCTTAGAAAGTTGGAGCTGGGGCCTTGCCTCCTTGAATAACATCTGCCTTTTTCTAGGCAAACACATTACTCTGCTGCAAGCCAATTCATACAAGTCAAGGAGAAACAGTATTCTGAGGCCTCTCTTTAGAGTTTGGTTTGCCATTTGAAAGAGAAAGAATTGGGGAGAGAAAGCATTCTCTATTACAGAAACATGCTGTATGTGACCACATCTGTCTCTTCTTTCATTTAGTATAATATTTTCAGAATTCCTCATATTGCAGCACACATCACAGTACTTCATTCTATTTTGGAAACTGAATGATATTTTATTTTGTTTACTCTCTCATCCATTGATAGACATTTTGCCTCTGTCTACTTTGTTTCTATTGTGAATGAAACTGCCAAGAATACTTGTGTTTTTTTTACCAGCTTTCAGACTTCAGGAACCTATTGATAATTTTGGGAAAGCTTCTCTTCTATTAGAAATAAAATATGAAAAATAATTTTGGGAAGGTTTCTCTTCTATTAGAAATAAAATATGAAAAGTTGTCAGAATAACTGGGTACCATTATCTGTTGACTTTTCTTCTTATCTGTGAATATGGCTTGAAATTGCAAATATATATATATATATATATATATATATATATATATATATACACACACACACACATACAAACATATATATGGAATAGTAAGTTCATTTTCAGTATGCATCACTTAAAAATAACTATTTTCAATGAATGATGAAGAAGAGGCCAGGTTAACCAATATAAGCTATTTTTCTTGTTGCTATGATAAAATACCCCAAAGAACAATTAGAGGCAGTAGGATTTATTTGGCTTGTGGTTTCAGTGTACTCCATAAATGGCCAATTGGCCATACACACTTGGAAAGAACATAGAGACAATGAACATGTGTTGCAGAGGAGAGCTATTCCAATTGTGGCAGGCATGAAGCAGAAAGAGGAAAATTTTGCATTTCAGCAGGCTTTCTCCCTTTTTCCTATTTTATTTCTTTCAGCTTCCTCCAGCCTATGGGAGTTTGCTCCCCACATTCACAATGGGTTCCTACCCTCTTAGTCTTCTCCGGAAAACACTCACAAACACACCACAGGCACATGTCAATCTAATCATATTCACAAAATTAGCTATCTATCACACCAAGTAATGTGGCCATTATAAATGATCAGTCTTATGGGAGAAAGTATGATCTATTCAGTAGACAATCTAACCAGTTTTGCTGGATTAAGGTATAGCTGTTGGACATTTTGCTTCCATTCAACAAATAATGTGCATGAATGAAATGTAAAGTCTACTGAGGAGATCTATATACTAATTAATTAAATGCACACATGTATTTACTAATAGTCACTGAAAGGGATGTGTAAGGGGTCTGAGAATTCAATGACAGGGTTGCTTGCTCTCTTCTAGGGCCTATGGCTAGGTTTTGTCAAGGAACTGACATTTCACACATGTAAGAATTAACTAGGTAGACAAACTAATACTGAGTGTGCATTAGTTAGTTACATGCCTAAGTCATTTGCCATGGAACATTAATAAAAACCTGGTCTCTGCCCAGTTCTGTTCTCTTGATACCAGTTCCAGAAAACTTTGTGATGGAGGAAGGTCATTGGTTAATTAAATTAAGAAACTTCTTGCCCTGATAGGTTAGAACATATGTGGGTGGAGTAAACAGAACAGAATGCTGGGAGGAAGGGGAAGTGAGCTCAGACGCCATGCTCCCCTCTCCCGGGCAGACACGATGCATCCAGCCGCCAGGTCAGACATGCAGAATCTTTCCTGGTAAGACTTGTGCTACACAGATTACTAAATATGGGTTAGGCAAGATTGTGAGAATTAGCCATTAAGGGGCTAGAACTAATGGGCCAAGCAGTGTTTAAATGAATACAATTTGTGTGTTGTTATTTTGGGGCATAAGTTAGCCAGGTGACCAGGAGCTGGGGCGGCAGGAATGCAACCCGCAGCTCCTTCAACAAATGGCTGCCCAACCTGTGGACAACTAAATCCACAGAAAGCTTGAGAAACCTTGGGAAAGAATAGAGTAAAGCATGTTTTCTTGGTAGCAGCAATTTCTCAGGTCTGCTCTGCTTGCTAGAGGCAAGCAAGCACTCTCATCTAAGAGAGGCTTCCTGACTCAGCTTTAGCTGCAAACCTTGCAACTCTTTTAAGAGGTCCTGCCACGAAACACTTAAACAGTGTTGATGAAAAGCTGAACACATGCTTTTCGGTTTTCAGCCGTAGCAGGTAAAAAGCTGCGCCATTTAAAAATGCCGGCTTTCTGGGCCGTCCTGCCAGGGCAAACTCTGACTCTTTGAGGCAGAAAGGCTGGCTACAGAGAGAGGACTTGAGTGTTGTCTGTTGCAGCTCACTTGCTGGCAAGGACCTTGAAATGCCATAGAGTTGTGGCGATAAACATGGCTACAGCTGGTACCTCCGCCATAAGGCTGGAAAGCTAAGGAATGGGTTGGATCCAGCTGCCAAAGCCACGGCTTTAATCCTACCCATATTGCTTAGGTTCGTGTGGTCAGGAAAAAAGAGAGATATACAGTAAAAGAAAGATTCAAAGTAGAAGAAAAGGTCTAAATGATTTACAGTGTGTTAAAAATATATGCAAGCTAAAAGTTAAAGCTCTTAAAAGTAAAAAAAGGAAGAAAGAGAGTAGTTGGGTATGGTAGTACACACCTTTAATCCCAACACTTGGGAGGCAGAGGGAGATTGACCTCTGTGACTTCAAGGTGTGGTAGCACACGCCTTTAATCCCAGTGCCTAGAAGGCAGAGACAAACAGATCTCTGTGAGTTCAAGGTATAGTAGCATGCACCTTTAATCCCAATGCCTGGGAGGCAGAGACAGCTGGATCTCTGAGAGTTCAAGGACAGCCTGGTCTACAGAGTTATTCCAGGTCAAAGATATACGCTCAAAAAGCAAAAAAATTCAACGTAAAAACAAACGAAATAGAGGTTAAAACAAAGCTGCACAAAGATGGGAAATACACAGAGAATCTTGATACTGTATGCTTTTATCCTCTCTTTGAATTGTTTGAATGCTGAGGAAGGAGCAACAGATGCCAAAAAAATATTTGTTTATAAATGCTGCTGAACTAATCCAACATAGATATTTTGAAAATACCTTGACTTCAGAATTTGGATCTAAGAATACGATACTTTGGAAAAGAGATTCTTCTTTTGTTTTCACAGATGATGAGACCCTGTGGATTGTTTCTATTCCAATATGGTATGATGGACCACGCCCTCCTGAAGGGTTGCTGTGAACACCTTCAAAAAAATCACTCGACTGCTGACTGAGATGAATCTAGCACAGAGGTTATACCCTGAAATACCTGATTAACAGCACCCCCATACAGCAGGAAGCAGTTTGGAGAGAAATAACTATGCCCATATTCCCAAATATTGTTCATAAATGTTCTTTTACATTTAAAGGGGGTATGATATAGGTATGAATAATTTGCATTAGTATAGATTTTGCTTTATTGATAGAGATTTAAGGTCAATTTTGTTATATGTATTGTGTTTCTCATCCTGATTAAGGTATTCTGATTGTGTAGTTCATTTAAAATGTAATGTATATAGGTTGATAATGGATAATCATTAATGATAGTCAAGTTTGTAGTCATGTTAGTTAGATTTTCTAGATATATAGATATATATTTCAGTTAGATCGGCATTCTTCATATCTTTCAAAGACTATGGAATATGCTATTTAATGTTTTAATAACTTAGGGTTTTTCATGACAATGAGACACGTCTGCTCCTGGCAGCACCAATCTACTTCAAGAGGAAAATGGGCATCGAAGAGGATCCTTATGGAGTTTGATAGCCATTTGGGCAAGAAACTGCTCTTGCCTGGACTATTGCATAAACTGGACACAGAGAACCTGCAGAGAGAGGACTACTGAACTTGCCTAAAGGTGAGATGATCTTTTGGGGTTCCTGATTCATGAAAGAGTCTGCGAGACATTCTGCAGGACACAGCAGATAGTGACTGAACTGCCTTTGAAATTTCCTGCTTCATGGAAATTTCTCTGGATACTATGGGCCTGAAGGCCGAAGATGGATGCCCCAACAGTTCAGAGAAACTTTGGGTGACTGTCCAGGCAGCGAGATGTCTCTGTCATTTCTAGAGTTTTAAAAGTTGCTTTTTTCTTATTTGCTTAGATAATATTGCATCTTTCTGGAGACTTTGATGGAGTTAAGAATAGTTAGTTATAGTTGTTTTCCTTTGTTATGATAAAAGATAAAGTAGATGTAAATATTGTAACTGTAATTCTTGCTTGATAACTGTTTTGTTATATGTAATTTTGCTATGTTAAAGTTAAAGCCTTCCTTTTTTTTGTTTAAACAGTAAAAGGGGAAATGATGGAGGAAGGTCATTGGTTAATTAAATTAAGAAACTGCTTGCCCTGATAGGTTAGAACATATGTGGGTGGAGTAAACAGAACAGAATGCTGGGAGGAAGAGGAAGTGAGCTCAGACACCATGCTCCCCTCTCCCGGGCAGACACGATGCATCCAGCCGCTAGGTCAGACATGCTGAATCTTTCCTGGTAAGACTTGTGCTACACAGATTACTAAATATGGGTTAGGCAAGATTGTGAGAATTAGCCATTAAGGGGCTAGAACTAATGGGCCAAGCAGTGTTTAAATGAATACAATTTGTGTGTTGTTATTTTGGGGCATAAGTTAGCCAGGTGACCAGTAGCTGGGGCGGCAGGAATGCAACCCGCAGCTCCTTCAACAACTCTGCCCAAATTCTTTATTATATTCAGCATCTTTACCATAATGAATGATAAAGAAGGGGTTCCAGGCTGGAACTCATTCACCTTATTGGGAATTTTCAGAGATATCTCAGAGAAAGTTTGAATGTGGGGAGAATAATTCTGTTAGGAGAAAGTTTGAATTGCTCAATTATGATTCATGTCTGCTTTAGTTACTTTTCTACTGTTGTGACGAACACTCTGACCAAAGTGCTTATAGAAGAATGAGTTTATTTGGGGCTTATAGTTTCAAAGGGAGAGTCTGCGACCATCATAGTTGGTAACATGACAGTACTCAGGCAGGCAGACATGGTGTTTGAGCAGTAGGTGAGTGCTCACATTTCCATCCATGAGTACCAGGCAGAGATATACCTGGCTATGGCATGTGTTTTTGAAACCCAATCCTCAGTGACATCCTTATTCTAACAAGGCCACAGCTCCTAGTTCTTCCCAAAAAGTTCCACCAGCTTGAAACTGAGCATTCAGATAAAACATCCTGTGGGAGCCATTCTCATTCAAACTACCCAAAGCTCTAAAAGTTTGATACTCTTGTTACAAGTAGAGGAACTAAGCTCAAATAGTAAAATGATCTTTTATTCAGGAAATTAATGATGATTCCAGAAAATTCCTTTGGGCAGTGTATTTAACAAGCAACCCATTAGATTCTATACTATTAGAGCCTTATTCAACTATCTGTTTCTCAAGATCAAGCCAAAGATGAGTATTTAAACATTTCAGTATTGGACAATACAGTGTGCATGCCAATAAGAAGTGGTCTGGGCCTTCAGAAACATTCTGCCTAATGAAGATAATTTGCCTTTGCAATGCAGCCTTATGTTGTATAGCATCACTATGCTGCTGAATAGAATAATGAAAAATGACCAGAATAATGAAAAATAACAGGCTGTTTGGTCAACAGTGAACCTTGATCAAGTACAATACCAGATAATGCCAATCTATATCATTCAAAGGATATCTGGGGCAAAATATACCATATGAACAGAATGCTGTTCAATTTTAGAAATATAAGTTTTGAAATGATTTTTATATCTTTAAATGTTCATGTGAATTTCAAGATTTTTCTCCTCTACTTCTTGGAGCATCATTTAAACAAATACTATTATGTAGGACAGAGAACTAAATAGTACATTATTTTGGACCTAAGAATGCATTTTTATTTAAGATTTCATAAAGATGTCTTCTGTCATGTTCAGTCAAATAATGCCAGATCATTTGATTTAGAGTGTAAGGAAATTTAAGTGACTATTTATTTGATTTAGAAAAGGTCTAACAAGAGAAATTTCTGACAGGCCTTCAAGTACATTTTAAATATGATTAGCTTCATAGAAATCTATCTTATAAATTCTTAGCAACCCTTTATCTGAGAATGAAATCATTGAGAATGAATAATCATTTACTTGCTCCAGTTGTAGAATGTGATCATAATTGGAACAAAGACTTGCTAATTTAAGGATGAGGACCACTAAAGAAGTGGGACATTGCCCATGTAAGGGATTGGTAGTCCTCTGGCGGGAAGTAGGGAGAAGGAAAAAGAAAGCTAAAATCAGAAAGAGAAAAAAGTTAATGTGAAGTATGGGTTTGATTGGGAACCAAATGTCATTGCCTTAGTGACTTTGGTTAGTTTGTCTGGAGAGGTTTGAGCCCCAGATTCTGAGTTGATAGGAACAGATATTTTTGGAGGCCTATGACTTGCTTAAATTGCTCTTTTGAATAAAATGATTGTAGCAAAATCCATTTGTCCTTAACCTGTTTGGATATATCTTCTTTCCTTTCCTTTCCTTTCCTTTCCTTTCCTTTCCTTTCCTTTCCTTTTCTTTGATGCAGTCTCAAGTACAGTAGTCTATATAGCCAGATATGACCTTGAACTCCTGATCTTTCTACCTCCACCTCCTGAGTTATAGGATTACAGGCATGTGCCACCATGTCCAGTTTATGCAATGCTGGGTATCAAATCCCAGGGTATTATGCATGCGAGGCAAGCACACTACTAACTGAGATACATTCCTAGATCTGTTTTGGACTTTTTAGAATAAACACAAAGACTTGGTAGAGGTTTGGTTTGAATGTGGAATGTCTCTCACAGGCCCATGTTTGGACACTTAGGACCAGGCTGGTGGTGCTATTTTGGGAACTTGTGGAAACTTTACATGGTAGGTCTAGGTGAAAGAAATAGCTCACTGGGTAGTATGGCATATCTTGCTATGAGTCTCAACACTTCTCAGATGCCATGGAGTGGAGCTCCATCATCATTTATTCCCATGACTGTTGATGTGTCCACATGGATGGGGTCAAGAGATCATGAACCCAACTCTCAGAAACCATGTGTCAAAATGAAATTGTCTTTCCTTTAAGTTCTTTTTATCATGTATTTCCTGACAGCAGCGAGAGTTCTAACATTGGGGGAATTAGGAAAGTGCACACATATTTTTCTCAAGAAGGCTTCAGAGAAAGAAAATCTGGAGAGAAAGTGAGTGGACAGTAGAGAATAAAGACAAACAAACCAAACCACCGCATATGAAGAAAGACTAGAGTAGACACAGAGGTGATATGGCGAAGGCATTTGGTGTGGTCCCTCAAGTTTCCTAGGATGTTGTTACAATATTTTCTATTTAGTAGAAAGTAACTCAAGCAGTTTAGGGTGTGTATTCTTTGAGGTCAGGGAAGCCTGATCAAGTCCTGAAGCTGCAGTCAGGGGCTCTGGGACAAAACTCAACTCTGTTACCAGCTGCTCAGAAATTGGAAGCTAGTAATTTCATCATTATCCTTCTTGGTTTTCTCATGTTGAGAACCAAAACCACTACCAATTTCTGTTCTTATGTTTAACAATATTAGGACCAGGCTTAGTTTCTATATGTTTCAGAATACTGAAGTCAAAATAACTTAAGGAATGTTAATTGAGAATAAAAATCTAGTTAAGAATAAAAAATTATATTTATTTGGAGCTAATTAAATTGTAATGTGGGGAAACACAGATTCAAACAGCCTCGAAAACGTGCCCAGGAAAATGGCATCTGCATTTAGAGATTTAAGACACAAAGGGATTGTGGGAATTACATCACATTTTAGTAAAATATTATGATTGGTGATGGAAAAGTTAAACTGATTTGTGAAAAATAAATTAGCTACAATCTTAGACTCTGGGTGATTCGGGGGAAGGGACCTTTTGAACCAGAGGTCAGCAGAAATTAATTGTGTTTCAGGAATCTGGTGTGGTCCAGTCCAAAGGTCACCTTGCATCGGGCTGGTGGTTAGGTGTTGGTGGGTATGTCTGCACACCAGCTCAAAGGTTCATCTGCAGACATGATTGAAACCTGATTAACAATGCCCCTAGACTCCACTCCATAGGAAGGACTCTGAATCATTGCTACTCTATTTTGATGCTTTTCCTTGGCAGCTACTTGTTCCAGGAAATGACAGTTCCTAGAAAGGAAGACAACTAAGTTACTACAATAATTTCCCTGGGAGAATTGAAGATTACTCATAAAGTCTCATTCAAAATTCTCTTTTTGTTATGTCCATTAATCCAGAGTTATTATGTCATAAACTCAACCCAATCCTCTGCAAAGTTCACCTGACCACATAGCTAAGGCTCTGAACCTGTGGAAAGATTCTCTCCACCTCGCCTTTGCTGAGATACTGTTAAGACTGTCAATGTGTCATTCTCTTTCTGACTGTAGTGGATATGATAAAATGCTTCGCTTGCTAGCAAGGTTTTCCAGCAGAGTTGTTTTGTTTTATAATTTTGATAATATGTAGAGAGGATTGTTGGACCCTGTACTGTTTTTTTTTTTCTTTCACTTTCTTAGGTGACATTTCCTTCTTCCTGGGTCTATATCAGTCACAGAGTGAGCATCTTCTATACTCATTTCCCTACATGCTTTAGGCTTGCTTTCTTTTATCCTTTTTGAATTAAAAGTGCAATATAATCTGCCATTTTGATGGAATAGCCAGGGCCAAGTTCTAGTTGCAATTAAGAAGTGAGTAGGCTAGAACATGGTGGCACAAACTTGTCTCAGAACTCAGGAGGCAGTAGCATGGTAAGTTTGAGGCCAGTGTGGGTTACAAAAAGAGAATGATAAAAAACAAATAACCGTCATCATAAGTACCCACACAGTACTCATAATCTATGACCAAGCAACCACCATCAATAACAACGCCAACAAATACTCTCTAATAATCAAACAGATAGATGGTGGTAGTTGTGTAGCATCTAATTTTATGGAACTTTATACTTAAATAAGGGTAAGATAACAAATTTTAAATTACATACATTTTGCCACAACATATAAAAAAGAACCTGAAGATAATTCCCTTCTCACAATCTTTGTGTGGATACTGTAAGAGTCTAAGAAAGGACTGTTGGGATCCTCCTTTAAAAGACATATATAAAATATGCCAGATCTACTGCTTCTTTAGGAAGTGATCAGTATAGCCAGTATTCTTTTCCTTCTTAGTCTCCATTTTTGTGTCCAGTGATGACTATGAGAGGCAACACTTTCCTTGTAGTTAAAGAAGATAAATTTCAAACCGATAACTCATGTAGGAACACAGCAGGTAAATGCTAAGAGCTTGGTTTTAAAAAGTGTTGGTTTAGGATTCTTCTCTTTTCTGACACAGTTTCTGTTTTGGGGGGTTCACAGTATGATAACAGGTAGGGAAATGTATGGTTACACCTATATTAAATTTAGAGAGACTATGGATGGAGTTCAAAGAAAAGTAAATGAGGTCAGAAATGGAAATACTAACCAGAATATTTGGATATCCAATTTTATTTGGCACCAGATGAATGATGAATACACAGCTTTGTTGTTCTAAGACTCACCAATGTTTGCTATTTATTTATGAGGTCCAGTGAAAATGAAAAGACACAGATCCTTGTTCAAAAAGGAAGGGGAGATTACTGTTAAAGATATAAGCACACAAAGACTTTTCCTTTATTTCATGATCTCTCTCTCTTAACTTTCTTTTTTAAGTCTGCTATTATAGGTGGCTCTAAGTAAAGAAAAATTAAAAATTGATATATACCAAAAGAAACTTTCCATCCTTTGCTGGCTCACTAATTTGAATCTAGGAAGAACTGGGATACTTACTCTTAATTGTTAACTTAATTCAGTTGAGAGATACCCAGGAGATTGTGAAGCACACTTCTGGGGAGTGTCTGCGAAGGAATTTCTAGAGAAGATTGATGTGTGGGCCAGCAACTCCCTGAATATGAATAATCTCATTCAACAGGCTGGGAAATCTGATGGGATAAAAGTGGTAAAATGCCACCAAGCATTGTTTGCAAGTTCTACTTTTCTGGAGCAAAGATGTCTGTTGCTGCTGCCATTGCCTGTGGATAGCAGACTCTGACTCTCCAAGGAGCTGAAGGTCTTCAGCCTCAGAAAGGGACTGTGTTTTTGATCTCTTTTGTCATGAAGCTTCCAGCTCCTCAGACTGAGCAGCTTCTTGGTTGTTTGCCTCTTAAATTTACAATCAGCTGATGTTTAAATACTCAACTCTCAGTTATGTAAATGAACTCTATCTATCTATCTATCTATCTATCTATCTATCTATCTATCTTTGCCCCTTCACACAATCTCATTAAATGTAAAACTAACTCACAGGAAAAGAAAGTGGTAGCCTGCATAACAAGGTTGTCATTTTTTGCTATGTATTACCCTCCCCCCTCTGTTAATCTATTACCTCAAAATCCCAATAATCTTATTGCTTCCCATAGTTTAGGGAAAAATAGGACAGTTTATAGCTATATAAACTTCAACTGCCAGGTGACCTTCCTCGGATTTTTACACTTGTGTGCATGCACAAAGAAGACATCTCTATGTCTTTTCACATGTTAATCTCTCTACTGGCATTCTCCCCAAACCTTCAGAGGATGAAAGGAAATTTTTCTTTGCCCCTCTGTTACTATGTAAGCATACTCTAGACCACAGAACTGCATTCTTGGAATATGCCAGAGGAGAGATGATGACTTGTCTCGGGTTATAGCTACATCCCCTGTTTGGCCGCATTCACCTATTTCTCCCAGGAAGTCAACTATCCTGGGAGAACAATGAGGGTTGGATTAAGGGTGTAGTTATCTTTACTTTAAAGGAACAAATCACCTACTTGCTCTTTTAGTGAACATGTAAGGCAACTGCATTTATTTCTTGTAAGTTTGGAAATATAAAAATGAGGCTAAAACAGATTATAAGTTAATAACTCCTTTTGTTTGTTTGTTTTTGAGACAAGAGTTTCTCTGCATATCTCTGGCTGTCCTAAAACTCAGTCTGTAGACCAGCATGACCTTGAAGAGCTATGCTTGCCTCTGCCTCCTGATTGCTGGGATTAAAGCCTGCGCCACCAGCCCAAGTTAACATTGCCTGGCCTAAATTAACAGCTCTTTTGGGTGTGCTGCACAGGGAAGTTTACATTAATATTAGTAGCTCCACAGACAGTGGTGCTGTCAAGATTGGAACCTAGATCTCTCTGCTTCTGCGCTATTTCTATTTGATAATTCCAGTCCTTATAAAAGATAAAGCAACTCTTGAGAGCACCTACTGTGTACTAGCTATAGGTAACGTACTTTATGTAACAATTATGCAAGGAGGATATTATTCATATAAGTTCTTGATTTCTGATGAGTAGGCTGGGGCTTTGTTAAGGCTAACTTAGCACCTTGCTTGAAGCCACAGAACAAAAGCACCCAGGTCATTTATGAAACAAAAGTAATCATATCTTCTTCCAAGGTTTCCAGAAGGTCAGGGGAAAATACAATTTGCCCATCTGCTCCTTCATTGATTCTTCCAGAATACCAGGCTGGTTCATTAAACTTTGATGGTTCTCTGGAGTATGTACCCAAAGGAATCAGATTCAGTGTACAATAGTGATACCTATGCACTGGTTCATTGCAGTACAAGTCACAGTAGTGAAGTCATGGAATCAGACTAGGTGCTAGTCAATAGGTAAATGACTAAAGAATGTGGTTTATATATGCAATAGAACATTATCCTAACAGAAGAACTGTTCTGGGGAGGTAGCTCAGTCAGTAAAGTGCTTGTCTTGCAAGCATGAGGACCTGAGTTCAACATCCAGGCCTCTTGTTAAAAAGCTGGGTAGTGAATTCAAGGACACATCAGAAAAATCATCTACTGTGACCAAGTAGGCTTCATCCTAGAGATAGATGCAGGGATGGTTTAACATACCAAAAATCTGTCAAAGTAATCAACCATATAAACAAACTGAAAAAAAAACACATATGATCATTTCATTAGATGCTGAAAAAGCCTTCAATGAAAATTCAACACCCCTTCATGATAAACATCTTGGAAAGAGCAGGGATACAAGGAACATACCTAAATACAATAAAGGCAATATTCAGCAAGCCAACAGTCAACATCAAACTAAATGGAGAGAAACTCAAAGCAATCCCACTGAAATCAGGAACAAAACAAGGCATATCTATTCAATATAGTACTTGAAGTTCTAGCTAGAGCAATAAAACAACAAAAGGAGATTAAGGGGATACAAACTGGAAAAGAAGCCAAACTTTTACTATATAATGATGATAAGATAGTATGCAATAGTGACCCCCAAAGTTCTACCAGGGAACTCCTACAGCTGAAAAACACCTTTAGTACTGTGGCAATGTACAAGATTAACACATAAAAATAGGTAGCACTCCTATATACAGATGAAAAACTGGTTGAAAAAGAAATTAGAAAAACATCACCATTCACAATAGACACAAATAACGTAAAATATATTGGAGTAACACTAACCAAAGAAGTGAAAGAACTGCTTGACAAAAATTTTAAACCTTTGAAGGAAGAAACTGAAGACACCAGAAAATAGAAAGATCCCCATGTTCTTGGATAGGTAGGTAACATAGTAAAAATGACAATCTTACCAAAAGCAATCTACAGATTCAATGCAATATCCATCAAAATCCCAGTACAATTCTTCATGGACTTCTAAAGAACAATACTCAACTTTTTATCAAAAAACAAAAAACCCAGGATAGGAAAAACAATCCTGTGCAATAAAGGAACTTCTGGAGGCATCACCATCCTTAACATCAAAGAGTCACATAAATGAAAACAGCTTGGTATCACCATAAAAACAAACAGGAGGAACAATGGAATCTAATCGAAAACCCAGATATCAATCTACACACCTATGAACACCTGATTTTTAGCAAAGAAGCTAAAATTATAATATGAAAAAAGAAAATATCTTCAACAAGTAGTGCTGTTATAACTGGATGTCACCCTGTAGAAGAATGAAAATAGATGCATAGCTGTCACCATGTGCAAAACTCAAGTTCAAGTGGATTAAATGGCACACGCCTTTAATCCCAGCACTCGGGAGGCAAAGGCAGGAGGATCTCTGTGAGTTCGAGACCAGCCTGGTCTACAAGAGCTAGTTCCAGGACAGGCTCCAAAACCACAGAGAAACCCTGTCTCGAAAAAATAAATAAATAAATAAATAAATAAATAAATAAATAAATCTGACCACACTGAACCTGATAGAAGAGAAAGTGGGAAGTAGCCTTCAATGCATGGGCACAGGAGACCACTTTCTAAATAGCACAGTAGCACAGACATTGAGAGCAACAATAAATAAATGGGACCTCCTGGAACTGAGAGGCTTCTGTAAAGCAAATGACGCAGTCAATAAGACAAAAAGGCAGCCTACTGAATGGAAAAAGATCTTCATCAACCCCACATCAGACAGAGGACTGATCTCCAAAATATACAAAGAACTCAAGAAATTAGACATCAAAAGAACAAATAACCCAATAAAATAATTCAGTACAGGCCTAAACAGAGAACTCTCAACAGAGGAATCTCAAATGGCCAAAAGACACTTAAGGAAATGCTCAATTTCCTTAGCCATCAGAGAAATGCAAATCAAAACAACTCTGAGATTCCATCTTACACCTGTCAGAATGGCCAAGATCAAAACACTGATAAAAGCTTATGCTATAGACAATGTGGAATAAGGGAAACACTACTCCATTGCTGGTGGGAGTGAAAACTTGTACAGCTGCTTTGAAATTCAGTATGGTGGTTTCTCAGAAAATTGGGAATCAACCTACCTCAAGACCCAGCAATACTGCTTTTGGGCATATACTCAAAGGATGCTTAACCATGCCACAAGGACATTTGTTCAACTATGTTCATAGCAGCATTATTTGTAATAACCAGAATCTGGAAACAACCTAGATGCCCCTCAACCAAAGACTGGATAAGGAAAATGTGGTACACAATGAAGTACTTACTTTTCAGCAGTAAAAATCAATGGAATCTTGAAATTTGCAGGCAAATGTACAGAACTAGAAAAAACAATACTGAGTGAGGTAACCTGGACCCAGAAAGACAAACATAATATGTACTTACTCATAAGTGGATATTAGATTTAAAGCAAAGGATAACTAGCCTACAGTTCACAACCCCAGAGAACCTAGACAACAAAGAGGACTCTAAGAGAGACATACATGGATCCACCTAGTAAGGAGAAGACGACAAGCTCTTCTGAGTAAAACGTGAGTGTGGGATCAGGAAGGAAGGTGGAAGGTGAGAGGGGAGGAAGGAAGGGGAGTATAAAAAATGTGTAGCTCAATAAAACAATAAAAAAACTGGATAGTATGTATTTGTAATCCCAGTTCTGGGGAGGCAGAAAACTGTGGATCCCTGGTCCTTGATAGTCAGCCATCCTAGTGTAATCAGAGAGCTTTAGGCCTAGTAGATACCCTGTCTCAGAAATCAAGTTCAATGGCTCCTGGAGAACATCACCTGGTCTTCCCACACATGGGCACACATGTACACGCATACCCTTACCTGTATATACACTCCCCACATAGGCACACATTTTAAAGGAAAAAAGAACACAGCTGAGTAGTTTGCAAGGAAATGGATGGAGCATCATGTAAGGAATTAAACTAGACTCAGAAAGACACATATCCTGCTTTTTGTTATATGTGTAATGTACATTTACATACTTATCCACAAATATGTGTGTATGTGATATGAGAGTAGAGGGAGACTGCTTAAGGCTGCGGGTGCAAACCAGCACATCAGAGGTGGAAGAATGAGAATAATGGATAATGAAGCTGACCTTAATGATTTACATGAATGAAAATGTCAGGAAAACTACTGCAATGTAAAACAATATGCAAAAATAATTTTTAAGAACAAGTCTTTGACAAAACTAAATTCTTGTTGGTTAATAGCTGGTAGAATCTTAAGGACTATTTTCTGCTTGTTTGGGAATAGAGGCTTGATGTGGAGGAAAGAATAGTTATTTTCCAGTTGCTTCCTCAATTCAGTTTTTTAACCTTCTCTTGGTCCTCTTAACTTTTCCCTGCTTTGGTCTGACCCACTTTGAATTCGAAGACTGGTGCCCCGTGACCGGCTGAGATGCTCAACAATGAAGAAAACAAAGTCCATGTCCACAACACCTTTTAGTTTTGCTTTCTATTCAAACATGTTCAGTGACCCCTCACCACAAGGCTTTGCTGAGTTCGTTCCCTGAAAATAGTTTGAACGTACGTGGGTTTTTAGTTTCAGCTGCTACCATTTAACCCAGATCTGTTAGAACTTTGGTACATAAAGCCGAAGGCTGTCAGAAAACAAAAACCAGTTAAAATACTTACTTTGGAATAAATTGTGAAGTAAAAAAAGAAAAACACAGCTGTGAACTTCTGGTTTTCAAGTATAATAATTTATATTGAACGTCCAGTGTCTATAAACTTATGATGGAAGGTCTGCTTTTATTCGTTCCCGCCTAGAGGAATGAGTGGGGTGAGGAAGGAGAAAGGAAATACAAGGTAATTTTACTGCAAGTGCCCATGAGATCTGGGAGGAGATAGTATTCTTGGGTCCTAGACATAACAATTTGTTGGGGGCAGTCTGAGAGTTCATTGATAGGTAGCTCTCAACTGACTAGACTAGAAAATGTGTTCTGAATATCATCCACTCCTCACCTCCAATGCAGAGGAGAAAGAACTCTGATTAGAAAGCCAATGAGAAGGGAAAATTCAGAGAGCTGCTGTCAAGCCTTTAAAGAAAGGGGACAAGTGGGAGATCCTGTGCAATCAAGACCCAAGGTGTTAGTTGCAGGTTCTTTGTCTTTATGCCTCTCCGGGTGTTTGAATTACTCTGTCCAGCAGTGTTTCACATGTGAGTACCAACGGAGTACCAATGAGACTGCTTGCAGGCACCCTTTGTTACTGGTATATTCTAGCCTGTACCAGGAGTAGGCTAGCGAAATGAGAGTTGAAGCTCTCATGCTTTTTCATTCCTGGTATCTCTGTACAATGAATGAACTGAGGTAGTGGAAGATGACTTGAGTTTACTAGCCTCTTCATAAGGAATATTTCAAGGCATTTTGCCGTGTCTTTGCCTGGTTCCAGGGATAGCCCTGACTGGGGGCAACCAGAGGTAGACACACAAAAACAGCTGAGGTTGAGTGGATTGGGTACTTTGATGGAGAAGCTGCAACACCTCAGAATCTGAATGTGTTTATTATATCCAGTTGAACAGAGAGGTAGGGTTATTTCATATAGCTGAACAAGGAGGAGGGGTTATTACATTCTTATAAACAAGGAGGCCGAGTTTCTGGTAATCAGCTGGATCTAGAAGACTGGTTTAGCTAACCCCAGTAGGTGTTGTCTTTATAGGGGATCAGTCTTCAAGCTGTAAATGTCTCAAGGACAGAAAGTGGACATTTTGTGCACACAATCAGCATCCACACACAGACTGGAAAATGAGGCTTCTCCGTTCCCTTTCTTCTTCACCTGGGGTGGGGATGGAGGGAAGGCTTTTGGTATTTACTGTGTCCACTCCTCTGTAGTTTGGGGTCCTGGAATTCTGGTTGGGGCAGTGATAGAAGGAAGAAATGACAGAGAAGCTGGGATCAGGTGTTTTCTCTATCTAACTACTACCATTACCACCAGTACAGCAACTTGGAACCTCAGAATCTTTATTAGGTATAGCACAGGGGTAGGGTGTGGGGGTGGGTTAGCCAGTTTTGGTAGTGTCTGTAAGCAAGCAATTTCGAGCTCTAAGTATTCAGGAGGAGGAAACCACAGTTGATAGTCTTTGCACACAATGATCAATCATCCATAAACATTCATACTTGGACTCTCCCCTAAAATGTTTTACATTTTCTTGAGCCTGACCCATATAAGTAATGACTGTGCTAATTTCCCACGGGCCAGCTTGTCTTGGAGATCTCATATGGCTAGGCAATGTCAAAATACACATTCATTCAGGCCTTCACTTGTTTAGGGTTTCCTCTTCTCCCTTTCGGGTATGCCATAGTGCCTCAGAGTCCCCTACCCCTACCAAGACTGAGCTCCATTTATTGCCCGCCTTCCTTCTCCATCTCACTTCTCTCTCTACAGCATTGATGATCACTTCTAAACTAAACTTCTAGAATAGAAACCTCAACCTCAGAGATAGCTTCTGGGGAACTTAGACAGAGACAGACCCACTGTAGCCAAAGCAGCTTTCCACTTAAGCGACAAGAAAGTCATGTACCCTACTCAGTCTACAGGAGCTGGCATAGGCATGCATTTTTATCTTTTAGTAGTTCAGAGAAAGCAAATTGAACGAATGACAGAGCCAGTGGCTTTCTTGAGGTGTCAAGTGTGACTGAGTCTCGATCATTCTGAAATCAGCTAGTTGTACTAAAGCAACTGAAGAGAACTGACTGGGCTGAAGGGAAGGTCATGGGGACGCTGCAGTTCTGTAAATTCTCCAATTTGCTTTCCAGTTCAAGAGATTTGGTGAGAGAGGTGAAGGTGGCCCATCTCCGTCTTCTAGAACAAGTTTACATTCCCGGGAAAGGAGAAGGCAGGCATTCAAATGTTTCCCACCCATGGAAGAAGGGAAGAGGAGCATCAAGATGTCACCAATCGGAATGTTGACCACCAAGGATTTGATAAACATCTGAGCTGCTTACCTGAGGCAATAGAGAATAAATTACAACAGGAGCAAAAATTGCTTTCACCAAATGGTGTTTTGATAGAAAAAGCAACTTATCAGTCATAGAAAATAATGAAGCCACTAAGGTTTACATTCAGAAAACCCACCTAAAAATAGTTGGCAATGATCCAGTGAGTGGAATGTTAGACTCAAAATGAGCTACTTTATTTTAGGTGAGTAGATAAAAAAGCTGCATTCTTTTTAATTATTGTGACTATTCATAACAATACCGCAAATGTGTACAGTACCTTCCTTCTGAGGAGCTTGAGGCATTTCATATATATTATCTTACTTCTCTTTCCTAACATCCTGGGGGGATATGTATTATTAACTTCCTATTGCCATGGGACTGCATTTTTGTGAGTACATTTTCCTTGGAATGAGGTAGCTGCATCGTTACAGGAACAGATGCAGCTTGCCAGTCACCTACGCCTTGTCCCCAAACGTGAGTTAATTACAATAGCCCTGTCATCTGACTTTCCTTTGGGAATCCATGTTTGCCTCTTTCTGCCTCAGTTTATAGGATGATAAGGGAGCCTCGTTGATCAATTTAGCTGATATAAAAATCAACTTATAACCTTAAAAAGTAAAAAAAAAATGGAGGAAAATCTCATTAATGACTAACTACTACATATGGAGTTTACTAGCCAGTTATTGATAGAGTATTTTCAGTTAAGAAAACCTCTACATGCTGAACTTCCTTTGCTGCTCACTTTTAAGTGGAGGAACTCTCCACTCATAGGAACTGCCTGGTGTTGGTATGAGCTTAGCTTTATCCAGATAGGAAACACCGCCTAATCATGATTGATTAATATGGTATAAATCCAATTTATGCTGCACCTATGAGGAAACTATAGGTGTGGATTTTTCATCAACTAGGAACACAACAAAGTTAACTTATGGCTTCTTCTCTATAAATTACTCTTTAGTAATGCTTTCTGGAAATACTTTAAAAAATTCCTTTTTCCGAGTCTTCTCTGAGGACCTGCAGCACTCTAGCTGCCGCTGTCATCTCTGCACCTGAGGCTATGTGTGCTCTGAATGAGCTTGCCTGGAGAGGGGCCTCACCCGACTTTCACCATAGTTTGTGGCCTTTTAAGTGTCAATTTATATTAAGACCTTCAAGGTCTTAGTAAATAAGCTGTCCTTAAAGCATACAAAAGAGAGTTCCCCATTCAAACACTCCAAGTCCAGGTCAAGAGTAGTCTTTTAACCCTTAGATGCTGCCAAGCTGTACAGCGGAATTCAGGGCCGCCATTTCAAGAGTTTAGCTGTATTTCTACTCTGCAGAAAGTTCTATGGGATTCACAGGTCTCCTTTGTACAGAAAAGGCATGCCAAGACCACGAGAATGACCACCCTGGGAAATCCAGCAGAGGAAGCCCTGTTCCCCTGGAGTAGGAAAACTCTCAATTGCTTCTTGTTTAAACGGGGTTTCATCCTTTGGCTGATGCCAGCTCAATCAGTTTCTGTCTTGTCTGATCAATCGAAGTGTCCTTCGTTCAGTCTCACTCCAGGGCGCATGCTGGATGGACTTGAACAGCCAATCCTCCAGTGGTCATCTTGACCGTCTTGCTAAGCTTTAAATGGGAAGCTTTATAAGCATGTCTTTTCTCTTCAGCTGCCTTACAGCCTTCTATAATGATGATTAAGTGAAGCTGGCTTGTTTTAGTTCTTTTGATTCAACAGAGCTGTCTCCTGTTTATAAATCCATTTCTGTAATCGACTCCATCTGGTCATTCCTTGTAGCCTCTGAACTTCTAACAGCTATTAAAACTGTAAATAAAGGGCCCCTGGATATTCCACCAACCCTCTTCTGCTGTCAGGAAACATGTGCTTTATACAAACTAAGAAAATGGAGCATAAGGAAACATTGAGGAGAAGGAAAACAAGTAGAGATAGATCAATGTTAGCAACACACTAGGCATACTTTGAGTGACTGCATCAAAAATTAAAAATAGAATCTGCTCTGTGGGTTAGGCTGTCCTTTAAACACCTGGAGCCAGGATTAAGGGCTATGATATGTTGAGAATGATGGTAAATGGGTCAGAGGATAGTGACAATTTGTAGGCTGAGATGTTTTGGCAATTATTTTTCACATGTCTTACTATGTTATTTATTTAATTTATTTAATTTCCACAGTATCCTTGACAATCTCAAGAGCTGCCTAGTGCATATTATATGCACATTGTGTAGACATATCAGTGAAATCATAGGTAAGATAGAGACAAAAGTACTGTATACCCGAAAGAGACACAATACCTTTTAATGGTAATAAACAAGGGCAACTACAGTTTTGTTATTTTATTTGTTATAATCTTTTTCCTTTTCTTTATTCTTCGCTCACACAATACATCATGACTGAAGCATCCCCTTCCTCCTCCCCTTCAAGTGCCCACCATCTCCCCTCTCCCCCAGATCCACTGCTCTTCTATTTCCCTTCAGAAAAGAGCAGGCCTCCCAGGAATATGAACTGAACATGGAATAACAAGATGGAGTAAGACTAGGAACTGAACCTCCTATCAAGGCTGCTCGAGATAACCCAGTAAGAGGAAAAGGATCCCAAGAACAGACAAAAGAGTTAAAGGCAACCACTCTTCCAGTGTTTGGAGTCCCACAAGAATGCCAAGCTCCACAATTACATCATGGATGCAGAGGACCTAGCGCAGACCCATGTATTCTCTGTGGTTGCTGCTGCAGTCTCTGTGAGCTTCTATGACTCCTCCTTAGTTGATTCCGTGGGTCATGCTCTCATGATGTCCTCAACCTCTCTTATTCCTACAGTCTGTTATCCTCTTCTTCTGCAGAGCTCCCAGAGCCCCATCGTGTGTTTGACTGCAGGTCACTACATCTGCTCCCATCAGATGCTGGAGGAAGCTCTCTGATGACATCAGCACTAGGCACCAATCTATGAGTACATTTGGTTCTACCCTACATCTCTGAGCCATCCAGTCTCCAATTCTTGGCCATCCAGGCAGTGTCAGGTATGGGCTCCCTCTTGTGTTATGAGCTTCAAGTTAGACCAGCTATTGGTTGGCCACTCCCACAAGCTCTGAACCACCATTGTCCCGGGGCATCTTGCAGGCAGGACAGATTGTAGGTCAAAGATTTTGTGGCTGGATTGGTGTCCCTATCTGACTACTGGGAGCTTGGCCTGGTTATAGAAGATGGCTGGTTCATGCTCCATACCCTTCATTACTAGGAACTCTTGCTAGGGTCATCCTCATAGGTCCCAGGAAGTTTCCACTGCACTAGGGCTCCACATCACCCCATAAATGCCCACATACCCAATCATCTCTCCCTGTACTCTTTTCCTCCATCCCTTTCTATCTCCCCTAATTCCTCCTGATACCATCTCTACCCACCCCCAGTCTACCCATAAAATCTATCTCCCCTGCTCAGTTTCCTTCTGCTACCTGCATATTAAGGTGTAGAACTCTCGGCTCCTTTTCTAGCCCCATGTTTTCCTACATGCTTCCATGATAATAATGGATTAAATCTCTGCAATTGTAAACCAGCCGTGATCGAATGTTTTCCTTTATTAGAGTTGCTGTGAAGTTGGGCAGTGGTGGCTCCCTGCGTTTAATTCCAGTACTCAGGGGGCAGAAGCAGGAGGATCCCTGTGAGTTCAAGGCCAGCCTGGTCCACAATATGAGTTCCAGGACAGCCAGGATTGTTTTTTAAAATATTTATTTACATATTTAGTATACAATATTCTGTCTGTGTGCATGTCTGCAGGCCAGAAGAGGGTACCAGACCTCTTTACAGATGGTTGTGAGCCACCATGTGGTTGCTGGGAATTGAACTCAGGACCTTTGGAAGAGCAGGCAATGCTCTTAACCACTGAGCCATCTCTCCAGCTCCCAACAGCCAGGATTGTTACACAGAGAAATTCTGTCTCAAAAAACCAAGAAATGAAAAAAAGTTGCTGTAGTCACGGTGTCTCTTCAGAGCAACAGCAACCCTAACACAATTAATCTATTTTCTAATTGCCCATACTTAAAACCACAGACTAGGTAGGTAGGTCATGAAGAAAGAAGATTCATTTAGATTCATAATTCTGGAGGCTCAAAGTCAAGGGTTCATATCTGGTGACGAGCTATTTTCTGGCAGAGAACTTCATATGGCAAGAGACACCCTGGACTCTTACTACAAAATCACCAGTATTTAATCATGGGACTACATTATCTACCCTAACAAATTATAACCTTGTAAAAAAGGCTGAGCTGAATAGTTGAGAACGATCATTTCCAAAATCTGCCAGTTTAAAGCATCATACGTCGGTTCCATGTTCTGAATACTTCACAATAGGGAATTAAACTGTATGAGTTTCAGAGGGGACAAGTCATATTCTAATTACACACAGCAGAGGTGAGTTGTGGCCTGCTTAAAGAGGGCCTTTATTCTTTCATTCATTCACTCCCTCACACATTATTCAGCAGATACTTACTGAGCATCTGCAATGTGGCAAGCAGTGTGATAGAGATTCTGGTTATGGAAATGAGCAAGATCAGCTGGTTTGACTCTCAATAAACTTACAATCTTCTGAGGAAGGACAGTGAATTTTATTCAGTGGAATAGGCACAGAGAGCTGCAGAAACATTTTAAGCAATGAAGTGGCATGGCCATATTTATGTTTTAAAGTCATCTACTCACTTTAGGTAGAAAGCAATGTTACTCCAATGATGTGGGAGTGTCATATATCAATCTGTTGATTTCATTGGTTAAGCAATAAAGAAACTGCTTGGCCCTCATAGGTTAAAACATAGGTGGGAGGAGTAAACAGAACGGAAGGCTGGGAGAAAGAAGCTGAGTCAGGGAGTCACCATGGTTCTCCCACTCCAGACAGACGCAGGTTAAGATCTTTCCTGGTAAGCCAGCTCGTGGGCTACACAGATTAATAGAAATGGGTTAGATCAATATGTAAGAGCTAGCCAATAAGAAACTGAAACTAATGGGTCAGGCAGTGTTTAAAAGAATACAGTTTCCGTGTAATTATTTCGGGTCAAGCTAGCCATGCGGGCGGCCGGGTGCCAGGGACGCAGCCCCGCCGCTCTTATTACAACACTCTAACTATGTGACAATTGTGCTGAGGCAATTATAGATGACAATGGAAGAAAGGAATTATTAATCTTAAGACATTGAAATATGGAAAGATTTGTTGTTTGACCTCAAGAATTACTCAGAAAGAGAATGCCTTTTCCTTTTCAATTAAAAATTGGTCAAAATGTCTTGAATGTTCCAATTATTCTCTTATCCAAGGCAAAGAAGTTTTAAAAGTTTAACAGGTGACCTTTTAAAGTTTCTTTTGGATTTATTATGTATGATTTATTAAGTGACAATAACTCCAAATAAACTGTATTTAAGACTGGAGTAAGGATGTGATCTAAGTTCTTCACGTTCTGCCATGCTTTTTTCTTTCTTTCTATCTAAAAAGGGAAGATATTTAGAGAGTGTTTAGCATAGAATATCTGGCACTGGGAAGTTCTTTTTAACCCTTCCTTCTGCCTCTTCGTTCCTCCTCTTCCTTTTATTTCCCCAAGGGATTAGATCCCCTTTTTACTGTGAATGTTTTAGTTGCATGTGGGTATAAGGGATACATGATTAAGAACTTCATTTGTATTCAGTATGGTTACCTGTGTCAATGTTCTCAATTACTTAATCTTGCCTGTCCTATAGGAGAGTTATATATTCTCACCTATTGCCAAGTAAATTTGCCATATCTCCCTGAAAACTATATTCCTTCATTCCATTGTTTTTTCATTTTTTAATTTATTAGATTTTTTTTATAAAAAATACCAATCCAAGTTCCCACTTCTTCCTATCCTCCCATTTTCTCCCCACACCCTCCCACCCCACCTCCATCTAATCCTCAGAGAGGATAAGGCACATTGCTTTGTGGAAGGTCCAAGGCTCTCCCTACTATATCTAGGCTGAGGAAGGAATACATCTAAAAAGAATAGGATCCCAAAAAGCCAGTACAAGCAGTACAGATAAATCCTGGTTCCACTGCCAGTGGCCCCTCAGTCTGCCCCAGCCATGCAACTGTCAACCACATTCAGAGGGACTAGTTAAGTCCTATGCTTGTTCCTTCCCAGTCCAGCTGGAGTTGGTGAGCTCCTATTAGCTCAGGTAAACTATTTCAGTGGGTGAATCCATCATGGTCTTGACATGCACAAAACTCAAGTCCGAATGGATTAAAGACCTCAATATAAATCTGACTTTTCTGGATGATGGACTCTAGGCTATAATATGAAATAAGCCTTCCTCCCCAAGTTCCTTATGATCTTGGTGTTTTCTCACAGCAGTAGAAACCCTAACTAAGGGTGCCCTATCTGGACAATAAAGTATGAGCAGAAGCTTTCAGTGCATCTTTCTGTTTCTTACACTTTGGTACTCTGCCCTAGAGAGGAGCTATTCTTCATTTTGACTCTTGGCATGAAAATCGAGAGGTGGAGCTAACATATGACAGACAAAGTTCTGAGTGAAAAATACCCCTTGTCATTGTAAACTATTGAGATTTTGAGGTTGTTATTACAATGCAGTGTAACCAAAGCTGTCTGATCCGCATAATCAGTAGGTGTTAAATTCAATTATAATGAAAAATAGTGACAAGAAAGAATAGTTTTGAGTTTTCTAAGGCTTCCACTAAACAATATGTATTACAATGGAAACCTAGTTCATTATAATCCTATTTATAGGACTTTCTCTGGTATTCATTTGTTGAATCCTAAAGTATGGTCATTATTGGCATTAAAAAAGCCTATTCTAAAAGACTTGACCATGGCAAGTAGCACCATGATTTAACATATAATTAAATGCTAAATGCGGTTGGAATATGAGCCACTGATCCATAACGCAAATCTGAGTTTCCAGTATGTTTAGCGGTAAAAGCAAATTGCAGACTAGGTTCTTCAAACGGCCCAAGACCATGGCATTTACTTGATTTAATTATTTGAAAATGGAATGTTTCCTACAGACTTTTGTATTGAATGCTTGGTCCCCAGCTGGTGGTGCTTCTTATGGAAGGTTCTGGAAACTTTAGGAGGTGGAAACTATTTGTAAGAAGTAGGTCACTGGTGATTGTATTAGTTCACTTTCTGTGACTATAATAAAATAAAACACTCTCCAATGGTCTCTATCTGCCGCAAAGAGAACTTTCTTTGATGAAACTTGAGAACTATATTTTTCTATGGGTCTAAGGATAAGGATTTAGAATGTAGTTAGGGATTTTACTGGTTTACTAAAGTGGGAGTTGTAGGTCCTACAAGATGATTGGCTTCTCTAGCCTTGGGTAGTTGGCCAGGTTTCTAGTATCAGGTCCAACTGAGGTTTATTTCCTGTCCACCAGTTCCCAAATAAACACTCAGAGACTTGTATTAGTTATAAAAGTTTGGTTGATAGCTCAGGCTTATTACTAGCTAGCTTACATTTAAACTAACCCATATTTTTCGTCTAAGCTTTGCTATGTGGTTCGTGAATTGTTACCTCATTTTCTACATGACTTGATTCCTCAGCAACTGGCTGGCATCTCCCAGACTCTGACCTTCTTCACATATATCTCTGCTTGGATTTCCCACCTGGCTCTACCCTGTCTTGACATAGGCCAAAGCAGCATTATTTATCAACCAATGAGAACAAAACATATTCACAGCATACATAAAGACATCCTACAGCATGGTTTTTCTTTTGTTGAGCAGAATTTAAGTCCAATTAGAAAGCTTTTAACTCAGCTGATACGTCTTTAACACAATTACTGCACCTAAGGCTCATAAATCAATGTGGAAGAGCAGGTGGAAAGATTATAAGAGCCAGAGGAAAAAGAAGATTACTCTAAGATCATGTCTCTTAGAAAAGTCAGAGAAGCTACACCCATGAAGTCTCATCAACATGGATTTCTAAACAAGACTTGAGTAAGGACAGTACCAATAAACATGGTAATATGGAAGAGAAAAGTCCACAAAGTCTCACCACTATACAAAGAACTATAGGTAAAGATGGACTACTAGAGAAATAGTCTTTTCCCAAAGAAGAACATACCAATTGGTCAACCCTGAAAACATACCCATATACATAACATTATGTGGTCTGAAGAGGTTATATTTATATATTTAGGAATACACACAAACACGCACACACACAGAGAAAGGGAGAGAGAGAGAGAGAGAGAGAGAGAGAGAGAGAGAGAGAGAGTTTGAGAGAAGAGAGAGAAAAAAATGCTCTGCACAGATTGGCCTGTGGGCAAGCCTGTGATGTATTTTCTTGATTGATAATTGATGTGGAGGTTTCAGCTCACTGTGGGAGCGGGATTCCAAGGGCCTATAAAAGAGTCAGAGTTATCCCCTGTTCCCACGGTTAGGAGTCCCACAAGAGGCCAATGTTACACAACTGCAATAGGGAAATAGAGATTTTCGAGTCAACTGAGGGTGAGTGGGAATAGGAACAAAACAGATCAGGTTGGGGGGGTATGTAGTAAGAGAGAACTAAATGAGATTTCTGGAAATGGGGTCATTTTGAGGTCAAGCATAACCCGGAGCAAGAAAATGTCCCTTGAATCTACAAGGAAGATCCCAGGTAAGACTCCTAGCAACAGCAGACAAGTGAACTGGCCATCTCCTGTAACCAACCTTTGCCCCCAGGGATTTTAATAGTGTGACAGAATTAGTTGCTAAATGAAAACAGCAAATTGTGAAGCAAGAGAATCCATTGTAACCTTCAACCTAATCTAATATTTAAGGGAGCCATGATGGGCAGATAACTAAACAGATAGAAGCTGAATTCAAGTGAACATTTCATCTAGTTATCTTGAATTTATTTCAATACACCAATGATATGCAGTTTTGTGGTCCATAGTGGGGTTCTGAACAATAATGGACTGCAAATATCACAGTACTTCATCTAGGGATGTTGTAGTCATCTCACCTTGTGTAAGAATTTTCTACAATGTTTGAGTAACGAGGAAATTGCCTCATGATGCATTTCTCAAAACATTTTTATTGTTGTTATTTACTCATTACTATGTATGCATGTGCATGTGTATATTTCTATACATAAACACAGAGAGAAAATATAAAGGAACTTCTTGCTATTTACCTATTGTTGGGAGGAACTTTTTTTCTCTATCAGTTGAAGTTCAAGTGGTGAGAACCTCCAGATTAACTGACAACACATACATTAACAGAAAAACTTGTTTCCCATTCATACAGGAGTTGGTTTGCTGAGCAGCCAAAGCTACGAGTTTATATACCAGTTTAGTAAAAGGTGGGGCTTAATGGTTCAGAGCAACAGTATGGAAGCCTCTATTGGGCTTTTTCATTCTTTCCATTAAGGGACAGTCTCCTTCCAGCTGAAACTCTTCCCCCACCCAGGGTATTTATGACAGCTGAATTCACACCTAGTGGTGCTAAGGGTCAGTAATCTCCTGAACAGGAAACTCCCTCCAAAAGGGGGTTAATGACAGCTGCGTTTTCAGGGGGTTCTGCTTGAGTTTGGATAAGGTTTCTTTCTGCAGCTGCTGTTTGTTCAGATGTTTTCAGTTTAAAATAATCTTCCTGCCACTGCTGGGTTATTGGTTATTATCTCTCTGGCACTGATTTAAAAATCTCTAATGACTTTAGAGGTAGAATAGCCTGAAGGAACAGGGACGGAAACAACACTATCTTGGTGTACCTTATTGTCTTTTTTCCACATTTATCACAGACTCCCTCCATGTGAGGCATTTAACAGTCGACTGACCCCAGCCCACACTGGTGTCCTACCAGCTGCAGCAGAGAGGACATGCCTCTTCATTGCTCTAAAGTACTGGAAAGGTTGCAAATTTACCCAATTGACATGTGTCTGTCCTAGATTCAGTTGTGACCAAATGGAAAGGATGCCGCGACTCTGTCTTAGGCAAAGGCCCTTCTGAGGGCATGAGGTCACGCATAATGAATTCTCCTTGAGTTCTGTTGAAGCTGTGTGTGTGTGTGTGTGTGTGTGTGTGTGTGGTGCTCCAGGAGGTAGAAAATACAAGTTCCTGCTCTACTACTTGTCCACAGATCTCTTTTGTCATCCTTTGTTACTTCTATTGTAATGAACCAGTAGTTTAGAAACCTGGATGTTGTGAAGGGAAATGGTTTAAAATCATTGAGACAGAATGACATCTGAAATTATGTTTAATCATTTGTTTTCCTTAAACCTAGTAAGTCTGAATCTTCTCTCTCTTGAGTTTTCTTTTACGCTTTTGACTTGTTGCAGAGACATACAATAAGCCACTTCACCCTTCTATTTGATAATTATGCACCCTTAAATGAAGACAGTGATAACTTCACAGGGGTATGAGGGTGAATTAATTAATGTCTGGAAAGCTCCTATGCTCCTTGAATCAAAAGCACTTTGGGAAAGTACAAAATGCTAATCTTGTGGCTAAAGGTAATGGCAATGAACTGGAAATCTTTTGATCATATCGGAACCAGTACAGAGTATCATTTGAAATATGTGGGCTTTAATTGGGAACTCTTTTTAGTATACAGAGAATATGTTATAGCATGGTTTGCTTTGTATCACAGCCTCTAAATAGTTGTGAGGTTCTCTTTGACAGATGGTCAACTGAGGCGGGCTATCTAATTTAACTGAAAATTAACATTGGCAGCTGTTCCTGCTAAAAAGATAATCTGCTCTCAAATTGAGTAGAACAGTGCTGACCCCTTTCCAGTTCTTTTTTCCATAATTGTGGGTAAATGACAGTTTTCCTCCTGCAAACGTTAAACTCAGAGATAGGCCCATCATTCTAGGTCAAGTCAACTGCCCTCTATAGTAACATACACACAGATAATAGTCATTGTCTCTCTTTAACCCTGTTTTTACTGTAACACTTGAATGAGAAAAAGCAACGCTGGCCTCTTATCTGGACTGTTTCTTTTTGTAGGACTGGGGATGGCAGATTCTTGTCTGTGCCGGCAGGCAAGTGCTTTGCTACTGAGCTACGTCCCCCACTGTGTTTTCTTTGTTTTGAGACATGGTCTTGCTGTGTAGTTTAGGCTGGCTTTAAACTCACCTCACCCCCATCTTAATTCCTCTAGTAGCTGGGAATATCATAGTGTGACATCATACCTGGCTTAGTCTTAGTACCATTTATTATGGTTGGTTTTAATGCCGTTGCCACAATGGAGAGTCACCTGAGTAGGGAACTTTATCTTGATTGATGTGAGAAGGCCCATCCGGATTGTGGGTAGCACCTGCAGGGTAAAAAGGAAGAAAGAAGATCATCTTTCCTTTTGCTTGCCTGGTCTTCCTGCTTGTTGCCAAGTTGATTTGTCTTGCTGCTTCTGCTGCTGCTCCTTTTAGCTGATACCAGCAGCATTTCCAACCTTTTATCATGGACTAGGTTTTGGTGCCAGGCTTGGATTGCTGAAGCACCCAACCTCAAGGACAAACTAATGGCTGGGTTCTCAGCTTCTCAGGTATGACCTAGATTATTATTATTATTTTAAAACTGATTTAATAAATTATTTCACACACACACACACAATTGTTCTGTTTCTTTAAAGAACCCTGGTTATAATCAATTTATAATCCTTCTGAAAAAAAATCTTACTCCAAATTTAAAAGTTCCAATCAATTTCTATATCATGTTTTGAATACTAAATGTCCCTCACAGCTTGGTTCCCACCTGGAAGTGTTATTTTGGGACATTCTAGAAACTTTAGGAGGTAGGGCCTAGATGGATGAAGTAAGTAACTGTGATGTGAGTATGTACCATTGAGTGTTATAGCTGGATTATCTTTGCTTCCTCTTCTGTAGTATTGAAGGAACAGTGGGCTGTGTCCCGCCACCCGGCTAGCTTTACCCAAAATAATTACGTGGAAACTGTATTCTTTTAAACACTGCTTGGCCCATTAGTTCCATCCTCTTACTGGCTAACTCTCACACCTTGAGTAACCCATTTCTATTAATGTGTGTAGCACTATGTCTTACCAGAAAGATTCTAACCTGTGTTCATCTTGGAGAGGAGAGCTATGGCGACTGACCTCACTGCTTTCTTCCCAGCATTCTGTTCTGTTTCTGTCCTATTACAGGGCCAAGGCAGTTTCTTTATTTAACCAATGAAATCAACACAAAACAGAAGACTCTCCCACATCACTCTTCATCATAAGATAAACAATCTCCTTCACATTTCCTGCTATCATGATGTTCTGCCTCATCATGGGTATAGAATCATGGACCAGTGGACTGAACCCTTGAAATCATGAACTAAAATGGATCTTTTCCCTTTTATGTTGTTCTTTCATTGTTTTAGTCACAGCCACACAAGCAATGAATGCACTGCTCTTGTAAAGGCATGAACTTGCTTTTGCAGAATACCTGTCTCAGATGGATTCCTTGAAACCCCTACATTCTAGTATCTTTGACACAGGAAGTTACTCTACCTTCTACTTAAAGGGAAAAACAAGCATCAACCCAACCACAAATACTCTATCTACAATGGTGTACTATCTGTAAGATATGCTAGGGCAATTGTGGCACAAAGCTTATGGGAGTAACTAACCAATAACTGATTTGACTGAAGGCCTACTCCATGAGATGGAATCCATATTTGACATTACTTGGGTGACCAAGAATCAGAGACTAGATATCCCAGAGACCTAGGGTAAAACCAAGTACTACTGTTCTTTTAAAGTAACATAGCAATAAAATGCTCCTAAGGACATCCTGCTACACCCTTAGATTAGTGCCTTGTTCAACCAACATCAGAGAAACTTCATCCTGTAGCAGATGGGAACACCTGTGGAGACCCACAGCCAGATATTACTCAGAGAAAGAGAGATCTTGGAATACTCAGCCATAAATGGGATGTCTCTCCATCACATCTCTTCCTGCAGGGCTCAGAAAACTCTGTAGAAGAGGAGGTATAATAAATATTATAAGAGCCACAAGGGATCGAGGATAACAAGGAAACAAGACCTTCCAAACATAGCACATATGAACTCAAAGAAACTGTGGCAGCGCACACAAAGTGTGCAAAGTTCAACCTAGATGGGGTCCTAGCACTGAGAGGGGTAGTAGACATGACCTCCCACACCTAATCAAGAAGGTATCTCCAGTTTTTGTCTTATATTGGTTTGTATGGGCAATTCGTTTTTGCATTTTTGGTCTTTCACTTGTATAGTATAGTTTCCAATTTTGAGTTTTTAGGGATTTTTATTGTGTGTGTATGTATGTATGTATGTATGTATGTGTATTTGTTTCTCATATTCTTTCTTAGTTTCTTTTTCCACTTTTTTATTTATTAGTTTGTTCAATTTTTTATCCTTATTTGTTTACCTTTTTATTTACCTGTTTGTTGTTTTAAGAGTAAGAATGATTTGGAGTTGGAAAAGTGGGGAAGTAGGGAGTATCTAGAAGGAGACTAAAGGGGCTATGAGCAAAATATATTGTATGACTATAACTTCATTTTCATTAAAATTAAAGCTAAAAGAAATTATCTTCAATTTATATTTCCTCATAAAGGAAAAAAAGAGATTTCTCTAATGAAGTCTCACTGGATATTTAAACTACACTGAAGTTTATGCCCCATGCTCAGCAGTAGATGGCCAATACAAAATGAACTCAGCAGTATTCCTGTATTGCTTTGTTTGGGCATATTTTACCTTACTGGTCTTTTGCTTGTATATTATGGTTTCTGATATTCTATTTTTATGGTTTTGAGTATTTGTGTGTGTGCGTGTGTGTTTCTTGTGCTTTTGGTTTTTAAAATTCTGGTTTGTTTGCCTATTTGTTTTCTAAAGAGAGAAATAAAGGGTCAGGAGTTGGGTAGGTGGGGAGTATATTTGAGAATATGATAGAGGGGCAACAATGATCAGATTCATGAAAAAATTATTTTCCATAAAATATATTAAATATTTCCTACCATGATGACTGAATATTTTATCTCCCACTTAAATTGTGTGCCCAAGTATGCCATTTATCATAGCTCCATTCCAGAGATGTAACTGCTTCTGTATGTTCTGGAATAATATTTTCAGAACATTTAAAACATTCTTCATGTGCTTGTCACTGTTGACTTCAGTCAGTTCCATTGACTTTATTTTTTACACAGATTCCCAGTTCTTTCACATCTCTGTGTCCCATTACCACCTGCCAGAGTAAATCACCTTTACTCACAGAGACTTTCACAATAACCTTCTAAGTACCCCTGTACTTCTAGAGCCTAGCCTTTACACTGTGAAGGAGTATTTAAAAAGTATTTAAGTATAAAAGTATTTAGTATTTAAGTAGTATTTAAAAAGTACAACTCAGATGATGTCAGTTCTTCTTTCACCCAGTAACTTTCCATTCTGTTTTTTTCCCTTTAAACATTTTTTTCTTTTATTCTTCTCTCATGACCACAGTTTCCCGACCTTCCACTCTTCCTAGTCCTCTTCACCTACCTCTCATCTCCCCTAGATCCACTCTACCTCTCTTTCCCTTCAGAAAAAATGCAGACTTCACAGGGATATCACCTGAACACAGCTTAACAAATTATAATAAAACTAGGCATAAACCCTTATATCAAAGCTGGATGTGGTAACTCAGAAGGAGGAAAAGGGTCCTGAGAGCAGGCAAAAGAATCAGAGTCACCCAACTCCCACTGTTAGGAATCCCACAAAAACACTTACTTATACAACCATAACATATACACAGAGGACCTAGCTCAGACCCATACAAGATCTGTGATTGTCACTTTAGTCTTTGTGATCTCCTATGATCCCTGCTTAGTTGATTCTATGGATTGCATCCTTATAGTGTCCCCAACTCCTCCATCCCTATAATCCTTCCCCATCTTCTGTGGGGTTCCTCTGGCTCTGCCTGGTGTTTGGCTGTGGATCTCTGCATCTGCTCCCATCAGTTGCTGAATGATGCTTCTCTGATGACAATTGGACTAGGCACAAATCTGTGAGTATAGCAGAATATCATCAGTAATCATCACATTGAATTTCTTCCCCAATCATGTTTGATTCCATCCTGGCTCTCTGAGCTGTCTGAGCTTGGGTTCCTGACTATCCAGGCAATGTCAGACATGGACTCCCTCTCATTGTATGGACCTCAAGTTAGACCAGTAATTTGGCTGGCCACTCCCACAAGTTCTGCACCATATATTAGCCCAGCGCATCTTGCAGACAGGACAGATTGTAGGTCGAAGGTTTTGTAGCTGGGTTGGTGTCCCAGTCCCACTGCTGGAAACCTTGCCTGGTTATAGAATATGGCTGTATATTCACAGCAAAATTGAGCATAGAGGAGAATTCTCATATACTCACTACTTCCTCAAATGCACAGCCATTCCTATTATCATCATTCCACATGAGAGTGGCATGTTTCTTATAACTGATGAATCAACATGAACACATCAGATCATTATCACCAAAGAGACTTCAGTCTTCATTAAGGTTCACTTTATGTTCTATGGACTCAGAAACATAATATTACACACACACACACACACACACACACACACACACACACACCATCATACACACATATATAATATATAAGATTAATAATTTATAAATATATAATTAAAGTATCATGCGGAGTTGCTTCACTGCCATAAAATTCCTCTGATATCTATTCATCTTTCTTTTCTTTCCCAATTTCTGGAAATCATTGATTTTTTTAACAATTCTGCATCCATAATTTTGCCTTTTCAACAACATTATATGTTTGGAGTCATGCAATATGTAGCTTTTTCAGATTGGCTTCATTTACTTAGTAATATGCATTAAAATACTCTCCATGTCTTTTCATGGCTTAATAGCTCATTTGTTTTTAGTATAAGCATTTCATCATTTGGATGTTTTTGATTTATTCATTTTTACTAAAGATCGTGAATTCCAAGTTTTGAAATTAGGAATAAAGCTGCTATAAACATCTGTATACAAGTTTTTGTGTAGAGATAAGTTTTCAAGGCTTTTGGAAAAGTATCAAGGAATGTAACTTCTTGATCATATTATAGGAAGGTGTTTAGACATGTAATAAACTGCCAAAGTGCCTTACATTTTTTGTATTTCTTACAGCAATGAATAAGTGTCTCTGTTGTTCTGTATCCTGTCCAGGACTTGGTGTTGCCAGTTTGTTGAATTTCAGCCACTCTAACTGGTAAATAATGATACCTCCGTGTTTTAGTTAGCAATTCTCCAGTGACATACTCATTTTATCTGTGTGTCTTCTGTGATGAGGTATCTGTTCATGTGTAGGAGTCCACAGAAGTGTATTTGCTCCACCTTGACCAAAGGTCAGAGAATTCAAGCCTATTCCTGCTCCTTCAAGGATATGACAGGAGGCTTGACCCAGGGAGTGGCTGCCTACAGGATGCTTAGTCTAAAGTGTAGTCACTGCATGTCCTGCCTAAACACCAGAATGCTTAACTCAGGAAATAGTGGCTTCATGTTTCAAGTATCAAAGCAAGTAATTGCTCTATTTATTCTTTGTATCATGTTAAAGTAGTCTTTTGCTTTCTTCCCCCTTTTGTATTGAGGTATATAAACATAAGGAAAATAAATGCTAGAATATTCAGTATCCACTGAATTTGTCCTCCATAGAATTTATTCTATGTCTCTGTTCCTTTCCTTTCATATCTCTGCTTTTCTTATCTAATATTTCTAATCCACACACCCCTTACCCTGGAAGGTACAAACCCTATAAAGCCTGGACCTCAACAGATGTCATCCCAATGTGGGGCTATACCAGATGATGCCCTCAACTTGGGGCAACAACAGAAGCCCCTCAAAGTGGGGCTCATGACAGATGGCGCCCAATATGGGGTCTGACATTGATGTTTATACCCATTGTGTAAGCAAGTTAATGGTTTCTTATTATTAGTCTTAATAATTCTTTGTATATTCTCTTGATAGTATTTTTTGTACATCCCCAAATTTAAATTTGAGTCAAACCAGTCTGTGGCTATTACTATACCCCCTTACCCAAGTGTAGTGGTTTGAATGAGATGTCCTCCATAGTCTCCAGTATGTAAATACTTGATCTCCAGATTTTGGAACGGTGTGGAGAAGTTTAGTAGGTGTAGCTTTACTAGAGACAATATGTCACTTGGAGTGGACTTTGAAGTTTCAAAGTCCATGTATCATTTCTAGTTCTCTCTCTTTGCTTTCTACCTATGGCTCAAGAGGTGCGCTCTCAGCTTGTTGTAGTTGTCATGCTTACCTGCTATCATGATTCTCCACTGTGTGGTGGTAGACAATTATTCCTCTGGAATCATAAGCCTAAATAAATATTTCCTTCTATAAGTTATTTTGAGCATGATGGTTATCACAGCAATAGAAAATTAACTAATATACCAAAGTCATCTAGAATTGTAAGGTTTTGTATTCTACATTTAGTTCTATGACCCACCTAGACTTGATTTTAGTAAATCTCTTTTTTGAATTTTTTAAAATTGTTTTTCACTCAATAATAAATATTTGAGTTCTCCTTCCCATTTTCCCTCATATATATATATATATATATATATATATATTATATATGTAATTACTCTATATATATATATATGTAATTACTCTTATTGTTATTTTATATACTTTTATAATATGTATGCAAAAATTTTTACTGATGTGGTAGACTTTTTTTTACCTTCTATGGTTTGAAATTTCAAGCACTGCTGCATCCTTGTCCACATTTTTTTATGGAATATACAAGTGTCTATTTAAGGGAAGTGACTAGAAGTAGAACTCCTGCTTCACTGTATAGTTTCAGATTGCCTTTCAATTCCAATTGATCTTGGCAGAGTGAGTGCTGTCCAGAGAGATGGAACCAGACTGCTCTCACAGGCAGAAGTTAAGAGTATCTCTTTCCTCCTGACCTAACCAGCATTTGATGTTGTTTAACTTTAACTTTTACAATCTTATGGTTGAAAAATGGCATCACATAAAATTATTTTTCTTTGCTTATTGACAAGGATAAATATATTTTCACATGACTACTGATTTTTTAATATTTCATTTTCAGGTAGGAAATTTTTATCCTTTGCTTATTTTTTCTTGTTCAGTTGTTTGACTTTCTCTGATTAATTTAAAAGAGTTCTTTATATTGAATATTGCTATTTGACAGGTATATTTATTGAAAATACTTTCTTCCAGTCTCTCTGTTGTCTTTTAAAATTATTTGTAGTATTTTTTTCTATACTGAAGTTTCTAATGGTGCTGTAGTCACAAATAATTTCCCCAGTGTTATGTTCTGTTTTTGGTTAACCCATGACTTTTGTATGATTGCAAGCTACCCAAGGCCAGAAGGACTTCCATGGTTCTAGATTAGAGAAAATATTGTTTAGAATTCCTGAAGAAAGGTATGGCATCCCCTTTCAGTCAGGCAGGACAATCTTTGATTTTTTTCTCTGGCTGGATTTCTCAGCCATTTTCATCTGTGTGTCCCTGTAAGTCTGTTAGTCTTTGCAGACTCAATTTCCCTATCTGTAATAATGCATAGTGCTTGCTTTGTGTGTTAGTTGTGAAGACCTGAGACAATAACTCATAAAGTGTTTGTTATATGTTTGGTGCCTACTCGTATTAATCATTATTATTTCTGGCTATGTTAATGGCTATTTTCTCAGAGATGTAATGTTTGAGAATGTGTGGATAAAGCTGAGGAAGATGAAGAATTGTGAAATTATCGTCATTGTTGAATAACGAAGGTGGGAGAGAGATGAAATTTTTGACACTTACAATGGCAGTCAGGAGAAGTGGTTGGAGCTGACAACAAAATTATTAAAACACCCATGCTAGACCAACATAAAAGCACCTGGGGCTCTAGACTGTTGCCTTGTTAAAGAAAACCATGAGCAATGACCTTGGCAAAGAGTGTGGGAACACGGAGAAGGAATCCATGCACAAAAAATCCATTGTCTGAAAGCAAATGAACTAAGGACATCTTTAGGTAGAGATGGAACAGGTTATCACATGGAAATGGCTTATTGTAGGCTAGTAGAAAGCTGTCAAGAACCAAAGCTGGGAGTTGACAAAAAAAGCCCAAAGGGATGGAAGCCATAGCACACCTAAGAATTAATATATTCAGCTTAAGCCTTGTTGACTGGAACTAGGAAACTTTGTATTATTTTCCAGTTTCAAACACAGTTGCACTCACTTTGTTTCTTCAGGATGAAGTTTGTCTATTCAGCAAAGAGAATGTAATAGGCTCTGGAGAATGTGACCATAAGGCAAGTCTTGGTCATCTGTGATATCGGAACTGTGTACTAGAAGAAGAGTTCATGAGCCAGCAACTTAGGCCTCAACTGGGAATTTACAGATACTTGGATTCCACCGTACACTCACTGGATCTACATTTTCTGAACCCCCAGGTGATTTCAATACCTTCTAAAATTATGGAATTGTTTATCTACTACCAAAATAATAAAATAGGATCCAGTGAAAGGAGAAATAGATTAGAAATTTTATATGTGGCCTGTTTGCCTGCAAGCTCAGTGGAACCCTGGAACACAGCTTGCTCTAATACTGAGTGGACCTAACAGGTAAGTCAGCAGCCACAGGGCTGGACAGCTGTATGTTTCACTCTCTGGGACCTCCCTAGTGAGAGGAAACCCAGGGGCCCCTCCCCAACTCCCTTGGCTTTTCTAGCCAGCCAGCAGGGAGATTTCCTGTGGTTGGGCTATCCCCCAACCCAATGTACTCCCAAACCTGCCTATTGGCTTGTGAGCTCTGTGGAACCCTGAAACACAGTCTGCTCCAATACTGAGGAGACCTAAGAGACAGACACAGCAAGGATTGGACCAAGATGCCAAGACACTGCCAGCCCCATTTGAAGGAAGAGATGGGTAGGTGTCAATGCAAGAATTCCTCCAACAACCTACAAAGCAACATGGTAACACCAGAACCCAGTGTTCTTTAGGTTGAGGTTGGTTAGACTTGATCATCCTAAACCAGAAGTAGAAGAAAATGACTTTACCCATAACTTTATGAAAATAGTGGAGAACTTTAAAGAGGGAGTGAAAAACTCCCTTAAAGAAATGGAGAAGACAAACAAAAAGTTGGAAATTTAAAAATCCCTCAAAGAAACCCAAGAAAACCAAGAACAAACATCAAACAGGTAAAGGAAACAGTTCAAGACTTGAAGACTGAAATAGAGGTAATAAAAAACACAAACTGAGGGAATTCTGAATTTGGAAAATCTGGGTAAACAAATAGGAACTACAGAGACAAGTATAACCAACAGAATACAAGAGATAGAAGAAAGGCTCTCAGGCACTGAAGATACTATAGAGGAAAAAGACTCATTGGTCAAAGAAAACATTAAATCCAACAAATTCTTAACACAAAACACCCAGGAAATCTTGGACATCATGAAAAGACCAAACCTAAGCATGATAGGGTTAAAGAAGGGGAAGAACTCCAGCTCAAAGGCACAGAAAATATATTCAACAAAATAATAGAAAAAAAACTTTCCCAATCTAAAGAATGATATTCCTATAAAGGTGTAAGAAGCTTACAGAACACCAAATAGACTAAATAAAAAATGAAAACACAAAACATACAGAACAAAGAAAGAATATTAAGAGCTGCAAAGGAAAAAAATTAAGTAGCATAAAAAGGTAAACCCATCGGAATTACATCTGACTTCTCAATGGAAACCATGAAAGTCAAAGGTCCTGGATAGATGTGCTGCAGACACTAAGAGACCATGGATGCAAGCCCAGACTACTATACCGAGCAAAGCTTTCATTCACCATCGATGAAGAAAACAAGATATTCTGTGACAAAAACAGATTTAAACAATACCTATCCCAACCTTACAGAAAATACTAGAAGGAAAACCTCAACCCAAAGAAGCTAACTATACCCACAATGACACAGACATCTGATAACCCCCACAGCAGCATAACCCAAAGAAGGGAAATACACAAACACTACAACCGAAAATAGCCAGAGTTAACAACCATTGGTCATTAATATCTCTTAATGTAGAATCAATTCACCTATAAAAAGACACAGACTACACAAGTTTGCATAACCACCAGCAATAGATGAGTGTATCCCTTTCTCCACATCCTCTCCAGCAAAGGCTATCATTGGTGTTTTTGGTTTTAGCCATTCTGACAGGTGTAAGATGGTATCTCAAAAAGATCAACCTACCCCAGGACCCAGCAATACCACTCTTGGGAATATACCCAAGAGATGCCCTATCATACTACAAAAGCATTTGTTCAACTATGTTCATAGAAGCATTATTTGTAATAGCCAGAACCTGGAAACAACCTAGATGCCCTTCAATGGAAGAATGGATGAAGAAAGTGTGGAATATATACATATTAGAGTACTACTCAGCAGTAAAAAACAATGGCATCTTGAATTTTGCATGCAAATGGATGGAAATAGAAAACACTATCCTGAGGGAGGTAACCCAGACCCAAAAAGATGAACATGGGATGCACTCACTCATAATTGGTTTCTAGCCATAAGTAAAGGACATTGAGCCTATAATTCGTGATCCTAGAGAAGCTAAATAAGAAGGTGAACCCAAAGAAAAACATATAGTTATCCTCCTGGATATTGGAAGTAGGCAAGATTGCCGGGAAAAAATTGGGAACTTGGGGGTGGGGTGGGATGGGGGTAAGGGGAGAAGGGGAGAGAAAAGTGAGAAGGGGAGGATGGGGAGAGCTTGGGGGAATGGGATGGTTGGGATAAAGCAAGGGTGGATATGGGAGCAGGGATGTATATATCTTAATTAAAGGAGCCATTTTAGGTTTGGCAAGAGACTTGACTCTAGAGGGGTTCCCAGGTGCCCAGGGAGATGTCCCCAGCTAGTTCCTTGGGTAGCTGAGGAGAGGGAGCCTGAAATGGCCCGATCCTATAGCCATACTGATGAATATCTTGCGTATCACCATAGAACCTTCATCTGGCAATGGATGGAGATAGAGACAGAGACCCACATTGGAGCACTGGACTGATCTCCCAAGGTCCAAATGAGGAGCAGAAGGAGGGAGAACATGAGCAAGGAAGTCAGGACCAAGAGAGATGCACCCACCCACTGAGAGGTGAGGCTGATCTAATGGGAGCTCACCAAGGCCAGCTGGACTGGGATTGAAAAAGCATGGGATAAAACTGGACTCTCTGAACATGGCGGACAATGAGGGCTGCTGAGAAGCCAAAGACAATGGCACTGGATTTTGATCCTACTGCATGTACTGGCTTTGTGGGAACCTAGTCTGTTTGGATGCTCACCTTCCTAGACCTGGATAAAGGGGGGAGGACCTTGGACTTCCCACAGGGCAGGGAACCCTGATTGCTCTTTGAAGTGGAGAGGGAGGGGGAGGGGAGGGGGAGGAAGGGGAGGGAAATGGGAGGCAGGGAGGAGGTGGAAAGTTTTAATAAAAAAATAAAAAAAGGACAGGAGTTATGTCTGAGAATTTAGAATCTGTAAAAAAAAAAAGACACAGGCTAAGAGAGTGGATATGAAAACATGATCCAGCCTTCTGCTGTTTACAACAAACACACTTCAACCTCAAAGGCAGACACTACCTCAGAGTAAAGGGTTGAAAAAAGGTTTGCCAATCAAATGGACCTAAGAAACAAGCTAGTGTGGCTATCCTAATATCTAATAAAATTGATTTCAAATTAAAATCAGTCAGAAGAGATGGAGAAGGACACTTTATACTCATAACAGGAACAATTCATCAAGATGAAGTCTCAATCCTGAACATCTATGCCCCTAATACAAGAACACCCACATATGTAAAAGAAACATTACTAAAATTTAAATCGCACATCAAACCCGACACACTAATAGTAGGAGATTTCAAAACTTCTCTCTCACCAATGGACAGGTCAACCAGACAGAAACTTAACAGAGAAATATGAGAACTAACAGATGTAATGAATCAAATGGGCTTAACAGACATCTATAGAACATTCTACCCAAACAAAAAAGAACATACCTTCTTCTCAGCACCTCATGGAACCTTCTCTAAAATAGTTCACATACTTGGTAACAAAGCAAACATCCACAGATACAAAAAAAATGGAGTAATCCCCTGTGTTTTATTGGATCACCATGGAGTTAAGTTACTCCCAGAAAGCCTAGAAACTCATGGAAACTGAATAGTCAACTACTGAACAACCCCTGGTTTAAGGAAGAAATAAATATAGAAATTAAAGACTTCCCTGAATTCAACAAAAATGAAGGCACAACATATCCAAATCTGTGGGACACTATGAAAGCAGTGCTAAGAGGAAAGTTCATAGCACTAAGAGCTCACATTAGTGACTTAACAGCACACCTGAAATTTCTAGAACAAAAAGAAGCAGACTCACCCAAGAGGAGTAGAAGACAGGAAATAATCAAACTGAGGGCTGAAATCAACAAAATAGAAACAAAGAAAACAATACAAAGAATCAATGAAACAAAAAGATGATTCTTTGAGAAAATCAACAAGGTAGACAACCCTTATCCAAACTAATGAAAAGGCAGAGAGAGAACATTCAATTTAACACAATAAGAAATGAAAAGAGGGACATAATAACAGACACCGAGGAAATTCAGAGATTCCTTACTGTAGAATTCTTACTACAAAAACCCAGACCCCCCCAAAATGAATATGGTATGTACTCTTACTCATAAGTGGATACTAGTCATAAACAAAGAAGCTTATAGTTCATGATCCTAGAGAAGCTAAGTATTAAGGTGAACCCAAAGAAAAACATATAAACATATATAGACCCACTTGGGAACTGGAAACAGACAAGATCACATGACAAAATTGGGAGCATGGAGGTGTGGTGTAGAATTAAGGGGAGAAGGGGAGAGTTGAGGAGAACATGAGCGAATGGGATAGTCAAGATGGAGGAAGGACAGAGATGAGAGCAAGAAAAGAAATATCTTGATTGAGGGAGCCATTTTGAGGTTAGCAAGAATCCTGGCTCTAGAAAAGTTTCTAGGAACCCACAAGGATGACACCAGCTAAGATCCTAAGCAATAGAGGAGAGGGGGCCTGAACTGGCCTTGCCCTGTAGTGAGACTGATGATTATCTTAAATATCACCATAAAACCTTCATCCAACAACAGCTGGAAACAGAGGCAGAGAACCACATTGGAGCACTGGACTGAGCGCCCAAGGTCCAGTTAAAGAATGGAAGGAGTGAGAATATGAGCAAGGAGGTCAAGACCATGCGGTGTTCACCCACTGAGACAGTTTGCCTGAGCTAATGGGAGCTCACCAACTCCAAATCGACTAGGAGTGAATGAGCATGGGATGAAATTAGTTCCTTTGAATGTGGTTGACAATTGGGGCAGACTCAGAGGCCACTGGCTGTGGCACTGGGATTTGTCTCTACTGTATGTACTGGCTTTTTGGGATTCTATTCTCTTTGGATGTATACTTTGCTCAACCTAGATGTAGTAGGGAGGTTCCTTGGACTTGCCAAAGTGCATTCCTCTCTTAGGATTGGAGGAGGAGGGTGGGAGGGTGTGTGGAGGGAGTGGGAAGAAGGGAGGGAGTGGGAGTTTGGATTGGTAATTTTAAAAGTAATAAAATAATAATAATAAAAGTAATTTTATGTTATAATTCTTAAAAGCAAATACATGCGGTTTTGCTCTCTAAAATATTCTTTACTCTTGGACTTCAAATAATTATATCCAGACCTGTTGTACCAACAGCTTGATGAAGTTATAATCTTATGGTTTGAGATTTGTGTGTTGTTTTGTTTTTATGAATCAGGGTTTTACCCCACAGGTGAGAACAGTACAGAACTTACCTTGTGACTTAGGCCACCCTCAACGTCACAGCAATCCTCTTGTCTCAGCCTCCCAAGTGCTGGTTGTAGTCATAAGCATCTGTACCTGTCTGGTTTAGAATTATTTTTAATATTCAAATAACCAAACTGTTTTCTTTAGATAATCCAAAAATCCTACTTCAATTTTTCCATAGGGCAAAAGGCTTATCAATATTGACAAGCACTATCTTTAATTCTTTTGTTTGTCTCCAATGAGACTCATGCTTAATTATCAAGCTTATGAGCAAGAAAAAAAGAATTTTTATTAGATATTAACTGAGATAATTAAATCTATTCATTTGAAGCATTTTGCTCAGTTGGGACTACCTCAAATGTGATGTCTTAACATTAAAGAGCCTTTTAGAGTTTTGTTTTCACCTTCATAAATCCCGGGGAAAGTGCCTGGCTGAAAGTTCATTTTATCCCAGTTACCACACTTTTGGACAAAACCAAAACTTTACTTGGCTCATTATCAGCTCAGAGATCATTCTTGAAGTACAGTCCCTGGCCCAGTAGCTGTCATCTACAATGCAAATGCCTTCAGTAAGACCAGTGGAATTAGAACCTCAAGATTGAGACCAGCAATCAGTAAGACAGGCCTTCCAGATAATTCTCATTCCTTAGCAAGTCTGATCTTTTTCTAGAACAAGGTCTTTTATCTCATGCTGACCTCAGATTTCTCATATAGCAGAGGATGACTTTGAATATCTGATTCACTTGCCTTTACTTTTCCAGTGTTGGGATTATAGGATTGTGCTACCATTCCCTGCTTTTTGTGGTATTGGATATTGAACCTAGGACTTCCTCTGTGCCAGGATGGCACTGTACAACTGAGCTACATCCCAATTAAGTTTGAGAATCATTGTTCATTATGTAGTTCAGGAGGTGACATGCAAAATTCATAAGCAATAGAAAGAATGTAGAAGTTGACCCCAAATCTTTGAATTCAGACCTATTTGTAACACAGTTCTTTGACCTTGCCCAAAGCTTTTAATTGCTTGGAATTTCAAATTCCCAATTTTTAAAGTTAAAGATTTGAAGTAGACAATGTTTAGGAGTTCTTTATGTTTCTAAAAGCACATGTGGGCATTTACTGCAGAATTTCTTCCTTGAATTACCAAGGCAAGAGAAAAAAATCTGGAAATATCTTTACTATTAAGGTATAGATTTTGAGGTGATCTCAATTAAGCAAGAATTATTTTAGTAAATTAAGTGATCTTATATTGACATATCAGATGTATGTCCATGAAAGATATCAATGATAATTATCAGATATTCATCTATGAATGTATTTTGCTATAAGTTAAACACAATATCTGACTCAATGTATAGTAAATATGATAAAGTATAAGAGAAATTCCATTCTCTTTAATAATATTTTTATTTGCATATATTCATTGTTGATGAGAACATTTTTATTCAAGTATATCAGATATTTAAAGCTTATTCCTTCTACTCCTCGTACCTTCCTCTTTATCATCCTGTTTCCTATTTATACTCTTTGTTAACCTATAATAGTTTTGCATTCATGCCATATGTATATATATATATATGTATAACTTTATGTAGCTATATAAAACATAGAATTCATGCATGAGAGAATGCACATATGAATTTTCTTAAACAGTTCAACTTCCTGCTGGTATGGCATTATATATGATCCTATATGGTTAAAATAGTTCTCTCAAGGTCAACATGGCCAAGCCCATTTTATTTTTAGCATACCTGGTTATGTGGTTTTCTTGCATACAGGTGACTTAGAAGTGGGACTCGTGAGATGCCTCCTGCTCAGCCTGATGACCTGAATCGAATCCTTAGGACACACACAGTAGAATGAGAGAACTCTCTCTCACTACTGGTCCTCTGGTCTTCATATGCATATACACATACTCTCATGTGCACAGATATATGTGCATACATATATGGACACTAAATAAAGAAAATTTTCAAGAGTTGAAAAAATGATTAACTAAAAATAAGGTGATAGCAGCTGTGAGTAAAAAGGAGCTGTATCTTGGTACTGGGATAAAACACATCTAATATTTAGGAACATGGGTAGAACTATAAAAGTGCCAATAGGACAGGGTCATTGGTAGAGTTTGCATCTTTAAAATCTCCTAACAGACCACGTGTTCAAGGCTTGGTTGATAGATTGCAGTACTGTTTGGAGGTTGTGAAGCCTTTAAAACATGAGGCCTAATGGCAATAAGTTAGGTGACCGGAGCATGACCTTTTAGGATTCCATTCCCTTCGTCAATCTTTGATTTTTTTTTCTGACAACTGTGAAGGGACTTTCTTCCACAGCGTGCTCTCCCTGGTGATATTCTGCTTTGACATGGGCCCAAAGCAATTGGGCTAAGTCACCTTGGCATGAAACTTCTGAAATCACACCAAATTAGGTGTTTTCTCTTTTTAGATTGATTACCTTAGGTTTATTGTCATAGTAATGGAACACAAACACATATTTTGTTAGAAAAGGTTTTGATGTATCCTGTTGTTTAGTGTAATCAGTGTTGTTTCATGGTAAGTTAAATCATGTTTAATTCAAACAGGCTGGGTTCTGTTCAGTTTCCCTTTTAGAAGATAAAGACAAATATTGCATGTTTAAAAACCTTCTAAATAAAAACAATGACATCATGAAATTTGCTGGCAAATGGATTGAACTAGAAAAGATCATCCTGAGGGAGGTATCCCAGACCCAGAAAGACAAACACAGTTTATACTCACTTATAAGTGGATATTAGCTGTAAAGTAAAGGACAACCATGTTACAGTCCACAAACCCAGAGAAGCTAAGTAATAATGAGGGATGGGGGTATGCATAAATCTCACTGTGAAGGGGAAATAGAACAGACATCATCTGTGGAGGGAGAGAGTGGCCTGAATGGGAGGTAGGGATGGGAACAGGAGGGATCAGGTGAGAAGAAGAGGAAGGGAGAGAGTACTGGGAGAGAAACTAGAATGGGGGGCATCTCTGGAAAGAACTAGAAACCTAGTGTAATGGAAACTCTCAGGAATCTATGAGGGTGACCCTAGCTAAGACTCCTATCAATGGCCGATACAGAGCCTGATCGGGCCATCTTCTGTGGCCATGTAAGAACTCCAATAGGGGGATTAGGACACCAACCCAGACATAAAACCTGTGACCTACAATTTGTCCTGCCTAGAAAATGTCTTGGGGTAAAGGTGGCATAGAACTTGTGGGAGTGGCCAACCAATGACTTGTCCAGATTGAAACTCATACCATGAGAAGGAGCTCATTCCTGACACTGCCTAGAGGCCAGGACCCAGATGTAGGATATCACAGAACCTAGGGTAGAACCAAATAGGACCAGAAAAAAAAATCAATGACATGATTCCTAATGTTATCGTGCTATACTCATAGACTGGTTCCTGACCCAAACTGTCATCAGAGAGGCTTCATCCAACAAATGCTGGAAACAGATGAAGAGACCTACAGCCAAACATTAGGTGGAGCTCGGGTAATCTTGTGAAAGAGGAATAGGAAGGATTGTAAGAGTCAGAGAGGTCAGGGACACCAAGAGAACATAGTTTACAGAATCAACTAACCTGGACTCATAGGGGCTCACAGAGACTGAACTGATAACCAGTGAGTCTGCATGGGACTGACCTAGGCCCTCTGCACATATGTTACAGTTGTATAGCTTCTTCTTCCTGTGGGACTCCTAACAATGGGAGTGGCGGGGGGACAGACTTTCTTGCCTGCTTTGGGACCCTTTCCTCCTACAGGGTAGCCTCATCTAGCCTTAATAGGAGAAAAGGTGCCTAGCCTCACTGCAACTTGATATGCCATGGCTGGTTGATATCCATGGAAGGCCTGCCCTTTCCTGAAGAGAAATGGAGAAGGAGGAGTAGATGGGGGCTGGACGGAGGTAGGTAGGAGGAGGGACTAGGAGGAGTGGAGGGAAGGAAAACTGTGGTATGGGTGGAAAAACAAAAATATATTAATAAAGAAAAGCATTCTAAATAAAGCCTTATTTCTCAAAGAAATGTTATGTTTTAGTTGTCTGGCAGATGAACTCAGGTAACACTGTATTTTTCATAACAATAATGGGTTAATGAACGAGTCCTGCACACAGAGGTTAAAAAGCAATGTGTATAGGTAGCACATGGAGACAGTCATCAAATGATTATGTCAAGTGCTTAATTTATTAATTAAAATTAGTATTTATTGAAATACTTAAAATATGGTTTAGGTATGGATTCTGGTATATTCAAGGCTTTGTGGGGTGTTATGTTTTAGTTTCTTAGGCAGAGACATGAAAAGATGATCGTTTTACTGTCACATTTTATCTCAGATTTTTCTGATAGATGAGGATCAGGAACAAAAATTTAAAAATATAAGGCAGCATTATCAGTTGTGTTTCAAGGGAATGGCATATAGCCATTGTTATCCATTTCCAAGTTTAGCATGAATACTTTACCCCATATTACTAAAAGTCAGGGGATGTGGGCTCTTACTGGAAACTGCATGAACTTAAGAAATCTCCCTATTGATAGAATGATGAGGATTAGGTACAATGTAAGATTAGAATAGATTACACAAAATAAACCTGGATCAATGTAATGTATAAGACTATAACCTATATCTGGGCCAGACTAGGGAAAATATATGAAGGCTCTCATCAGGGTTGGAATCCTGTACACGATACCTGTGATCCCATCTCAGCCACCATTTGCTGTTATCATACTTAATGGGTTTTTCTTTTCTAACTCTTAGTCTTAAGAATCTCCATTCTTTTGAGAAATAAGGTCTCATTCAATGACCCAGACTAACCTGGAACTTGAGAATCTTACACCACCTTAGCCTCACAAGTGTTGGATTTCACAAGTGTACCATCATATCTGGCTACACAGCTTTCTGACCACTACTCTCTGTTTTCGACTTATTTCTTCAAAGACCACATTTATCACATTTCATTATCACCTCCTACTAAACCTTGGTTAGGTCCATGGTGCACACTTAAAGTTTTCCTATTGCTTAAGCCTTCAGTTCTCTTACTTCTTCTTCCTCCACCACAGTGACTTAGTTAAACTTAAAAATATACTCCCCTGGGGCCAGAAGACTGGCTTAGGAGCTAAAAGCTCTTACTACTTTTCTAGAGTATAGTGATATTTTATTTATGTTTTAATAAGTAAAGCTTGCCTGAATATCAGAAGGACAAAGCTAAGCCACTAGAGGCCAGGCAATGGTGTCACACACCTTAATCCCAGAATTTGTGAGATAGAGGCAGATAGATCTCTGTGAGTTCAAGGCCATCCTTGGTTACACAAGATCACTGCAGAAACAAATCCAGGCGGTGGTGCCTCACACCTTTAGTTCCAGTACGAGGGAGTCTCACACCTTTCATCCCAGCACCAGAGGTAATATAAAATGGGAGGAAAGAGAGGCTCGGACTGCTTAGCCTGCATAGTTTGCTTAGTCTGCAGTCACCCAGCCTTGGTAGAAGTAAGACTTCTCTAGTGGCTTTGCTGCTTTGCTTTTCTGATTTTCAGGTTGAACCCCACTTTCTGGTTCTGGGTTTTTATTATTCATGCTACAGTAGAGGATCTGAGTTCAGTTCTCATCACCTGTATCTGGTGGTTCCCAACTGCCTATAACTCTAGCTCCATGGGATCTGACACCCTCTTTGGAACTCTTCAAGCACCCAAACTCACACACGTGTACCACCTCCTGTTATATACACATAAACAGAAAATAAAAAGAGAAGTCTTTAGTAGAAAAAAGTATTTCCCATTAACTCAATTTGATCTAGAGTTACTACCTTCTTTCTGCTTCACTTTGAGAAAATTTCACTGACCAAGTTCCCTGTACTTCCTAACTCCCTTTCTCTGCATGTCTCATATTCTCTCGTTCTGTATTAGACTGTCTTCTATAACTCCTACTACTTCACAGACACTGTAATTATCAGGGTCTTTAATGACTCCATGTGATCTTACCTTATGTTTGCATATTTGGCCATAAAGAAGCACTCACTACTAAATAGATTTCTCTCACTTGATTGTGAGGTTACCATCATTTATGCTCTCCTCATTTTATTGGCTGCTCTTTCTAATTATTAGTTTGGAATATTCCTATTCTTTCCAAACTTGAATTTTTAGAGAACTTTAGGGTTGATTCCTGGAATTTATTTCCATGAATTTCTATACTTCATTTTTAAATAATCTCACTTGGTAGCAACTTTTAATACTAGACATTTCTCCCAAATTATGCACTTGTGCACGTGTGCATGCATGTAGGAGGTTCTTCTGTCTATGTGTTGCTTTCATTGGTTGAATAAAGAAACTGCCTTGGCCTTTTGATAGGGCAGCACTTAGGTAGGTGGAGTAGACAGAACTAAAGGCTAGGAAGAAGGGCAGAGAGAGAGCTGCCATGGAGCTGCCAGGTAGGACATGCTGAATCTTTCCCAGTAAGCCAAGACCTCGTGGTGACATATGGATTATTAAAAATTGGTTGAATCAAGATGTGAGAGTTAGCCAATAAGAGACTAGAACTAATGGGACAGGTAGTGTTTAAATGAATACAGTTTCTGTGTGATTATTTTGGGTGTAAGCTAGCGGGGCGGCTGGGATGAAAAGTAGGCCCTCTTTCCTCGATAACACACACATGCATGCATACATACACACAAGCACACACATGCCCCTTCTCTATTTTTATCTCCACTTGGATTAATACTATCTAAAGCAGCTTGAGTGCTTTCTACATGCCAGCTCTTTTCTCACTCTTCATCTGTGTATTTGTTTAGATATTGCATGCCCTACAATCACCTCATATTTAACATGCCTAAAATGGAGTCTGTTTTTTCTCCACCTACAGTAGCACTTCCTCCATTTCCTACCTGAGTGAATGGCAGCACCTTTCTCCTAGTTGTCCATGTCTTAAACATCAGAGAAATCCCAACTCTGCTTTCTTTAATACCACCAGCAATTCCTGTTATTTTTAGCTTCAGACACATTCTGCATACAAACAATCTTACCACCTTTAGCACCAACCCATTTCAAGGTCCCATCAGATTGCCTGGAACTGGGTTATCCTACCACTTTTCTTCTTTCATTCTTTCCTCTTCACTAAAAACTGATTACAACCAGTTATTTAAAAACATGCCACATATGTCTTTCTTCTGCTCAGAATCTTCTAATAATTTCTCATCTTGCTCAGTTATTACTGTGACCTCCAGGACACTAAATGACAGACTCCTAGTTGACTCTCTGTCCCTCTGTCTTGTCCTCCTCCTCACCTTACTATTGTGTTCCACTGTACTACTTTCCTGATTATTAATTTCCCTAGTTAGGATTCATTTTCAGACTTCTGTATTCTTTGTCTGGGAATCAAATGGCCATATATGTCATGTGTCATTGTATTTAATTAAAATTAGCATTTGACAGTTATTCACTGGAAGAGTCTCATGATTATTTCGAACTAACAAACAAACTCATATCTTTTTAATTATTTTATACCACCTCTGTGTAAACAGTCATTGCATAAAAGTCAAAATACAGATATAGATTAAATATAGAATCATAGCAAAGTCTTTATCATTCTAATATTAAACTCAACAATGATTTTGATTTTAGATAATTATACAATCTATCATATTAAATTAATGCCAAAAATTTTAATATTTTATTGAATATGTAGTTTTGTTTTTATTTAACTTATGGATTAGTTTTAGTTAAATAGTTATGTAAGAGTGGTAAGCATAAATAATTTATTTTTAGTCTAATGTTTGTGACTAAGTAATACTATATTACAGTAGAAACAATACAACACTAGAATCTGCAATAAATGGGAGAATATGTTTTGCATGGTCACATGATAGTTTTCTCAATAAGACTTCATATGAGGGAGAAAATGGAGGGGAAGTGTGTTGTAACGAGTCTTTCTTTGTCCCTCTAGCCAGTTCCAAATAATGACATGGAGACATCTTAATTATAAAAGCTCAGCGTTTAGGTTAGGCTTGTCTCAATTAGCTCTAATAATTTAAATTATTAACCCATTTATATTAATCTACATTCTGTCATGTGGCATTACCTCTCTTCCATCTTGCACCTCCTATTTCCTCCAAGTCTGGCTTCATCTCCACATCTAGATTTCTCCTTTGCCTTCTTCCTCTTCTTGGAAATCCTGCCTATACCTCCTCCTTAGCTATTGGTCATTCAGCTTTTTATTACATCAACCAGAGCAATATATCTTCAAACAGTTCACAAATATCCCACAATGTTTCCTCCTTTTGTCTAAATAAAACGGAAAATTTTTCCTCTAACATATTAAAACTACATATAATAAGTATAATTATCAGGTAAGAATTACATTTACAATATCCAGTCCATTTGTATTTAGCAAATTTGGAGAAATTACTATATTATCTATACTATCTTGATGATTCCAAAGTTTTATACCTAACCCACTTTTTTATTACAACTTGTATTAAAGTTACCTTTTTAGACCTTAAAACATCTTCTTAGATCAACAACTTATGCTGTTATGTTCCTCAACCTTATAAATATTACATCTCTTATGTATGTTTCTTTTATGAATTTGGTAACAAAGAAAACTGTAAAGCTATAACTATCTTGTCTTCAATCCCATTAGAGACACAAGGAAGATATAATATTACCTGATTAAACAGGAAGTACTGAGCAAGAACCTTCCAAAACTAAGAAATGACAGAGACATTTGGCTGCCTGAACAGTCACTCCAAGGTTTCTCTTATATTGGAGCATTCATTGTACAGACTTAGAATATCTGGCAAAGTTTCCTGTGAAGTAGGAATTTTGAAGGACTATCCTATCTTGTGTTAGCAAAGTTTTGCAGTCACTTTCTTTTGTGTCCTTCTTGTACAGTTTGGACAACACACTGTTAGTGTTGAGGCAAGCTTAGTTTCTTTGCCCAGGGGCTATCTTTGCCACAAAGAAAACAAGCTCCATATTGAGGTTCTTCAATATTCATCATCCTTTTCTGAAGTAAATTGGTGTGTCCAGGAGCAGACATGTCTCATTGTCATTAAAAGCCTTATGTTATTAAAAATTTAAATGCCATATTCTGTATGTATTTGAAGTGTTTTAAGAGCATCTATCTATTTAAAATATATCTCTATTTGACCTTGAAAACCTTCCTAATATGACTATAACTACTAAACTGTCATTTTTCTTATCCTAAATAGCTTTCATGGACCAAAACTTAATATTTTAAGTAAGCTATATAGGTGCAATACTTTAAACAAGAGTAGAAACATACATACAGTATTAACAAAATAAACTTAAATTTGTAACAAAAATATCTTAAAGAAAAGCAGAAACATTTATAGAGTATGTTCTAATAAAAAACAATCTTAAATTTTTATCAATATAAAAATCCATAGCAAGGTAAAATATTTGAGATTAGTAGTTGCTTTTTAGTTAAAAGTAGATTCAATAATCTACCATTTTATATTATCATTCTTATGTCCCCTTTTCCATTCAGAAAGAGATCCCTGAATCTAATCTCCTCTGTTTAGCTTTTTTTCCCTGATCATGACCAACAACAACTAGTAACCAACCCCACTAAATGATGATAAACATCCACAATCCATTGGATGACCAAAAACCCACCCACCCCACCTCTTGGGAATGTGGGTGTAATCTTCTTTAGACTACTTCCTATTATCTGGGGGAAACAGCATTTTTAGTGTTCCCTGAGAAAATTGAGATAATATTCAAGCCCTGGGAGAGCTAACTGTATAATTTATTGTCCACTGTCTGTGTGATGGGAAAGTGCAGGGCTTATCTGAAACCCTGGCTTGAGTAGTGCCTGAGGTTGAACCATCTCAGTTAGCAGCTTTGAAGTTCTCTGGAAGCAGAATTTTGAAAAAAACTGCAACATAGGCTTTCTGAGGCAGGATCACCTGGGCTACTTTTCTTCATTGGTGTCTGGTCCTTTTTTTCTGAAAACAGACAAATCTTTAAAGGTAACATGTATCCACATTAACACAAGTATGGACTGTGTGGTGTGCACAAGTCAGCTAAAGATGTTTTTGTCCTATGTTTGAACAGGTTAAAAAGCATCTGTAAATTTATAAGTTCATTGAGACTGCATAACCAAAGTGTAATATAAATCTCTCTCAATCCATATGAAAGGATGGTATATAATAATAAGTCATGAGGACTTTGCAGTCAACAAGATTTATCATGTTTTGTATAGTCTGAGCTGTTCCATGTCAAGGGATTAGCATATACATCACTTCTGTAGTCTTTCTTGGCTTTTCCCCTCATGTTGATAGCCAAGATCCTCAGGAGGTCTCCCCAATAAAATCTTATCTTTATTAATTTTGAAAAGAACCATAACTTTTTGTTTGCCGTAGAAACAAAAGCATATCCTCTCCCACAACACAACATATTTTCTGACCTCCATTTTGAAGTTAAGACATTCTTTTTTTCTTTTTTAAAATTAATTTAATTTAATTTTAAAAACAATCTTTCCTCATTTTATATACCTTCTTAAAATATGTAGGTTGGTTTAATTTAGCAGTTTCCACAATCCAATGTGTCTCAGCAACCATTGTTTTTTGTACATTAGCATTTAAAAATTCAAAGTCAACAAAGCACCATGCAGAATCCAGGCACCTTGTGTATTACTTAGCTTTACATAGGTGGCTTATTTGTTTACTTTCATATTACTTTACTCTCTTTTTAAAGACTTTATTATTTTTAAACTATTTTTCGATAACTGTGTATACCCATTTTCTTTTCTTTCTTTGGCATTTAAGCATATTTTTAAATATACTGTATCTTTCTGAGTTTTTTTTGTCTCTGGACCTGGCTTTACCAAATGCCTGCAGCATTCTCTGAGCTCATGAGACAAGTCTTAAACTGCCATGTTAGCTGCCACATGGAACTTGCTCTAGCCTCAGGCAATGGCCAGGAGCTGTACCTCTGTATGCTGCAGAGCACGGGTCTGCCTGAGAGACTGCAAGACTAGAAATCCATATCTGGCTCTTTGTTCAGAACTTTTCTTAGCTTTATCAGGTTCTATGTTTGGATATTTGAGCCTCCACATTGGATACCAAAAGTAACGAGTCTTTTCCTGTCCCATCAGCCAACTCCCAAATAATGACACAAAGACTTATATTAATTATAAAACCTTGGCCTTTAGTGTGGGATTGCCTCAATTTATAACTTAAATTAACCCATTTATATTAATTTACATTCTGACACGTGGCACTACCTCTATTCCTTCTTATACCTCCTGTTTCCTCTGAGTTCGGCTTCTCCCCCACACCTAAATTCCTCCTTACCCTTTCTTCTCTGCCAGGAAGTTCCACCTATACATCCTGCCTAGCTATTGGCTGTTTAGATTTTTATTACACCAATCACAGCAATACACTTTCACACAATGTATGGATATCCCACGACAGCGTGTGTCCTACTTTGAGTTAATATTGCAATGTTGAAACACCATGACCAAAGCAAATTGGGGATGAAAGAGTTTTTTAGACTTATGCTTCCATATCCCTGTTGATTATTGTAGGAAGTTAGGGATGGAAATTCAAACAGGACTGGAATCTGGAGTCAGGATCTAATGCAGAGGCCCTGGAGAGGTGGTGCTTACTGGCTTTGTTCCCATGGCTTTCCCAGCCTTCTTTCCTACAAAATCAAGGACAACCAGCCCAGGGTGACCACACTCACAAAGGGCTGGGTTCTCATCCATCAGTCACTAATTAAGAAAATGCCCTCATAGACTTGCCTATAACCTGGTCTTAAGGATGCTTTTCTCAATCAAGTTTCCTTCCTCTCAGTGTCAAGTTGACATAAAACTAGCCAGCACAGTATGTGAGGTTTAACTATTTCAGATCAGAGATAAAAAATTAAGACAACACTTAGCAGTACACTCAACCAGTAATAAAAAAAACTACATTTAAGATAGTGAAATTGAGAATATCTTTCTTGCTTAAGAATATATTAAACACTTAAAATGAACAGAGAAATTTATAGTAAATTTACAGCTCTCTATTTATGCATTTCATTAAACACTCTCCAAATAGGACAAAAGGAAGTTGAAGATAAAATTAAATAGCTTGGACAATATTGATATTATTTTTCTACAATAATGCCAAATGTATTTTTTTGCCTTTTTAATCTTTGTAGGATGTAGTTTTCATAAAGGGATATGACTACCTGAATACTGCATGATAATCCAGAAATAAAACTATAAGGCTCTCTAAATGTTGCCTGTCTAAAAAAAGAGATTTGGAAATTTTGTAAACTTCTGAAGTTTTCTCATAATTTGAGTCCACTTAAATATAGACAAGAATGAATAAGCTTTCTAAAATATAGTTGAAATCTAGTAGTTAATGAAATTAGTTGTTTGATATTATTGATAAAAAAGTTACAATAGGATTTTAACATTCTCACCCCTTTGATGTGCATGTATTTTCTCCCAGGTGTTTATTTTAATACTAAACTAGATGATGTGAAGGAATTTTTGCAAGTATAATTAAGGTTTCAAATCAGTTGACTAGAAGAATATACAAGTGGGAGATACTTCATGTGAGACCATAAGAAGGATTGAGTTTTCTTTGACTGATGGCAAAAAAGAATGTCTCGCAGACACATTCTAGCTAACCCAGAAGAAAGTGAGTACCCATGAGAATTGCTTTTGGGTGGTTTCCAGAAGATGACTGTTAGCAGGAAAATTGGGATCAGCCTGGCAATTCCAAAGAACTGATTCTAGAAATGATTCTGTAAGAGTATCCCAGTCTCAGATGAGAACCATGGTCTCCACTGACACAGATATCATCCCAGTGGGATGCTGAATAGACAACCCAGGCACATGGTTCCCACACACCAATATGTAAAACTGTGAGATAATGAGCATTTTCTGTTTTGAGCCACTGAATTTATGGTAATTTATAGGCAACATAAAATTTAAAAAAAAAACTATTTCTCTTTTTGAGACCTCCTTTTGAGTTGTTTGTCAGGGGAGTCCAAGAGATTTCCAAAACAACATAGGTTATTACTATTGCCCTTAGTTGCTTTCCAGAAATTGAAACTAAGTCCCTATTGCTGAAGACATCATGAATATTGACACAAGGCTCAGAGGAATAGAACTGAATTTGTTCCAAAATCCTTCACACTGAGGACTAGCTTCCATAGTACCAAAGGCACCATAAAAGCTTCCAGGTAGGGAAGCAAATCAATAGTCTTACTCAGCTCCAATGCCTATGAATCACAACAATAATCTGCATGATACAATAACCCTAAAGGTGCAATAGTGGCACACATACCTTGATAGTAACCAATAGTTCTTTAACTGGATTAAAGACCTGCTTAACAGGAGAAAATCATGCCTAGTACTGGAAATAGCCAAATACTCTGGGCTAGTGAAGTCATGGATCTTGTGGGAGAGCCTAGACCCATTACTTTACTAAACCAGTACAACCCTAACTACATTATAAATAGTTACCATTAAACCCACAGATAAGTGTGTCTCAAACCTCTCATCAAGGAAGTTTCTCTTTGTAGCAGTTGGAGAAAGTTACAGAAAACCACAACCGATGAAAGTGCAGGGAGAACTGACTATGGAATGTCCAGCCTCTGATGATATATGTTCAGTTCAACTTCTGTACCAAAGGTTCAGTGAACATTGTAGAAGAAGGGGCATGAAGGTTGTAAGAGCTAAAACAACACTAAACAGCATAGAAGATTGTATATACATTTATTCATTTATATATGTAACAATAATAATTGAAGAGAGGGGTAGATGCTGTAATTATATTTCAATTAAAATAAAATAAATAAAAAGGTTTCTCTTTTCTACCAAGTTTTTTGAAATCATGTATAAATTTTCAATATTACTTTTTGGAGAAAGTATGAGTAGAAATAAAAATTATTTGTGCTTATCCCATGACCTTCAAATTTAATTATATTAGTACTTTGCCACAAAAGACTTCAGAATGTCAAAGAATACAAAAGAAATAATAGAAATCCAACAATAAAAAGGAAACTTCAAGTTGGGGTGTCTAGTTGCTACAATTCCAGTCATAGACAGTTGGGAGGCATGGCTTAGTCTGGAGGAGCCTACCATGCCCTGTATTGAATTGCACAAAGCCTCTGGGAAGAAACTCATTTGTAGGAAGTCAGTTTTAAAAACAGAAAGTGTGATAAATCGACACTGTAAACTGCATATAGTCTATTTGGGCACAGTGAAGGAAGAAGAATTGGCGTATTTGCTGTGGTGACAAACATACCTCTAGGTAAATAAAAATGGAAAGATGCTTTTAGTTTTGCAGATTTATCTAGGATTGGCGAATTTCTTCTGGAATGGACAAAATTTGAGGTCTTATGGGACTATAGGGTCTCTGTTGCAATTAGTCAGCTCTCTGGCATTACGGGAAATCAGTTGTAACCAAACATACACAAATGGACACAGACATGTTGCAATAACACTTTATTAATAAGCAACAACTGGCAGGCCAGATTTGACTCATGGACTGTAGTTTGCCAAACCTAGTCTTGTAGATGTTTCCCGACTGCTCAGACCTGAATAATTCCACAGAAACTATATTAATTACAACATGGCTTGGTCTATTAGCTCAGGCTTCTTATTAACTAACTCTTACATTTTAAATTAACCCATTTCTATTATTCTGTATATCGTTACAAGGTTATGGCCTACCAGGTAAAGTTATGGCATCTATCTCCTTCAGCACCTACATGGTGTCTTTTTGACTCCACCTACTCTCTCTATATATATCCCTTTCAGCTTGGCTATACTCTACCCTGTTGTAGGCCAAAACAGTTTTATTCATTAACCAATAAAAGCAACACATATACATAAGGACCGCCCACATCATAATCTAGAAAGGCGAGAAGAATTTAAACTGGGTGTGGCATCTGAGGGAAAGCAGGAAGGATAGAAATCAGAGTAATATAGTAGTAGAACTCACAGGCACTGACAACTGATTAATTGGCTTTGGAGGGAAAGAGAAGATGATTTCAGATGTTTAAGCTGAGGAGGATTGTGGTAGAAACATAGGTGGAATCGTGGTGTGTGTGTGTGTGTGTGTGTGTGTGTGTGTGTGTGTGTGTGTGTGTAGAAAATGGGTTGGAAGTTTATCTTCAGTCTCTTTAGGCAGAATGGTTTTAGGAGGTAATTAGAAATACAATTAGGGGGAAAAAAGGGAGGGAGAAAGGGAGATTGGTTTGACAATTTGGGAGTTTTCTCTATAGAGTCATGGGTGTAGGTGAGACCTCACACGAAAGATTTGTAGAATATGAATATGTGTGTGTATGTGTGTGTGTGTGTGTGTGTGTGTGTGTGTGTGTGCTCTTTAAACTGTAAGGCATCATACAAGTGTAAAATATTCCTGTTAAGTGTGATAAATAGAAAGATAAAAGGCAGTAGCAACTGTTTTATGTCTTAGAATTCCTGCAGGCTCCCAATTACTGCATTTTTATCCTATGATGGCCTTTTGGACAGTTTTTTCCTCCTCTTGTGTACAACCTGAGATTAGAATGCAGCAAACATTACCCACGTGATGGCATAAGGCTTTAAAACCCACCCACCACAGATACTCTCAACACAGACTACTAAGAGGGCAGAAACAAAGGCACAGAGATGTCACTTTGATAACTGGTCTTGGAGTTTTATTCAAATGAGAAATGAGATGGCACTTGTAAGGGGTTTCGATGTTTAATCACTTATATCAGACAGGATATACAGCAGAGTTGACTCAAGGTATTATACAAAGTTAGAGTTGAGGTATCCCTGACTCCTGAATGAGTTTTGTCCTGGGGCACTGCTCAGTTCTCCAGTATCAAGGCGAATAGTGCCTCCCTATAAACACGTTGTTCTAACTTTCCAGGGTGTTTTATCTCTTGCTACTGAGTAAGGGATTTCCAAATGTAGTACCTTAAAAAGAAATTGTACTACATTTCATGGTTTTATGGGTATGGAATTTAGGTACTATGATCCTTCTGTTCTATGTAGTGTTAATGGAGGTCACATTTAGTTGGTGAATGGGGTATTATCATAAATGTCATCATTCAGATGTTTCTGAACAACAGTTGATTTCTGACAGTAATAGAGGCTAGAAATTCCAAGGTCAAGTGTGCTGACAAATTTGATGCTTGGAAGCCTCTGGCTTATTATGTTTACATATTGTAGAAGGAGCTAGCTAATTTTCTGGGATCTCTTCTTATAAGTACTAATTCTAATCATGACGGCTCTTTCTACATAGTCTAACAAAGGCCTCATATTCTAATATAATCACATTTGATTATAGGTTTCTACATAGCAAGGGGAATATTCAGAACATATCAATGACTAGCGTCTTGATCAGATAGGTGAAAGGCTAGACTCTACTGGAACAGCAGATCAGGTTACCTCTTTGTGGCCTTTCTAGTATAGTGGCCTCAAAATAGTTAGATTTATTATATGACAGATACAAGTTCAGAAATGTGAGATCTAGTATATAAACAAGGTATTGGATTCATGGAATTGTATAACTCAACCTTGAAGTTGCAATTTATTTCTGCTGTATTATATTGGCATGATATCTTCCCAGACTGAAGAGGAAGGAGCAGCTATAAATGAAAGTACCTACTGTCAAATAATTAGTGGGTGTGTTTTAAGGTAACCATATATGCTATTTAGCAGAAGGGTGTGCTTTTATCATGACAGCCCAGATGATAGGTGCAAGGAGGACTTGCCCTCCCAGTCTTAGCATTTAGAAGGAAAGCATTTAGGGGGTAAAAAAATGAATAACAGTCCATTAGACTATGAATTGATAGACAATTTTAAAGCCAGGGTTTGGATACAAGTAATTTCTTTTATAAGAAACCTTAGGAAATAAGAATGGGAGATTGGTGTTTTTGTTTTTAACTGTTATAACAAAATGCTTGATGGTGGGGGAAGGTTAAGTATTATCTCAGTTTTTGAGGCTGAAAAGTTCAAGATCAGGTAGCCCTATAAGTTTAACCACTCGTGAGGATCTTGTGGACACATCACAATATGGCAGAGGGCATTATGGCAGGAATGCGTCCAAGGTCAAGTGGTTCATATGGAAGAAGGAATCATGGGAATCTTAAAACAACCCAATCATATGGAAACTAACCATTGTTTTGAAAGAACTGCATTGCCGGGCGGTGGTGGCGCACGCCTTTAATCCCAGCACTCGGGAGGCAGAGGCAGGCGGATCTCTGTGAGTTCGAGACCAGCCTGGTCTACAAGGGCTAGTTCCAGGACAGGCTCCAAAACCACATAGAAACCTTGTCTCGAAAAATCAAAAAAAAAAAAAAAAGAACTGCATTAATCTATTTGGAGGTCAATATCCCTAATGACTTAAAAGACCTTCCACTAAACTCCACCTATCGAAGGTCACTCAGATTGTCATACTGAGGGCCATACTTCTTTTTATGTGATTATTTTCTTTATTCTTTTTTTCTTTTATTGAAAACAGATTGTTTCTCATATAATATATCCTGATTATGGCTCTCCCTCAACTTCTCCCAATCCCTCCCTATCTCTTCTTCCATCCAGATCCACTTCCTTTCTGTCTCTTACTAGAAAATAGCAGGCTTCTAAAAGATAACAACAAAACATAACAAAACAAAATATCGGATAAAATAAAAACCATTGCATCGAAGTTGGACAAGGCAAAGTTCCAAAAGGAAAAGAGCCCAAATAAAGACACAAAAATAAAAAACTCACTCATTTGCACACTCGGGAATACCATAAAAACACTAAACTGAAAACCATTACACACAATCATACACACACACACACAGGACTTGGTGGAGACCTGTGCATGGAGGGTCATACTTCTAATTAATGAAACCATGAAACTTAGTGGCACATTAAAACTATATCCAAACTTTTAGAGAAGTCTTGATCAGGGTTCTGTGGAAGTACATTAGGGAAAACAATTTCTCTGACCTGGATAGAGTCTTGGTATTCCAAGCTATCTGAAATATAAGAGTGTTTATTTAGTTTGCCCAGTCAATCACCCAGCTAAGGGACCACACCCACGGAAGGTGGATCCTCATTATGCAACACTAAACAGATAGGAGAAATAATTACTCCTTCAATAAGATAATGTGCTTATCCTTCCCAGAATTTCTACCACATGTAGTTGGTCCAGAGCTACAGCTCTAAAAAGATGTAGCCCATTTATAGGACTTGTCTTTTTATTTGGTAGGCTATGGTATTTGGGAGAGGCATTGTTATTCCATTATAGTGTAACTACATTTAAACTCATTATGTGTGTATACATATACATATATATACATATACATATATATATACACACATATACATACATATGTATATATAGTTTTATGATTTCATATGACTTTTTCAAAGATCTATAATGTTAGTTATCCTTCCCTGTACTCCCTCTTCTATGGTGCCCACCTATCTTCCACCTAGGTTTTTCTTTTAAACACTGATAAAATTGCCCTTGAGATTCTTTTTGAATCAATTCTTAAATTATTTTGTTAATTAGACTAAGAACCCTAAGATGGGTCCCAGTTCCATGACAACTCTAATAGGACTCCCCCCAAATTTCCAGTAACAAAATCATAGTATGGGAAGAGTGAAGCTGAGAAGGAAGAAGATCTATTCCAAGGGTTCATTCCCATGTATGATGACTACTTTGGACTGTTGGGTTCAGTCCCAGAGAAGCCAGCAAGGACATATATGATTGCACCTCAGAACTGTCTCTTTTGGGGACAGTATATAAACTCACCAATGCTAATTTCCAACTGATTGTGATTGTAGTAGGATGTTGACTTCCTCTTCTGGCTTTTATCCACACATGAATCCAATGGTATCCCGTACTGTACTAGAAAGGTCTTAATTCCGAGAGCCAGAAATATAATGAGCTGAATCAAGGTGCCAACAAGTTATATATATATATATATATATATATATATATATATATATATATATGAAACCCATTGTTAAATCAATTGATGAAGAACAAAATGGGCTAGGAAGATATGGGATGGTCTTAATACACATCTAACCAAGGCAAGGATACAGGCTTTAAAGCAAGGGGCACAACAGCACAAGTATAGAAAATGTAATTTGTTTCCATTTCTTTGGGATTTTGCACTGAGCTTTCAGCTGCTAGGGCTACTCTAAAAACAGAAATAGATAAAGAAAAAGTTTGCAAAGATCCTACTTCTTGGTATTGTTACCAAGCCATACTGGCAAGGACTATGTCCTCATCCTAGAGAAGAAATCAGACTCAGTGACCAGTTCAGGTAAACCCACACCATAATAGGCAGTAAACTCCATACCCATGATGACTAAACTGTTAACTATATATTCTGGTCTTTAAAGTAGAGCTGAACATAGCGGACAATGAGGAATACTGAGAATTCAAGAACAATTGCAGTGGGGTTTTGATCCTACTGCACGTACTGGCTTTGTGGGAGCCTAGGCAGTTTGGATGCTCACCTTACGAGACCTGGATAGAGGTGGGCAGTCCTTGGGCTTCCCACAGGTCAGGGAACCCTGATTGCTCTTCGAGCAGATGAGGGAGGGGGGCTTGATCGGGGGAGGGGGAGGGAAATGGGAAGCGGTTGTGGGGACGAGGCAGAAATCCTTAATAAATAAATAAATTAAAAAAAATAAAGTAGAGTTGACACTAATCATAGCTGATGTTTATTATTTTGTCTGCTTGACAATATTAGAAGACAAATCAATGGATAAACATTAAAAGAATAAGAGCATTGTTGTTCTAGAGGCCAGTTTCAAGACTCTGAGTCAGGAAGATGATGAATTCACTCTATTCTAAGTGAATCTATATGTGAAGTCCATATTTTTATATGAAAGAAGGACAGTTCATGTCTTTACAAAAGGCATCTCTAGGGAACTAATTTGCCTATTGAATTCCCCTAGAGTATCCTATTTGTGGCATTTTTTACTGAAAGCATAAACCTGTGCAGCATACTATAACACTTCCCCAAATGATTCTAGTGCATGAGTATTTTGTTTCAATTAAAGCTTTTCTGAAAGTTTAGTTGGGACTCGAAGAGAAGAGGGCTGGCTGTTAATCTCACAGAAGGAAGTGTGTGAAATTGTAGATTTCCTTCACCCCTTCTCATGTCCCCATCTTTCCATTTTTAAATTTATTTATTACTTTCTTTGTATATATATATATACATATATATCATATATATATATATATATATATATATATATATATATATATATATATGATGTGTGTGGGAGGTATGCATGGGGGTGCATTCATGAGTTGGTATATGCATAAAAGTAAGGACAACTTTCGAGACTTCGATCTTTCCTTCATGTGGGCTACCTCACATGAAACTTAACAAGCTTTCATGGCAAATGCTCTCACCCACTGAACCACTCTCTTCTACCTTTCTTGACCCTCAGAGACAGTGATACATCTTGTCTATCTGTCTCCTAAGATCAAAGTGTAAAAGTCTCTGGGGGTGTTATCATGATAACATGCCACTGGAAACAGAAAATATGATTTGATGCCTTAAAGAAGTTGAGAGTTACTTTTCTTTACCTCTTATAAATCCAGGAGAATGCAATTGCTGTTGTATTATGAGTCCTGGTTTTTCTATATTTCTGCAGTATTTATCACAACTGCAGACTATTTGATATTATATCTGAGTTCAAGGCAAAAAGATCAAAGGGAATTTCTTTCTTCTTCTGAGTTTCTATTTTGGGGTCAGAGGCAGGAAGTGACACATTTCCAGAAGATTATATTTTAGACCTCATTACTTAGAAATAGGTCACAGACCCATGGCAGATCAGTACAACCAAAGGACAGGAAAGGACCACTTAGTTTAATAATGGTTTATTTCCCAAGGCTGGTGAAGGGACCTTTCTTGTCTAGAATAATACAATCTTTGACTATTACTTGAACAAACCAGCATTTTATTAACAGGGAAATAGGGAATGAGAAAGGGCAGTTGGATACACAATTAGTTAGCCCCCCCCCAAAAAAAAACTGTGCCCATTGAGTCAATGGGCCAGGAAACCTGACTGTGACTTTGACTTTCACCACTTAACATTGTACAGCATTGCATATGTCACTTGAAACGGTCTGGCTGCGGTGACCTCATGTATAAATTGAGGCCAGTGGACATTAGTGCCAAGTTTCCTTCTAGATCCAACAACACTCAATGGTTCAGTGCAGTGATAGTAACTTCTGAATGAAAGTCTATGGCTAAACTAAACTGGTTTATAATTGAAACATGCTCTAATGGTGTTTTTTCTGGCTCAGAGAACTGGATGTTTACATTCTCATATAGTAAATTATGCACTATGTTTCAAAAAAAATCCAAACTCCTTCCCCTCTTAAAGTTTCTGTGTGTGCGTGCACACACACATATACACACATATACACACATACACACACACACACATACACACACACACACACACATGTACTCATACATACCCAACTTTAAAGAATGATAAATACTATGAAGAAAATGAAGCAAGAAACTTAATGTGATAGTGAGTGGATGGGTGGGCAAAACTAGATTGGGCAGTCATGCAAAGTACCTCAGAAGAGGATATTAAAAGGACTTATAATAATTACTCTTTTCATTGTTGTCACAAATACCTGATAAGAAGCAACTTAAGGGAGGAAAGGTTTCTTTATTAAATTTGAGTTTTTGAAATTAAAATATAATTACTTCATTTTTATTCCCTTTCCCCCTCCAACCCTTACTACAGAACCATCCACCCCTTATTCTTTCTCAAATTTGTAACCTCTCTTTAATCCACTGCTCACAGTGTGAGGGGTATAGGGTGCCAGGGAAGCAAACCACTACACAGTGGTGGTAACTTGTGGATCAGGCTTCTCAGGCCCTCACATCTTGGCAAACGGGAAGCAGATATGGGACAAGAATAAGATTGGGTTATAAACCTCCAGTTCATTTCCAATGGCTAACTTTCTTCAATGATGCACCACCTTTTCGTTGTGGGAGCTGCGGGCTGCATTCCTGCTGACCGGCTCCCAGCCACTGGCTAGCTTTACCCGAAATAACAACACACAAACTGTATTCATATAAACACTGCTTGGCCCATTTCTATTAATGTGTGTAGCACCCCAAGGTGTGCTTACCGGGAAGATTCTAGCCTACATCCATCCTGGGTTGGAGCTTCATCGCATCTGCCCTGGCGATGAGCTGCATGGCATCTGTCTGAGGCATCTTACCTCACCTCCTCTTCCTCCCAGCATTCTGTTCTGTTTACTCCACCCACCTATGTTCTAACCTATCAGGGCCAAGAAGTTTCTTTATTAATTAACCAATGACTTTCCTCCATCACTATTTATTTATTTATTTATTTATTTATTTATTTATTTATTGTAGAAGGGTCTTTTTTCTATGTGTTGCTTTCATTGGGTGAATAAAGAAACTGCCTTGGCCTTTTGATAGGGCAGAAACTTAGGTAGGCGGGGAAAAGAGAACTGAATGCTGGGAGAAAGAAGGCAGGCAGAGAGAGCTGCCATGGAGTTGCCAGAGTCAGACATGTTGAATCTTTCCCGGTAAGCCACGACCTTGTGGTGACATACAGATTATTAGAAATGGGTTGAGTCAAGATGTGAGAGTTAGCCAATAAGAGGCTAGAGCTTGCCCGGCAGTGCACCACCTTTTCAAAATTCCATAATCTTCCCAGAAAGCACACCAGATGACCAAATGTTCAAACACATGAACCTGAAGATGATATTTCACATTCAAATAAGACTCTGGTCCTGGGATTTGCAGGCTCATGGCCATCACATAATGCAAAACACATTCAGTATCATTTTAAAAAGATGCCATAGTCTTATGTTTCCAATACTGTCTAAAACCTAGGATTCAAGTCTCTTTTCTGGTCCAAGAAAATCTATTAATTGTGACCTCTGTAAAATAACAAAGGCTGCATATCATAGTATGCAGTAAAACTTTCCATTTCAAAATGCAGGAACAGAATGATAACAAGAAAAGCCTGGATGAAGGTAAGACTAAAACTCAGCAGGGTAGCCACTCCCCACCTTCATCTATGGCATCTAGAGCTTGTCATAGTATCACCTGCATCCCAGTTGGCATTGATAGTCTTGCTCCAGTCTCTCCTCTGTGACAACTATTGCTCCAGTTCCATTCTCTGTGATAATTATGTCCCCTCTCTCTCTACTCAGTTTCCACAGCTGTCCTTGGCAAATGTCTCATTTTTTTCTGATATCTCTAATATCCTGGAATCTCCATTAAGATGCTACCTTCACAGCTTCACTTACAGCTTGTTCAGAAGCTCCAGGCAAGAAATCCAATCTTGCTATGTGTTGCCTGAGCTCAACAGTTTTTTTTGGAACCTTTGTTCAAGCCTGCATGATCCTCTAACTCTTGTATCCTGCATATATGCAAAGCTATTACTACATGGAAGATGCTGTCAAGTTTTGCTTCCAGCTTGAGGTGTAGATTTTGCCCGTAAATTTTCAAGGCAAAGGCAGAATTCAAATGGATACTATTTTTTTTAATAAAAAAACATCAATGGCATCTAGTTCAATTTCTTTTTTTAAATTTATTTATTTATTAAAGATTTCTGTCTCTTCCCTGCCACCGCCTCCCATTTCCCTCCCCCTCCCCCAGTCAAGTCCCCCTCAAAGAGCAATCAGAGTTCCCTGACCTGTGGGAAGTCCAAGGACCACCCACCTCCATCCAGGTCTAGTAAGGTGAGCATTCAAACTGCCTAGGCTCCCACAAAGCCAGTACGTGCAGTAGGATCAAAAACCCATTGCCATTGTTCTTGAGTTCTCAGTAGTCCTCATTGTCCACTATGTTCAGCGAGTCTGGTTTTATCCCATGCTTTTTCAGACCCAGGCCAGCTGGCCTTGGTGAGTTCAATTTCTGACTGAAACCTTATGACCATCTAATCATCTACAGCATGGCCATTACTGTTCATTATTTTCATCCTTCTGGTTTTCTTTACTCCTAGAAGAACCTCCCATTAATTTATAATTGCAATATTCTAGGGCTTCTTTAGTTAGAAACTACAGACTCTTCCACATTCCTCCTATAAGCCAGTTCTAGAGGCCCAAGAATCACATGGTCAAGTTTATCTTAGTATTTACTCTACTCTCAGAAACAGTTTTCTGTGTAGGCTACTTTTCTTCTTGCAGTGGCCAAATTCTTGATATGAAACAACTTAAGGGGGGAGAGATTTATTTTGGTTTATTGTTTGAGATGATATTGTCTACAATGGTTTGGGGGGGTTGTGGCTGGGAATCCTTACTTCCTCATATCTCAGTGAAAAGGAAGCAGACTGAGACAGGAAGCAAGGCTGTGCTACAAGTCTTTCGGCTTGCACTCAGTGGCCTAATTCCTATAGCATGAGTCTACCTTCTAATGGTTCCACAACTCCCCCAAACAGTGCTACCAGTGTTGAAATACCAAACCTTATAGTGCACACTTTACATTCAGTCCATAACAGGCAGCGAGATTTTTCCTTCTATGCTCTGACGGTTCTGTCACTGAGTCTAAACCACAAACAGAGTAGACAGATTAACAGAAGAAAAAGATTGTATTTAATAATGTATGTATGTATCAGAGCTTATGATGTATATGAGCCTCCAAGAAGTGATAAGGTTTGAAACTTGGGAATTGGGTTTGGGAGTTATGGTAGGGTGAAACAAATTGTTTGGTGAATGCAAGTTATCTTGGACTGTCCCTTAGTAAAATGTGTCTGTTTTTTGGTGGCCATAGTGGCAACTTCAAACCTCCTCTACTGTGGTAGAAGCCAGTCTTTGCTAGTTGGCAGGATTCTGGTTGTGAGTATATGAGGGAGTGTGTGCGTGTGTAGAGATACATGAAGTGCACTCATTTTGTGAGTATATGAGGGAGTGTGTGTGTGTAGAGATACATGAAGTGCACTCATTTTGTGAGTATATGAGGGAGTGTGTGTGTGTAGAGATACATGAAGTGCACTCATTTTGTGAGTATATGAGGGAGTGTGTGTGTTTAGAGATACATGAAGTGCACTCATTTTGTGAGTATATGAGGGAGTGTGTGCGTGTGTAGAGATACATGAAGTGTACTCATTTTGTGAGTATATGAGGGAGTGTGTGTGTTTAGAGATACATGAAGTGCACTCATTTTGTGAGTATATGAGGGAGTGTGTGCATGTGTAGAGATACATGAAGTGCACTCATTTTGTGAGTATATGAGGGAGTGTGTGCGTGTGTAGAGATATAAGAAGTGCACTCATTTTGTGAGTATATGAGGGAGTGTGTGCGTGTGTAGAGATACATGAAGTGCACTCATTTTGTGAGTATATGAGGGAGTGTGTGTGTGTAGAGATACATGAAGTGCACTCATTTTGTGAGTATATGAGGGAGTGTGTGTGTGTAGAGATACATGAAGTGCACTCATTTTGTGAGTATATGAGGGAGTGTGTGCGTGTGTAGAGATATAAGAAGTGCACTCATTTTGTGAGTATATGAGGGAGTGTGTGCGTGTGTAGAGATACATGAAGTGCACTCATTTTGTGAGTATATGAGGGAGTGTGTGCGTGTGTAGAGATACATGAAGTGTACTCATTTTGTGAGTATATGAGGGAGTGTGTGCATGTGTAGAGATACATGAAGTGCACTCATTTTGTGAGTATATGAGGGAGTGTGTGCATGTGTAGAGATACACGAAGTGCACTCATTTGAGGGGATCGCTGTAGACAAAGTAAGTTGCGAGGAAGCTTATCCTTTCACTTGCTGTTGTTCTTGTGCTCTTTGGGGATGGGATTGCCTGAACATTGTCCTTTCCACAGAGAAAATGAGAACATGATAATGTTGGGTAGGAAACAGTAGACTGGGCAGTCATTTTTTGCTTTATCTGGGAAGGCATCATTCGAGCCAAGCCCAGAACAGAGATAAGCATAGGAAGAACTAGTGGAACAGTGTTCCTGCAAGATGGAACAGTGACTGCAAATTGTCTTTAAAAAATAAGAATGAGGGGTTGTAAGACAAGTAAGAAAGCCAATGAGATGGCAGAGCAGTAAAAAGGGAGAATGGAAATAAGTTAGTTGGAGAGGTCATCAGGCAGCACCTTTCTAGATTATTATAGAGCAAGGACATCCTTATCTTGACTTCATTGGAACTCTACTCAGAGGTTTTTGCAGGTGCACAATATGATGTACTTTAATTTTTTATAACATCTCCCATCTGATGGACTAGAAGGAACAAAATCAGCAGCACAGGTTTCAGTGTGAGGATACTGCAGTGCTTCAGTGAGAGAAGATGGATTTTTATGAGCAGGGGTGGGACATTCTATTAAATTAATACCTACTCTGAAAGCAGAATAGTTCTATTTCTTAGTAGATTATATTTGGCAGGAGGTTCCTAGTTAGGGTAACTATTGCTGTGATGAAACACCATGACCAAAGCAACTTAAAGAGAAATGAAATGGGTTTATCTGGCTTACACTTCCATTCATCACTGAAGGAATTCAGGGCAGGAACTTAACAGGACAGGAACATGTATGCAAGAGCTGATGAAAATGCCATGCAGGGGTGCTGCCTATTGGCTTGCTTCCCATAGCTCACTCAGTCTGCTTTCTTATAGAACCCAGGACCCCCAACCCAGAGAGGGCACCACCCACTGTGGGCTGAATCCTTGCACATCAATCACCAATTAAGTAAATGCCTACATGTTTGTCTATAACCTGATATTTTGGAGGTATTTTCTGAAGTGAGGCTCCCTTCACTTTGATGACTCTATCTTATGTCATGAAACTAGTTAGCACAGAGGGTAGGGGAAGGAAAGAAATTCAACTTGATCTCTGGATTTTAAGATGATGCTACTAGGAGGAAGGAGATGAATTTTCTGATACTTAGAAGATGGGGGTGGTAGTAGGCAAGCAGTAGTCAGAGTGGGGGCAGTGTCCTACAGTTGGAAGTTCGGAGTGGGAGGTGTTAGGGCTGAGGTCTGCTTTGAAGCAGAAGCCTGGTAAAGGAATGCTCCAAGGAATACAATGGGTAAAGCCAGAGGAAAAAAATCTGTAATCCTTAACAACCCCTCCATAGCAGAGCTCTGAAGCTTCTCTTCTTATGTAGATAGAGATAACTCTTCCAAAATAATCTTCCTGATCAAGAAAAGAATTGAGAACACACAGATTTAAGACCTTTCGTATGGGCTTGCCTAATCTCCTCTTCACCTTTTTGATCAGTGTAAGTACTTGCATCAGCAGAAAATCTAAGCAAATAGAGGCAGCTCTAGAGAGAAATGAGTTGTGGGGAACTCTGCAGGGTTATTAAGATTAATTTAAAAAAGAGATTGTCCTCAAATAAGCACAATATGAACTACTTGGGGGAGAACTGAAAGTCAGGGTTATGTTTGCGTTTTAATAAAGTGGAAATACATAGGCAGGAATTCATTTAAATGTTTTTATTTAGTAAAGCTATTCAAATAAAAACCCTGTTTTAATTATAAATTCAGCACAAAGGACTATAACATCTCAGAATCTGGATTCTGAGTTTTCTGTTCTTGATGGAAGCCGAAGGTGAGTTGGCCAGGGTTAACACCATAAAGGCTGCTAGAAGATAATGTGAATTGAAGAGTTGAGTCCTACTTTGGTCTTAGGAAAACATCAGAAATTCTTTGACTTTCTCAGACTCTCAGTATGTTGCTGAGAATTCCATTGGGGCACACTTCATTTCAGGCAAATTAGATAGCTGCTCTTTTCCTTCTAGGTTCTAGCATTAATGTGCCCTTGAGTGGAGGCTATCCATTGGAGGACTTGATTGGGCATTTTAGTGTTCTCTTGTCCTTTTGGCTGGCAGGTGAATGGCTGTGGAGTGGACATATGATCAGGCACTTAACATTGACTGAATATCTAAAGAGGTCTTGAAATCTCATCTCCATGTGACAAGTATAATCAGTTTTGGACTTACAACGCTTCGGCTTTTACAAGTTTTGACTTTAGGATGATGCAAAAGCCAAACTCATTCACCAGGAACTATACTTGAAGATGTTAATTTGGATGATCTCTTTGGTATTATATAGTCTGGGTTCAGTCTTTTCTTGGCATGCTGAGCATCTGTTCATCAGCCTGAGGATCACAGGGAGATACAAGTGATACTCCACAGTGTGCTATGCTGCTAGCTGTTTGGTGGTATGTTAGGTATGCTAAATAAACTTTGGGCTTGTAATATTTCTTATTGATGACCTAAGTCATGGATAAAGCTAATAGATGTGAAATAAAGGATAACCAGACTACAACCTTAGAGAGGCTAAGTAATAAGAAGGGTTCAAGGCGGGACACAAAAATGTCCCTGAGAAGGGGAAATAGAATAGATTTTGTGAGTGGACTGGGGGTAGGTGGGGATGGGAACAGGAAGGGTCAGATGAGGGAATGGAGGGAAAGAGCACTAGGAGAGTCAACTGCAATGGGAGGCAACATCTCTGGAAGATCTAGAAAACCCAGGGCAATGGAAACTCCCACGAATCTACAAGAATGATACTAGCTAAGACTCCTAGTAATAGAGGCTATGGGGTGTGTACCAGCCATCTTCTGTAACCAGGCAAGACCTCCAGTGGTGAGATTGGGACATCAACCCAGCTACAAATCCTTCGACCTACAATCTGCCTGCCTGAAAAATGTGCTGGGGCAAAGGTGGTGCAGAACTTGTGGGAGTGACCAACCAATGTCTGGTCCAGATTGAGACCCATGCCTCAAGAGAAAGCCCACCCCCAGTGCTGCCCGGAGGGCCAGAAACCAGAGGCCAGTTAGCCCAGAGACCTAGGAAAGAAGCAAGAACAACTGGCTAAAACATAAAACAAGACTCTGCTATACTCCTAGACAAGAGCTGTCTTAGGGTTTTGATTGCTGTGAAGTGATACCATGACTATAGCAACTCCTAGAAAAAAAAATTAGCTGGAGTACTTGCTTACAGTTTTCAGGTTCAGTTCATTATCGCCATGATGGAGAGCATGGCAGTATGTGGGCATACATGGTGCTGGAATGGAGTACCAGTTGAGAGTCCTATATCTTGCTGGCAAAAGAAAGTTGACTGGGACACTGGGGAGTAACCTGAGCATAGGAAACTTACAGTGAACACTTCCTCCAAAAAAAGTCGTACCCACACCAACAAAGCCACACCTTCTAATAGTGCTACTCCCTATGAGATTATGGGGGTCAATTGCATTCAAGCTACCATAGTAGCCTAGCATAATTGTCATCAGTGAGGTTTCATCTAGCCTCTGGTGGGAACAGATACAGAGACCCACAGCCGAACATTAGGTGGAGCTCAGGAAATCCTGTAAAAGAGAGGGAGGAAGGATTGTAAGAGACAGAGGGGACAAGGACACCACACACACACACACACACACACACACACACACACACACACACATCAATAATAATAATAATATTTGGACATTGGTTATTCATCTGCTCTGGGTTTGTATGGCAGGAGAGCTGTGATTAGCATAAGTCATCTGGGCTGTTCCTCTAAAGCCAGTGTAGTCTGATTGAGTTTTCCTTAATTATCACTATTAAGTGCCACTCTTCTGTTTGAAAGGACATGTGATCCTTTATTTCAAAACACTTACTTGAAAACTGGGATTTCCTCAATGGGCAGACAATTATTATTATTTTGATTTCTAGACTAGAATACTCTGTAATATATTATTTATTTCCCCTTTGAGAAGACATGAGACTGGAAGTAGTGGATGGATGCAAAAATGAGATGAGGTTGGACCACCCCAAAGATTCCTGAGATGGGAAGCACAGGGTTACACCCGTCTCGCTTTCTGTGTGGTCTCTCCATTTCCTGAAATGAACCATCTGCCTCTAGGAATTAATTCCTTTCCTCAGGCTGTGCTTCTGGTAAACTCATCTACACTGTGCCGCTCTGGATGGTTTAACACGATTAATAGTGATTTATTTAGGGGTGGCCTCTTCATTATCATGGTTGTATTTAATTTTTAACAGCTTTATTAATCCATAATTAACATACTATGAGTTCACTCATTTAAAATGTACAGTTCAGTGATTCTCAAGGCATTTCCGACTTGAGAAACCATCAGCACAATCCACTTTTAGAACCTTGCCATCACCCCACCCCCTGCTAACAGAAATGATCACTTGCATCCATTTGCAACCTTTGTGTCCTCAGCCTCAGGCACTCAGGAATCTACTGTCTATTTTTATACATTTGCTTCTTCTGGACCGTTCCTCTAAGTAGAGTCATGCAATGTGTGTTCTCTTGAATCCAGTCATTTTCAGCCATAGTGCACTATGCGTTGGAACTTTATTCCTTTTTATGGGTGGAGAGTTTCCTTTCCTTTCCTTTCCTTTCCTTTCCTTTCCTTTCCTTTCCTTTCCTTTCCTTTTGTTTGTGTTTGTGTTTGAGTTTGTACTTTAATTACAACATTTCTTCTTTCTCTATCTTCCCTCCAAGCCCTCCCACATACCCCTCATTGCTCTTGCTCAAATTTATGGTGCTTATTTTTCATTTGTTATTCCATACATATATGTAGTTGTATATACATAAAAATTCCCACATATAACCTATTGAGTCTATATAATGCTACTTGTATGTACGTTTTCAGGGCTGACCATTTGGCACTAAACAACCATTTTGTGTGGCCCTGGGGAGGGCTACCTCTCCTGGTGGTTAGTTTTCTATTTTGTAAATGTACATTTTTCAATTTCCAGTTTATTGTTTACATCTTTTTGCAGTCATGATTAATGGTGCTGGAATATGTCTATATACATATTTCTATGAATGTACTTCTAACATTTTCTCTTGGCTAGATAACTAGGAGTAGAACTGAAAGCTCACTTACTAAAACTGTGTTCCAACTTTTAAGGCAGTTGCCTTTCTTCCAAAGCAGCTGTATTCTTACACTTACTTTAAGATATATTTCATTTTTTATTATGTGTGTATCAGGCGTTGTCACACATACCACAGCTCTCAAGTGGAGGTTGCAGAACAATTTTCAGGGGTCGGTTTGCTCTTCCCACTGTGTGGGTTCAAGGAATCAAACTTAGGTCCTCAACCTTGGCACTCACTGAATCATCTCCCCAGGCCTTAGCTTGTGTTTAGATGAAGTTCATTCTTGTGGGAATGAATGCTAGCTGGGTGTGGTTATAATTTGATTTTTACCATTTAAAAAGTAATGTTGACTTTTTCTCTTGTGTACTTATTTCTTTGGTGAAATGTCTGTCTTTTGCTGATTTTTTAGTGAACTTTTCTTCTTACTACTAAATGATGTTATGTACATTCTGAAACACGGCCTTTAGTAAATGGACAGTCTGTGAATATTTGTTTCACGTGTCTTGAACTTTTCTTAAAGGTGACCTTTCAAGATCAGAGTTTTTTAACTTTTGATAAGGTCCAATTTATTAACTTTTTCTTTTATGGATTTTAATGTGGTATCTAAGAACTCCTTGCCTAACTCACAGTCATAAGACTTTTCTTTGGAAGGTTTTCTATTTCAGCCATTATATTTAGGTCTATGAAGTACTGTGGAATTTCTGTGTTTTTTGCATCTTTTTTAGATGCTGAAATATATTCTGGTGTCATTTGTAGAAAAGATTATTATTTCTATATCAAACTTTCTGGCAGTTTTGTAAACAACCAATGGACTTGTGTATGTCTCCCTAGCTAGACTCTCCATCCTGTGGGACCAATGCCATGTTCACCCTCACATCCTGTGGACCAATGCCACGCTCACCCTCGCATCCTGTGGGATCAGTGCCATGCTCACCCTCGCATCAGTAGTGCTCTCTGGTCACTATTCTAGCTTTGGGCTGAGTGTGGAAAGTAGGAAGAATTAGTTCTCTCATAGTGTAGTAATAAGAGCGGCGGGCTGTGTCCCCAGCACCCCGGCCGCCCCCACGGCTAGGAGCTGCGATGGGCTGCGTTCCCACCCAGCTCCGCACGGCTAGCTTTACCCGAAATAATTACACGGACACTGTATTCATTTAATCACTGCTTGGCCCATTTCTATCTAGCCTCTTCTAGGCTAATTCTCACATATTAATTTAGCCCATTTCTAATCATCTGTGTAGCGCCCCTAGGTGCGCTTACCGGGAAGATTCTAGCCTATGTCCATCCTGGGTCGGAGCTTCATCACGTGCGTTTGCCTGGGAGCTGGGAGCATGGCATCTCTCTGAGGCGTCTGCTCCCAAGAGGAGAGCTGTGGAGTCTGAGCTCACTTCCTCTTCCTCCCAGCGTTCTGTTCTGTTTACTCCTCCCACCTATCTTCTAACCAATGATGGCCAAGCAGTTTCTTTTTATTTAACCAATGACCTTCCTCCATCACTCATAGTGTTCTGCTCAATTACTTTGACATTCTGGGTTCTTTGCATTTCTGAGTAAATGTTAGTTAGGATTGGTCTCTCAATTTCAACATCAAAAATACAGTTTTGCTTTTACAAGAATTACATCAAATTCACAGAACAGAACAACTTTGCAAGACTCAGCAACTTAACGATACTGAGTCTCCCAACTTTTAAAAATGTAATGCCTCTCCACTTATCCATATTTTATTTAGTTTTTTTGGTACAATGTACATAGTTTTGCAACATACAAATAAACCGTAGTTTTGTTACATTTATTCTTAAGTATTCTATTTTATTTCATGGTGTTAATAACGGAACAGTTTCTTTGATCTATTATCCAGTTACTCAGCAGTAGTACCCAGAAATATGGTTGATTTTTGTTTATTGATCTTATACCAGCAATCTTGTTGATCTTATTTGATATTGCTGAATGTATTTTAGTGAATTTCTTCGGAATTTCTGTACAAAATATCTTGTCTTCTCTGAATAGAGAGAAAGCAGTAGAGAAGGAACTCTGTATGATCGTGACTCTGTAAAAACAATGAAAAATAGTAAAAATTTGTTAAAATCTTCTCTAGAAGCTCACAAAATCTTCTAACTACACACAAGAGTGTTTATTTAGAAAAAAGATGACTAAATGTTGGCAATTTAAGTTAGTTTTCCTTCATCCACCACTGAGTCATATTTTTGCAATTAACAATCTACTTTTGTAACACTCATATTGGACATTATTTGCGAAGAACTGCCTTTAGTTGATTTGTCTGGTGGCTCTTTGGGATAATCATCCCCAAAGCATCTTTTTATATTCTTAGCTACAAACTCTTCTGTTGGGCACTTGTTGAAACACTTATAGACAAATATGTATAATTATTGTTGCAAACAAATAGATAAACAAAATGCTTGGGAGGAAAAGGAGAATTTTTTTATGGCCCTATGTATTGGGTCTGCTCAGCAAGCTCTCAGACTGTCCTAAGCATTAACCTCCACAGGCTTGATGTGCTAAACAAGCTATGTGTAAGATCTAAGGTAAAGTTTAAACTGTTCCAGCACAGAAGGGATTCCCACAGTCCCAAGTGTGTCTACAAGACCCTTTTGTAAAGATCAGGCCTAAAAATAAAAACATTTATTTTAGTTTTGGGATTGCAATATAATTGCATCATTCCCCCCTCTCTTTCCTCCCTTCAAATCCTCCCAAATACCCTACCTTGCTCTCTCTAAAATTCATAGCCTCTTTTTTCATTAATTGTTGTTACATGTGTATAGATATATATTCCTAAATACTTAATAATGAGATTTGTTGTTGTTCCAAGAATGTAAAGAACTTTTCCTAATAAGTGGCTGGATCCAGAGTAGAAATTCTCTGATAAAACATGAAAAGGAATTTACTCTTCATAAAATATGAGAGACTCTCATTTCCAGAGTGTGCATAATAAATATTCAGACTAACTGTTAACAGAAAATGATGAGGTGAGCAAAAATTAGCTAAGTATGGTCTCCACAAAAGAGGATAGATGGCCACCAATGGGAATTTTCCCTGTACAATTCCAGATGTGCTTTTTAGATAGACTTTAAAGTAGCGGTGTGTAATTTTGAAATCTTTTCAAGGATCTGAAGGATACCACATGTAAAGAACTAAGGGAAAGTACAAGAACAGTGTTTTTACCATGTTCCTTAAAACCTTTTCTCAAGCTGTCCTGTATTTGATGAACCATTGCTATATTTTTTGTTCAGTTCTTTAAATGTGGTTTGCTTTAGCTCTTTGAACTTATTTTAAAGTCTTTGGTAAGTCCAACACTCGGAGTCTTTCAAGTGGTTTTACTGCCTGTAGTTATCTCTTGAATGTAGGTTACATTGTTCTTATTGTTTTTCTGTTTCTCATAACTTTGTGTTGAAAACTGTATATTTTCATACCAGATTATAGCAATTATGGGCTCTAATTTCCTCTCCTTTGTGTGTAATTTCTATTTTTGGTGCTGTTTAGTAACTTTGTTGAAAATGATTGGATAGCACCTATCTTCCCATCAGTGTCCGGCCACCCACTGATGTCTCTACTCAATTAAAGTAAGATTCATGATCATACTGTAAGCTTGACATTTTTAGAGCCTATCTGAGTTTGTAAAGCTTTGTTAAAGGCCGTGTTTTTAGCAACTTGAGCTAGTAAGGATTTTACCTGATGTTGATGGATCTGTGTATGGTTTGGGAAATGACATTCCAAATTTAACACATCTGTTACTGTTGCGGGAGGTCCTCCCACTCCTCCAGCCTATCACCGCTGAGGTACCAGCCCATTGGGGCGTGGTTTCTCTCCCTTTAAAAAAGCGGCCACTTCCCTCTCCTCTCTCTCTTCACTTCCTGCTCCGCCTGCGACTAGACTCCTTTCCTGGTTGTGTAGAGGGCTGTTGCCTGGGACAGTGATCTGTAAGTTTTTTTCCCCTTTAAATAAATACCACCCTAATAATCATAACCCCGAATTGGTGTGGCATTGTTTGTGACTTACGCCTTCATGTTACAGCATTTATTTTCTGTGCTGGTAGAGTCTCACCTGTATCCAGATGCAAATAGCTCACTGAGGTTGTCTCCTTTTTTCCTTAAGCATAATCACAGTTTTCTAGATCTCCTTGGGATACATGGAAACTCACCAGTTAAAGATATAAAAGATAAAGATAAAAAGAGGTAACCCTAGTTATCTTTTTTCCAGCTCCAGGTTCCAGATTCTGCTGAATATGCGTGTTTGTGTTATATGTACACACACACACACACACACACACACACACACACACACACACACTCAGTGCTGACTCATCTGGTATAACAATTTTAAACTAGCTGTAGTTTTATTCATCTCTGATGTATGCCTCCAAGATTGCTATTCTTTGCTACAATGCTCCTGGGCATAGGATTTTTTTGTGTTCTTTTCCAAATCATGTTAGTCCCAGCAGCGGAAGTGCTCATCCTTCAGGCCTGTCCTGCTTTAGGAGAATTATAGTGCCATGGTGCTACTAGGAAGAGCGTGCGAGAGCATCAGGGGAAAAAAATGAAGCTCTTCCTATTTTTATTCAGAGTGAATAAATTTTGTTGAATAAATGCTTATCAACTTATTCTATCTCATTTGTCATTGTCCAGAGTCCAGAATTTTTTTACTACTTTTATTGCTGCTTTGAGGGGGTAAGGATTTTTTTTTAAGTACACCTTGAGTCAATATCAACTAGCTATTCTAGAAATTCTCTTAGTCATGCCCTTCTGAGCCTGTACTTGCTTCTGACTGTACTCAAATGTGTCCATCTTTAGTCAAGCAAGCCTAAAGCAAAGTGTAGTAATATGCCTCCTTAATATCACATTACTTTTTCAAAACGAGTGTTATAAGCATCGAGAATCTTGTATTAAGATAGTAGGAGTAATCAATATCCCAGAAGCATGCTATTCTATGTGGCAGTGAACATGAAGGTTGTTGGGCATGCGGCGCGACACACCCAAGTAAAGAACGACTAGTTTTTTGATAGCGGATTGAAAGGGAGCTTTGACTTCATAAGATACAACTATAGAACAAGAGAGGATGGAAAAGCAGCTCTGTGTGTAGGACATGGGCATGTTATCAGTCAACAGAATTACCAAGAGTTATGTTTCTCATTCTTTGTACATATTTACATATCTATAATTAGTTCAGTGATTGTCTGGTACAACTTAGCAATCTATCTGGACCCAGCTGTAACTATGCCCAGCCTTCATGGATGGGAATGACGACCTATGTAGCAATATGAGGGCTCTTTGTGTGTCTGTGTATGCTTTACGGAGGCCTTTCCATTAAAATTTTTTGAGGTACCAGAGCCTCTACTATGCAAATGAATCTCTTTGATATGTATTTTCCATTAGTCAATGACTCTTGCACAGAATGAGAGAAATTATTTTCTCCCTTTCCAGTCTTAACTCATCGGTTAGAGAGCTGATGAAAGTTGATTTTATTTTGAATGCTGCTTCCACTTTTATGCACTCCCTTTGTTTATTTTACTAATTACCTGTGCGATAACATGCTGTCTAAATTGTTCTGGAAGTATTATTCCAAATTAAAAAACCCAATAGTAAAACCACTCATCCTCCAAAGTGTGTATCTTATGAATGAGGGTAGGCATTTAGCTAATCACTGAGCAGTAACTACGGGCTGATAGCAGAGCAGTTGCCTGAAGGGAGCAGCAACTCCCATAACCCCATTTTGAAAAGCAGTAGATGTGTTTTTACTGTATCTTTCTCAGTTTTAGCTGGTATTTTAAAGAGAGATGTGATTTTGCAGCTTTGGGGAGTACTTGTCTATTTCAGGCAATCATCAGAACTGAGAACTGGAAGAATTCAGGATGAGGGCTCTAGAGCTCTATTCTAAAACATAGTGTTGAAATAGATAGAGTCTTTGGGTTTTCATGGCCAAGCTCGGTCCATTTTGTGAGCAAATGTCACACTAAAAGACAGAAATGCAGCTCAGAGAACAGCTTCCGAGAACAAATAGCAGGGGAGGTCCAGGCAGCTATAACTTAGTGCTTTAGTTATCTTTAATGGAAACGGAGCCTCTAGCCAAGCCTAATATATAATGTATCATAAAACATATGTCTGTCAGTCTCCCAGGTACGATAAATAGGGAAAACACAGATCTCGAAGGGAGGCTATGGCAGGCTGTGCAGAGGGGCTCAGATTACTTGACTGGTTGTGGGGGTGGAAGGCTGGGTGGGAGGAATGATGTAATGTGTATTTTTAGTGTTTCTAAGAAATGACTGTCTCCATCCAGCCTAGTTCCGGTGGGTAGTGGGTGGTGGGAGAGGGGTGGGGAAGAAAGGGGGGGCTTGCATTTTATAGAACTGCATGAGAAAATTGAGTCGAGTGCCTGTTTTACAGGGGATTAAGCACGATCTTTTTCACTTGGAGGGTGGTACAGCAGGAAAGACATGGGACAAAATGAAATGATAGCATTTTCCACAGTGTTCACTTGCTGTGGAGCTTGCTCCTTGGTGAAGTTGTAGCCCGGGTCACCCATGTAAGCATGGCTAATATGTGCCCAGCGCTCAAGAGCCCCATGTACCCTTCCTTACCATTTGAACTTCTGCTGCTCTAGTATATTTTGCTCCACAGATAGACAATTCTATTTGGTGTATCTTTGATACCACTAGTGTAATTTCTATGATTCAGTCTACTAATTTGTGTAATGGGAAGAATAAATGACCTCTTTGGGCGCCAAACGTAGGTCTGGCAATTTCGACTCTGAAGAGTGTTTTTTCTTTTCCACAGCTCATCACAGATCCTCCCATTTAAAACACCACCTCTATTGTGTTCTGTCCACCTATGTCCTGACTCTCCCTAGAAAATCTCACGGAGTGATTTCCTCCATTGTACCCTTTCGACATGGCTCAACCTAGCTTCATTTATTTGCTAAGAACCATCAATCATTCTGGCCCTCTCTACTGTTTTTCCTCTCTTGTGTCTCAGCCCAGAGATGAGAATGTGCTCAAATGTACTCACATTTGTACGGGCTAACACTCATACACATTCTTGTGCATACATAGTGAGAGGGTGGTTTTTCCTATGATGGATGTATTTGGAACTTAAACTAGACCAGGATTTTTGTCAGGAAAAGGAGATGAAGTTAGTCTTTTATCCAACCTCAACAGCCTCATTCTTTTGATTCATGATGGCTTTTCCATGCAAGTTTGGCAACTGAATTTTCCACTCATACTTGGCATGTATCGATATGGATTAGTTCCCTGGAGAATGGAGGGAGGTTGCTATCAAGTGCACGAGTAGCTACGTAAGTTCAGTCATACTTGTCAATTTTTCAGAATCAGTTGTACAGCTGTGTCTGATGTTTTTACATTATTGTCACTTAAGAATATTTAAGCATGTTAATAGTTGCCCAGTTTCTCAATGATTTAAAACTCCCTTTAGCATTTGAGTTCTTATTTCCTTCTTCAGGTGCCTCTGCTAATACTGTCTATGGGGATCTTACTTTAGAAGAGTGCTTTTAATTTTATGGCCATGGCCTAGTGTAAAAAGAATTTTGTATTCATGAAATGCACACAAATATATTGACAGCTAAGACAATACTTTTCTACCATTATAGGAACCCTTCCTATATTCTAGGTCATATGCATATTCGTTCATTTCATTTCAGCCCATTTTGAAAAGATGTTCTTGACTAACTGGAACAAAATTTTTCCTAAATCATCTTGTCTTCTGATTATGCAGCTAGTCTATAATCCTGGCTTCAATTGTGGTTTGGTACTGAGTTATAACTGATAAATGATAACCAATGGTTGGGGATATAGTTCAGTGTGTAAGTGCTTGCTTTGCAAGCATCGCAACTTGAGTTTGATCTCTCAAATATATGTAAAAAAACAGGTGTGGCAGCATGTGTGTACAATGTTAGCAGTGAGGAAGCAGAGACAGGAGGATGCCTGAGGATCACAGGTCAGCTGGCCTAACCACTTGGGAAGCTCTTGGCTCACAAAAGACCATATCTCAAAAAACAAGTTTCCTTAGGAACAACACCTGAGTTGACTTCAGGCCTCCACATGTCCCCACATACATGTGTAACTGCACGCACACATGTCCCCACATACATGTGTAACTGCACTCACACATGCATCCCCACATACATGTGTAACTGCACTCACACATGCATCCCCACATACACGTGTAACTGCATGCACACATGCATCACCACATACATGTGTAACTGCACTCACACATGCATCCCCACATACATGTGTAACCGCACTCACACATGCACCCCCACATACATGTGTAACTGCACGCACACATGCATCCCCACATACATGTGTAACTGCACGCACACATGCATGCCCACATGCATGTGTAACTGCACACACACATGTCCCCACATACATGTGTAACTGCATGCACACATGCATCCCCACATGCACATACACTCCCAAACTTTACAATATGTGACCAGAAGTGATATGTCCCAAATTAAAATTTGACCCATGAAAACTATTCCATGTAAAACCTAACAAGCTTTTGCTTAACTCACTGGTTTGAGGCAGACAAATGTGGTGGTTAGGCTGTGAACTTAATGCTTGTATATTTCTCAAATTAATTTATTGACATTCTAACTTCTGATGTGAAGGTACTGGGCAGTTGGGCCTTCAGGAAGTTGTGCGGTCAGGAGGATAGTCTTCATGAGTGGCATTAGCTTTCTGATAGAAAAGACTCTGGAGAGCTCTCTCACCTTCCCTGCCACGTGACATTATAACAAGAAGTTGGCTGTCTATAATTTGGAGCAAGCCTCTCCATAGAAATTAACATTTTGATACTCTAATCTCACCAAAACTGTGCGATTGCTTGTAAGCTACTCAGTCTATGGTGTTTTGTTGTATCTGCCTGAACTGACTGAGAAGTGGCAATTTTAGAAGTATCCTCCAGATAGAGGGCACCTGAATGTCAGACTCTAAATCTTTTGCTTAAAACATTCATTTTGAATTTTATGTGGGAGACATAGATGTTTGTATTGTTTGAAGACTGAGTGTTTAGTGCAGTAGCTAACATTATCCTAATTAAGTTATTCTCAACAAGTTCATTTGTTGACTGGTTTTACATATACTTTGTTTTTAAAGTTTACCAGATAGTGACATCTCTTAGCATTCACCATGTTTCTTGTGTTCCCCTGAACCCACCAGACCTAGAAACAACACTTAGAAACTGGAGAATCCAAAGTCCTGTTTAGCATAGATTACAAGACTTCAGTTGTCGGAACATATCTATGACAAGTATTTGGTCCTACATTTGCAGGCCACTGGCTCTTAACGTAATTGTCTTGTGCTCATAGAATAACATTTCTAAAAATAGCCACAGTAGGCTATTATAGAGGGGATTCTAACTTGATTAACATTACATTTTTTTTTTACTATAAAGCTTAAAAAAAAAGAACCTACCCAAGTAAAGATTCAGAATGAGTAAAGCAATATCATTGAGGATGGCTAAAGCATGTTATATCTTCCTTTCCCTTGTCCCTTGGGACCTTTTGGGTCTCATATCCACTGATAATTGCTCTTCAACTCTGGACAGATCTACTGAATAGAAGTAGCCAGGGTGGGAGAGAGGCATCCTGGTCATTCACAAGTATCTTCATCCTCAAGGGAAATAATCAGGAGAACCACAGTCTTAACTATTCTATTTTCCCATCTATCCTCTCCGTGGCTTCTTTCCAAGATCCTCGACTGAAAAGCGCCTATCATTAAGCTCCTTCACTGGTTAATTTTTTATGCAGGGCTGATTTGAGAAGACTGCCTTTTGTTTCCCATCTGTCCACTTCTTTCCTGTCCTACTGTGGAGGACACTGACAACACTCATTCTCTGGAAGCCTAAAGGATCTCCAGGTGGTTCTAATGTATGGCCAAGGTCATGCATTTGAATGAATCATTAATACTTCTAATCATTAGATTAGAATCATTTCTGAGCTCTATAAGCAGACCAGTGATTTTCAACGTCCTGTGTTTTTCATTTACCAGGGAATCTTGCTAAAAGGCAGATCCTGTTGCCCTGAGTCATAGCTAGGCCTCGACTTGGGGGCTTCCAACCCGTTCTTAAGTGTTGCCTTTTTCTGCTGGCCCTGGAGTCATACTTGGGATAGCAAGTAGCCTAGTGACCTATGAAGATTTTTGCTCATAATCTGGTATAGGCTTTCACCTGGAAGAATAAAACATGTGCCTCCCATACTCATTGGTGATCTACCTCTGTTCCCCAAGACAAGCATCATGAGAGATCCAAACTATATCCAGACAAGAGCACAAGAATTTACATCTATCTTCAGACAAGAAAGGATGCTCTTTTTAGAGTCTGATAGTTTGAGCACTTTAATTTCTGGATATTCATATCAGTGTCTTGGTTTGTTTTTACTCTGTGGTAAAATATGACAAAGTGAGTAATTTAGAAACAATAGACATTTATTTTTCTTAGTTTTAAAGGCTGGAACATCTGAATCAAGACACTTAAAGGATTGATATCCCACGAGAGCTGTTTTCTGCTTCCAATATGATGTCTTGTTACTGTGTTCTCCTGAGAGAAATAGCACTGTACACTCCCATGGCAGACGATTGCTCTGAGGATTAAGTTTCAGCACAGAGTTTGGAGGAGATATCAGCATTAAAATAACGGTGCAGATGATCATTTTGAAAATTCTTTGTGAGCTAGAATTCATTTTTCTATTTAATTGCAACCAAACCTTCCTGAAAAATTTCGCTGTACAATTTCTGTCTTTAACAGATGATCTACACTCTTAAATACTTTGTACTATATTTTTCATTGAAGGCATCTTGCATTTACTGGCTTGAAAAGAAATCTTACAATTACCTTACCCACAAGCCTGTAATTGCAGATGCTGAAGGAACAGAAGATGTGTACCTAGTGTTGAAGTCTAGTTTTGAAAACGTTAAAAACATGCCTCTTGTACAGATACAGAATGAACATGTGTAAAGGGTTTGTTAATTTAATTAATTAATAAAGGAGCTAGCAAGAATGGTAAAGCTAGTTCAAAGGGCAGATATTTATACATAGTCAAAGGGATACTGAAGTGATTTTGCTAATAGAAAGAACATTGATGTTTTATTAGGATTGTAAAGTGTAGCACAAATAATAAAATCTGGAGACAGATATTGGGGTTCATCCTGCAGATCGGAAAATCAAAAGCAGCCAAGCTACTAGAGAGCTTTTATCTCTTTGAAATCTTCAGACTGAAAAGAGAGCAAGTTAGTGTCTCATTCCACCCTATATCCTCTCTAGTGTCGTGATTAAAGGCGTGTACTACCACTGCCAGGCCTCCATGGCTAACTAACATGGCTGCCGGGATTAAAGGCGTGTACTACCACTGCCATGCCTCCATGGCTAACTAACATGGCTGCTGGGATTAAAGGCGTGTGCCACCGCTGCCTGGCCTGTATGGCTGACTAGTGTGACTGTTTTGCATTCTGTTCTTCAGGCAAGCTTTATTCACTATAATACAAATAAAATATCACTATAATAAAGCTAACAGGCAGGGTTCTATTTTCTACTAGGCAAAATATTCAAACTTCAGTGAGTCTTGGCTCTAATCGTGTCAGCAATAACAAAGACAAAGATAGATGGATTCTCCAGTTCAATCAAATAATTCTTAGGGGAGACTGGTTAAATAACATTGGCCTGCATGCAGTCATTCTTTTGTTCTGTTTCAGTTTGTAACACTGGGCAGGACTTGAACTAAGATCAGTCCTGGAGTGTTCTTTTAAACTTCCTTGTTCTTAGAAGATAAACGTTGATATCACTTTTGACATTTTTAAAGCCCCCCTTTACCTAAATACGCCATCATATCAGCTGTCAGTTACGGAGGGGACTTATGATATTCTTTTCTTCCCACTAAAAAAAGCATTTTCACATAAAAACTATTCTTGATGTGGGGAGATGGCTCAGTAGTTAAGAACACTTTATGCTCTTGCAGAGGGCCCAGATTCAGTTCCCAGAACCCACATGGGAAACAATTTCTTGTAAGCCCAGTTCAACAGAATTTAATTTCCCTCTTCTGGTCTCCATGGGCACTAGGCACACACATGGTGCACATACATACATGCAGGCACTCACACATACACATAAAATAAAAAATAGATATTTCAGAAAGAGTTTTTAATAAAAAGAAACAACTCTTAAAGTTTGTTTTATTATTTAAAAATTTTCCCCACAGATGGCCTTAGCATCTTAGCCCAACATGGTATGGCTCCAGAAATAGTAATTTGCCTGATGAAAATCTCATCCCATGTTGACTGAACTGGTCATTACCTTTCTGTATCTCCTCTTGATGTGAGCTGTTGATTCTCAAATGCCAAGTACATGGCAAGAACTGCTAGAATACATGGGATATAAGACAGGTTACGTGATTCTTAATCATTTTCTGCCCAAAAAGTATGCTATTCTGGTCACAAGGGACATCAGGCAAACTTTAAGTTCATTACATGGCATGTGGCAAGCCTTAAATACTGAGCAATGCAATGGGAACAAGGATCCGGTTTATAAATGTCCTATTGGTCACATGTCTTCGTGGTTTCTTTTTGCTGAGAGATAGGTGCTCAAATACACAATGGTTTCAGGACCATGATGAACGCTGTTTGTCAAGACACATCCTGAAACTGAGGAGCAACCTTTCCTGGAACTCTGTATAGTTTGCCGCCTGACCCTTCTGGGAGCTAGGGATAGAAACTTCCTAGGGTTGGTTGGTAATGCTCTTACTTTTGGAAATGTGGACTCAAAACATAAAAAGACAATATTAGACAGATGTTGGTACTAATGCCTCACTAACCATACATCTTTTTGTTCTTTCATATCTTTGAGCGTACTATCTTTGAGTGTACAAGGAGTTTTTAACCATGTCACATAGACATCAATTCACACCCATCTCTGTTTGGCAACTAGTCTCTTCAGCAATAGTGAGGAGACTTTTTTATAAACAGAAATACATGGTTTATTGAATTTGCCAATAATGAAAATTCTAGAGAGCTATGTGCCAACATATTGTCAATAAAGTCTTTTGTATGAACCACATCAGAAGAAACAGGTGACTTTCTCCTTGTTGATCGTATGAACTTTTCCCAGATTGATCCTACATATGAGCAGAAATATTTCTCTAGTGTTATAGTTTAACTTTAAAACTCTTTCAAGGGCCCATGTCTTGAATGTTTGGTTCCAAGCCTGTGCCACAATTGGCATGTGGTAGAACTGTTAGCAGGTAGTTAGTGCCTAGTGGAAGGAAGTTAGGTCGTTGTGGGACATTCCCTTAAAAGAAATATTAGCACCTTGAGCCCTCCTTGTCTTTATTATTATAATCTTTACTTCCCAGACACCTTGTGATCAGTAGCATTGTTCTAGCATGTGTTCACTACCACAATAGCCTACCTTATTATAGGCCCAAGGACAATGAAGCCAATGCGCATGACTGAAACCTCATGAGCAGAAGTAAATCTTTCCGTTTTTTTAAGAAATGAAGACAATGATAGCTGAACTGGTTTAAGTGAAGGGAATTTTCACTTATTTTCTGTGACTGAAAATAAACTATGTAAATTCTCTGAACATCAATTTCTTCTCAGATAAAAAGGAGACAGTTTCCGTGGCTCTAAAACTCTGTGGGGCATCCTTCCACGGAGATGTATAAGGTCTCTGTTTCCTCTGGTAGGTGTGTGACTGTTTCAGTCAATATAAGACATGCAGCTGATGCTGTATGGATTCTGAGCCTGGGTCTTTAAAGACAATGTAGTTTCTGTCTTGAATTTTGGAATCATAGTGATGGACCTTTCTGCAGGTATGGAAGAACTCTGGCTATGCTCCGATGACTTTACTGTGAGGAAATCCAAGCCACAGCTAGGCACCATATGTTGGTGTTGGAGCAGAATCTTAGCTGAACTCCTGGACAACAGCTAGGATCAACTGTACACAGCTTGATGTTTTCATGTCTATAGAAATCGACCTTTCAGATGACTTCTAGTCCTGCTGACACCTGCCAACAACATGGAAATTCCCCAAGTGAGAAAAGATTCAAGGTTTGCCAAAATTCTTCACACAGACATCTCTTTTAGATTAGCATGACAGCAATGAAATATTTTCCATGTCAGTACATTTTAAGGTTTGTTGCATGGCTACGGTAATGTCAAATGCCATCCTCAGACCTTGATGCTGCTTCACGTCTCATTCTACTTTTCCTCCCCTCTATCTCACTCTCTGTCCAGAATTGTTCAAGGTCTGGCTGTAGAGTACGGGGGCCTTCATATGAATCATTCACTCTCTGTGGCCTTGCAGAGCTTCAAGAACACACAGGAAGGAAACAATAAGCATGACTAAAACTACCTCGGACCATTACCAAACAATTAGCAAGAAAGAATATGCTTTAAGCTTTGGAATATTTGTAAAGGATGCTTCAGTTTGACTGATGAGCAATAGCTGTAATATCTAGGACCTCATGAAGGGGCATTTCTCATGGAGGAGGCAAAGGATAAAAGAATACATGACCAAACAGGGGACTATATTGACAATGGGGGTTTGTGGAAAGGAGCGATTGAGGCAGGCAAGGAGTCATGGTCCTGGAGCAATTTTGAAACAACCACCATGAAGCTGAGAGAGACTACCTGGAAATGTCATAGGGGTTTTGAAACCTTGAAGCCCACCTGCAGTGACATACTTCCTCCAACAAGGACATACCTCATAACCTTTCTCAAACAGTCCTACCTACTGGGAACCAAGCATCCAAGCATGTGAGGGTATGGGGGTTACTCTCGTTCAAAGCACCACAGAGGCTACAGGTTGCAGAGGAGAACAAGGGAGGGCAGATGAATGAGAATGACGCGGGATGGGGGATAATCAACATCAAAAGAGTGTATTTGAAAAACTCACAGTGAAACCTAATGCTGTGTATGATAATTAAATATTTTTGATAGATTTAATATGATTGATTGTCTTGTAAATAGTTTAACAGGTTAATCAGAGAAATGAAACCTTAAGGGTTGAGATGAAAGAAATCAACAGAAAGGTATTGGTCATGACTCAAGTTTGATTTAAAAAACAGGCCAAGTGCAGCTAGAGCATCCCAAATCTCTTCATATTTCTTTTCCGTCTTCCTTGGAGTTTTCTCCCAGATTGTGTTTGTGGCTTTGTATCAGTCTTCTTTCGTCCAGCTTAAATGACCTTTTCTGCTTCTTTGCTAATATGAGTCAAACATGGCAGCCCCACTGGTACCCTTGGCTGCTAAGTCTCTATTACAAGTTCAAGTACAGTAAACTACTGACTCAGCTACATACCTTAGTTTCTAAGCTTCAAGAAATACACTCACAGTCCACTTGGATCCAAGTCTTTCCCAGAATCCTGAACTATGGGTAGCTTGTGGCGGCTCTTGGCCAGTCAACAGAAGGTGGTCTGGCAGATCCCTTAAGAACAGAGCCATACATGGTGGTTATGGTGATCACCTCTGTCACAGTAGAGGAAACTGGCTTTAGGGCACTCAAGGATGCTCATTCTATCTGACATTATTATACAAGAATCTGGGTTGGCCATCAGTAATCATGCCGGGTCCCATCGGCAGCAGTTGCTAGGAATGTCCTCCCCTTAGAAACATGGCTGTGAAAGGATTTAAAAGTGACTTGACTTGTGGCAGCTGGTGGTTTGTTTTTAGGTTTTTAAGTCTCAGGTAACTGTAGCTGTCTGCTAATTAGCCTCTGGGAAAGTTTTCTTATGTACTGTTTCCTGTGGTGGGGAGAGAGATGGGCATTTAAACACGGTAACACATTTGTTGCAATTTTAACTTGCCCCCTCTTCCCCAGAAGTTAAGGTGGATGCATCCCCATGTTGACTCTTTTTTTTTATTGAGAAAAGGAGAAAAAAAAACAAGTTTCCACCTCCTCCCAGCCTCCCATTTCCCTCCCCCTTCTCCCCCCCTACGCCCCCTCCTCCCACCCTTCTCCCCCTCCCCCCACTCCTTTCCCCCTCCCTCTCCAGTCCAAAGAGCAGTCAGGGTTTTCTGCCCTGTGGTAAGACCTAGGACCTCCCACCTCCGTCCATATCTAGGAAGGTGAACATCCAAACAGGCTGGGCTCCCACAAAGCCATCACATTACGTAGGATCAAACCCCCGTGCCATTGTCCTTTGCGTCTCATCAGCCCTCATAGTTCGCCATGTTCAGAGAGTCCAGTTTTATCCCATGCTTTTTCAGTCACAGTCCAGCTGGTCTTGGTGAGCTCTCAATAGATCAGCTCCACTGTCTCAGTGGGTGGGTGCATCCCTCGTGGTCCCGACTTCTTTGCTCATGTTCTCCCTCCTTCTGCTCCTCATTGGGACTTTGGGAGCTCAGTCCAGTGCTCCAGTGTGGGTCTCTGTCTCTATCTCCATCCATCACCAGATGAAGGTTCTATGATGATATGCAAGATATTCGTCAGTATTGCTCAAGGATAGGGTCACTTCAGGTTCCCTATTCTCAACTGCCCAAGGAACTAACTGGGGACCTCAGCTTGGGCACCTGGGAGCCCCTCTAGGGTCAGGTCTCTTGCCAACCCTAACGTGGTTCCCTTAACTAAGAATTGTGGTTCCGTGCTCCCCTGTCCAACCTTCCTTTGTGGACTCTTAAACCTCTGAGGATTAGTGGGTAGGCAGGATATTAGCCATCATTGAGTTCCAATAGTGTGCCAGGGACTCTGCCAAAACATCCCTGCTAGTCTCTTCCATTGATTGCATAATAATGATGTAACTCACCAAAGAGAGGTCCTATATGGGTGAGTTTGTAATAAACCTATACAACATCTAATTTTGACACTGCTTTTGTTATTTCTATACATCAGAATCATCATTCTCATTATTAGAACATAAAATAAAATGAGAGGGTTATTGGCTCATTGTTTCATTTATTTGAATGGACATAGCACAATGGTAGTAGAGAATAATCTATCCCTACAACTTTTAGGTACTTATAAGCAGGGGTGTTGCATATGTATGGCAGATTAGCTATGTGGGGGTTCTTTGTGAAGAACAATCACTTCAAATGAGAGGCCCTATGTTTCCTTTGTTTGAGTTTAGATCTCTTCTTCTGTATCCTCCTCTTTCTTTGTTTGTCTTGCAGCAAGGTCTTGTTGTGTAACCTAGGCCGGCTGGCCTTGAACTCTAGATTCCTTATTTTCTCCCCATCCTCAGTGCTTAGGTTACAAACATGGTTATCATGACCAGCTATGAACTTAGAATTCCTTTTAGCAAATATTTAATATTTTAGGATCTTGTCTCTTGAATTGAAAGAATTTCTTTAATTGGTGTCAAACAGCCAATTATATGGTAGTGTGTATCTTCTTGTGTTAGTTGAACATCATTTAGTGGCTATAGTGGAATTGTTGGTCACTTTTGAACTTTCCAGATTTAGTTCCTATCTATCTGTCTATCTGGCACTATAGAAACTTCTAGGAATCTATAAGAATGACCCCAGCCTAATACCCTAAGCAACAGAGGAGTTGATGCTCGAACTGGCCTTGCCCTGTAGTCAGATTTATGAATATCTTAAATATCACCATAGAACCTTCATCTAGAAACTAATGAAAACAGAGGCAGAGACCCACATTGGAACACTGAACTGAGCTCCCAAAGTCCAGTTGAAGAGCAGAAGGAATGAGAATATGAGCAAAGAGGTCAAGACCGTGATGGATTCGCCCACTGAAATAGTTTACCTGAGCTAATAGGAGCTCACCAACTCCAGCTGGACTGGGAAGGAACAAGCATAGGATTAAACTAGTCCCTCTGAACATGGTTGACAGTTGTATGGTTTGGGCAGACTCAGGGACCACTGGCAGTAGCACCAGGATTTATCCGTACTATTTGTGCTGGCTTTTTGGGATCCTATTCTCTTTGGATGAATACCTTGCTCAGCCTAGCTATAGTAGGGAGGGCCTTGGACCTTCCCCAAAGCAAGGTGCCTTACCCTCTCTGAGGAGTGTATGGGGGTAAGAGGGTATGTGGAGGAAATGGGAGGAGGGAAGGAAGTGGGAACTGGGATTGGTATGTAAAATGAAAAAAGATAGTTTTGTTTCCTTTTAAAAAAATAAAAAAAGAAAGTGGTCCTAAATGTTAGCACCATTGTGGTTTCAGCTGTAGAAAGAAGGGGACTCTAGCCTCAGAAGTCATGCACATTGCTCTTGAAGACATAATAGGACAGAGTTTAAGAGTTCTGGGTTCAATTCCTATTTCTTGTTAGATATGAACTTAGCCTTAATTTTCTCATTTGCAAAAGAAGTCTTAATTAAAGTGGCCTCTTTTACAGGGTCTTGGAGAGAATAAAGTAAAACCTTGTAGGCTTGCCTACTCTGAAAATTCCATTGGACCATTTAGTTCAAAGAGGTAGGCTTTACACTTGAACTTAGGGCTTATGGGTTCACACTGCCTTCTATGAGATTTTTGATTAAAGAATGAAGATTGACTGGGATCAAGGGAAATGTCTGGGGTTAGAATTAGCCTTTAAGTATGGCTGGTAGGTGACAGTCCTTGTCTTATACATAAACACACAAATACTTCTTTCCAGAGCATGTACTCACAAATTTAAGAAAACTTCTATCAGGATAGAACAAGAGAAATTACACCATAATATGGAATATATGTATTTTAAACAGATGTTAGTTTTGTTAGACAGTCCCTTTGTTGATTCTTGTTTTGCTTCATAAATCAATTTTATTGAAGTATAATTTACATACAATGAAATGTACCCATTTTATGTTTGATGAGTTTTGACAAATACTTCTGTGAAACTACTGTGATAATCATATAAAAGTAATGATGGAGGAAGGTCATTGGCTAATAAAGGAACTGCCTTGGCCCATTTTATTGGTTAGGACGTACGTAGGTGGAGTAGGCAGAACAGGACGCTGGGAGGAAGAGGAACTGAGCTCAGTCTCGACCGCTCTGCTCTCGGGAGCAGACCCCTGAGAGAGACGCCATGCCCTGCTCCTGGGCAGACACACGCCATGAAGCTCCGACCCAGGATGGACATAGGCTAGAATCTCCCCGGTAAGCGCACCTTGGGGTGCTACATACAGATGATTAGAAATGGGCTAAATTAATATGTGAGAATTAGCCTAGAAGAGGATGGGCCAAGCAGTGTTTAAAAGAATACAGTGTCCGTGTAATTATTTTGGGTAAAGCTAGCCGTAGGGGCGGCCGGGTGCTGGGGATGCAGCCCTGCCACCCCTTACTACTACAAAGTAATCCCATCAGCTTAAAGAATCTTAGGTCTTTATTTTCCAATTCCCTTACTAATGATTCAAGGTAGGCACTAATTTCTCTATCACTATCCATTCCATCTGCCTGAATTTCATATGAATTAGACAGTCAGTCTATACTCCTTTGAGTCTGGTTCCTTTTACTTAGAATAGTTCTGGGTGTACATCCATGATGCTTATCTTTTTCTATTGTTATGAAACATTTCCATTTCACTCTATGGGGAGACATATGTGAATCCATTCATACTGACCAGTAATCATTCAGTAAATATAAGGGGCAGACAGTATTGTCTTAGACCTAGGAACTGGGACCACCTTCCCGGCTTCTGTATGTGGGATGATCTTGTTCTTGTCCCTTTCCCTGATACATCCTCCTTATGAGATAAGACAGGACTATGGCTTCTTGGTACTGTTACCTGGGTACTCAAAACAACCAAAGGATCCCTTGCCCAAATGATCATGAGTCTATTACAAGAGCCTGTATAGTGATGTGGGATTCCTCTCTGTATCCTATGAATGTTTTATTACCATTGTTTCATAAAGGAGCTGCTTCAGCTATATAGCCAGGTTGGAAGAGATAAAGAGAGAGAGTAGGTGGAGTTAAAGGGATGCCAAGTAGCTGCCAAAGGAGGTAGATGCCATGTAGCTGCCCAAGAAGCAAGTGGTAACAAACCATGAGCTTCATGGTAAAATATAAAATAATAACAGTAATGGGCTAATTTAAGATGTAAGAGCTAGCTAAAAATATGCTTTAGCTATTGGCCAAGCAGTGTTGTAATTAATATAGTTTCTGTGTGATTATTCAGGTCTGGGCAGTTGGGAACAAAAGAACACTCTCCTACTATTGTAGCCTTTTTGTTAGACCAAACCTCTTGAGGGAAGCTTTTTACTACACCACCAATCTTGGTCAGCAGAGGATGGGGAATCAGGAGGAGCGAGAGGCATATAAAGAGTGTCCAAACCTTGAATGGATAGGCTGAGTTACCAATAATCATGCATGAGACCCTGTTATAGGAAGAGAAGAGGATGTCCAATTCTGACTGTGTCCTTGAGATATATTTACTACCCTTTCCACAAGTGATACCACAGGCAAGCAGACATCAGAGTAGGAATAGATATAAGAAAGCAAGGGACATCCATGACAAACTAAAATTGTAAATAAACAACTCCCCATTGTGCGCAATTTTCAAGGTTACAGAATGAAGCATTTTAGAATGGAGGTGGTGGTTTTAGATTTCATAGTCTCTTATTCTTTAGTTTCATAGATGAGAAACCTGAGACCTATGGAAATTAGGTAATATTTTGAAGTCATAGCTAAGAGAAGAGGTGAATTCTTTTCAATACAAGGCCAGAGTTCTTTCAGTATACACAATAGCAATGGTTTTTCAAATGTTTTTGGCTTAGATAGTCCCTAAGATATTTTTAGTTAAACTGTGAACCTCTTTCATGTAGTTTGAAATTAACTTTGAAAATAGAGTTTTAGTTATAAACTTAAATTATTCAAAATACTTAATTTTCAGCTCATGGAAAATATTGTTATCTAAAAATAAAACTCCTGTATATAGACTCAACAGGTTATGTTTAGGAATATATATATATATATATATATATATATATATATATATATATATATATATGTATATGCATGCAATAACTATGAAAATGAGGCCATGAATTGAAGAAGAGCAGGTACATATGGGAGGGTGTGGAGGGAAGGAAGGGAAGGGAGAAAGGTAATTAAAGTACAACTGATGGAGGAAGGTCATTGGCTAATAAAGAAACTGCCTTGGCCCATCTGATAGGGCAGAATTTAGATAGGCAGAGTAAACAGAACAGAATTCTGGGAGGAAGAGGAAGTGAGCTCAGAAATCATGCAGCTCCTCTCAGAGCCAAACTCGATGAAGCAAGCCGCCAGGTCAGACATGCTGATTCTTTCCCAGTAAGTGCACCTAGTGGTGCTACACAGATTATTAGAAATGGGCTAAATTAATACGTGAGAATTAGCCTAGAAGAGGCCAGATATAATGGGCCAGGCAGTGTTTAAAAGAATACAATTTGTGTGTTGTTATTTCGGGGCATAAGCTAGCTAGGCAGCCGGGAGCTGGCGGCAGGAACGCAGCCTGCAGCTCCATCAACATACAACCTCAAAAAAAAATGTGTCATGTCACCTGTGGAAATGCAGTCTTAGTAGTTCTTTGCTATCCATTAACATCCACTTAGAAAAACACATGAACAAGATTTTCTTAGTATGTACAAACTGGGCACTGCCTAATTACCCAAGGGCAGTGGATGCGAATAGAGTAAAAAGGCAGAAGAAAATGAGATATTTTCTTCCTCTGTTTTTGGGTATTGGTGCTCAAGATTCTTGAGTCCTTGAATTTGGACCAGGTTAGCTTCTCTGTTGGGTTACTGGCTTGCAGATGCGAGTTTGTAGGATGTTTCTACCTCTGTAATTGTGTAACCTAGTTCATACCTAATTATATGTGTGTGTCCATATGTGTTTGTGTATAAATATAATTTCACTTCTCGTATATAAAAGATCTTTTTCTTTCCACTGATTTTGTTTTTCTGAGGACTTCAAAAACAGATGGGCTTCTAGTTATCTGTATTTTACTTTCATACCTGTTCTTCACCTTTTCCATCCTGCCCTATAAGTCCTCCCAGATGAAGTCCACTACTCTATATGGACTTTATCAGCGAACTTTTGCCCTCTGACTCCCAATGGCTTCAACCAATGAAGAACAACAGTTGTAGATAAGAGAGAGGGATAATAACAAAGCCAGGGAATGTATACCACTTATTCTTCTGGTTTCCTTTCTGCCAAGTTACTGCAAATTTCCTATGCCTTTCTATCTAAGGCCACAACACCAGCAAGAATGTCTTCCTCTTCTCAGGTTCAGATAACTGTTTTTCTTCTGTTGTTATTTTAGACCTATTGGGAGATATGGCGTTCCCCATGTGCTTTACATCTCAGATTTATTTTTTCAATGCCGGCCTTACCTTTGTGAACATAATTATTTGATCAAACTCTTCAGTTATTTCCTCAGTGTCTATCCGGTTTCTTCTTTGTTATTCTTGTTGTTTGTTTGAATTTGTTTTGTTTTGTTTTTTTAGAAACAGAGTTTCTCTGTGTAACAAACCATCCTGGCTGTCTTGAAACTTGCTTTGTAGATCAGGCTGGCCTTGAACTCACTGCGATCCATCTACCTCTGCCCTATGCCATCTGTTTTTTATAATGGTGTGGGATCTTTTGATTGTTTATTGCTAATCCCTAAACCTGAATGGCTACAAGCAACCACAATAATTCATTTTCTTATACTCTCACAATATAGGTAATGCTTTGTGGGGATAACTTCCATGTGGCAATAGCTAGGGTAGCTGGAGCTGGAGGATTCATTTCCAAGATGCCTTACTCATATGACTGCAAAGTTGATGCTTGCTGTCGTCTGGGTGCTTGGCTAGGATTGTTGGCATTTGGCTTTGATTTCCCTCCAAGTGGGCTGTTAGGACTCTTACCCAGCGTGGAGGTTGGGTTCCAAGAGGCAGGAAGCAGAAGCTGCCAGTCTCCTTAAAGCTTAGATCTGTAACTGGTGCAGTATCACATCTATGTGCAAATGATTAAGCCATTCGGAGGCTAAGCCTACAATCTAGGGAGCTGGGAGCACCACATTGAAGTTATAGCCATTTTCAATATACCACACTGTCAGAGACTGGAGGGTGTAGCCATAATCCATATGAGACATAATTATGGCTTGAACCAGGGTGATACCAGTGGGTATAATGAGAATTAGTAATGCCCTGTAAGAAATTGCTATATTTTAAAGTGAGCTAGTGATGTTTGTTGATTTGTCATGATACATGGGACAAAACAAGAGAAATTGTGATAATCTGTGTTTTCTGAGAGGCATAGTCTCAGAAGTGGAATTGAATAATATTTTATTGTTAATATTTCCTGTGTGAAAAAGAAATATAGAGGGAGCTAGGCAAAGCTGGGAGAACCATGAGACATTCTAGTGTAAGTAAGGTTTTAAAAAGTCTTTGGAGAATTCTTGAGCTAAAGATGGCCAGTTCATTGTCTCTCAGAAATGGGCCTGTCTTGGTAACTCTCTCACACTCAGACACTGGCAGAGAAAAACTCATGAGAGGTAATCTCAGTGCCAATGCCATGATGCATTTGCAGTGTAGGGAGTTGATCCTTGCCTCCTCTGTATAGGAGGTTTGTACGGCACACTCTCACAGATGCCTCAGAGCTCAAGGGCTACGTTAAGATTTTTCATCTGAGCAGACAAAAGGATTAAAAGACCTGGCTTGAGAAAGGACATCAGAAGGGTTATTCAGGGCATGGTAAGTTTGAACTGTTTACCAGATTTCTCAGCACAAATATCAAACTGGCACTTCAGTAAAGATGTGTAAGCTTTGGAGGCTCTGTTACATCAAGGTCAGCAAGAGTGCATCGAGAAGACTCTTTTCTCAAAGAAGGCCTCGTTACTGTATTATTGGCACTCAAATGATCAAAACAACACACACACATATACATATGTGTATATATAAATGTATATATATAATTTTATTTCAGACCAAATAATTCCTAAGCATGAAACTAAATTTTTTGGAAATATATCTTTATAAGCTATATCTGTGGATGAATATTACTTATTGTTAGAAACATACAGACTTCAATATATACTATGTTTTATTTTCTCATGTTTATAGATTTAAAAGTTCGAAAGTCTCTTTGAAATATCTATGTGAATTGGAGTGGATTATAACAATATCATTTGGGCTTTTAAACTTGTGTATTATGTGTATGAGATTCTACAGCAAGTAAACATGAAAATTATTTTTAATTATTAACTGATAACCCTAGAAAGTCATCCTGAGGTTTTGATGAAGGCAAAAAAGGAAATGCTATGTGACTTACAGATGTGTTACTCTGTGATTAGAGCGATTTTTTTTGACAACATTAGTACTCTGAAAATTTCCTTCTTTTTGATACTTCGCATTTATACTGCCTGACACAGTGCAACTTAGAAAGTTCCTGAAGGGTAAATCGTGGATGCTTCCCCTGCACTGCCCAGTGGAAGAGAAGAGAGTAACTGCTGGAAGAGAAGTGGCAAAGGTGGGGCGACTTCTCTGTCACAGGTGGATCTTTACGTGTAGGTGATAAATTAGGGCCAGTAAGAATGTAAGCATTAAGAGAAATCTCTTCACAATGAAAGCATAATTACTATATTTTGGCAGTTAAGGGATCAAACAATACAAATGTATATGAAATTTTGATAAATCAAATAATTATTAAACATGAAACTAAAAATTTTGTGTTTAGGCAGATTTTAAGAAAGAGATAATGAACATTCTGCCCCTTAAACCTTATTACCATTATGATATAAATATATGCATTATTTATAATTTATTAATACATAAATTATGAATAAATAATATACAAATATATATCAACATATACATATAGAATGATAAACTGGAGCAAGTGTTAGGGTTTTTGGACAATGTGCTGGTGTTTATTTATAAATCAGTTAAGGTTGACTTCCAAGGCATGTGGGTATGGAGGCATAGAGAGGAGATGATCTGAGAGGCCATGAATGAATGACAAAGAGTGATTTTTCTCGGCCTTGGAAAAAGTGGTACTGTTTCCCTTGGTATTACAGACAATCCTAGGCTTAGGCTTGGACCATGTTCAAATACAAGGATTAGGCTGAGCATCACAGACTACATAATTTATACAGAATAAAGATGCATTTAGGTGGTGATTTTGTAGGCTGAAAAGTTTAAAAGTATGGTGTTACAATCAACTCAGCACGTGGAGAGTCTTCCTGGTGGAACACCACGTGGCAGAATAATCATATGTTAAGACAGCAAATATTCCATAGATATTCCAAATATTCCAAATTTTTCCATGTTTGAAAGCTATTTTCTCCATGGAAGAATCCTTATTATCCAATTACCTCTCAAAGATGCCACTTCTAATGACCATTAACATGTGACTTTGGGGATTAAATTTCTAATACATGAATTGTGGAGGATAAATGTTGAAATCATCGCAATGATTTAGGCTACTTAAATTAGTTCAAACATTGAACCTGGGTGTGTACACCAGGGATGAATTTAGTTTCTGATCTAGCCATGAAGAACTATATGAAGGAAAATGATGGTTAGGGTGAAGCCTAGGGAGACAACTTCATTGTAAGAATTCTTGATCTTCGTAAGATCCCTTTTCATTCCCTTTAGTATCATAAAGTCTCTCCACAGTGAAGGTGACTGAAGAGCCTATAGTAGTCTCTTGAACCCATTCACCACTTCTTGGTGTGATGGAGAAACCACCACATTAAATTCAGAAGTCCAGTATCTGTGCCTAATGGTTATGTGGCCTTTGGAAAACTCCACTCTAAGCATGATTCTGTTTATCTCTAAAATAAGAAGAAAAATATTCAATTATGTTGATTTTTAATACTTTAAAATCAAAGGTACCTGACTATGCCTTTAAGTCATATTAGTGTCAGTGAGGTCATACTCCTTGGCATTCACTACAGGGCAAGAAGAACAGAGAGGAATATGGGGAGGGGAGAGAGACAGTCAAGGCTGAGATACTGGTGGTGACAATTTAGGGAGCAGGAACCAAGAATGAGAAAATGTAGAGCATGCCGGCAGACTTACTGGGGCCCTATGAAGGCTTTGGGTGAGGTGCAGGTGCCCTGTGGGACTCAAGGCTCCCTTTTCAGAATGGCTTCTCTTCCCCTCTGGTCGCTTTCCTTCCGAGATACACTGGAGTATTCTGTAGTCCTCTTGCACTCTGCCTGTATGTGTATATGTGTGTGTGTATGTGGGGTGGGGATTGGGTTGGGTGCAGATACCAGGGAAGAATGGCTTTTATTGCCCACTCAGTGCACCACTGCTTTTATTCCACTTTCAAAATGTTCCTTTAAATCGGGCATGGTGGTGCATGTCTTCAATCCCAGCACTTGGGAGATACAGGCAGGGGGATCTCTGTGAGTTTGAGGCCAGCCTGTTCTACAAAGCAAGTTCCAGGATAACCAGAGCTTTCTTGAAGAACAAACAAACAAACAAGTCAAACAAGTCCCTTTAATAGAAAATGTCATTTGGAGGAGACTTTCACCTCTCTCTCTCTCTCTCTCTCTCTCTCTCTCTCTCTCTTTCTCTCTCTCTCTGTGTGTATTGTATGTAAATCATAGCATGCATGTCATAGGACTACCTCAGGTGTCAACTCTCAGCTTCTAACTTGTGCAAGGCAGGGTCTTTTGTTGCTTAACACTGCATACACCAGACTAGCATTGCCCATCTTGCCCTGGAATGCTGGGATCTGAACTCAGGTCCTCATATTCATGTGGCAGTGTCACCTACTAAGCCATTGCTACTTTCCTTTGTGTGTGTGGTATATGTGCACGTATGTGTGGGTGGGCTTGCCCACATGCACACAGGACACAAACTCATGTTGGTGAGTTGCCCAGCTGCTATCCTCCCTAAGAAAGGATGTCTCACTGAAAGTGAAGTTAACTATCTTGGATGAACTGCCAGGCTAGGAGGCTTCTGGAATCTGCCCGTTTTCATCCCACCACAGCACTGGCTTACATGCTTGTGCCACCACACATGGCTTTTCTGTAGGTTCTGAGGATTCATACTCAGATTCTCATGTTTCCACAGCAAACACTTTGCCTAATGGCCCATGGCCCAAGGCCCTGTGATGACTGCTGTTATCTTATTTTGTAGATAAGGAAATTGTGGCTCAGAGAGTTGCAGTGAACTCATATAAGGCCATCAAAATTGAGACAGGAAGATGGATCTGCCTGGCTGGTGCTTGATGTTACATTGGCTTTTACTGTTTGTCTTCACTGGCTGAAGAACTGTGGAGGTCCACGTTCACTCCTTTTTTTTTCTGTTCAAAGCGCCTTGCTCATAACTATTGTCAGAAGGAGGTGATGGCTGTGGAAGTGAGGTCATGCTCAGACTTTCTCCAAAGGTTCTGAGAAGCTGTTGTTTCTGACAGGAGACTTACACACTCATCTGTGAGGGAGGGTCATTACAGATGGAGTTTTCTTGTTCTGAAACCACTCTCAAACACACTGAGGCTTATATTAATTATAAATGGTCAGTCAATAGCCACTAACTAGTTCTTACAACTTAACCCACTTCTATTTTTTTTAATGTTTCTTTTTTATTTATTTTTATTATTTTTTTTAATTTTTTTTTATTGCGAAAAGAAGAAAAAAAAACATAAACAAAAAACAAGTTTCCACCTCCTCCCAGCCTCCCATTTCCCTTCCCCTCCTCCCACCCTTCTCCCCCTCCTCCCACCCTTCTCCCCCTCCTCCCACCCTTCTCCCCCTCCTCCCACCCTTCTCCCCCTCCCCCCACTCCTCCCCCCCTCCCTCTCCAGTCCACAGAGCAGTCCGGGTTCCCTGCCCTGTGGTAAGTCCTAGGTCCTCCCCCCTCCGTCCATATCTAGGAAGGTGAACATCCAAACTGGCTAGGCTCCCACAAAGCCAGCACATTAAGTAGGATCAAAACCCCCTGCCATTGTCCTTGGTGTCTCATCAGCCCTCATTGTTCGCCATGTTCAGAGAGTCCGGTTTTATCCCATGCTTTTTCGGTCACAGTCCAGCTGGCCTTGGTGAGCTCCCCGTAGATCAGCTCCACTGTCTCAGTGGGTGGATGCACGCCTCGTGGTCCCAAATTCTTTGCTCATGTTCTCCCTCCTTCTGCTCCTCCTTGGGACCTTAGGAGCTCAATTCAGTGCTCCTGTGTGGGTCTCTGTCTCTATCTCTATCCATCACCAGATGAAGATTCTATGATGATATGCAAGATATTCGTCAGTATTGCTCTAGGATAGGGTCATTTCAGGTTCCCAATCCTCAGCTGCCCAAGGAACTAACTGGGAACCTCATCTTGGGCACTAGGGAGCCCCTCTAGGGTCAAGTCTCTTGCCCACCCAAAACTGGCTCCCTTAACTAAGAATTGTGGTTCCGTGCTCCCCTATCCACCTTTCCTTTATCCCAATTCTCCTGTTTCCCAGGTCCCCCCTCCTTCCCTTCTACCATTTCTCTCCCCATCTCCCTTTAACCCCATCCCACCCCATCCCCAAGATCCCATTTTCTCCCCGGAAATTTGGTCTACTTCCCTTAGCCAAGAGGACAACTATATGTTTTTCCTTGGGTTCACCTTCTTACTTAGCTTCTTTAGGTTCACCTCTTGTAGACTCCGTGGTCCTTATTTATGGCTAGAAACCAATTATGAGTGAGTACATCCCATATTCATCTTTTTGGGTCTGGGACACCTCACTCAGGATAGTGTTTTCTATTTCCATCCATTTGCATGCAAAATTCGAGAAGTCATTGTTTTTTACCGCAGCGTAGTACTCTAGCGTGTATATATTCCATACTTTCTTCATCCATTCTTCCATTGAAGGGCATCTAGGTTGTTTCCAGGTTCTGGCTATTACAAATAATACTGCTATGAACATAGTTGAACAAATGCTTTTGTCATTTGATAAAGCATCTCTTGGGTATATTCCCAAGAGTGGTATTGCTGGGTCCAGGGTTAAGTTGATCCCAAATTTCCTGAGAGACCGAAACACTGACTTCCTCAGTGGTTGCACAAGATTGCATTTCCACCAGCAATGGATGAGGGTACCCGTTCCTCCACAGCCTCTCCAGCAAAGGTTATCCTTGGTGTTTTTGACTTTAGCCATTCTGACAGGTGTAAGATGATATCTCAAAGTTGTTTTGATTTGCATTTCCCTGATTGCTAAGGAAGTTGAGCACGACCTTAAGTGTCTTTTGGCCATTTGAACTTCTTCTGTTGAGAATTCTCTGTTCAGTTCAGTGCCCCATTTTTTAATTGGGTTAATTAGCATTTTAAAGTCTAGTTTCTTGAGTTCTCTATATATTTTGGAGATCAGACCTTTGTCTGTTGTGGGGTTGGTGAAAATCTTCTCCCAGTCAGTAGGTTGCCTTTGTGTCTTAGTGACCATGTCCTTTGCTTTACAGAAGCTTCTCAGTTTAAGTAGGTCCCAATTATTCAATGTTGCCCTTAATGTCTGTGCTTCTGGGGTTATACCTAGGAAGCGATCTCCTGTGCCCATCTTTTGTAGGGCATTTCCCACTTTCTCTTCTATCAGGTTCAGTGTGTTCGGGCTGATATTGAGGTCTTTAATCCATTTGGACTTGAGTTTTGTGCACGGTGAGAGATATGGGTCTATTTTCATTCTTCTACAGCATGACATCCAGTTGTGCCAGCACCATTTGTTGAAGATGCTTTCTTTCTTCCATTGTATACTTTTAGCTCCTTTATCGAAAATGAGGTGTTCATAGGTTTGTGGGATAAAATCCGGGTCTTCTATACGATTCCATTGGTCGACTTCTCTGTTTTTATGCCAGTACCACACTGTTTTCATTACTGTAGCTCTGTAATAGAGTTTGAAGTCAGGGATGGTAATGCCTCCAGAAGATCCTTTATTGTATAGGATTGTTTTGGTTATCCTGGGTTTTTTGTTTTTTCATATAAAGTTGATTATTGTCCTCTCCAGATCTGTGAAGAATTTTGATGGGATCTTGATGGGGATTGCATTGAATCTATAAATTGTCTTAGGTAGAATTGTCATTTTTACTATGTTGATCCTCCCAATCCAAGAGCAAGGGAGGTCCATCCATTTTTTGGTATCCTCTTCAATTTCTTTCTTCAATGCCTTAAAGTTCTTGTCAAATAGATCTTTCACTTCCTTGGTTAGATTTACCCCAAGATATTTTATGCTGTTTGTGGCTATCGTGAATGGTGAAGCTTCTCTGATTTCCCTCTCTGGTTCCATATCCTTTGTGTATAAGAGGGCGACTGATTTTTTGGAGTTGATCTTGTATCCTGCCACATTACTAAAGCTGTTTATCAGCTGTAAAAGTTCTTTGGTGGAGTTTTGGGGGTCGCTTATGTACACTATCATATCATCTGCAAATAACAAAAGTTTAACTTCTTCCTTTCCAATTCGAATCCCATTGATCCCATTATGTTGTCTTATTGCTATTGCTAGAACTTCAAGCACTATATTGAAGAGGTATGGCGAGAGTGGACAGCCTTGCAGTGTTCCTGAGTTAAGTGGGATGGCTTTGAGATTCTCTCCATTTAATTTGATGTTAGCTGTCGGCTTTCTGTATATAGCTTTTATTATATTTAGGTATGACCCTTGTATCCCTAATCTCTCCAAGACTTTTAACATAAATGGATGTTGAATTTTATCAAATGCTTTTTCAGCATCTAATGAAATGATCATATGGTTTTTTCTTTCAGTTTATTTATATGATGGATTACATTGATAGATTTTCGTATGTTGAACCAGCCCTGCATCTGAGGAATGAAGCCTACTTGATCATAATGGATAATTTTTCGGATGTGTTCTTGGATTCGATTTGCCAGAATTTTGTTGAGGATTTTTGCGTCGATATTCATGAGTGAAATTGGCCTGTAGTTCTCTTTCCTGGTTGAGTCTTTGAGTGGTTTTGGTATCAGAGTAATTGTGGCTTCATAAAAGGAATTTGGTAATGACCCTTCTGTTTCTATATTGTGGAATACATTAAGGAGTATAGGTATTAGGTCTTCTTGGAAGTTCTGGTAGAATTCTGCATTGAAACCATCTGGTCCTGGGCTTTTTTTGGTAGGGAGGTTTTTGATAACAGCTTCTAATTCTTCACGACTTACAGGTCTGTTTAGATTGTTCACCTGGTCCTGGTTTAGTTTTGGTAAATGGTATTTATCTAAAAAAGCGTCCATTTCTTTTACATTTTCCAGTTTTGTGGCATACAGGCTTTTGTAGTAAGATCTAATGACTCTCTGAATTTCCTCTGTGTCTGTGGTTATGTCCCCCTTTTCATTTCTGATCTTATTAATTTGCGTGTTCTCTCTCTGCCGTTTGATTAGTTTGGATAGGGGTTTATCAATCTTGTTGATTTTCTCCAGGAAGCAGCTTTTTGTTTCATTGATTCTTTGGATTGTTTTCTGTGTTTCTATTTTGTTGATTTCAGCCCTCAATTTGATTATTTCCAGTCTTCTACTCCTCCTAGGTGAGTCTGCTTCTTTTTTTTCTAGAGCTTTCAAGTGGGCTGTTAAGTCTCCAGTATGTGCTTTCTCTGTTTTCTTTAGGTGGGCACTTAGTGCTATGAACTTTCCTCTCAGGACTGCTTTCATAGTGTCCCATAAGTTCGAGTATGTTGTTTCTTTATTTTCATTGAATTCAAGGGAGACTTTAATTTCTTTCTTTATTTCTTCCTTAATCCAGGTATGGTTCAGTAGTTGACTGTTCAGTTTCCATGAGTTTGTAGGCTTTCTGGGGGTAGCATTGTTGTTGAATTCTAACTTTAATCCATGGTGATCTGATAAGACACAGGTGGTTACTAATATTTTTTTGTAACTGTGTAAGTTAGCTTTGTTACCAAGTATATGGTCAATTTTCAAGAAGGTTCCATGAGCTGCAGAGAAGAAGGTATATTCTTTCCTCTTTGGGTGGAATAATCTATAGATGTCTGTTAAGTCCATTTGCTTCATTACCTCCATTAATTCTCTAATTTCTCTGTTAGGTTTCTGTCTGATTGACCTGTCCATTGGTGAGAGAGGAGTGTTGAAGTCTCCTACTATTAGTGTGTGCGGTTTGATGGCTGCCTTGAGTTTTAGTAATGTTTCTTTTATGTACGTGGGTGCTTTTATATTAGGGGCATAGATATTCAGGATTGAGACTTCTTCCTGATGAATTGTTCCTGTTATGAGTATAAAATGTCCCTCTCCATCTCTTCTGATTGATTTAAGTTTGAAGTCAACTTTGTTAGAAATTAGTATGGCCACACCTGCTTGTTTCTTAGGTCCATTTGCTTGATAAGCCTTTTCCCTGCCCTTTACTCTGAGTAGGTGCCTGTCTTTGTGGTTGAGGTGTGTTTCTTGTAGACAGCAGAATGTTGGATCCTGTTTTCTTATCCAATCTCTTAGCCTGTGCCTTTTTATAGGTGAGTTGAGCCCATTGATATTAAGTGATATTAATGACCAGTGGTTGTTAACTCTGGTCACTTTTTTAGTAGTAGGGTTTGTGTGTTTTCCTTCTTTGATTTGCGCTGGTGAAGAGTCTCTAGATGTCTGAGTTATTGTGGTCATTGTTGGACTCCTTGGTTAGTGATTTTCCTTCTATTATTTTCTGTAAGGCTGGATTTGTGGCTACATATTGTTTAAATTTGTTTTTATCCTGGAAAATTTTGTTTTCTCCATTTATAGTGAATGAAAGTTTGGCTGGATATAGTAGTCTGGGCTTGCATCCGTGGTCTCTTAGTTTTTGGAGAACATCTATCCAGGACCTTCTGGCTTTCATGGTTTCCATAGAGAAGTCAGGTGTAAGTCTGATAGGTTTACCTTTATAAGTAACTTGGCCTTTTTCCTTTGCGGCTCTTAATATTCTTTCTTTATTCTGTATATTTTGTGTTTTGATTATTATATAGTTAGGGGATGTTTTCTTTTGATCCAGCCTATTTGGTGTTCTGTATGCTTCTTGCACCTTCATAGGTACATCTGTCTTCAGTTTGGGAAAGTTTTCTTCTATAATTTTATTAAGTATATTTTCTGTACCGTTGAGCTGCACTTCTTCTCCTTCTTCTACTCCAATTATTCTTAGGTTTGTTCTTTTTATTGTGTCCCATATTTCCTGAATGTTTTGTGATGAGAGTTTGTTGGACTTGCTGTTTTCTTTGATCAGAGTGTTTATTTTCTCTGTTTTCCTCAGAATCTGAGATTCTTTCTTCTATCTCTTGTATCCTGCTGGTTATACTTGATTCTGTAGTCTCTATTCGTTTACCTAGATTTTCCATGTCCAGCCGGCCCTCTGTTTGTGTTTTCTTCTTTGTCTCCATTTCAGTTTTCAAGTCATGAACTGTTTCCTTTATCTGCTTGATTGTTTTTCCTTGGTTTCCTAGGGTATCATTCACTGATTTACTCAATTCCTCGAACTTTCTATTATACTTCTCATCCATTTCCATAAGGGTGTTTTTTATATGCTGTTTAAGGGTGTCAATCACTTTCATGAAGTCAGTTTTTTCTACTTCTTCTTGATTAAGGTGTTCATGTCCTCCTGTTGTGGGGTCACTGGCTTCTGGTGGTTTCGTGTTGTTTTTCAGATTGTTGGGAGAATTCCTGCATTGGCGTCTGCCCATCTCTTCCTCCCTATACTCCCCTTTGGATCTTCTTTTACAGGATCAGGTCTTCTTGCCCACTGATGTACCTTCCCAGTGATGTCACTCCCCAGAGATGTTTCTCCACAATGATGTTTCACTCGGTGCCCAGATCGAAACTCCGAGCTGCCTGGTTAGCTCACGAACAAAGGGCCCACCCTGCTCGCTGCGGGCAGGCTATGGGAACAAAGGAGCTACCGGCCACCCCTTTGTCCTCCCGGTTCGGATTCGGTCCCAGTGTCCTAGCAGGCTGGGCAGGGAGGCGCTATGCCCCAAAGGAGGGAGAGAGGGAGGGAGACAGTGGGTGTGGGGATCTGGATGTAAGCTGAATGGAATAGAAATAGAGAGGTGGTTTGGGCAGTATAGCCCCTGAAGGATGGCCTGGAAGTGTGGGCGGGCTGAGGTATGTTCCCAGCTGCCTCAGCACTCACTCACCACAATGATGTTTCACTCGGTGCCCAGATCGAAACTCCGAGCTGCCTGGTTAGCTCGCGAACAAAGGGCCCACCCCGCTCTCTGTGGGCAGGCTATGGGAACAAAGGAGCTACCGGCCACCCCTTTGTCCTCCCGGTTTGGATTCGGTCCCAGCGTCCTAGCAGGCTGGGCAGGGAGGCGCTATGCCCCAAAGGAGGGAGAGAGGGAGGGAGACAGGGGGTGTGGGGATCTGGATGTAAGCTGAATGGGATAGGAATAGAGAGGCGGTTTGGGCAGTATAGCCCCTGTAGGATGGCCTGGAAGTGTGGGCGGGCTGAGGTATGTTCCCAGCTGTCTCAGCACTCACTCACCACAATGATGTTTCACTCGGTGCCCAGATCGAAACTCCGCGCTGCTTGGTTAGCTCGCGAACAAAGGGCCCACCCCGCCCGCTCGGGCAGGCTATGGGAACCTAACCCACTTCTATTACTCTATGTGCTGCCCCAAGGCTCGTGGCCTTTACCTCTATCCCATTTTGTGTGTCTGACTTGTCCTCCACCTCACTAGGGACTCCTCTGACTCTGCCCCTCCCCATCCCATCATTCTCAGTTTGGCTTTCTCACCTATCTTTATCGTGTTCAGCTATTGGCCAGTCAGCTAGTTTATTAAACCAATCATAGCTAAATATATTCACACAGTGTACAAAGGGATTATTCCACAGCAGGTTATGACTTCAATGGAAGTTCTGGATGTGCTGAATATAGTGAATTTTTCTCAGGTGACTTCCTACCAAGCTTGTTAGGTATGTGTTGAAACTATGGCTGGACTTTAGTGGCATGAAGAAAACTAGAAGCTGTTCATCAGGAAACTTAGTATTCTTTTTCTTTGGAAATCCCTGGAAACCACAGTGGTAACGCAACTACATGTTTTAGTTCAGGGTTTAATGACTGATGAGAAATGGTGGACTTGATCAGTTTTGCTTATATTATGGCTTCTTTCCAGTTTCTGGTGATTAGTTCTCTTGAGAAAAACAGCAGCTTAGCTGCTGTGTAGCATCCTGAGGTGTCTCCTAGGACATCCTGGGAGGCCCTGGTTGCCAGGAGTTCTGAGGTAGCAGTTGCCTTGAGAGCCACAGGCAGTCCCAACTGTGTTGTACTTGACATTCAGAAGTTTGGTGGTGTTGTAGTAAGAGCAGCGGGCTGCGTCCCCGGCACCTGGCCGCCCGCACGGCTAGCTTTACCCGAAATAATTACACGGAAACAGTATTCTTTTAAACACTGCCTGACCCATTAGTTTCAGTTTCTTATTGGCTAGCTCTTACATATTGATCTAACCCATTTCTATTAATCTGTGTAGCCCACAAGCTGGCTTACCAGGAAAGATCTTAACCTGCGTCTGTCTGGAGTGGGAGAACCATGGCGACTCCTTGACTCAGCTTCTTTCTCCCAGCATTCTGTTCTGTTTACTCCGCCTACCTAAGGGTTGGCCTATCAAATGGGTCTAGGCAGTTTCTTAATTAATAAGAAATCACTCCCACATCATTTTCCCTTTTTCTGTTTAAACAAAAAAGAAAGGCTTTAACTTTAACATAGTAAAATTACATATAACAAAACAGTTATCAAGTAGAATTACAGTTACAATATTTATATCTACTTTATCTTTTATCATAACAATGGAAAACTATAACTACCTATCCATTCTTCAACTCCATCAAAGACTCCAGAAGGATATAATATTATCTAAGTAAACAAGAACAAAGAAACTTCAAAATCTAGAAATGACAAAGACATCTCGCTGCCTGGACAGTCACCCAAAGTGCTTTTGTACTGTTGGGGCATCCATCTTTAGCTTTCAGGCCCATAGTATCCAGCAGACATTTTCATCAAGCAGGAAATTCCAAAGACAGTTCAGTCACTTTCTGCTGTGTCCTGCAGAATGTCTCGCAGACTCTTTCATGAGTCAGGAACTCCGAAAGACCATTTCACCTTTAGGCAAGTTCAGCAGTCCTCTCTCTGCGGGTTCTCTTTGTCCAGTTTATGCAACAGTCCAGGCAAGAACAGTTTCTTGCCCAAATGGCTATCAAACTCCATAAGGTGCCTCTTCGATGCCCATCTTCTTCTTGAAGTAGATTGGTGCCGCCAGGAGCAGAGTGTCTCATTGTCATGAAAAGTCCTAAGTTATTAAAACATTAAATGCCATATTCTGCAGTCTTTGAAAGATATGAAGAATGTCTATCTAACTGAAATGTATCTCTATATATCTAGAAAATCTAACTAACATGACTACAAGCTTGACTATTACTGATGATTATCCATTAACCTTTATTTCTTAATTATACATTACATTTTTTAATGAACTACACAATCACAATACCTTAATCAAGATCAGAAGTACATATACATATAACAAAATTGACTGTAAAATCCACACCAATGCAAATTATTCATACCTATATCATTTCCCCCTTTAAATGTAAAAGAACATTTATAAATAATATTTTGGGAACATGGGCATAGTTTTTTCTCTCCAAACTGCTTCCTGCTGAATGGGGGCGCTGTTAATCAGATCATTTAGGGTGTAACCTGTGTGCCAGGTTTATCTCAGTTGGCAGTTGAGTGAAGTAATTTTTTGAGGGTGTTCACAGGAACTTTTCGGGAGGTCGTGGTCTATCATACCATATCGGGATAGATGCAATCCACAGGGTCTGGTCCTCTGTGAGAACAAAAGAAGACCCTCTCCAAAGCATCATATCCTTAGACCCAAATTTTGAAATCGTAATACCCTTATATCCATTCTGGTTTAGCTTGGCAGCCCATGTAATGAAATGTCTCTCTGTACTTAGCTCCTTCACAGTCAAAAATTTTAAAGAAAACACAATGTACATAATCCAGACTCTCTGTGAATTTTCCATTTTTACTTGGCTTATTTTTCTTTATTTCTTTTAATCTCTTAACTATCTGTACTCTGTCTCTTTAAAGACTTTACCTTTTTTTAAAAAAACCATTAACTTTATTTTCTATATTCTCTTTCTTCTCTCTCCCAAGTCTACGTACATTCATCCAACAGTGTGGTCTTTTATGTCTGAATCTGTTTTATTGTGAATCTGTAATTTTTTTTTTACTATCCAGGAGCATTTCTTAAAATGTTAAGCAGTTTTTAAAAACTTAAGTTGCACCATGTACAGGTAATATGGTAATAAGGTACAGCCTGTTTCCTGCCCAGTCTAAACCTTAACTGAGCTGTTTTTATGGTAATTACGGTAGTTCCTGCCTGAGACCAGCACAGTTCATCATGGCGGAGCCAAGCAGCTCCTGCCTCAGAGCCATTTGGTGCCCCTGAGCCACACACAGTTCCAGACACACAACATTCCACATTGCCATCAACCAAGCTGTAGCACATTACTCCAAATGCTCCATTCAAAAGCTCTGTCTCCCGCAGGATCCAGACAGAGATCACATTGGTGGCACAGCCCAGAAAGTCACACTTTAAAATGAAGCAGCTTTTTTTCTGCTGCTGTTGCTGAATCAGGAACTCTCTCTACAGCAAGCCATCAACAAACAGCCAAAAGCTGTGTTAAACTCTGTTTTTTTCTGTGATAAAAATTAAGCTCTCTCAGGTTTTACGTGGAGTTCATTAGCACGTTGGGTGCCACTCTGTTGTAGTAAGAGCAGCAGGCTGCGTCCCCGGCACCTGGCCGCCCGCACGGCTAGCTTTACCCGAAATAATTACACGGAAACTGTATTCTTTTAAACACTGCCGGACCCATTAGTTTCAGTTTCTTATTGGCTAGCTTTTACATATTGATCTAACCCATTTCTATTAATCTTTGTAGCCCACGAGCTGGCTTACCAGGAAAGATCTTAACCTGCGTCTGTCTGGAGTGGGAGAACCATGGTGACTCCTTGACTCAGCTTCTTTCTCCCAGCATTCTGTTCTGTTTACTCCGCCTACCTAAGGGTTGACCTATCAAATGGGTCTAGGCAGTTTCTTTATTAATAAGAAATCACTCCCACATCATGGTGGAAGTGACTTCCAATGGTATAAGGCATTGTGTGTATTTCTTGGGATACTGTGGAAGAAGCTAGTTTCCATACTAGAAGTCTGAGTATCCTAAGACTGTCATCCTGTAGATGATCATATTGTACCAGCCAATAGCCCCTGCTGAGCTCCTAGCCAGTCGCTGACATTTGTTCTAGCCTGAGTGTGAACCACCTTGGAAGTTGAGCACAGTCAATTCTTTTTGATGACTGCAGTCCCAGTTTTGATAGCTGACTGTGGAGACCTCAGGCGAGAACTACTCAGACAAGCATGTCTTGTCCTCACCCCCAAAAAGGGAAATGGTTGTTTTTTCAAAACCTCTAAGTCTGGTGAATTGTTGTATAGAAATTGAAAACCAGAATAATCAGGGCTGGAGAGATGGTTCAGTGGTTTAGAGGACTGCTCTTCTAGGAGACCTGGGTTCAATTCCCAGCACCGCTCACAACTGTTTGTAACTCCAGTTCTAGAGACTCCGACACCCTCTTCTAACTTCTGTGGGCACCAGGCAAACAAATGGTTCAGAGACATGCATGTAAGCAAAACATGCATACACAAAAATAATAAAAAATTAAAAAGAAAAACTAGAATAACTGGCAAGAAAATAAAAATAAGTATTTGTCATTTAAAAGATCATTAATGAATCTGAGCTACAGGGAAAATTCTCATTAGGAGGATGGTCAATAGAGTGTTTTGTTGAAACTTTTATGCCTTTATGTATACACTGGGGATAGGATGCCCTCTTTCATGATGGGACATTGGAGAAATTATGCATGGATTGTTACTTGTGACAGTGGTAATGAAGGCAGTGGCCCCCAATTTTCTTTAGAAACAGATGATTTTGCTATTTGAAATAGACCCCAAGCATAGTGCTGGCATTCTTGAGCTCTGGAAGCTTGTGCTATGCCTACGATTGAACACAATTGCTTCAGATAAACTTGGTTCTATTGTGGGATAGAGTGCTATTGACTGTAAGTTCTGTGTTAATATGGCATCAATATATAGCAAATAAAGTGTCTTTCAACAGAGACACGCATAAAACAAGCTTGTGTATTGATTGGTTGACAAAAAAGATTGTGACTTGAGATCAGCACCTCTCCTCAGGAGAAATGGTTCAATATTTACTCTTTCAGTGTTTTTTTTTAGTGACTTTATAGAGTGTAACTACCATGGATGCTTAGAATTAGCTGTGCAGGAATAGAGAAAGAGGCTCAAACAGTGAGCAGCTGCCCCAACCTTGGGCACTTTTAGCTTAAGCCACTGTCTGACTGCAGCTGCAGGAAAGACCCCAGAGCAGATAGCCAAAGGGAATTCTTTAACTCCCAAGCCTTAGAAGCTATGGGAGATAATTTTTATTTTTCACAAAATATTATTAATTCCTTGTTATTGTCATTTATGTATTTGTAATATTAATAATACATTTTGTTAATATTGAAGTGTTGCTGTAAGCTAAAATAGTTACCAGAATAATGGAGTTTACAATGTATCCCTCATAAGATTGGTAGGGACATTTAAAGGAAATATCATTCCATCCTGTTGACAGGGCTGAATTTCATAAATACAAACACACTCTACTGCCATTTATATTGTAAGTCCTATGCATTCACCTTTATTTTTAGAATCAGGTTATTACAACTGGAAAGATCACCCAGGCTAATCTCTGTATTTTGGGCCGAGAAAACAGAGCCCCAGAGATGAGACATTGTCACAGAAAGCTGTTGGTAGAGGATGAGATAGAAGTACATCTTTTCCTTTGTGCTGAATCAAAACCTACTGATTCTGTTGACAGTGGCTGGTTTTTTGGACTTAGTTCATCTCATATACAAAAGACAGGGCTTGTGTAGTGTGTTTTCAGAGAGCTTCTTTCTCTTTTATATGTATTTTCTGAGGAATAGTGTACCATCTCTAATGACATCAAAGAAAAGCAAAAACAATTAAAAACATTTGTGCCTGTAGGCTGCAGGCTGTGGGCCAGGCTGGTGGCACAGAGATAGGACGATTTCATGGTTAACATTCTCAATACTACAAATGGCCCCCAGGACTCAGGGTAGGCAGGAGAGCTTTCTTTAACCCTTGCCAGTAGTTTTGAAGTTTCCCTTTAACTAATAGTTGTGCATTGTACCTGTTGTATTAACTAATGCCATTTCAAGAAAAAAAGAATTAAAGAGTATAATTTTGAAATAAAGAAATGTCTTGTTTGGATAAACTTTTAAAACATCAAAGCTGTGGCTGGGGATATAATTCAGCCAGCAGAGTGCTTGTCTAGTACACATGAAGCCCTAGGTTTGATCCTAGCATTTCAAAGCATAAACTTGGTGATGGAGTACACACCTATAATCTAGCTTTTGGGAGACAGACAAAAGGAGATCAGAGGTTCAAGGATATCCTTGGCTACACAGTGAGTTCAAGGTCAGCTTAGAGTATATGAGACCTTATTTCAAAACATTATAATTTAAAATAAAATTAAATATAAAACCAAAGCAGTAACCTGGCTCTGGGACTATCATCATCATCATCATCATCAACAACAATAACAACAACATTATTTCTGGTGACTCATTGTGGGCAGGCTCTGAAGGATTTATGAACACTGTTCGTTGGTTCTTTAGAGTCCCTGTGTTTGTATCTAGCCATGCTGTCCTGTGGGACCATGCAGGAAAAGTAGCTAGTTGTCTACATTTCTATACTCACTGAAATGTTTCCTTTTGTTTCTGTGTTCTTGGCACTTGGACTTCAAAACTGTCCTGATACCAAACTTACATTTGTTTCACATAAAAGAAAGAGATTGATTGCATCTCTTTCCTCTGACTCTTTACCAGCGCTTCTCAACCTGTCACTTTCAAACCCTTTGGGGGTTGAATGACCCTTTCACAGGAGTTGACTACGGCAATTGGAAAATGCAGATATTTACACTATGATTCACAGCAGTAGCAAAATCACAGTTATGAAGTAGCAATGAAAATAATTTTATGATTGGGGGTCAGCACGACATGAGGAACTGTACTAAAGGGTCTCAGCATTAGGAAAGTTGAGAACTACTGCTTTACCTAATGATATTATAGTTTCAAGTTGCAGAGTGAAAATTCCCCTTAAAAATGACAGGCTGACTTTCAGGTCAGTAAGACATCATATAGTGTGCCTGCATTAAAGTGATTCCATTCATTTCTACCACTTATAAACTACCTCGTCTATGGCATTCAGTTAGAGAAGCCTGAACTGAAGAGGAAATCTGTGCTGAATTTTATTCTTACTTAACATTTAACCAGTTGTCTCCCTGGAAAGCAATTTGACTAACTTATCTATGACAGAGTGCTAGTTAGTAATAGCATAAAGTGTCTTCCCTGAGGACCCTTGAGGGTCTAATCTGTGAAGCAAATGAAAATTATTTATTTATTACATGTCTGTGGTGTGTATGTGTGTTTATATGTGTATGTATGTGTGTGTACATACATTTAACGGCCCAAGGCTGATGTCAGGAATATTCCTCAATCCCTCTCTACCTCATTCATTAAGACAGGACCTCTTAGTTGAATCCAGAGCTTGTTGACATGGTTAGTTTAGCTAACCAGCCTGTTCCAAAGATCTCCTGTCTCTGCCTTCTGAGAACTGGAATTATAAGCAGATTGGCACACTTATATGGATTTATGCCACACTTATGCTATACATTTACGGATGCTAAAAATTCTAACTTTCTCCACTAAACATCTCTACTTCCCCCAAATAAAATGTGTTTGGATGTTTAGGTCTATGGCATCATGAAAGAAACAAAAAAGAGGAAAATGTTTGAAATAGTCAGTCCTTGGGATTTCTCAAGTCATGCCATAGGTAAACTATTTGTATTATTTTAAAGGACAGCCTTGATTAACATTGAGGTTAAGATGGCTAGTATAAGGGGATGAATAGAACTGAAAAATTCAATGCCAAGTGACACAAGTTATGAAATAATAAATTGTGAGTCCAAAGAACATATGCAGAACTCATGAAATTTGAACAAAAACTTTCAGGGATTTATCACCCTCAGAAACATATTTAAGATAAAACTGTATATTCAAGAAGGGAGTTTATGAAAGGAGTAATCCTTGGCTTTCTAAAGACCCTCTGGATCTTCTTGGGGCAGAAGAGAAGCCCCATGTTTTGATTCTTGTGGAATACTGATACGTCTCCTTTGAGTTTTGGAGTGTTTAGTATCAAAGAGCCTTTCACCTGGAAACATTAGAATGAAAAGTTGTCTCAAGAATAGTGCCAGGGACATAGACCAGGCCAGTCATGTATTCCCACTGTTTAGTGGACAGTTGTGTAGTCCCTGGGGCTCACGAGTCGGTCAGGGCAGTAGCTACAGTTACCTTTCAGAGATCCTGCTCAGTAGAGTATCTTTACAAGAGTCTTGCTAGTAAAAGGTTTCAAAATTTCTTCTGGTTACAAAAGTTGAGGAGATCAAAATTGATCATCCAGAGTGTGTATTTTTAGTCAGGGGATAGCTTACCACCTAGATGTTCCTACAGATTATCTAGAGATACAAGCAATGCCTTCCCATATGTCTATAACCCATAGAAAAGCCAGCATATGGCTATATGCCATGGGAAAAGCATTTTACAATACCATTACTGATATTAGTTGTGGGCTCATTCCTGTATACAGGCTGTCTTACAAAGTGAAGCATAAATATGTGTACTTAAAGGAATGTGTCAACTTGATTTCACAAGAGAAGCAAAGTAACTATGAGAAACTGAGGTATTTACCATGGAAGTTATACTTTATAAGTTGTGGGAGTTGGCTGAGAAGCCAAGTGGGGCTGTTTGAACCATTGTCTATAGATTAGTTAGAAACAGAAGCAGGATAGGAAGTAAAATAAAACAAGAACCAGTTGGAATGTGCAAGATCAAACGGAAGCTCTCAGTTCCTTTAACTTTAAGGTCTGTCGGGGGTGATTTGTGAGAAGAGTCTGCACTGTCTGCTAAAGAGCTGTGCACATGCCTGCCTCAGGAAGCATAAAAACCCAAGAAGGGGATCCAGTTGGGACAGGTTTTGTGAGTCTTGGGTGCCACCCACAACAAGTTGAGTCAGCAAATAAGCAGCAATACCTATGATCTGGTGATTGGCACCCTACTCTTCAGATTAAAAAAATCTCTTTCAGCTCACTCTTATTTTATTTTATTAGTTTTACTTTCTGTGTGTGAGTATTTTGTCTGTATGTATGTGGTACACCGCATGCATGCCAGCTGCCCATGAAGGTCAGAAGAGGTCATCAGAAACCCTAGAACTGGAGCTATAGAGGGTTCTTAGCTGCCATGTAGGTGCTGGGAATTAAACCCAGGACCTCTGGAAGAGCAGCCAGTACTCTTAACCACTGAGCCATCTCTTCAGACCCTTAGAAGTTTTTTAAAAATTACTTATATTTTTCAATATATTTTTATTTTTTGAAGATATAATTACATTATTTCCCCTTTTCCCTTTCCCCATCCAGGCTTTCCTACAAGCACACCTTACTTACACCTTGTTCTCTCTCGTAAAACATGGCCTCTATTTTTTCAAATGTTGTTGCATTTAAAGACTATCTCTCTAAGAGCCTTGGGCTATCTATCACAAATAAGCAAACAAAATAAAACAACAAAATCAAAACCAGGCATGAGAAGGTGTCTTTTGAGTAATGGTCATTTTTGTCTGACAGTCTCCCAAGACATTATATGTTATTTCTGTTGTCCTTGGTTGCTTCTCAGAGACTGAGGGTAAATCGGTATTTATGGTTTAAAATTGTCTTAAGTCCAATTAGAGAGCTTTTGGCTACCACCAAGGTATGCATGCCATTACTGCACCCATGCCATTAATATGTGTCGTGACTGAGTAGGACTGTTAGTTGCCTCTCTCCTTTGTAAGCTTGTGTGGCACCTTTAGATAACTGATAATATGAATGCTACTTCTCAGGGTGGAGGTTGTCAGGTCAGCTTCGGTTTGAATTTTCTGGTTCCTGTGTCTGAAGTTCATTGTGTCTTTAGCAATGAAGGTTTACTTACAGGATCTAGGAGGCAACCAAGGGCAAAAGAAATAGCCTATAATGCTTTGGTAGTGTCTTGGACAATCATAAACATTAGCTAATGTTGAAGGAGCTGTGGGCCGCTTCCCTGCCACCCCAGCTCCTACATGGCTAGCTTTTGCTAGAGGAGCGGTGGGGCTGCTTACTGCCTGATTTCCTGGCTAGATTTACCCGAAATAATTACACAGAAACTGTATTCTTTTAAACACTGCCTGGCCCATTAGTTATAACCTCTTATTAGCTAGCTCTTACATATTGATCTAACCCATTTCTAATATTCTGTGTAGCACCACGAGCTGGCTTACCAGGAAAGATCTTAACCTGCGTCTGTCTGGAGTGGGAGAATCATGGCGACTCACTGACTCATCTTCTTTCTCCCAGCATTCTGTTCTGTTTACTCCGCCTATCTAAATTCTACCCTATCAGAGGGCCAAGCAGTTTCTTTATTAATTAACCAATGAAAGCAACAGATAAGATACAAGACCAACCTCCATCAAGCTAAAATGCATATATAGACAGCATGTATAGACTTATATGTGTTATATGTGATTTTTATATAGGCAGATAATACTATGCTCCCTTACTACTTTTCAGAATTCTCATTGTTATTTTATCTTCTTCCGTCCCTCTTCCATATTTATCCCCATAACCTCTTATCTTAATTAGGGTTTCTATTGCCATGAAGAGACATCAGAACAATGGAAACTCTTATAAAGGAAAATGTTTAATTAGAGTGGCTTACAGTTCAGACCTTTAGTCCATTGTCATCATGGTCATGGTAAGACATAATGGCATGCATGCAGACATGGTCTTGGAGAAGGTGCTGAGTGCCCTACATCTTTCAGGTAATAGAAAGTGATCTGTCTTACTGGGTGTGACTTGAGCATATATGAGACCTGAAAGACCACCTCCACAGTGATGCACTTCCTTCAACAGGACCGCATCTACTCCAACAAGGTCACACCTCCTAATAGTGTTACTCCCTTTGGGGGCTATTTTCTTTCACACCACTGCATCCCTCTTTAATTAAAGCATCCTTCTGCCATTTCCCCCATTTTCCTCTTCAAAATATATGTGTCCTGCTACTATCCTCTCTACTCCTACACCATGGTCCCTTTTCCTTTCCTGGTTTTTAGAGTTACTCTAGGTTATGTGCCCACGCCTGATGATTTGGAGCTAGGAGCCTCAGATGAGACAGAATATGTGTTATTTGTCTTTCTGGGTTTGGGTTACCTCATTCAACATGATCTTTTCTAGTTCCCCCCATTTACCTTCAAATTTCATGATTTTATTTTTCTTTACAACAGAATAGTATTCCACAGTATATGTACATGTACCACATTACACTATCCTTCATTTGAAGAACATGAAGTTGTTCCCATTTTCTAACTATTGTGAATAGAGTGGCAATAAATATGGCTGAGCAAGTGTTCATACAGTAGGATGATGAGTCTTATGTGAATATGACAAGGAGTGGTATAGATACTACATATAGTAGATTTATTTTTAGCTCTTTGAGGATTTTACACAATAATTTCCAACATAACTGGACCAGTTTGAAATCCAACCAACAGTGAATGAAGGTCCCATTCCCCCTACATCTTGTTCAGCATTTGCTCTCAGATGTTTTGTTGATCTTTACCATTCTGACTGGAGTAGCATGCAATCTCCAAGTTATTTTTATCTGCAGTTCCCTAATTGCTAGGAACACTGAATATTTTTGAGATATTTCTTAGCCATTTTGTCTTCTTTTGAGAACTTTATTTAGGACATGCCTATTTTCTGAATGGGCTCATTTTAAAAAGCAATTCTTTATATATTTTGCATATTAATATTCTGTCAGATGTATAGATGGAAAATAGAGTTTGTTCTTAACGTGGGCCTAAAGGTCATAATATTTATCTTTGTCTGTTTTTTCAGGAGACAGGAAAATGAGTTTGATGTACCAGAGTTGAAGGCAGTAATGAAGGAAGAAAAACACAGCCATGTCCTATGTATACTCTGTCAAGTATCATAAAACAATTCCACGGACATTTTCTTTTATGCAAATTCAATTATATATGCTACTTTGTTTCTCTGGGTTAATTGATATGTTTATCTTTCTCATATAACTTAAAATATTTAAAATTATATTTGGCATTTCTGGTTATTTCCAATTATTACCCATAATGCCATGTACCCATAGCTAGCAGGATCACAGAAGAAGAATTCCCTATAAGACAACACATAGACACAATCTCATAAGAACCAGAGAGGGTAAGAGAAGTATCCAGCCAAGACCAGATATCAACACCTACAATTACAATCTTCCCAGATTCAAATGACTAGATGCCAGGATAAAAAACACAAGCAATAACAGTCAGAACAATATGTCTCAGTCAGAGCTTAGCAAGTCTATGACAGCAGGTCTCGAGAATGACAGCATAGTTAAAGCTCAAGACAAAAACCTTATGAATATTAATATGAATGATAGGGGACCTTAAAGAGGAAATGAATTTATTCCTTAAAGAATCTATGAAAACACAAACTAACAGTGGAAGGAACTGTATAAAATTGTTCAAGACCTGAGACTGGAAATTGAATCAATAAAGAAATCCTAAGGGAATCTGTAAATGAAAAATTTAGGAACTTGAACATGAATGTCAGAGCAAGCCTTACTAACAGAATACAAGAGAATAAAGAGAAATGTCAAGGTAGTGAAGACAGGATAGAAGAAATGGATACCCTGATCAAAGAAAATGTCAAATACAAATGATTCTGGCACAAAACAGCTGGGAAATCTGAGACACCGTGAGAAGAAAAAATGTAAGAATATGAAAAATAGAGGGAGGAGAAGAAACCCAGGTAAAAGGCCTAGGAAATATTTTTAACAAAATCATAGGAGAATATTTACCTAACTGAAATAAGGACATAGCTACAGAGGTAAAAGAAGCATACAGAACACCAAACACATTGGACCAGGAAAGAATTCCCCCTCACTACATAATAAATCAAAACACTAAATGTGCAAAACAAATAAAGACTATTAAGAGCTGCAAAGGAAAAAAGCCAAGTAACATACAAAGGCAGACCTATTAGAATTGTGCCTGATTGCTCAATAGAGATTCTAAAACAAGAAGGGCCTGGATAGATGTGCTGCAGAGATCACAGATGTCAGCCCAGACCACTGTAGCCAGCAAAACTTTCAATCACCACATAGGAAGAAAAGAGGACACTCCATAAAAAAACCAAATTTAAACAACATCTATGCACAAATTCAGTCTTACATAAAGTGCCAAAGGAAAAACTCCAACCTAAAGAGGTTAACAAATCCTAAGAAAACACAAGGAATAAATAATCCAAGATCAGCAAATCAAGAGGACACACACACACACTCTACCACCACCACAACAAATAACAGGAATTAATATACACTGTTCATTGATATTTCTCAGCATAAATGATCTCAATTCCCCAATAAAAAGACACAAACTGACAGAATTGATGGAGGAAGGTCATTGGCTAAAAAAGGCACTGCCCTGGCCCATTTTATTGGTTAGAGGATAGGTGGGAGGAGTAAACAGAACAAAATGCTGGGAGGAAGAGGAAGTGAGCTCAGAGACTCGACCGCTTTCCTCTCCGGAGCAGATGCCTGAGAGAGACGCCATGCTCCTGGCTCCTGGGCAGACGCACGCTAAGAAGCTCCGACCCAGGATGGACATAGGCTAGAATCTTCCCGGTAAGCGCACCTAGGGGCGCAACACAGATGATTAGAAATGGGCTAAATTAATATGTGAAAATTAGCCTAGAAGAGGTTAGATAAAAATGGGCCAAGCGGTGTTTAAAAGAATACAGTGTCCGTGTAATTATTTCAGGGCATAAGCTAGCCGGGCAGGCGGCTGGGGTGTGGGGACACAGCCCCGCCACTGCCCTTACTACTTCACAGAATGGATGTGAAAACAGTATATGTTCTTGTGTGCATCCAAGAAACAGACCTTAACAGCAAGGCTAGACATTACCTCTCAGGAAAGTATTGGAAAATGAGACTTCAAGACAATGGACCTAAGAAACAAGCTGGTGTAGGCATTCTAAGCTCTAACAAAATAGACTTCAAACCAAAATTAATCAGAAGAGATGTAAAAGGACACTACAAGAGGATATTGCAGTTCCAATGTTTATGTTCCAAACACAAGGGCACCTAAGTTCACAAAATAAACACTATTACAGTTTTAATCACAATGTGACCCATGCACACCGATAGTGCAATACTTCCTTACCATACTCTCACCAGCCATTCAGGCAAAAACTATACAGAGAAATGTTGGAGATAACCGATATTATAAACTAAATAACCTAACAGATATTTACAGAGAATTTCACCCAAATATAAAATAATATACCTTCTTCTCAACACCAAAATTGACCACATACTTAGACAAAAATTCAGTTTCAACAAACACAAGAAAATTGCAATAAAGTTTGAAAACTCATGAAAACTGAAAAACTAAACTCACTACTGAATGAAAAATGGGTCAAGACAGAAATCAAGAAAGAAATTAAAGACTTTCTGTATTTGAATAGAAATTAATACACAACATTACCAAACTTATGGGACACATTGAAGGCAGTTCTAAGAGAAAAAATCACAGTGTTAAGTGCCTACATTTAAAAAAATGGAGAGATCTCATACCAGTAACTTAACAGCAAATTTGAAAGCTCTTGAACAAAAGAAATAATCACACCCAAAATGAGTACATGGCAAGAATAGTAAAACTCAGTGCTGAAGTCAATAAAATATGAGCTACATAAAGAATCAATGAAGCAAAGCATTGGTCTATTGAGAAAATCAATATGATAAATAAACGCTCATCAAAATTAAATAAAAGGTAGAGAAAGAAAATCCAAAGGAGAAATTAGAGATGCAGAGGGTGTCATAATGACACAGACTGAGGAAATCCTGAGATATACTTCTCCTGTACTCCACCAAATTGGAAATCTAAAAGAAATGAATAATTCTCTCCATATATACTACCTAACAAAGTTAAAGCAAAATCAGATAAGCAATTTCAACACCCCTAGTGAAATATTTCAATGGAAAAATAAAAGCTCAGTTCCAGATGGTTTTAACAAAGAATTGTACCAGATATCCAAAGAAGAGTTAATGCCAATACTACTGAAATTATTCCACAAAATAGAAACAAAAGGAATTATTGCCAATTTGTTTTATGAGGCCAGTTACCCTGATACCCAAACCACATAACTATCCAACAAAGGAAGAGAATTACACATCAATCTCTCTCATGAATATAGATGTCAAATTTCTCAATAAAATACTCTCAAATGAATTTAAGAACACATAAAAAATGATTCATCATGTTCAAGCAGGCTTTATTCCAGAGATGCAGGGATATGCATAAACAGATAAATGTAATCCACCAAACTGAAGAAAAAAACCATGATCAACTAATTAGATGCAGAAAAGGACTTTGACAAAATCCCCTTCATGATAAAAGCCATGGAGAGATTAGGGATACAGGGAACATAGCTAATCATGATAAAGGCTGTTTATAGCAAGCCCATAGCTGACAATAAATTAAATGGAGAAAAACTCAAAACAATTCTACTAACATCAGGAACTAGACAAGGTTGTTGACTCTTTCCATACTTATTCAATATAATGTTTGGTCTTAACTGAGCAGCAAGGCAACTGATGAAGATTAAGGGATACATTTTGGAATGGAAGAAGTCAAAGTATCTTTATTTGCAGATAATATGATAGTATACATTAGTGACTGAAAAATTGCACCAAAAACTCCTTCAGCTGAAAAACACTTTCAGTAAAGTATCTGGGTAAAAAATTAACTCAAAAATAAGTAGACACCCTACATACAAACAACAAATGGAGTGAGAAAGATATTCAGGAAAAGAAAACCTTTCACAATAGCCTCAAATAATATAAAATAGCATGGGGTAAATATAACCAAGCAAGTTAAAGTACAATAAAAACTTTAAGACACTGAAGAAAGAAATTGAAGAAGATATCAGAAGATGGAAACATCTCCCATGCTCATGGATCAATAGGATTAACATAGTATAAATAACCATACTACAAAAAGCAATCTACACATTCAGTGTAATCCCCATCAAAATTCCAACAAAAATTTTCACAAATCTTGAAAGGACAAGTTTCAGCTTCATATGGAAGCACAAAACCCCAGGATAGCTGAAACATTCATAAACAATAAGAGAACTTCCGGAGGTATCACAATTTCCAAACTCAAATAATACTATAGAACTATAGTAATAAAAACAGCATAATATTGGCACAAAGCAGATATGTTTGTTGGTCAATGGAATCAAATTGAAGTCTCAGACATAAATCTACATACCTATGGATATCTGAGTTTTGATAAAAACCAAAGAAATACACACTGAAGAAAAGACAAAATTTTTACCAAATGGCACTGGTCAAACTGGATGTCTATATATAGAGGAATGCAAATAGCTATTATGCCAAACAAAACTCAACTCCAAATGAATCAAACACCTCAACACAAAGCCAGATACACTGAACCCGATAAAAAGGGAGGTGGGGAGTAGGCTTGAGCTTATTGACAGGGGAAACAACTTTCTGAACAAAATACCATTAGCATAGGCATAGACACTAAAATCAATACTTAATAAATGGGACCCCATGAAATTGAAAAGCTTCTGTAAAGCAAGGCACAATCATTTGGACAAAACAACAGGCTACAGAAAGGGGAAAAGATTTTTTTACCTGCTATACATCTGATAGAGTGATAATATTAAAATACGTAAAAAACTAAAAAAAAAACTAGATATCAGAAAAACAAATAACTAAATTTTAAAATGGTGTACAGATATAAATACATAATTCTCAAAAGAGGAAACTCAAATGACTGAGAAGCTCTTAAAGAAATGTTCAACATCCTTAGTCACCAGGGAAAGGCAAATCAAAACTACTTTGAGATGCCATCTTACATTAGTCATAAAGGCTAAGATCAGTAACACAAGTGTCAGTTCATGCTGGTAAGAATGGGGGGTAAGGGAAACGCTCAACAACTACTTGTGGGAATTCAAACTTATACAGATACTATGAAAATTAGTGTGGCAGTTCTTCAGGGAGATGGGAATCAATCTTCCTCAAGATCCCACTATATCACTCTTAGGCATCTACCCAAAGGATGCTTCATCCTACCACAGAGACACTTATTGAATTGTGTTCTTCTATTCATAATAACCAGAAATAATAGCCAGAAAACAACATAGATGTCCCTCAATAGATGCATGTATAAGGAAATGTGATACAGTTACTTAGCTCTTAAAAGAGTGAAATTGTGAGCACTAGCAAGGAACTCAGGACCATGAGGGATGCACCCACACACTGAGACAATGGGGATGTTCTATCAGGAACTCACCAAGGCCAGCTGGCCTGGGTCTGAAAAAGCATGGGATAAAACCGGACTCACTGAACGTAGTGGACAATGAGGACTACAGAGAACTCAAGAACAGTGGCAATGGGTTTTTGATCCTACTGCACGTACTGGCTTTGTGGGAGCCAAGGCAGTTTGGATGCTCACCTTACTAGACCTGGATGGAGGTGGGTGGTCCTTGGACCTCCCACAGGGCAGGGAACCCTGACTGCTCTTTGGGCTGATGGGGGGGGGCTTGGTTGGGGGAGGGGGAGGGAAATGGGAGGCGGTGGCGGGGAGGAGGCAGAAATCTCTAATAAATAAATAAATAAATAAATAAATAAATAAAAGAGTGAAATTGTGAAATATGTAGGCAAATACATGGAAGTAAAAAAATATCCTGAATGGGGTAACCTAGACCCAGAAAGATAAATATAGCATGTATTCAATTATATGTTGATATTATCTTTTACATCAATGATAACTGAACTACAATCCATAGAACCACAGAGATAACATATAGAGTAAGGGATGGGAGTAGGAGTGCAGATAGATCTCCCTAGGAAAGACAAATAGAATAGATAGTTATGGATGGATGGAGGGGAGCTGAAATAGAAAGATCAAGTGGAGAGGAGAGAGAAGAGGAAAAAGGGAAAGAACACAGGAGAGACAGCAAAAATTAAGGGCCGTTTGAGGGGTAGTATAAAAACCTAATATACAAGCTTTGTAAAATATATACAAATATGAAGGCTAAATGAATCACAAAATGATAGGGAAGACAGAGCACCAACTGGGCATCTATTGTCACAAAATGAAGATTCTAGTACTGAGATTATGTTTCATCTATTGAGCTGTTGGCTAAATGTTTGGGCCCCATTGGAACCCCCAAACTATCCATGCTGTTTTCAAGACTATACATAGCTCTCCACAAACTCATGGCAAGGCCCCATTGCTGAAGATAACACCTACACAACTTACTGAACATGGAGAAGTCAAGCTGGAGTCAAGCTGGTGCCTACAATAGAGCCTTTACTCCTATGTGTCAGTGTCTTTGGTTTAGGAGGGTACTCTACACGCTATTAAAAGAGAGTGTAGAGTAAACACCAACCTAGGCACAAGAACTGTAAGACACGCTAGTGCAACAGTAGCACAAGGCTTGTGGGAATAACCAACCAATTTCTGATTTGACTTCAGGCTCACTCCACAAGTTGGAACCTATATCTGGCACTCTTGGGTGACCATATACCTGAGACTAGGCAGTACTAGGATGTAGGGTAAAACCAAATACTACTGTTGTTTAAACAAAACAAAAACAAAACACAAACAAGTAAACAAACAGAAACATAGCAATAAAATTACTCCTAATGGCTTTCTGATTATGTTCATAGATCCTAGGCTTGCTCAGTCATCATTAGAAAAACTTCCTCCTATAGCAGAGGGGAACAAGTACAAAGACCTATAGCTAGACAACATGCAGAGAGTGAGAGACCTCAGAACACTCAGCCCTAAATGGAGAAGATATCTAATTGATAATCATTTGCAAATGAAAATTTAGTTTTATCTATGAGAGTCTCACTGGAGAAACAAACTATTTTTAAGGGTAGGCTGCAGAAAGAGGGTAGTTCTGGATGGGAGGGGAGGTAGGGAGAAACTTAGAGAAGTAGAGGGAGGGTAAATTCTAATTAGGATGTGTTATGTGAGAAAAAAGATATTTTCAATAAAAAGAAAAAATAAAAATACTTCTGCAATATGAAACTTTTTCTTTATATGCTTGCTGATTGCAATATTTATCACTCTCTATAAATCAAACATGTAGTTCTCTGTACATCACAATTCAGGGATAAAAAGGAAGAATGCTAGAAATAATTGAAAACTTCTTTCTATGCCCTCCAGATAATCTGAAACTTTGTTGAGTAAGGAATGAGTCCAGAATGAAAGAAACTCCAAAACCGCAGCAGGTTCTGAGAGAGTGGTCTCTAACACATGGATGGGGTATTTTATAGTCACAGGACAGAAAAAGACACAGTAGAAGACAAGTGAGTTAGGAACAGCCCAGTTGGTTATCGTGTATATCCATCTTACTTGACAATCCATAAAGGATTAGGTGAGACTCAAGTACTTGTGATAAGAGTAGGTTATAGTCTGTTTACATAACAAGTTAGGTTGTAGCTCATATGTCAGTAATTTGTAGATCAAACTTAAAGTACATCCAGAGGTGGCATTAGGCAAATCTTAAAAATTCCCTACTTCTTTTGGTCAACCTCTCAGTTTTGAAACTGAGATCAAAATTTTGAGCATTGGTTTCACTCTCTCACAATCATAAATAGACTTATTTGGTCTCATCTTTCACCTGCCAATAGCAGAATAGAAAGTTTTATAGGGTAGGTACCAAGGAACAGCAATAACAGTATAGACTGAATATCAGGTTGACCTTCCAGCTACATTGTTGTGAAGACTAGAGGGAATGTCCTTATTATGCTGACTCTTAATACAATCTCCTGTTTTTAGGGAAAAAAACTGGCATGTGATGTGAGATGTCATTCTGTATATGTGTTGCTTTTATTGATTTATGAATAAAGCTGTTTCAATTAATGACTCAGCAGAATAGAGCCAGGTAGGAAATCCGAACAGAGATATACATAGAGAGAGTAGGCAGAGTCAAGCAGATGCCAGCCAGCCACCAAGGAAACAAGACATGTAGAAAATGAGGTAATGCCACGGCCACGAGACAATTCATAGACTAATAGAAATGGATTAATTTAAGATATAAGAGCTAGCTAGAAATATGCCTGAGCCATGGGCCAGTGTTTCAATTAATATAATTTCTGTGTGATTATTTGGGTCTGGCTGTCCAGAAAATGAAAGTGCAGTCTCCATTTACAAATGGCATGATGTGGAAATTCTTGCCAAAGAATGGGCATGGTAGGAGAGAAAGCTAAGCCAGGACAGATGGGATCTGGGAGTGCTAGTGCTTCTCCAGAATCCAGGTAGCTAGGTTTGGGTTTTAATTCCTAGAGCTGGAATTCCATTCCCAGCTCTGGCCTGGGCTGGTGGATAAAAAACCTGAGGCAAACAGATGTTTTGTAAATTAGTGTCCCATGTTGGACACCAAATGAAGCATGATTAATAAGCACTCAGAGACAGAAATTGGGGTTCAGCCTGAGGACCAGAAAAGTAAAGCAGCCAGCCGCTGGGATAAAAGGCATGTGCTACCGGGATTAAAGGCGTGCACTGCCTGGTTTCTATGGCAAACTAGTGTGGCTGCTGAGATTAAAGGTGTGTGTTACCATTGGTCAGTCTGTAAGACTGATCAGTGGGGGCTGTTTTACTCTCTGATCTTTAGGCAAGCTTTATTTTTTGAAGTACAAATGAAATGCCACTATAGGCATGTTTAAGATTCTGTCTGCTTTATAAACATTTTGGTTGGAATATGGAGCAATTATTACAAGAGACACAATTTTGTTTGTATCTGTTCTGTTGGGGTCTGATGTCAAGATTATCCCATAACATTGGTCCCCCCCCAATTTTATTTCCTACACATTATGTAGAATGATGACTTTCTACAGATGATAGCAATGTTAAATGCCTTTAATTGTCTGTCGTCTTAGAAAATGGAATCTGCTCTTTAGAGCAGTGAAGAATCCCATGGTACCTTGGTTTCAGGTCTAGAACTTGGACCTCATGTTCCCATATAAAAAGCAGTTCTAATTTACACCTGCCACTATAGTCATCTTATCTCTCCAGCTGTCACTATGAACCAGACATAGTTTCTAATCATATTGGGGCCTAGGATTCCCACAGCTTGGGCCATATCATTGTCCTTTGTTTGTTCTGGGACAGTTGGAAGTACAGTGCTGATTTCAGGAATGATGAGGGTTCTCCTGTGTCAGATCTGGTGTCACCTTGCTTTTAGGATTCACCCAGGTGGATCAAATCTTTCTTTTCCTCCTCTGCTCTCTTGGATAGCACTGGAGTCTCTTCCATGCCCCCCAAGTGCCTAGTCTTTTTCTTGTAAGGGCTTGAGGTTGTAGCTCATTTATGACTGAAGTCAAATGACCACAACCAGCACTCTCTCTGAAGGCAGATCAGCTTGGATGAAATATTTCTACCCAGGCAGGGGTAGATGAGAATCCTAATGCAAATGGTTTGAACCAGTTCAGGGCATCGATTTCCCCCAAACCATTTCAGGTGAGGTTCTTTTCTTAGTTCTTACCCATGTGAAGGTGTAAAAGGTGTAAAGTCCTTTAAGAGTTCATTGTGAGTGAAAATGATCGTGTTCACCCACCCTCTCCATGGCCCAACTGATTCCAGGGGAGATAGCACTCACAATACTTTCCTGTTCCTTTGGGACAACAGTTAGGGAAAGTCATCCTTTCCCATGAGAACTTTAGCTTTGCCTCCTAGACTTTGAAAGCATGGGGAAATGAGCCTTTCTGTGACATTTGGAAAAGCTGCCACTACGTGCTTTTTCCAGCCATCAGCTGGGAGAGAGAAGCGAAATCTCCATACACCCCTGAGCATCTTGGATTTAGACAAGTCTGGGAAAGCCCAGGCTTCTGCTTTGTTTTCAAGTACAGCTCCTGGGCCACAGCAAATGCTGCCACTGCCCTATTTCATTTACATCCACTGCTTCCCTGGAAGACAACCCCAAACCATAACAACCCCTACCCAAATAGTAGCAACACCTGAGCATCAAGTATACTGGAAATTTCTACTTTAGATCAGCATTGCTTTTTCCCTGTTAAGTTCGCCTTCATAGATGACCGCATAGAGGCCTCTCAAAGAATCTGTTGATTGTAGCAAACTGCAGGTCTCTCTCACAAGGTAAATTGCTGTTTCAGGCCTCCTGCTCTTTTCATGGAGTTCCAACATAGGGAGGATGATCAGAATGATTTATACATCTTTATCACACTGAAGCAGGGAATAAAAGCAGAGAGAGTGGGCCAGGCCCTCGGGCATTGCAGGATAAAAGAGGACAGCCAGGGAACCAGAATGAGCAGATCCTATGTGCACCAGGTGTTTGCCCAGTGGAAGGGAAACTCTGGAGAAACCATTTTCCTTGAATTGCCCTCTTCAAGTGTTCTAGAGTATCCTTGTTGGCTTGGGTAGAGGCCAAGTATGATGCCGACATGATTTCATCACATAGGTATTTTTAGGATGGTAGGGGAATTCAGCACATGGGGACTCAGATTTTGATTTGCCATCCTATCAACCAACTCCCAGACACAGATTTAAAATAGTTGGAAATGAAACAAAAACAAAACAAATAAAAAACTTAGCCTGCTTCTGTCTGGGCTTGTTGCAACAGAGTGATGTTCAAGAAGTGCTAATTTTCAAAAAGCCTTGTCTCTTGCTTTTCTGGGCTTAGGCCTCTTAGATTATGCAGCATGAGGAGAAAATATGAAGATTTATGGGATTAATGAAGAAATGGTTGACAAAGCTGGGCTCTTCTGGAGTGGAGTATTCTGCACATGTATTAAAATGTGCACATATAAAAGTTACGCATTACATGATGATGCTTTGGTTCAATGAAACACTATGGAGCAGTGGTTCTTTAAGATTACAATGGAGTTGAAAATTTCCCATTACTTAGAATTTTTGCTTCATCTTTTAATGTTTATAAATATGCATATATATCCTTACCATTGCATTATAACTATCCTCAGAATTTAGCATAGTCAACTTTTGTACAAGTGTGTTGCCTAGAAACAAGATGTTTTACTATACAGTGGAGGTACAAGGCAGGGTACGCCATCAGGTTTGTGTAACTACAACGTATGATATTTGCACAATGACAAAACTCTCCTAGTAATGCAGTTTAAAAACATATCCTATCCATGGGTAGTTGATGACTATTAGGCATTATAGCTATTCTTATCTAACAGGCACCTATATACAAAGAGCTGGGTATTAAAATTGCCACTGCATGTCAGGCATTTTGTTCTACTGGGTTAGTAATTCTCACAGTGTGCTCATGGGACAATCAGCATCAGCATCCCCAAAGAAGATGGTGGACATACATGCTCTCAGGTTCTATCCAACAGCACTAAATGAGAAACTCTGGTGTGAGGCTCAGTAAGTTGGGTTTGAGAACCATAGCCTTCAGAGGGTCTTGTCTGTGCACACTGTTTTTAGTGTCAGTGTCCTTTTCTCTCTTCCATCTAGTAACTGACAGGGTCACAGGTGGAACATTCTATCTTCACTGGCTAAGACTGCTCTAGTGTCTTCTTGCACCTACTCACACAGTTGGGCAGTGGAAGAAAAATGGAGCTACAAGGATAATGAACTAAAAAAAATTAGTAACTAATTTTGATGGGCTTTGTTCTACAAAACTTGCCTTTTGTTAGGCTTCTGCATATTTTTAATAAAGAATAATTTAAGTTGTGACAAGGCAACAGATTAGATTTCCAGTATAGATAAAAGAGACATAGGGCATGGATTATTTTATAAGATATAATGCTTTATTGAGTTGACTGTTAAGTTAATGATCTATTTTCTTTGAAGTTAACATTATGGAAGATCTGGAATCAAAACGATCCAACGAAGCAGAAAAACGGGAAATTCCTTTCAGTGATTCATTTGGTAACTTTGAGCAGTACTCATGTGGTTGGCCTCATCTCCCTAATTCTCTTGACAACACAGTTGTGTGGAATATGTCTGGTATTAATAGTGGTTCACATATTTCTTAGATATGACATTTTGGTGGGAAAATTCTATATATTTTGGGCAGGTAAGAGCATTAAGATTTTTAAAGGATCTGGGCATGGTGTCCCTGCACTTCGGGAAGTAGAGGTGAGTGGATCTTAGACCCAGTTTCAAAAAAGTGGGGGTGGGGTGGGCCATGTTCTGTCTAAGGAAAGACTATTTTCTGTTGTGCTAGTGGATGAATCCTGGAGTTCTGCCAACTTTTGGTTTATTCAGACCCACTAAGCTTTGCTGATAAGAGTTACCCAATGGATAATCCAGCCCAAGTAAGTATGGTAAGTGAATGACTAGTTGCCTGTTGTGGAGGAACTAGGTGTGGCAAATACTAAATGTTTAGGACCAGGGAGAAAGCCAGTGTGTTGCTTGTGTTCTTTCCTTTCAAGAAGATTAGCATCCAAAGAGACGTGTCTCTTCAGGAAAGCACTGATTGTGACACTGTGGAAATGGAAAAGAGAATCTGCCATTCTTCTATGCACCCTTGCTGGACTTTCTGTGTTTCATGGTGCAAATGTTTCCCATTTCAAGCTTGTCTTCGCTGCCTTTTTGTTTGTTTAAAAAACAGTCCTCAGTATTGTTCAACATTTAACAATTCTATGTGGTTTTTATACATTCCTTTTTTTCTTTCTTAAGATTATAATATAGGCAGTCCTCAGCAGCCGACCAGCAGGTGAGAGACCAGAACCCTTGGCCATTCTGGACAAATGACAATAAAGAAAACAGATAATAAAGGAACAAAGTACCCATCCAACAATGACCACCTAAGAATCAACAGCCAGACCTATAGTCATCCTAAATCCAGATGTGTAAATGTCAGTTTAAGAATATGTTCAACAACAGAAAGGGCAATATGAAACCACCAGAACCAAGTGATACTACAACAGCAAGACCTGAACATTCCAATGCAGCTGAAACACAAGAAAATGACTTTAAAATATTTTTATGAAGATGATAGAGACCGTTAAGGAGAAAATGAAAAGTTCCCTTCAAAAAATTGAGGAAAAAAAACAAACAAAAAAGTGAAAGAAATCAATAAATCCCTTCAAGAAAATCAAGAAAACCAAGAAAAAACACTCAAGCATGTGAAAGAAATAGTTCAAGACTTGAAAACTGAAATAGAAGCAATAAAGAAAACAAAAACCAAGAGAATTCTCTTTTTATTCTCTCTCCCTCAAGAAAGGGATTCTCTGTGTGGTCTGCAAAGCAAGTTCCAGAATAGCCAGACCAGACTGACCTCAAACTCACAGAGATCTATCTGCCTCTGCTTCCCATGTGCTGGGATGAAACGCTACACCTAACTTCTCAATGGAGACTCTACATGGTAGTTTGAATGTATTTGTCCCCCATAATCTCATAGTGAGTGGCACTATTAGGAGGTATGGCTTTGTTGGAGAGAGTATGGTCTTGTTAGAGGAAGTGCGTCACTATTGGGGCAGGCTTTAGGGGTTTTTATTTTTGGGATACTGCTCAGTGAGTCTGTTGATTTCCTGTTCCCTGAAAGATATAGCGGTCTCAGCTCCAGCACCACTTCTGCCTACATGCTGCCATGCTCCATAC